>NC_090056.1:9996194-10596194 GCF_038355195.1 Osmerus mordax
AACTAGGGCAAAGCAGACCATCGCTATGACACATCAGATCCCGCCCCCGCTAAATATGAGTGACAGGCCGACACGCTGGCGTGGGCCCAGTCCGCTCAGACAGTCCTGCAGTCAGAACAGAACTACGTAGAACCAGAGTGTCTCCTCCTGTCACGCTGACCTCTGTAACACTGAGGTACAGTCAGCCCAGGAAAGGGGCCGTAACAGGCTGTCTACTCTCAACGCTTCCATGAACTTAACCTGCCTCCCTCCATCCCCTCCTTCCTGTCTGCCTCCCTCCATCCCCTCCTTCCTGTCTGCCTCCCTCCATCCCCTCCTTCCTGTCTGCCTCCATCTCCATCCTCTCCTTCCTGTCTGCCTCCCTCCATCCCCACCTTCCTGTCTGCCTCCCTCCATCCCCTCCGTCCCCTCCTTCCTGTCTGCCTCCCTCCGTCCCCTCCTTCCTGTCTGCCTCCCTCCATCCCCTCCTTCCTGTCTGCCTCCATCTCCATCGCCTCCTTTCTGTCTGCCTCCCTCCATCCCCTCCTTCCTGTCTGCCTCCCTCCATCCCCTCCTTCCTGTCTGCCTCCCTCCATCCCCTCCTTCCTGTCTGCCTCCATCTCCATCCCCTCCTTCCTGTCTGCCTCCCTCCATCCCCAGCTCCCGAGGGACAAATCTCTTTCTAATCTTTGGGATAAGGTACACAGGCAGCGTATTCTGACTGGATTTCAGAGAAAGCCGGTTAAGAGTCAGACATTTGAGCATGAGAGAGAGGGACAGAGAGGGGGAGAGAGGGATAGAGAGACAGGAAGAGGGAGGAAGAGAAATAGGATAGAGAGACAGCAAGAATGAGAGATGGTCTTTTTACTGATAAATGACAGAGGGAGAGAGACAGAGAGTTGAAGAGAAAGTTGGAAGAGGAAGAAGTTAGAGTTCGGCCCACTCCCCTCCACCACCTCTCTGCTGTAGACGACACGCTGACACTTGGTTGCTATTGACACAGTAAATTGAGGGCCCATTCGAGGCGCTGGGACACCCGTTGGAGGTCATAAACCATGGATGTTATTACCTCTATGCCAGGGGAGGGGAGCTGGAAGGGAGGCAGAAAGTTGGAGAGGCAGAAAGTGAAAAAAGGGCGTAAAGAGACCAAAAAAAGAAGCAGAGAGAGAAGAAGCAGAGATGAAGGAGCTAATAGAAAGGATGACAGTAATACATTTGAGAAAGCAAAAACAGCTCATTCCCAGGGTATGCTCTGGGCGGCAACTGGCACCATGAATGCTGAATGAGACATAGAACAATGATTTGACATGATTCTACAGCTCACATTCAACACATTTAATACACACAAACACACGATCACGCACATATCAGTTGGTTATTCACAAGCCCTGTTTGAGCAGAACGGAGTACTTGGGGATGATAATACTGGACTGGGATGAGAAGTGTAATTGCTTTTCGGGTGGAGAAGGAAGGTGAACGTGCCATGCATGTCTGCCGAGGGCGTAGCTGCAGACATTAGCCATTTGTTTAATGGGCAATCTGCATTCCAGACCCCCACGACCCACGGCACAGACAGAGAGGGGAGAGAGAGGGTTTCACAAGGAGAAATCAGCATCCTGCTTACCTTCAGACAGAAGGCCACTCATAATTAGCATGTTTATTTTGCCGGTGTCTAAGATGGGGTCATGAGCTCTAGCAGAGGGCATCACTGGTCTCCTTGAATCTCAGACTTGAAAGAACTTGCGAATTTAGTGAAGGACAAGGCTGGAGAACGCTGCAGGACTGGGATTGGGCTTCACATCGCTTTGTCCTTCAGGACAGACAGTCCCAAACTACAAATCCTACTTTCTCTTCTTGTCAAACAACCAAATGACAATCATGTATTACAATGTGTCCCAATATACAGTAGGTACGGTAGTTGACAGACTCAATGACATTTATCGTAAGTGTGCTTGTGTGTGAGTTTGTGTGTGTCTGTGTGTGTGTGTGTGTGTCAATGACTACAGAAGAGCAGTACACATGAGGGATACAACCATGTATGATTATACCTCATTTGTATAACCCTTTCAGCAAATTAAATCTTGTTTTAATCTCTCTCCACCCCCCTACCCCCACCCCTTCTCTCTCTCTGTCCATCTCTCTCTGTCTTTGCAGAACACTAATTAGAGGAGAGATATTGGATACGGGCTTGTGCTCATTCTAATTCAAGGGGAGGAGGGAGGGGGAGAAAGAGGACAAAGTTGGACCCGGGACGAGACCAATGAACCGGAACTAAGGCCTCGTCACTTTGAAAGAAATTAGTGAAACGGGAAGGTCGGAATGAGAGAGAAATCAATGAGACAGTCCGAGTGGGCCGCGGAGAGAAGCTCTCTCATCTCACACTGCTATCCCAATCCTAACTAAGCGATGCCTTAGCACAAGACTGCCTGATGCGTTTAGAACTGCCGCCACTCCTACACGGCACACACAGAGACACACACACTCTCACTCTCCTGGCCGTGCTGATACTAAATTCTTCTCATTTACCCCTTGATCAATGTCTGAGAGTCCCAAGGGACTGTTGTGTAAATGTTTATAGGACAACCCCAAGTCCTCTCTAACTCTCTCTGTCTGGCCACTCTCTTCTGTGGCCACAAGTCAAAGGTCATATTTCTGTTTGATTGTGGGGACATGAACTGAGTGTAAGGCTCAACCCCTGTATCAGTCTGCTATCACAAGGGACTTCTGGTTTATGGGCTTTTCCGTTTCCCTTTCCTACTGAGAAATAGTGACTAAACGCAATCCTCTCTCCTCCCCAGCATGACCTTCCTTCTCTCGCACTCTTACTCTTGTGCCTTTCTCTCCAGTTTTAGAGCATTCATATTTCTGACCACTACCATCCATTATCAGCCGGGCTGTGCCAGACAGTGCACACTAGGGGGGTGGTAATGGTGTGTGTGTGTGTCTGTCTATCTTTAGGAGGATGAGCCAGACTAAACCAGGGCAATCACAGGGCAATGCTAACCCTCTGTAAGAGCTTTTACAAAAAAAACAAAATCGGTTAAATCACTCACATAGAGACTTCCCCTACCTCCTCCAATCCAGATTTATTTTAAATGTATTCCAATGCCATGACAAGAAAACCCCCCTGTAGTCTCCAGTAGCAGGCTTCAGAAGCCCTTCTGGAACTCCCAAATGGTACTGGGGCCCCCCACTGGTAACGTCACACAGGCAGAAAAAACAACAAAGACACTGTTTGTCTTCGTAAAGCTAACAGTTGTCCCCCTTTGGCCCTTTGGCTCCACTCCCACACCTTACACACACACACCCATGCATACAAACGCATGCACATATACACATATAGGCAAGTCACACACAGACACTCATTTCCACACGTACACACACACACACAAACTCTCGATCGCTGGATTAGCAGTGGGAGAGCCCCAGTGGAAAGGGTATTACACAGTTCAATAAGCAGACGATTTTGTGTGATTTGATCTGCCCTGTAGACAGTGTGTGTTCTGAGCACGGGGGCTGTGATGACTGAGTCAGGTTTTTAGCGGCGGTCTAAAGAGTTAACAGCAGACAGACTGCAAGGCTGAAACACACATCTGCAGCTAGCTGGAGCTAAACCACATGGTTTGACCAGCGTGGTCCCTTAACAATGACTCCCTTATGATGTTTACAGATCATGACTGGATAACAACTGTATTTCCAACTACCTTAATTATAGGTTTGAGTTGTAAGGAAGTTAAAGGAATCCAAAACATCCAAACCTCTTCCTCCTCCTGTGTCCATTTCCCCGCTCCCCATCCCTGTGAGCAGCCTGCAGCAGGGAGCCAGACTCCCCCAGAGCAGGCCACCTCAGCAGCCCAGACTCCCCCAGAGCAGGCCGCCTCAGCAGCCCAGCCTCCCCCAGAGCAGGCCGCCTCAGCAGCCCAGACTCCCGCTGAGCGATGGGCTGGGGCAGCTATGGAGGGAGAGGCTTGTTTTGGGATCTATACCCAGCTGTGGCCAAGCCTAGTGTGTGTGCACTTGTCAGATTGAGTGGGAGTGTTGTCTCTGTTTGTGTATGTGAGTGTGCATGTGTGTGTGTGTGTGTGTGTGTGTGTGTGTGTGTGTGTGTGTGTGTGTGTGTGTGTGTGTGTGTGTGTGTGTGTGTGCGTGTGTGTGTGTGTATGTGTGTGTGTGTGTGTGTGTGTGTCTTTAGCCAGAACGGATGGATGGAAGCCACCCTGGCGTTCTTTTCACCAGACCGTCACGTTCCATCCCCGGCCTGCTGGGCCTACCCATGCCTGGCTCTGAAGAGTGGACACACACACTCTGTCCTGCCATTCCTGGTGTGAAATAGGGGAAATGGGGGGGGGGGGGGCTGGAGACCCGGTGGTGCTGCTCCCTCGCTGATAAGGAGCTTCTGTATACACACCATGTGCAGCTTTTCACACAGGGAGAATCCCTCAGAGAGCGTATAGAATGGAGAATGGAGAGTCGTCTGTGCACTTGCATCGTTGAAGCTCTCGAAAGTGACAAGGCCGCCGCATGCAGTTATCCGTAGCTATCTGACCAGACGGTACACAAATCTGATCTTCAGTCTATGGAGCCAGCATAGAGCAGTGCGAGTGCTGTTTAAACAGCGCTGTGTCTTTTGTGCAGTAATGCACGGCGTGATGATCCACTGAATCATGACGAGCAGCCCATCCACATAGGTCTCCCTGCTGGCTCACCAGGTAGCCAGCGGACCATATGGGCTGAGGCCCGGACACAGCAGCTCGGGTTCCATTCTTGCTCGGGCTGTTTCTGTGTGTCTTCTCTTCTCCTGCTCTCCTACATACCTCTTACTGTCTCTGCACAATAAAGCCGAAAAAAGGCCAAAATTGGATCTTTATAGAAAACACACACATCAGTGTCGCTCCTGACCTTTGCGTCTTTACATGTAGGTCTATCCAGAGGTTCTGGTTAATAGATGAACATTGCTACCATAAGCCCACTCAGATACACACTTCCTGTACCCACGCTCATTAAAAAAACAGGGAAACACACTGCCACAGTGATGCCATTACTCAGGGCTCTGACTAAATTAATGATGCTTAAGTAAACTGTGGATTAATTATAGATATGGCAATATGTCGCTGTGCTGGCTCTATCCTACATGCAGCCATGATAATGAAGAACTAACCTGCTTCATTGGACAGGGACAGAGGACAGTGTTGGTACTGAGCTGACTGAGGCTCTGGCATATTGTCCTTGAGGGGAGAAGGGTTTGTGATTCCCTATTGTGCCTCTACTCGTTCATTTAGTTAGTAGGTAATAACACACGCAATTAACCATCCGACCATGTCAGAGAGAAATATTTTATATGTTAGTCCGTTTTGTTGTATATAATATTCTGTTCTGTTTCTTCAGTCTTATTGAGCTTACTGACCAAAACGTTCGGAATGTTTAATATGATATGGTAAAATCCTGAAAAACGATGATGACTTCAATACTTGTTCTGTCCCGTTTGAGGCTAAAAGTGAATCACGCACAGCCATCCACTTCAGCACTTCTCGTCTGGCGCTTCTGCCAGTCATTCATAAGTTATTGCATGGGTTCGATGGTGGTCTTTGGCATCAATACCGCAGCTACCGAATACTTATTAAAACACAGTTAAAACCCCAAATTGTCTCACGGATCCCTCACCTTTTCCAACACTGACAGTTGAAAACAGAATAGACAATATTGGAACAAAAAATATACAATCTTTGGTAGGTTATAAAACTGAATCGTAATATTAATGAAGCAGTCCAAAACAGTCTGTTACGCGCAGATAAATCGCAATACCAGAAATAACCGCTCTTACCGTCCACAGCCATAGTCGGTCTTAGTGTGTATCTCTCCGTGGTTGTTTTAGTGAGTGAGTCCCATGCCGCTCCGTAGCTGGAAGAAAGTGTGTTTGTTGAATATAATTTGTCTTGCGAGTGACACCCTGTTCTCCCTGTGAGGTCACATGCAAAATTGAATGTAACAACGGTCTCATCGACATTTATTCGAGAGATGCCGAGCCCTGTCGCGACAAGCCCCACTCGGCTTCTTAACTCCGCCCCTTTTTCATACCTGACCACCGAGAGGTCACTAACGCACACGCTGACACCAGCCTCTGGATATCAACAATAATGCAATAATACAAACGTAACCTTAAACTGGTGTGAATATTAATGTCCTGTGACTCCGCTCCGAGCATCTGCTGCGCGCTTTCTGCCCTGCTCTCCCTCCAGCTGCCGTGCGTTCTTTTAGACTATCAAACCCCATGCATCAGTTTAATTCAGGTTTAACCATATATTTGAATGAATAGGGAATCTGTAGAGAATGACAAGTTGAGCTTGTTGAGCTTGTGATGAGGGTGTTGGAGGGTCATGATCAGCCCTACAGTCTTTGGCAACTGCTGCTGCACAGGAGCAAGCTTTGGCAGCAAGCTGCTGCCAAGCCTGTTACACACGCTGACACATACACACACAGGTGCTGCCATCCAGTATCCCAGCCTCCATAGGACTACAACGCCAATGGGCATTTGTCAGATGAGTAGCAGTGGGATACACAACACTTCAAAGCCATAGTTGTAGAACTGGGAATGTGTATGTGTCAATGCAATCTCTCCAGTCAGTGTACTAATGGTTTTTGTGGGTTGTCAGATGTTTGATGCCAACCGCTGAGCTTCTGTGCTTGTGTAGCACAAACATGAATTCAAAAGACTTCCAGTACTCAGAGCGGCTGGAGGAGGTTGCTCCCCTGGGTGGAGCCACTCACAAGATGCTGACGAGAGGGAGAACTGTAAACACACACATACTGTACACACACATACCTTTAAACAGAGAATGTAGTATAGAATGAAGTAGTGGGCATACTGTCTATTTACCAAGTGGAACTCATCCAGGTACTGTCACAAATCCATGTAGCACTGCTCATTTGAAAAACCCATGAACGCATACACACATAAACAACCGAAGTGATTTTAACATGCTTTTAGACAAACTGAAATCCTCATTGCCTGCTTCAAAGTGAGGAGGTGAGTGTAGTGTGTTCACCTCCTCATCAGAGCAGGACGGGGGGGGGGGGGGGGAGAGAGGCGAGGGGAGGGGGGTGACATCTCATTACTAGCACGTCTGATGAAACATTGATGTTGTCATGTCATCTCATAAGGCCGGTGCGATGCCTGGAGATCTCTGCTCTGTTGCTGTGACAACGTCTCACACGCAGGGTGGGGGCAGAGTTTACCCACCAGGGGGAGGGCATAGAAGGACCATTGATAGTACGGTGAGGTCTCGTTGCCAAGCTGGCATGGTGAATGGCTGTCTCTGAGTTGGCAGCAAGGGAGGATGGCACTAGATAGAATACAGCTACTCCACACAGGAAAAGAGAAAGGAACTGGGGTAAATGGATGATCAGACCTTTGGTCTCCTCATCTCAATATAATCTACATTGATGGCTTGGGTTGCTTTGCCATGGTCTAAATAAATGTCCTCTTCTATTTACATTCATCAGATATAGGATTTGGGAAAGCCATATTACGAATCCACAGGGAAGGTGCTTTTATACCAGCATTTATATGAAGATTAGTGCAGCTTGATGACAGAACTAGAGAATGCACTTCAGAATTCTGAGATGCAGCCCTGGGCTGTTTCAGCGAAGTTTCAGACAATGTTTACCTTAATTCTTCTAACATCACTTGGCTCCTGCGCTGGAAGAGTCGTGTTGCAGTCTCTATTTGTTTAGAAGCGCAGAGAAAGATGACAGAACCCATTTGTGAGATATATTATTCTACCCCTCCCTTATCATCACCCCTCCACCTTCCTTTGTGTGTGTGTTTGTGTATGTGTGTGCTCCCTGTGTCAGCATTCCGGTGTGTGTGTGCATCTCCTTGTTCTTTAGGATGGAAGAGGCCTTTCACATTCGAATCACACCTAGCTCCAGACCTCACTCATGCAAATAGCCCTGTTCAGCAGGAGGGTAGAGAATTCACTGTGCTCCACTTACACACACATACTCTTTCTACCATCTAACATCTCACTCTCTCCTTTTTTATTCATTTTTCATACTCATTTTAGGGGACACAGCTTATTCCTGTGTTCAGCCCATTGGGATAGGCCCTATTTTCTGGCCAGCAAAGGCCTGACCAGCTGGCTTACTTACTAGTAGCTGGCTAACTGGTTGGTTGGCTAGATGAGAGTATATGTGTCTACTTTGTGTCTGTGTGTGTGTTATGTACATTTCCATTTGACAGCTAGAGAGCTGAATTGGCAGACAAAACCAGTCTTTTGTTCATTTCCCTTTTAAGCGAAGAACGAGTCCGATTTCCTTCTGTGTCAGTCCTCCAGGGATATCTCTGATTGGAGAATGCCAGAGTATGTTCACAGGCTTCTTTAGCAGGATGCCATCTCCTGCTCTCCGTCTCTCCATCTCTCTCTCTCTCTCTCTCTCTCTCTCTCTCTCTCTCTCTCTCTCTCTCTCTCTCTCTCTCTCTCTCTCTCTCTCTCTCTCTCTCTCTCTCCTGTCCAGTAAGGGCCAGTGTTGTTCCGCACCTGTCAGAACTCATCAGATAAAGGCAGGAAGCGTCTCGTTTCTCTGCCCCTGTCCCAACCCCCACCCCTCCTCCTCTCTGCCCCTGCTGGGGAAAATGAGAACCAGGGCTCCATCACAGCCAGATCCATCACGTCAAAATAACTCAGCCGAGCGGCAGGCTCCTGCAGACAGCTGGGAGAACAAGCTCAGTCAATAATCTCATTTATCTGTCCCGCTCCATCCAAGATTCCAAACAAGAAGACAACAATAACTCTCCGAGCACCCCATAGACGTACGTCACATCTGAAACTTAGCAGATATTATATGCGACAAAAATGAAATGGGTTGCATTAAACCACAGCTGAATCATTACTGTAGAGTCCATGTGTGTGGATCATCACAGGTTATGTAAGCCTCTTTCAACACCGCACTGCCTCTGACCTAATGAATCACCTCCATGCATGCTCTGTTCAACTAACTCAAGGTGACCCTCTCAGCTGAAGGAGAGAGTGTGCGGTCAGTTTCTTCATTGCTATTAACAAAATGAATAGTTTCCCATGACACTGACCCTAGTATATCAGCACAGTATATTTGTCATGCAAAGTCCAGTACAGTAGTATATAGTATGTCATGTAAATCTAAAACATACGATCAACAACCCTTGTCTCCTATGTTGTGTTGTCAGCATTATATCAGCCAGTCAGACTCATTGTCATGTGTGTTTACTCAAACCCTTGTTATCGCACCAAGCTCAGCAGTTCAATTAAGTTCTATTTAGCTATTTGTTACCGGAGAGAATTCTGTCTAATATGGAAGTCTTTGATAGCATTCAGCCGTTGTCCTTTTACAAGGACAGGGCTCTTTGTTTCTGAATATACTAATCACTGCTAAATAAATCATTCATCCTTCCAGGTCGTCTTTATTCATACACACACAGCAGTGTGTATTAGTTCCGACCAGTGAGTGCATGTAGAAGCACGTACAAGGCCACTTTGAACTGTCAGATGCTAATTGAGTTTAGCATGTGTGGATAAAAGAGAAAAATGATAATGTCCGCATCCTATTGTATGGCCCTTTCTACCCTTACATTGCTTCTTGAATATAATTAACTAAAATAAATTCATTTTGCGGTTCCACCCCCAATAATTCACATGATTGCTTTCCACTGTGTGCGGGTGTGAGTTTATGAGTGGGACTGCATGTGTGTGTAGGAACATGTCAGTGGAGGTATGTCCTCCTTCAGGCCCTCTCTAGCCTACACCACATGACGGGCTCTCTCAATCAATGTGCTTCTGGTTAAGTCAGAGATTGGCTCCATTTCACTATTCTCACCATTAGACATTCTCATCAACACAGACACAGTCACATTATGGAGGTATACTGTGACAAGGCATATTGATGGCAAATAAGAGAAAAGATTGCAAGGTTCAGTGCTTAATTTTATGCTATATGCTCAGAAAATAGGTCACAGCCAGTCATGCACCCATGCAAACTGGAGCACACATAAACAGACATGAATGTTATGGATACAGTCAAAGACACACACAGCAACCTTCAGCAACATAAGAAATGTGATATGCAATTTAGCTCAGCTTGCACACAAACACTGAGCACGCACAACATACATAATATATAGTAAATTCTTTCACACACTATCATACATTGTACTGGAAGAGGAAATTGTGCACATTGCAAACATAGTCCCACCAAAATTAGGGATTATTGTCTCAGGGGGAAAATATGCTAAACTATTGCATGATTGTTTTCCATTCTACAGACAAATCAACAAAATGTCTTATTATTACCCTGGGGATTGCTGGCATTAGAATCACACAGATACGTAATTTACTGTCAATCTCTCTTATCTTGGAAGAAACGCTACGTATTGTACTGTCCTATGTTACCACCAGTGCTAAATATAGCACATCAATTAAACAACCACTCATTATCTGGGGCAAAACATGAGAAATACATACCAAACAATCAGAAATCAGCAGTCAGCTGCCTTTTTTCAAACCTCTGTGTTTTGACACAAAGTCGTCCGAGGTTGAAGATTTACATAATGCATGAGACTGCATAGAACTTTTTTCTGCTTCTCATTTCTCACCCTGATTCTGTGTTCAGGGTTGTGTTCAGAGGAAGCATTGCCAACTGTTCCAGAGCAGCACATCAAAGGGAATGATTAGGGCAGGATCCGAGGCTAGACTCCTGTGTGTCTCACAGTCAGCACCCCCAGGTCTTCAGACATTATCCATTCTCTCTGCTGCCACACAAACAGGGCATCTTCGTGCCAGAGTGATTTTGTGTGCGTGTGTGCCTGCCTGCCTGCTAGCATGTATGTCTGTGTGTGTTCATTTAGCTACCTCCTACTCCCTAGACATACAGAAAGCCTGTTTCTTTCTCATGGCACCTTCCCATCTCCCCTGAAGACATTTACAGTCAAGGAGAAGCACAAAGGGAAATTACAATGAGACTCACAGTGAGAGATATCAGAGATTTGTATGTTGCATATATGTGTGTGTGTCATCTTCGCGTCACATATTTTGGTACCCTGACAGAAAACAAGATGTTCCAAGTCACAGGAATACTTTATGAAACCTTGCAGTTAATTCTCTATGCTACAGTGGATTTGTTATGCCATGTTATTAGTGGCTGGCTGTCAATGTAAACCAGAGGTAAACGTATGGGCTGAATACAGACCTCGGTTTAACTGAAAGATTTCTTGAACATTATCCAAGCATCACTAATTGTTCAAATACTGAGACTGACCTGAATCTATCATCTATAGACTAGAACACAGTCAGTGCGGAGGCCTACCTGGTCAGAGGATTTGAGATGATATGAAGTTCATACCTCCCACTGTGAGAACGCTCTCCTCACCCTTTCATTTACTCTGTGGAGAGGGTGACGCTAATGATGAGTGAAGGGACACCATCTCAGTTTCTTAAATGTACTCAGCGTGAGGACACAGGTCACAGTCTGGTCTCTGATTCATGTTTAAATGTTTAACCCTAACATTGATTATCAACACTATAGAATCACATTTAAAACAGCTCCTTGGCAGAGTGTTGCTTCATGCAGCTTCCTCTATAATGGTCCCTGGCAGTTGGAGCCATACATCCTCTTATGCCTCTGACATCCCATTTTCATCACAGCATCTTCTCCAAGAAGTGAAATAAGGTTTACCCCGGAGGGAAAGTAAATGAAGACAAATGGCCATGGGCTAGGCTGTAGATGGGTGAAGTTGAATGTAATTTAATCTAATTGATGTATTGGCACATGTACTTCATCTCAAGGGAGACAACCTAGAAACATCCTTTATGAGAAACTAATAGAACCACATTTCCTGTAGAAATTGTGCTCTTACTTCAGCAACCAGAAAGTTAAGCGAATACTTTTCAAATGTTTGCCTTTCTTTGATGTTTTGATGTAAAATGTGCAGTTCCGTCACTGATTTTAAATAGCCCCTCAAAAGAAAATAGAAACCGTCCACTTTAATTACGTGAACAATATTCAAAAGAAAGCGTTTGCATTAACTGACAATCAAATAAAGGCAGGGAGTTAATGATCTCTTTCAGGTAATATAATGTGAATCAGAGAATGATGTAAAAATTCAATAAATCTAATCTAGAAATAAAAGAATCCTAGATTACACATTAGTTTAATAGACAGCAAAAATCTATTTTAAATACTACAACACATCCATACATAACCTCCTAGTCAGTCTATTTTTAATCAACAAGGTATTTTTCAATATCTGAGGCTTTTTAACTAAGAGGTTCCAGCCATTTTTGGAAGTGATCTGGATCTCCCTCTTGGTCACCCTAAATTGAATCCACAAAATGTTAAATCGTGAATCTCAAAACATAGCCTCAGACTTGTACTACTCACTGGAACATTTTACATTGCACTGTTTATGATTCAATATCCATACTGATGACACACGGAGGCTGCTTGCTTTCACTTAATTAGTTACTCTTACGACATCTTGAGGCGCTGTTCGCAGAGACAGCTCTCCAAGTAGACTTATCAAGACAGGAAGTGCATCTGTTGTTTTTCCGGAAATGAACCGTGCGGTCGGTGGAGCAACGATGGCTAATTCCTCGGGAAAACAATCAAACAAAAATGCAGGAAGAGGTTCTACAGGGGGTACCGGAGGAGTCAATGGTCCTAATGGTCCTCCGGTCATGCCTCTCGCCTCCCCTCTTATGGGCAAGAAAAAAAAGCCGTTTTTGGGCATGCCCGCGCCACTAGGCTACGTACCTGGACTCGGTAGAGGGTAAGCTAGCATGCTGTGTTAGCGTCAGCTAGCCAGCGAGCTACACTGACTCTTTGGTTTGAATGAATGAAAGTAGCCCACATGCAGTTTTTTGCAACACATTACTATTTAGTACACAAATAAATGCATCACGGCCTGAATCAGCTAAGTATTCTAGTCTTGCTTAATAACGTTTTGTCATACTAACTTCTATGTGATTCCTAACTCTAGTGCGACTGGTTTCACTACACGGTCTGATATCGGTCCTGCTCGCGATGCTAACGACCCAGTGGACGACCGTCATGCACCCCCCGGAAAAAGGACGGTCGGGGATCAGATGAAAAAGAATCAGGAAGATGAGGAAGAGGATCTGAACGACACCAACTATGACGAGGTAAGATGGACACAGCCAAAGTCCATTTTAGCGGGTGTTGTTGCTGTTGAGCCTGTGCTGTAGATTTAAATGAAATGTGTTTATTTAATGATCTCCCTGTTCCTTCTGACCCCCCCAGTTCAATGGCTATGCAGGGAGCCTGTTCTCCAGTGGTCCATATGAGAAAGATGATGAGGAGGCAGATGCCATATATGCAGCTTTGGACAAGAGGATGGATGAGAGACGGAAGGAGAGGAGGTAGCTATCTGTTTCACACCCCTAACAGTCATTCTGTGTGTGTTTGGGCCACTTCCTTTGGTTATTCTTTGTTACTAGGGAGCTGAGGGAAAAGGACGAGATTGAGAAGTACCGTATGGAGCGTCCTAAGATCCAGCAGCAGTTCTCTGATCTCAAGGTATGGAGGGACATGATGCATCAACATTAAATCCTTTACTCTTTCCTCCTCTTCTCCAACATCTTCAATGTATTGCCATAAGTTCTATTTATCAAACAAGGAATGGCATACCATCAACTCAATATTACAAATAGTTTTCCCTGATTTTATGATCTCCATATCGTGGCCATTCATTCCACAGAGGAAGCTGGCAGAGGTGTCTGAGGAGGAGTGGCTGAGTATCCCAGAAGTGGGGGATGCCAGAAACAAGCGCCAGAGGAACCCACGCCACGAGAAACTAACCCCGGTCCCAGACAGCTTCTTCTCCAAGCACCTCCAGACGGGAGAGAAGAACACCTCAGTGGACCCGCTGCAGGGGGTTCGTAGGAACATGTCCACTGAACACAGCGTCCCACACTTTGGTCCTTTCTTTTGTGCTTTGTGTTTCCATCATCCAGAGTGATTCAAAGAGTTGTGGTTTACAGGGTTAAGCTAACTTTTGACCTGATCAGAAACACAATTATATTTTAACCAGTCAGCTCTGACAGGAGCATCATTTGAGGTGCAGTTCCATACTGATAAAAAGGGAGAATAGCAAATCATCCAGACTGGGCTTCTTTGTTGCAATGTCAGTATATGCCAGCAGGAGTCAGTCTTACTTAACATGTCTCATACCCTTACTTTGTAAACACCTCGCCGTAACTCTGGCTGCGTAACTCATCCCAACCTAATGTGTTTGTGTGCTCCATCCTCAGTTGAACCTCCCAGGGGGTCTCAACACGCCCTTCCCAGGAGGCATGACACCAGGCCTGATGACCCCCGGGACAGGAGAGCTGGACATGAGAAAGATTGGCCAAGCCAGGAACACTCTCATGGACATGAGGCTCAGCCAGGTAGCGCAGCAACCCCCCACTGTGACATCACATCCTGTCAGAACCTCTTCCCAGTAGTTTCAGGGTTTCTATGATGTCTCTGTCTCAGGTCTCTGATTCAGTGAGTGGGCAGACAGTGGTGGACCCAAAGGGCTACCTCACAGACCTCAACTCCATGATCCCCACACACGGAGGGGACATCAGGTGAGACCCTCAGGGCTGGTATGAACTCCTGCACTGACGCAGCCTGATGGAAGCGTTCACATGCCACCTACTCAATCTTGCCTTTAGAGATAGACATGGACATTGCATTATATATATATACATGACCTACTTTCTGTGCTCTCCATAGTGACATTAAGAAGGCTCGTCTCCTGCTGAAGTCAGTGAGGGAGACCAACCCCCACCACCCCCCTGCATGGATCGCCTCAGCCAGGCTGGAGGAGGTGACAGGCAAGCTGCAGGTGGCCAGGAACCTCATCATGAAGGGCACAGAGATGTGTCCCAAGGTACCACTGCTGATATACCCTTAGCCCATAGACGGCAGTATGCAGTGACTGTGTGTGTGTGTGGACGTGGGTGTGTGTTTAGTAATAGGCTGCAGGTTTGGTAATGGTGTTTTTGCGTCCGCTCTCTGTGCAGAGCGAGGACGTGTGGCTGGAGGCCGCCAGGTTACAGCCAGGCGACACGGCGAAGGCCGTGGTGGCCCAGGCCGTGCGCCACCTGCCCGGCTCCGTCCGCATCTACATCCGAGCTGCGGAGCTGGAGACGGACGTCAGGGCCAAGAAACGTGTCCTGAGGAAAGGTAAGACTGTGTGTGACTCACGGGAGAGAGAGAAGAGAAAGAGGAAACGAACACTCCAGCATGGACAGTTTAGTTCAGTTTATATATTGATTTTGGCAAAGGGTGCTGGAGAGCAAGCAAAAGAGCGGGAAACGCACAGCAGAATAGTAAACACTTTGTTGACTCTAGATGTTCTCACAGTGTCTACACTTTGGCAGCGGCTCTCTGTGTCTCCCCTATACTAGTTGTCATGCCATCTGATTCTCCTCTTGTTTGTTGGGATATGTCAGGGCCCTGCCAGAAACCCGCCCCCCCGCCTAGCCTCTTCCCAGAAGCATACCTCCCTGACAGAGATGGATGTGCGGCTTCCTTTATACCATATCAGTCCCTACATGTCTGATATGATCTACCCTCCACACTCAAATGCTACATAACACAACTCGGAGCTTTCCCAGCCTGGCTTACAATGTCACATTGTCATAAACAGTCAGCAGCATTATTGTAGACTATCGAAGCTCTCGAACTCCGTTCCCATCTCTGTCCATTGTTTAAGTGTCCTTTGCAGTGAATGGGTGGCTGTACAGTACAAATGTTAAGTGTGTGTACCAAGTGACTTAACCGAGTGTTTGTGTGTACTTGCTTGTCCCCACCAAGCCCTGGAGAACGTGTCCAAGTCTGTGCGTCTGTGGAAGACGGCTGTCGAGCTGGAGGAGCCGGAGGATGCCAGGATCATGCTCAGCAGAGCTGTGGAGTGCTGCCCCACCAGTGTAGAGGTACACACACGCTCAGCCTCCAGCCTGCACAAACACGGACCGTACACGCAAACACACTCCCAGACCTGTGATATGACGGCGCGTGCCCTGAGGGTCTTCCCTGGTGTCCCCCTCTCCCCAGCTGTGGCTGGCCCTGGCCCGCTTGGAGACCTACGAGAACGCCCGGCGCGTTCTGAACAAGGCTCGCGAGAACATCCCCACTGACCGTCACATCTGGATCACGGCGGCCAAGCTGGAGGAGGCCAACGGCAACACTCAGATGGTGGAGAAGATCATAGACAGAGCCATCACCTCTCTGGGGGCCAACGGTGTGGAGATCAACAGGGAACAGTGGATACAGGTGGGGGGTCGGAGAGACCTGGCAAAAGACTCACCCTCTGTTCTCTCTTTCGTCCTTTTGTTGGCGTCACGTGACCTTTACCCCGATCCATTGTTGTGTGGTCCAGTATTCCATGGTTTATTGAGGGAGGGAAAGTGGATCTGTTTACAGCTTGATGTGCTTACACGCACTTTCCAACCATTTTCCATCTGACACAGTCAGCTGTTTGGTTACTTATTATTAAGCTTGGTTTTGTTCAAATCTACTGCCGTGCTTTAATTGTAAATCCTCTCCTCCTGAAATGGCGTCCAGGCAGCGTGTCACGGACAGTCCCCTTCCCGCCTCTTTCTACGTCATTGCTGTTTCCTTTCTTTCACTTGTAGTGCGTTAGATCAGTATCCTAAGCATGCACATTCTTCCTTCTCTTTGTCAATCTTTCCGTCCAGGATGCAGAGGAGTGTGACAAGGCGGGCAGCGTGGCCACGTGTCAGGCAGTGATCCGGGCGGTCATAGGGATTGGGATTGAGGAAGAGGACTGCAAACATACCTGGATGGAGGATGCAGAGAGTGTAAGATCTGTTAGCCAGCCCCTGGCTCTGATGACAGGGAGGACAGTTATCCTCAATTCGTTGGTTGTGTTCATTAAATATCAGGGTCCTGAGGCTTTTCAAATAATTATTCATCATGGCTTTTCAAACATAATGCCCTATGGCCTTGCAGTAATAAGTGTGTGTGTTGCAGTGTGTGTCCCACGGGGCGCTGGAGTGTGCCCGTGCCATCTATGCCCACGCCCTGCAAATGTTCCCCAGCAAGAAGAGTGTGTGGCTCCGAGCAGCTTACTTTGAGAAGAACCACGGTACTAGGTAAGCCTGCCTGCCTCTCAGCCTGCCTGCCTCTCAGCCTGCCTGCTTCTGAGCCTACCTGCCTCTGAGCCGCAGCACCTCTGACGGGCCAGCTCAAGACAGGGGATGTCACCAGCTGCCTGTTGACTGTTTAATGTACCGTGGCCTAGACCAGTGGTTCTCAATCCTGGTCCTCGGGACCCCCTGCCCTCACTCAATCAGGTGTGTTGGAGCAGGGAAACATCTAAAACATGCAGGGCAGGGGGTCACGAGGATCAGGATTGAGAACCACTGGCCTAGACAACTGGGCATGTGCGTGCCGGGTTACTCTACGCCTTGCATAAGTACAGCTTTACCCCTCTTTAACGATCCAGCTCATTTTCTGGGCTAAGGGCTGCTCTTATCTTCTCTTCAGTGGCTTTCTCTTGGATTCTGACCACTCTCTCTATATTCCACCTGTCCTTCCTCTGCCCCCCTCCCCACTCCCAGGGAATCTCTGGAGGCCCTGCTGCAGAGGGCTGTGGCTCACTGTCCCAAGGCCGAGGTCCTCTGGCTGATGGGGGCGAAGTCTAAGTGGCTGGCCGAGGATGTGCCCGCTGCTAGGAGCATCCTTGCTCTGGCCTTCCAGGTAAAGAAGATCAATTCAATTTAGCTTTATTAGCATGACAGTCATTACAACAGTATTGCCAAAGCAAGAGGCACAACAACAGACAACCATACATCAACAAAACCATTCAGAAAAAACATAAGGAACGACAGTCAGTATTGTCCGGAACATGTGGCAACAACAGTGTCAAGAACAGAAAACAACAAATCAAAACAAAAACAACCTAAGTAAATAGCTACATTGAGATGGACAACACAGATCTCTCTCTTCTAAAATGTATTGTCTGTAAATTGTTTAAAAATCACCATAAATAAAGTGTCTTCTGATGGCCTACGTGTGGTTTGGGGGTGTACCGCTGCTGTGCCAAACTGCTGTTCTTCCTCCTCTCCAGGCCAACCCTAACAGTGAGGAGATCTGGCTGGCTGCCGTGAAGCTGGAGTCTGAGAATAATGAGTATGAGAGAGCCAGACGCCTGCTGGCCAAGGCCCGCAGCAGCGCCCCCACCGCCAGGGTACGTGTCTTGTTTGTCACTTGGCTGAACTTTTCAGAAGAGTTCCTCATTCCACAGCCTCAAAGTTCTCACAAGACCTTCCTCCTCCTTGTTGAGATAAAGTGTCACTTTCATTAATTCGACTGTTGGCCCGAGCTCAGTATTTAGACAGTAGGTTGTCGGCACCCAAAGCAGGTATTTCACAACTCATTTGGGTTGTCAGAAGAGGAACAGAAACAAGCAGACATATTAAGCCTTCCTGTTCCTTCTCTTTGTCTCTCTCTCTCTCGGCTCTCTCTCTCTCGGCTCTCTCTCGGCCCTCTCTCGGCCCTTGCTCAATGTTCAAGGGAAATTTAGGATTTAGCTGGTTATCCATTTTAAACTTGTCTATATTCTGCTGTTTTTAAATAGACTGCAACACACACACACGATTTTCCGATCTTGAGGTGAAAGCTGAATTGAGGATGCAGGCTGGAGAGCATGTGTGGGTCAGGCAGGGCAGCAGGTGTTGATGTGGTGTCAGCTCCCCCGCCTCTGGAGGAGGCAGTGTTTCACACAGTTAATGGCGCGTCACACTCAGGTGTCCAAGCTCACATGCCCAGGCCTGCTTAGGAAACTGCCGGAGCAGTCCAAACAATTCCAAATTCACAAGCTGTTAGTCAGTGTCTCTGCGTCTGCCTGTCAGGGCTGCGTTCTCTGCCTCGCCTGTCACGTGGCAGGGCAGCGGGTTTGGCTCTACGTCTGCAGGTTCTTGACTCACTCCTTATGCCACCCAGACACAAGCCACGCCTTTTTGTATTTGTTTTGAGGTTATAAGATGTACAGGAATTTGTAAATGCAATATGCACAAAATAAGTGAAGTGTGTTTGCTGCAGGTGTTTATGAAGTCTGTGAAGCTGGAGTGGGTGCTGGGGAACATCGAGGCAGCCCATGAACTGTGCACAGAGGCCCTGAAGCACTACGAGGACTTCCCCAAGCTGTGGATGATGAGGGGCCAGATAGAGGAGCAGGGTGAACACATGGACAAGGCCAGAGAGGCCTACAACCAGGGGGTAAGGGGGGCGGGGGGGTAGGGTCAATACGGGGGGTTGCAGTGCCCACTCAATGGATTAGTTGTATCTAATCACATCAACTGACTCACTAATGGATGTGTGTGGCTGTGTGTCCGTCACACGTGGATATGTAGTTGAAGAAGTGCCCCCATTCCATGCCTTTGTGGCTACTGCTGTCTCGGCTGGAGGAGAGGATTGGTCAGCTGACCAGAGCCAGAGCCATCCTGGAGAAGGCCCGTCTCAAGAACCCCCAGAGTCCTGAGCTATGGTGAACACACACACACACACACTGGGAGGAGACTGGGTCAAGGACATGCATTTAATAGATTTAAACAACATATAATCATGATGAGTTATACAGGGATCTCTTTACTGAAGCACAATATATAAGTACATTTGTATTTTTGTTGTCAGGTTGGAGTCTGTCAGGTTGGAGTATAGGGCAGGACTGAAGAACATTGCCAACACACTGATGGCCAAGGCTCTGCAGGAGTGCCCCAACTCAGGTCAGGTTCAATATACATTTTATTCATTTAGCAGACATTATTATCCAAATTGATGTACAAATGACCATCCTCTCTGCGATGGCTGCTCCTGGAAATATTGCCTGTGTTTCTCTGTGTAGGTATTCTGTGGGCTGAGGCTGTGTTTCTGGAGGCCAGACCACAGAGGAAGACAAAGAGTGTGGACGCTCTGAAGAAGTGTGAACACGACCCCCACGTCCTGCTGGCTGTCGCCAAGTAAGCCTCCGTCACTTCCCCTGTCGCCTACATCTTCACTCCCCTGTCCTCCCATCCCACATCTCAGCTGCAGATGTCCCCCTCTCTAGGCACCTTTCACTGCTTGGAACTCCCTCCCTCTGTTCTGAGGGTCTCTGTGCTCTCTCTGTTCTGTTCTCTGTCCTCCAAATGAAGGTCTGTTCTGGAACGCGCGTGTGTGTGTGTTTGTATTCCAGGTTATTCTGGAGTGAGCGTAAGATCACCAAGGCCAGAGAGTGGTTCCTCAGGACTGTGAAGATCGAGCCAGACCTGGGAGACGCCTGGGCTCTCTTCTACAAGTTTGAGCAGCAGCATGGGGCAGAGGTAAGGACTTGTGTGTGTGTGTGTGTGTGTGTGTGTGTGTGTGTGTGTGTGTGTGTGTGTGTGTGTGTGTGAGAGATATTGTGAGCCATATTGTGAGCATGTCTCAGTGATATTGTGTGTGTTAAGTGTTAATGAGTTTCTGACCCTCACCCCCCAGGAGCAGCAGCAGGAGGTGCGTAAGCGCTGTGAGAATGCAGAGCCTCGCCACGGGGAACTGTGGTGTGCCGAGTCCAAACATGTCCTCCACTGGCAGAAGAAGATAGGAGAGATCCTCACACAAGTCGCATCCAAGATCAAAAATACCTTCTGAACCAGAACTTTGACCACAGTTGAGCTAGCTGTGAAGATGATACTGATACCAGCACTGCAACAGTGAAACACACACACACACACACACACACACACACACACAGACTCCAGGAAACAGTCTTTGCAGTATGTTACACTGTAAACTGACACCACCTTTTAAGATTTTTTTTGTGTGTTTGGCATAATCTATTCCAACTGATCTTATAGTTATTACTGGGGCAAACAATGCTCTGCTCATACATTGTGCTTTGAAAAACCTTGTAAACCTTTGTAACCTTATTTCATGTAATTCAAGAATTCCTTGACCTTAAAATGCTTTTTAACTCTGGCCAGCTGAGTTTTTGAATGCGTGTCTTCAAGTCATCATTCTTCATAAGGTATAATGACACCCTTGGCTCTGATAAGAAATTATTTGTAAGAGTAAAATCAGTCAAATGTATTTCCTTGGTCATTGTATTATTTTTATTTTTACAACTTGTGTAGAAAGATGGATTGATTGTAGTTTTGTCAAGATGCAGTGCTGCTGTCATGCATTAGCCTTCTTAAGGTTAAAACTGTTATTTTGGATGACTCAATAAACAACTGAGAGGACACTGACCAATTATCTGTATTTATTTCCAGGTTCAAAGTGTGGTGAGGCCGTGAGGGGATTAAGGCTCTGGCTGTGTAGCTGCAATCAAAGATTGCTTTGACATCTTGTGCCTTGAGGTCCTTTAGTACGCTAGGCATGCTTGAATGCAATTCCCAAACTGGTCCTGGCGGCTGATAAGCACGTGTATTTTTTTTATAGAGTATTGTGTCTCAGTATACACAAACTTTGTCAAATGGTTGATAAATTACAAATGCACACGACGATTTTTGCAACATCTACATGTAGACTATCATTGGTCATAACATTTCTTCCCTTCCCATGTGCCGAAACCGAAAGAAACTCAAAAAGTGATTGATCGTGGAAGTTTTGTCGACTTGAATGTACAAGAGTTAAGTGAAATCCTAAGCCGACCAGCAGCAACCCATGACGGAAAAGGAAACTGGAGCTGGCAATGGGATTTTTGCGATGTTGGAAACTACAGAGTTAAATGGCATATTGGCAGTCCGTTTACCAACCAGTTCACTTTTTCAACGAGTTCTCATTTAACACCAAAATACAACACTAACCCGTTTGGATAAAATGAATCCAGCCCGACCATGATTAACTCCTGCGGATGTTACTTGTTGCCACGGGAAAGGATTTGCTCATCTGTGGATCCTCATAAGAAAATGATAAATGGTAGGTGATTCATGACTCGTCGCTGTTACAATATCTTCTTAGTTTTGCTCATCACATTTACTTCTCCACCTGCAATTCAATCCTAAACTAAATGCCTTTACGCACTTCGCAAACTACCGTAAGTCCAATGGAACTTCTCCGAATAACCTATACGTGCCATAGTCATTTTGTAGTGTATTGTAAAAAGTGTATGTTTCAATATGCATAAAATGAACATATAATGAATAAAATGTTAGATATGTCTTCTAATAGTGACATGCTTCCATTAGTGTGTGAACGGGCCTGTGCTCCGTAGCTTCGTGGTGGTTCTACTGTTGGGCGTCTCTTACAGCAAGCGCAGGTGTAACTATGCGGAGATACTAAACTCATACAGAGAGATAATCTCCGTAGAACTTCATAATTTGGTATGTACTCATCGTTGCAAGCACTTTGTGCGACACTTTTATTTTGACATTACATTGCTTGACCTAGTGGCAGAATCGCTAAACTCCAATAGTTATGCATCACTCAACACAATCTGCTTTTTTATTTATTTATCTTATTGTCCAAGGGTATGGATACGAGTTGTAGGCTAAGTAATGTGGGAATGTTTGATCAAGGCCTTGGTCATATAGTGCCCTCCACTGTTTGCTTTATCACAGTGTCAGTATAATGTCAGCGAAATGACTAATGCGACTGTATGATTGTGATAGTTGATAAATGTGCTCTGTTGCAGAATATGACAGACTCATTTGACTCATCTTTAGAGAGGAACCGTTGTCCTTCAGGAAAGGTATGTTATACCTGCCACAAGATGAGACCCTGTTAGTTTCAGCACCATGGACAGGGGACCCACCCCCTGGAAACCAAATAAATGTATCTTGTATAATCTGGTCTACACGAACTTCACATGTTATATATTTGTCAGATGCAGCATGTCCTGCACTCCATATATCGCATGACACAACAGTTCTTATGCCAGGACAGGCCTGGCAGGCCACACGGGGACATTGATAAGCCAGTGGAGAAGATGGAAAAGCTGATCAGACAGAACTGCAGGGACATTGACCTGGTGAGGCCCAACAAAACAGATCCCCATCGCTGCATTTCGAGAATTACAACATGTTTGCTGGCTGTGATGGCTCTTAAGTCTAATACCAATTTATAATTTCAGGTGAGAGGACAAAAGAGATTGTCCTGTTCCACTGGAAAGAAAACAAAAGGAAATAAAAGAAGAAAAAAACGGCTCATAAGGGCACTGAAAAATTGTTGGCAGATTCTCCAGAGCATGTACACGTCTGCAAAATAATCTTCAACTTTTCCACCACAAAGCATTGCACCTTTTCAAAAGGTCGTTGTGTGTATGCATATTATGTATCGCTTAACAGTAATATTGCAGGCCTACAGTTTCAAATGTTATCGGTTCTGAGGCTGCTTTTTGTATGTACACAGTTAAGCTCACATCACCATTACAAACCTGACCACGAATAAACTCAACCATGCAATGCAATCTAATGTTTTTGTGGATAAACCCTTTTCAGTTATGACTGTAGATAGTAGGTTTCGTTGTTCACATTCTCTTCATGATGCTTTTATTATTGTTGCTGTACTCTTTAAATACATGATAAAATCCAACTGCTTTATACCAAACAATAAATTACTGCCAAATCCGTTCAGTGCCAGAACATTTAGTGAACTATTCCTTAATAGCAATGAGAATAAGGGGGCTTGTACAACGCCTGACCTAAAAAGGCGGTCAGTGAGAGTTATTTAATTTGTGAATAAATGTTAATTGTACTTAGAAGATCTCAGATAGTATCTGTAAGCAATGCAAGTATTTGTGTATTCAAGGTTTCAAAAGCAAGGTTTTTTATTTTGGGGATGAATATTCTGTCATAATTCTGAGGACCCGTAAGGACCCTTGTGAAATTTTCTTCACGCCTAGCTTGCTACTATTAACAACTTGCTAACATTGCCGGTCAAGGTGGGGTTTCGTTCCTGCCTGATACAATGGCTAGTATTATATCGTCATTTGTTATTTTCCTACATCTTGTTTGCATCACCGGCGCCGTTTTTGAAGATCAAGTTGGAAAATTCGATTGGTATGTACTGTAGCAGGCTACCATTAATTATGTGGCTTGCTAGCAAGCTGACTAGCTAAGGAAGCTAACTATGCAACTTACCATTTACCGCTGTAGCTATAGATGGTAGCCTACTAGCAACTATTAGGGTGTACACCTTTTAGTTACACATGGCCATGCACTGTCACTTATAAGTGTAATTAAGTTAGGCGTAGACGTATTTTGTATTTCGTATTTTGTATAACAATGATAGACATGTAGCTAGCTTATCAAACTGCTGCTGTGTGTGTGTCGTACTGCCCGAACGGGTGAGAGTGAATACTACGCAAATCTTATGACAGAAACATTCAAGCTAGCTCTGATTCTCATCTTCTTTCTTTTGATCAAATAAGTAAACATTGCCAATGGGTGAACGTTAATGTATGAAAACACGTTTGCTATGTTTAGTTTATAATACTGTCAACTACGTAAACAAACTAGCTCTACTTAACAATAACTAAATAAGCTGTGAGTTTACTGTCCATGTGTATTATTTTTTTATCCAGGCGACAGCAATACGTTGGCAATGTGCGCTTTGCGCATATAGACTCGCAATCGCAGGCCTCTAAAAAGCTACTTTTAGCTACCGACCAGAATATATTTGCCTCACTTAATTCCAGGACTGGAGACCTCAGTGAGTATTTCGTAATTTGTACAAGAAAACAGACAGCTTGCACAAGGATTTTCCTTTTTTATTATTGAGTTATTATTGAGTTATTTACAAACAGTTTGCACCTCCACTGATCATTGTTTTCTATATTTTCAACAGCTTGGCGACATGTAGACAAGGCAGGACCAGAGGGAATTATTGATAGTCTTCTCGTGCATGGAAAAGGTGACCAAATAATAGTCGAAAATTCGAATTAGTATTTGACATGTTATATTGTCGCATAACATGTGAGGTTTTCTTGTTAAATACAGAAATACATCGTTGGTGAAATAAGCTGTCTACCAGTCCCGTCATTCCCATTCTTTTAGACTTTTTAGATTTTGTTTTAATTAGTCTTATTGTCTTATAGATGCTGTATTAGTTGTTGGTAATGGTCGCCTGCTTCGTTCCTGGGACACAAATATTGGAGGGCTCAACTGGGAAATGGTGCTTGACACTGGAAGGTATTTGTTGCATGAATTGACTGCATTTAATAAGTGTAAAATAAGTGTAAGGGTGATTTCATCAGACATGTTTGACATATCTGTGTTTGACACACTTGTTCCGGGAGTACAACGGTACTTAGGAATTATTGGCTGGACCTGATGTTTCCTCCAGGATCACAATGACTCTTATTGAGAGACTTGTTGGTTCGTTGTAACTGACTTTTGTACTTGCGGTGTAATATATTTTGTTGCTTGCTTTTTTTCCACAGGTACACCCTTGCAATTGTTGAGGTTCATGTTGTTTAACTGTAACTTGTTCAACTACTTGCTCTTATGGTTCTTCCCTTTGGGACTTATTTAGTTTTCACAATGTATGCTTCATGTTTTGGCTACCCGCAATGTTTGGGGTGTCTCGTTGTTATGATCAGTGACCTATGCACTTTTGTAAAGCTCTCTCTTGGAAGTCGCTTTGGATAAAAGCATCTGCTAAACGCATAAATGTAAAAATCTCTGTACTTATCCACATTTCAGTTTCCAGTCAGCATGTTTGGTGATACAAAACTCTATGAGGTATGTGGCTGTTCTTAAGAAAGCTGCTATTTCCGTCCACTACCTCTCTGATGGCCATGAGGAATGGGTAGAGAATCTCCCTGAGAGGTAAGCAACCATTCCTGTATTTGGAATAATAATGGAATACTTGGCCAATTTTTTTCTGACAATTATCATGTCTTCCACAGTCATACTGTGCATTACCAGGCAGTCTACTCCGGGGGCGAAGGGGATCTTTATGTACTGGGAGTGGTTGATCATTCACACCTTGCAATTATAGAGTATGACATTAAAACCGGAGAAATCATGAACCAGGTATTTTTTATCAGCAGTCTAGTAGCAATTCTCAACTCTTTGTTACATACATTGCTGTATGTAATATTATCTAATTGCTAATGGAATGATTCAATGCCTATCAAGTACATAGATAGGTGTATGTATTTTGCTTTTCTGAACCCACTTCACTTACTGGTTGTGAATTGTATCCGTAGAGGTCAGTTGAAGCTCCATGGCTCTCCAGTCTGCAGGGCAGCTGTGTGGTGGTAGGCCAGGGGACCCTGGTGTGTGTTGACCCTGTCACCATGGCTCTCTACACCCTTCCCCTCCAGACAGAGGGACAGATGAACCAGATACTCCTGCAGGTATGTATATACCAATAACAAACACTGTTCCTCAAAAGGTACCAAGCTTGATTAAACCATGCAGGCTGAATGAAATGTTTTTTTAATAATACTATAGTCAGATGGCTGAGTGGTTAGGGAATCGGGCTAGTAATCAGAAGGTTGCTAGTTCAATTCCCGGCTATGCCAACCAAATGATGTTGTGTCCTTGGGCAAGGCACTTCACCCAACTTGCCTCGGGGCGAATGTCCCTGTACTTACTGTAAGTCGCTCTGGATAAGAGCGTCTGCTAAATGACTAAATGTAAATGTATACTGAAACAAACTTGTGTTTGTGGGGAAAACAACAGCATGCTTCTGATTGTCTCCTTTACATCTCACCCCAGTCTCTTGACCTGGAGGTGACCCCAGGGTTCCAGCCCGTCCTTGTTTCCACCCAGCCTAACCCAGCTCGGCCTCCACTGTCAGAGTTCTTCCTTCAGCTGGGGCCAGACCACCACCTCTTGATGCAGCTAAACAACGATCTCATCCTCACCCTCAGAGACTTCAAACCCGTACATAATTCCATCCAGTCTTGTTTGTTTATTATGTAAAAATATTAGATGCTCCATTTCACACAGTTTTGCTTGATTCATCCCAGGTTCACAATGGTTATGAGGCCTATGAAAACTAAACATCTGTTTCTTGTTTTAGGCTTTCCTTGTTTCCTTTGCAACTACAGGGGAGAAGACAGTGGTTGCTGTCATGATGCCCAAAAATGAAACGGTGAGTATTCCTTCCTCCTTTTCTTTCATCTTCATAGTCAGTGACTTTCTGTTGAGCTGTTGCGGTTGTTTTTTGTACTGGGAGGGATGAGCCTTGTATGTGTGTAATTATTCAGACTTGTTTATTCCCAAGCATGTGTAACCACCACCCTTATTTTACTGTAAATATCCAACTCAAACACTAGCTATAACCCCCTATTGCCCCTCTGTCTTCCTCTCTAGGCAAACTCCATTAATCTTTTCAGTGCTGATTCTGGCCGCAGGCTCCTTGACACAACTGTGATCTATAATATAGATCCTAATGGGGGGAAACCATGCAAGGTAAGTACACAGATCAAGGTTATTTGCCTAGCAGTTTGGATAGAAACTTCAATGGAACCCTAAATATATATATATATATTTTTTTTCAGCTGCATGTCCATGCCTTTCTAAAGAAGGATGATTCTGTTGGCTACAGGGTCCTGGTGCAAACTGAAGACCATGCTCTCACTTTCATACAACAACCTGGTACTGTTCAAACGGCTCTGTGTTGCAACTAGCATAGCCTACATGCTTTATTCAGGAGCAAAGAGTTTGGCTACAATGTGTGAACCTAAGTTGTCTGGTTTTAAAATTCTCACCCCTCTCCGTTTTGCCTGTCTTTTGAAGGCCGTACTGTGTGGAACAGAGAAGAGGCTCTGGCTGATGTGGTTACCATGGAAATGGTGGATCTACCACTTACTGGGACCCAGGCGGAGCTTGAGGGAGAGTTTGGCAAGAAGGCTGGTAATGGATTCAACTAGAATTGTGCTTAATGTTACTATCTAATATTTTTTAAGTTTGTAAAAATGCTTTGGTAAGATTTGTTTGGGTCCAAAACCCATGTGTTCCCGGTAGTATGCTGCTTGTTCGCCTGACGTTTCGGTTTTTCCTTAATCTACTTTATATCTGTCTGTCATTGGCTTCACTTCTTGCTTTGTTTTTCTTTTGCTCTTTCTAACCGCTGCGCTTGGATCAAGCCATACAAGGTAATGTGAAGTGCTGTCCTTTATCATAGTATAGCATCTGCTGCACAGGTTTTGAAGTGTTGGTCTTTACAGTACAGGACTTCATGAGAGAAGCATAGTTCAGGCATGACATTCAGGCAGTGTGCGTCATTATGCTCATCAAGTACACCTGTGTAAGCCTGCTTCAAGCCCATTGGGCCACGTCCGGTAAGGCGGCAATATAATGCTGCACGGATACGCACACACTCACTCCCTGTTGTTGTATTTTCTGTGCTGCTGCCGGCCTCCACTATCCCCATCTCCCCCATGTTGTCTGTAGATTACTATTTAACTAAGGGGATTATTACTTTATTTGCTCCCTGCCTCATATTGTATGTATGTTGCTCGCTATGCTAGAGGCAGGGAGTGCTTCCCCTAGATGCATTAACTTTGGCAAAGTCAAACCTATTTCCATGTCTATGGTTATCAATAAATGTAATGGGCTTACCTAAACCATGTAAAGATCCTCTGGCCTTGGTCCTGTTTCATCACTTTTCTTTGGGGCTCTGTTCTGTGACTCGGTGACAGAACTGCAGATTCCTGTAAAGTGCTCTAATCCCCTGTTCTCCTGCTGTGCATGTAGATGGGCTGTTGTCCATGGTTCTGAAGAGACTGTCCTCCCAGCTCATCCTGCTGCAGGCCTGGCTTGCCCATATGTGGAAGCTGTTCTACGATGCACGCAAGCCCCGCAGCCAGGTCAAGAACGAGGTGACCATCGAGAACCTGTCCAGAGATGAGTTTAATCTGCAGAAGATGATGGTTATGGTGACTGCTTCTGGGAAGGTGAGAGACAGAAATCCCCAATCTATTGTTGTATATTTATATATTATAATAGATCAAAGTGTACTCCTGTCTTGACTAGTTGATTTGCCTCGATAGTCATGTCACAAATAATAAATGTTCCCCCCCTTGGTCCAGCTTTTTGGCATTGACAGCAAGTCTGGCACCATCTTGTGGAAACACTACCTGGAGAATGTCCAGCCTAATGCAGCCTTCAAGCTGATGGTGCAAAGAACCACAGCACACTTCCCTCATCCCCCACAGTGCACTTTACTTATCAAGGACAAGGTTGGATAATCATACTTTATGCTTAACCAGCCATTACTTACGTTAAGTCATCGTGAAAGTGCAAAACAGATTTTTGTGTCATATGTATGTATCAATGTTTTTATGTCTTGGTATGTTCTTTAGAGCACTGGACTTGCCACTCTACATGTTTTCAACCCCATCTTTGGAAGGAAGAGTCATATTGCCCTGCCTGCTTTGCCCCGGCCTGTTCTCCAGTCTCTGCTGCTACCGGTCATGGACCAAGATTATGCCAAAGTCCTGCTGCTTGTTGATGACCAATACAAGGTTGGTTGGCCAAAAGTGGACTGAGAATTAGATGCCCAATTGTGAAGTTGGAGCATGGAGTCCTCAGGTCCAGAAACCTTTCTTCCCCTCGCTTGCTTTCAAATGTGTAATGTTTGTAAATGAAATGGACCTTTTACTTCCCCTCCTCTTCCATATTTCTAGGTGACCGCTTTTCCCTCAACAAAGAATGTGCTGCAACAGCTGCAAGAAATGGCGTCCTCCATATTTTTCTATCTGGTGGATTCAAACCAGGGAAGACTGAGTGGGTACAGGCTACGCAAGGCAAGTCAGAAGCACCATCAGAAGCAAGTTTTACTGTATGTGATCTGTACCAAGTGACTGCCACTGACAAGGAGGCTGTGTATGTAACTGCAGTCTTGTTGACTGTTTTCCAGGACCTCTCTACTGAGCTCATCTGGGAGGTGGTACTCCCCACAGAAGTGCAGAGGATTGTCTCAGTCAAGGGGAAGAGGCCTAATGAGCATGTGCACTCCCAGGGCCGAGTGATGGGAGACAGGAGCGTGCTCTACAAGGTGAAGGCTCACTGGTTTGATTACTCTCTAGCAGAGTTTAAATACTGTAATCATGTTACAGTATCAGTAAGTACAGTAATCACGTTTGTGTGTTCACTCCTGTAGTACTTGAACCCTAACCTCCTGGCCGTAGTGACTGAAAGCACAGACCTGAATCAGGAGCGCAGCTTTGTGGGAATGTTCCTGGTTGACGGTGTGACTGGACGCATCATTCATGAAGCCATCCAGAGGAAGGCCAGAGGACCAGTGCATTTTGTCCACTCCGAGAACTGGGTAGTGGTGAGTAAAACCTTAATCCTCTGTTATATAAGTGCAGAAAATCAACTAAATGATATGTTCATAGTTATACTGTAAGATGTACTGTAAACTATATACAGTACTATAATTTTTTTTTATTTGTACTTGTCCTGTCAATCTCCCATTTTTACACAGTATGAATACTGGAGCACAAGGTCCCGGAGGAATGAGTTCTCTGTGCTGGAACTCTTTGAGGGAATGGAGCTGTACAACAGCACTGTGTTCAGCTCACTGGACCGCCCTTACCCACCCCAGGTCCTTCAGCAGTCCTACATCTTCCCCTCTCCCATCACCACCCTGGAGGCCACACTCACAGAGAAGGGCATCACCAGTCGCCACCTCCTGGGTCTGTGCCATCAAATCACATGGAACTGACATTCAGTATAAGATCTGGCACTGAAATATATATGTGTTGTTCTCCCAGTAACCCACCCAACAATATATAAATTAATAGCTGTGCATTTATCCTGTGATCTCCTTTGTGGATATTTTTGTTTTGTAGTGGGTCTGCCATCAGGAGCCATTTTGTCTTTACCCAAGATGTTTGTGGACCCACGGAGACCTGAGATCGTCTCTGAACACAGCCGGTTAGTGGAACTACACATCCCACCTGTTACGGAATGGCCTACCCCAGTCTATAAATAATTTATCCCTGTCAAACAAAGTTTGAAGGTAAAGAGATTTTATGTTTTTCAGTGAAGAAAACCTGATACCCTATGCCCCAGAGATGCCTATTCGTACAGAGTGGTTCATCAACTACAACCAGACCGTGTCAAGAGTGCGAGGAATTTATACTGCCCCCTCTGGCCTGGAGTCCACTTGTCTGGTTAGTGCCTTTTTGTCATATTTACAAAAGTATATATTTTTTATCACATATATTAGCAATATACCTTCATTACAGTCACATTTGCCAACTGTAATGAAAATATTAGTGAAACTAAATAAAAACAAACTCGTATTGCTTTCACAGGTGGTGGCATATGGTCTTGACATCTACCAAACCAGAGTCTACCCATCCAAACAATTTGATGTACTGAAGGACGATTATGACTATGTACTGATTAGTAGTGTACTTTTTGGACTGTTTTTTGCAACTATGATTAGTAAACGCCTGGCAGAGGTGAAACTGCTCAATCGGGCATGGCGGTAAAGTATTCACAGATGACCAGTAGGTCTCTGTCTTTATCTTGCCACTGCTACATGGGTAACCCCAGCCCATGGATATCGACAGGCTGAAACCGTCATCTCAGCCCGGAGTCAATATCAGTGTTCCATGTGGAGTTGCTGGGGGAAATGTAAAATCATGATGGCTGAAAAAGCTTTCCTGTGTGTTTCTAATTTATTTTAACAAGTTCAAGAAATGTCAGGTCACTGAGTCTTTGTGAGATTTTATAAGTTAATGATTTATACATTCTGTGTTTTATGTATAGATATATTTCTGGTCTCCCACACTGGACAAGGGCCTAGGTTGTTTTAGCAAGTTGAAATCAGAGCAAATTATATAGATGTGGATTTTAGGCACATCTAACTGTAGAATAATCAAATCACAGTAACAAATTAAACTATTTGAAAATGTTTTCATAGATACGTTTGTTATTTTTTTTTCCTTGTATGGTGAAGCTGACTTGAAGGACCCTGTGAAAGAAAATAAAAGTTACTTTCAAGTGAGTTCAGGAACATGTTTTCTTTGTACACATTGATTCCCAACGTTTAAATTATGTATCCCAAACCCTCCTGAGACAGACAATTCACTGGTCAGTACAACACAACATTTTGTGTTGTACTGACAATATTGGTAATATATGTTTAATTCCTTACTAACTTTACTTTGCATACATTAAATGCATTTTCCTGTGCATATAATATTGCAGTTTCTATATATAGCTCAACACGAAATTGTTTAACCAAACATGACATGATTGCAAATTACTGTAACGTTACCTACTAAGCAATATATACTGTATCAGGTTTGCTGACTGGCTTGTGCAGGGTCGGACCTTTTGGCTCGGCCATATTTTTTCATGTTAGAAAAAAATCTGTAGCACTAGCTTTCTACAGAATCTCAAGATGGCGTCGAGTGGAGGAGATGTAGAACCAGAGTGGGCTGCAGCAGTACGACCGCTTTTATCAGCCTCCTATACGGCTTTTGAAACGAAAGAGCTACCTCAGCTTATAGGATCTATAATAAACAGGTAAGAATGATAATGTCTGTGATAATATCCATGTTCCTTACACAATTTGCTAATCCAGCGAGTCGGCTAACGCTAGCTAGCTAACCATTGCCACACAGGTGAGAAGGCTAGCTAACAGTTAGCTAGCTAGCTTGTTAGCTCAGCTAGCTAGCTGTAGGAATCTGCTTCATCATCAGGCCGACCAGACCAGGTCTATTACCTAGCTAACTAACGTAATTATAGCAAACAATATATCAACATAATATAATAAAGACCGTAACCTAATAATAGGGCACTGATATACATTGCCTATTTCTGCCTGCTACCGTTTGTAGACAGTTAACTTTAGCTACCTACCCATATTCATCTTGATGTTGTCAGCTTGTCTATCCAGCTAAATGCACAACAATCCAGGATAGCTCGTTGGCTATCTAGCTGTTAAGTTGGCTGACTAGCAAAGTTCCATGGCAAGGGGTCACACCAACTTATGACATTAGTTTCATCAGCTAGATAGCTATCTTATGTTTATTCATTAGCCTACTATAGACCGTATTGGTAGTGAGCTTTCAAACATTGTGTAGGGAGAGTAACTGCTAGTGCTAACTAAGCAAGCTCGTGCTAGCTTGTCACTGAATCGAATCTGACATTCTGCGCTGAATGTTACATGTTTGTAAACAATATGGTGTTGAATTTGAGTTCATCATTAAATATGTTGTCATTGTTTTTACATCAGCTAGATAGTTCTAGCTACATAGTTCTAGCTGTGTTTCATGAAGTACCCTAATCCAAAACAATGTTCATCTAACACCTACAAATGATCTGACCCTGAAAAACTGGAGTGGAATCACATGACAGGAGGGATTTGTTGTAAACTCACGCTATACACATTTTCCAAACTTTGTAGGTATATGTTTTACATAATATGATAATTGTATCTCTTAGGTTTTAGGTCAGTGTGAAGTAACTAAGACCAATGAGATATTGTTACATCATGTCTGCATCTCAAAGTATCCTGAAGTGTAGAAAACCAGTGAAAGTGTAGGCCATACCAACCTTCTTCAGAAGGTGCTTTAAAATGAAATGTCATGGGAAAGGACATACATCTTGCGAAAGGGGAAATGACGAATGATTGATTACAATCTTAATTGTGGGTTGAATGTAGGCCTTAACTGTATAGTGATGCAAGTTATTTTGATGAAGTAACTACACTGTGGTTTTATCTTTTTATTGTAGCGAGTCTGAGATTCTACACCATGATAAACAGTATGAGCCATTCTACTCATCCTTTGTGGCACTTTCTGCCCATTACATCACGACAGTATGTGGGCAAAGTATGTATCCATACATTTCCTTTTTTAAAGTGCCATTTGTAATTAATGAATGCCATTTGTAATTTAATATAGTACACTATTTTTTATCCTGTCAGCAAATGTTAGTACACCTAGTAATGTTGGTATTGTGAACTAGCCTGTTTTATTTAGCCTACTGAGGAGGTGGCTGGATTAAATTGCCACTCACTTCCTGAATTGACTGAACTGAAACTGAAATGATTTCAAACCTAGTGTTCTGTAAGCAGGATTGCCTGTTTTGTTTATTTGAAAGGAGGCTTAGAACAGAATTCCAATTTGTTTACATCTGTCATCCTTTTTTCTAGTCCCAAGGAATCAGTTGCTGTCGGTAGCAGCAGCCTGTAAAGTATTGATTGAATTCTCATTGCTGCGGCTGGAAAATCCTGATGAAGCATGTGCTGTGTCCCAGGTGAGACGCAGTAGCCACTAGCCAGTTACTAATCGAAACATTGGGGATACCTAAGGAGTGCATATAGACAGCCTGAGCTGCCTTGATGTCAACGCCATAGTAACCGTGCCCGTCCTCCCTTTTTCTTCAGAAACACCTGATCCTTTTGATAAAGGGTTTGTGCACTGGCTGCAGTCGACTGGACAGGACCGAAATCATTACTTTCACAGCTATGATGAAGTCTGCCAAACTTCCCCAGACCGTCAAGACCCTTTCAGATGGTGAGTCTCATTAAGTCCTGCCTGAAAACGTCTTGCCCCAGAAGTTCAACATGACAATGGCGTGAAGAGAGAGCTGTTTCATCCAACGTAAGTCTTGTTGCGTCGTGAATCTGATGCGTGTTCTGGCGGCCTGTGTCTTGTATGTGTGCATTTTCACAGTGGAGGACCAGAAGGAGTTGCCAAGCCCGGTGAACCCCGAGCTGCGACACAAAGAAGTCCAAATGAACTTCTTCAATCAGCTGACCTCTGTGTTCAACCCTGACCTCACCCTCCTGGCCTCTCCCTCCACACACACGCAGGTAAGTCCTGCAGGAAGACAAGCACCTAGAGACACTTCCACACTGAGGAACAGATGTTGACTGAAAGGAATTCAGTCTTGGAAAGAGGCTTTGCTCTCCCTGTCTGATGTGTAACTTTTTGTGTGCAAGGTTGAGAGTGAGTGTGATGACCAGACCACCACAGACCAGGCCTTGCAGGCCAAAATGAAGAATGCCTTCATCTCCCAGAATGTGTCTAGTTTACAGGAACTTGGTGAGCATGTGTTATATCTGTTCTATAACCCATCAGTAAAAGTGCACCTAGTGTAAGCCTTGCACAAGCCCAATGTGGTGATGTATTGATGTTTCTGTGTGCAGGAGGGTCAGAAAAGTTGCTGCGGGTCTGCCTCAACCTGCCATACTTCCTACGATACATCAACAGATTTCAGGACGCCGTCTCGGCCAATTCCTTCTTCATCATGCCAGCGACTGTTGCAGACGCCACCGCTGTCCGTAACGGGTGAGTTTGACCTGTCCTTTTCCCAGCCGAGACGCAAATGACTTTCAGCATTTATTTACACTTCCTGATATTGATCTCTTACTCCCACATCGCTGCTCAGGTTCCACTCTCTGGTGATAGATGTAACCATGGCCTTGGACACTCTCTCCCTGCCTGTCTTGGAGCCCCTAACTCCAGGGAGATTACTGGACATGACTGTACTGGCCCTCAGCTGTCTCTATGCAGGTAGGCACCACTCCCCTCTCCTAGGTTCACGTGGGATTTGACAGCTGCATTTGTGGGAGACTGTCAGTCCGCAGGTGTTTCATGCGGAGTGGTTGTGTCTCCTCCTAGGTGTGAGCGTGGCCACGTGCATGGCTATCCTTCAGGTGGGCAGCTGCTTGCAGCTCCGCACAGCCTCCACTGGGTCCAAGGAAGAAGATTATGAGAATGACGCTGCTACCATAGTACAGAAATGTGTGAGTGTGACCAACATACCACACGATAATCAGTATATCCCATGCAATAATGTGTGGTTAAAATGACCGTATACCGATTATAAACAGTGTGCCTATTATAGTCTTTGACCTTTCTCATTTGCCACTCTGTGTTTCATACAGTTGGAAATCTATGAAATGATTGGCCAAGCCATCAGTAACTCCCGCAGAGCAGGCGGAGAGGTAAGGCTTCTGCAGTGTATAGCCTGTCTTTCCTGTTCTCATGAGCTGTGTAGAATGGTTCTAACTGAGGTCTGTCTACCTATGTGTTTCACAGCACTATCAGAACTTCCAGTTGCTGGGGGCGTGGTGCCTGTTGAACAGCCTGTATTTGATCCTGAATTTGAGTCCCACCGCCTTGGCTGACAAGGGCAAGGAGAAGGATCCACTTGCTGCCCTGCGCGTGCGTGACATTGCAGCTCGCACCAAAGACGGGGCAGGGTCCCCTAAACTTGGCCCAGGCAAAGGGTAAACACTTTCTAAACGCACTGCTCGACACAACAAAATCCTTGACTTTCACACTGTCCTTCGCCATACACGATAGCGATGTGTTAAACCACGGTATCTGTCTTTGGATCAGACACCAAGGCTTTGGCGTCCTGTCAGTCATCCTGGCCAACCACTCCATCAAGCTCCTCACCTCGCTGTTCCAGGACCTGCAGGTGGAGGCTCTGCACCGGGTAAGTGCAGTAAGTGAAACCCCTCCGCCCAGCACACCCACAGAACCAGACAAATACAACCATCAAACAGCACAGTGATGTACGGCTGGTTCCCAGTGATGCTCCATTCCCCTCCAACCCCTCTGTTCTCCCCAGGGCGGGGCCAGTGACGGGCCCCCGGCCGAGCTCTCCATCATGGCTCAGAGCACCTCCATCCAGAGGGTCCAGAGGCTCATCGACTCTGTCCCTCTCACCAACCTGCTCTTCACTCTGCTCTCCACATCCTACAAGAAGGTGCGACTCGTGCTTTAACCTGCTGGCGTGTTGGCAGCGGGCTGCCCCGCCTGCTATCCAAGCCCAGCCAGTATTTCAAGGAGGTTGCTTTGATTTGCGTGGCCTGCTGTTTGAAGGCTGTATCTTTCCCTGTCCAGGCCTGTGTGCTCCAGCGCCAGAGGAAAGGCTCAGTCAGCAGCGATGCCAGCGCCTCCACAGACTCCAACACCTACTACGAAGATGACTTCAGCAGCACAGAGGAAGACAGCAGCCAAGGTACTCCAGCAACCTCCTCCACCAGGAACACCCTCCATCCACCACCAGGAACACCCTCCCTCCATCAAGCGGAGGGAGGAATCCTCCTACCATTTTCATCTTTCTTGCCCAAACTTATGAAAGTCTTATTTCTAAAGGATAGTCATGGGATATACTATTCATGCAAGGTCATGCACCCTTAAACATACATACAGTACAACGCAGGCCTTGATAGACCATATTACAAGGTTATGCTTTCATTATCCTGTAGCTTTGGGGGGTAGGAAGCTAAAGTGTACATTTCTGTTATCAATTTTAGAGGTGCTTTTTTTCCATGAATGTGGGTTTTTCTGTTCCTGCTGAAAGCAGAGCTCTGTTTGTGTTTGACCTGGGCTAGCGTCAGGGCTGAGGAGAGCCAAAGATGTTTTGAGGGAGTTTTGGTCTGTCAGCCGGCGTAAAATCTCAGTTGGCATTAGACGGAACAGAGTCAGGCAGCCTGAGAGTGTAGAACCAGGTTAGTCCACGCAGGCTTCAAGTAGCAGTCCGCTCTGACGCAGGACGCACACACACAACTCTCATTCTCACACCATTGCCCCTGCAGTCCACAACGACAGGCTAGTGACAGTTTCTGTTATTTCAGCAGAGAGAAGACAGGAGAGGACAAGAGCAACTTGTTCATCAGGTCAGCAGCTTTCTGTCCCTAGACCACGGAGCGGGTTTCACTCCACAGCCCTGCTTCCTCCACTGTGTCTGCGTCAGTAGAGACGGCTGGTCCTGCCAGCTTGGTTCAGTAGAAGCAGCAGCAGCAGCAGTAGTACTAGCACCACAGCTACAGATGACCATATCCTCCAACATCCAGCTCGCTAGACTTTTTAGTCTAGCCTGGCATGAATTTATCTGTGCCAGTTTTTCTACAAAAATGGCTCTAAGTATCTCTGTGTGTAATTCCCTTTGAGCTATGTATCAATAAGCCCATATGTTGTTTTCTTCTGGCTTTCTCATGAGACATAAATAGTGTGATCCTATGATGCATGCAGCTATGTTGATGTTAGTTCACTGACTGATCATGGGTATATCTGTCAGAGCCTGACAGCTATTAGGTTTGATTATGCATTTGAAATGTATACAGAATTTGTGTATCTCAAGACAATTTGTGAAGAAATGGAGAATGTTTTGATCTTTGAAACATTGCGGTTGGCTCTGAAATATACCCATGTTTTGATGAATTTTTACATTTTACACTTAGATGAAAGATACTAGAATCTGAGTACTAAGTTTAAAAAGAGTTTGGATTAGCAGTGTGTTGCTTTGTGTGAGACGCAAGCTAAGTCATATCCTAAAGAAGCATGAGTAATTAAAAAATAAAATAATCACACCGCATTAGTCAGTAATGTTTATGCTGGCGGGGATCTAACTAATCAGCAGGCCTATGCACTAAAGGAATGTCTTGCACCAACAGTGTGTGTGCACAGCAACTACTTAAGTGTGAGGTGTGTGTTATGTAATGCCATATGCCCTGTTTTCAGATGATGACAGTGAGCCCATCTTGGGCCTGTGGTTTGAGGAGACAATATCTCCCAGCAAAGACAAGGTGGCCCCCCCGCCGCCTCCTCCCCCCCCTCCCCTGGAGACCTCCCCCAGGCTGAAGAGCCCCAGCAAGCAGAACGCAGGGGAGAACGGCAACATCCTGGCCGGACGCAAAGACCCCGAGCTGGTGAGTCCCAGCCACAGGGAGGAGCTGCCCGACAAGTCCTGACAATACTGCTAAACTGGAATGGTGTGGCTGATGGAACGTGATCCATGTTCCTCTGCTCTACGCTCATCACTTGTCACTGTTGTTCCAGTTCCTCAGCCTGGCCTCCAGCATCCTCAACTTCATCACCTCCTCCATGCTCAAGTCGAGGAACAACTTCATCCGCAACTACCTGAGCGTGTCTCTCAATGAGCAGCACATGGCGACCCTGGCCAGCATCATCAAAGATGTTGACAAAGATGTTAAAGGTTGACCACAATATATTTGAAATGCTTGTCTGGAAAGTACCTGTATAGATTGCGTAATTGACCTTGTGTCAAGGTTAGTGAGTGATCGGCCTCCATTGTTTCTTTAGGTTCTTCCGATGAAGAGTTTGCCTTGGCTCTGTACCACTTCAACCACACCCTGGTAACATCAGACCTGCCCTCTCCCGCCCTGCAGGTAACAGGAACTTCCTGTTTGTGTGGTTTGTTTCGTTTACTTTTACACAACGCTTCTACGCTTTTGTTGCCATATCTGCTGACGGTGAAACCTCTATCTCTCGCCTTTTGTCAGAGCACCCTCCTCCAGCAGCTGGGCGTGGCCCCCTTCTCCGAGGGCCCCTGGCCCCTGTACATCCACCCCCAGTCCTTGTCCGTTCTCTCCAGACTGCTGCTCATCTGGCAGCACAAGGCCACCCAGCAGGGAGAGCCAGACGTGCCTGAGTGCATGAAGGTCTGGGAGAGGTAGAGTAGAGCTGCCACTTCTCTCAGGATGTCCAGCTGAAACTGCCCGTATGAACGTTCTCAGGGATGACTTGTATTTGTCATGTCAAGCGAACGTTAAACAACACACTGAAAGCATTCTCAGCAGTCTCGTCCAGCAGTGGGGGTAAAACCAACCTGTGTGTTTCCCTGTCCTGTCTGGTGACGCGCAGGTTTGTGGGGACCCTGAAGCAGCACACCATCCAGGGCTCCCTGCCCGGGGACGAGGACCTGAACGTGGAGCACCTGCAGCTCCTGCTGCTCCTCTTCCACAACCTGTCCGAGCGGGGCCGGAGGGCCGTGCTCACCCTGGTCACCCAGGCCATCACCGAGGTGGCCCAGAACAGGGACTCCCAGCTAAAGGCCGTGCCCCTCAACCTGGCCCGCATGCTGCTGGTCCTCGACTATCTGCTGCATCAGTTCTCCAAGGCGCCCATCTACTTGTTTGAGCAGGTAACCGGATCCCTCTCGTTTTTGAGTGGTTTTGTTCCTAGGCGTTGCTCGGATGGTTTTGACCTGAAGTGCGGCGTGTGAGGTAACTGCGAGACTGCGATTTCAGGTGCAGTACAACCTCCTGACCCCGCCCTGCTCTGGAGGGGGCTCCACCCAGGACGGAGGCAAACGCTGCTCCCTGCCCCTGTACTACGGCTTCAAGGAGGTGGAGGAGAACTGGTCCAAGCATTGCTCTGCAGGTAGGAGGAAGTCTCAGCACCACTCTTAGAAGCCGACTGCACACGCATAACACGTGTTGATCATTGTCTGCAATCTAATCAGTGACCGATCCTCTTGCAGATTCCACGCAGCAGCCCAAGTTCTACTGCATCCTCTCCCCTGAAGCCTCGGAAGATGACCGCAGCCGGCTGGACGGCAAGGTGAGAACCCTCGAGCACCAGAGCTTTCAGCGGGACCTCTGAGGTAAACAAGCAACCGTCTCACCGTGTTGATATCTGCAGGTTTTCCAGAAGCTGTTCAATGGAGTGGTGAAGTACGATGAGCTGTACTCCTGGCTCATCTCACTGCTGGCAGCTGGATCTCAGTTTGACACGGCGAGGAGGCAGGAGAACAAGCCAATCACTCCTATGGTGAGGAGCCTTGCAGTCCACATTTACTCTGGAGATCTGGAGTGTCTCTGGGAATGACGCCTTAAGTTCATTTCTCAAGAACTCTGGGTAGATTGATTACCGCGTGTTCATTTTCCGGGTTTGGGGCCTTCCTTATGGTCTACAGGAGGCGTGCTCCCTGCAATACTACTTCCTGGTGCTGTGGAGGATCCTGGGAGTCCTGCCTCCTTCTAAGGCCTTCATGGAGCAGCTCAAGGACGGCTGCAGTGACTCCAGCGAGAGTGACATCCTGCACACCCTGCGCTGGTCGTCACGCCTCCGAGTCCCCACCTACGTCACCTGGATCAAGGTCCGTCCCCCCCCCCCCCCCTCTGCTGCTGGGCCCCCTCCCAGAGATGTGGAACGTGCAGGTGAGAGAGGGCGTGCGAGTCTGGTGTTCACGTGTCACTCTGTGGTCCATGGCAGGAGCACCTGATCAAGCAGGGGATGAAGTCTGACCAGGCCGCCTCTCTGATCGAGATGACCGCCTCCAGGTGCAGCAGTGTCAAGTACGACGTGGAGCTGGCTGAGGAGTACATTGCCAGACAGGTATGGTGAAGGTCTGACCTGGAGGGCTAGACTACACGACTACCAGAACACCTGTCATGAGAGCTGGTTGACTCAAGGTGGTGCTTCTCTGTTGTAGATCTCAGCCTTCTCCTGTGTGGATCCCAGCACCATCCTGCCTCTCCACCAGGTGCCCTCCCTCCAGGCCATCTACACCCTGGACGCCGTCATCTCCAAAGTCCAGGTCTCTCTCGACGAGCACCTCTCCAAGGTGGCTGTGGAGACGGACCCTCACAAGTCCTCAGAGATCACCAAGAACCTGCTGCCTGCCACTCTGCAGCTCATAGACCTGTATGCTGCCTTCACCAGGTGAGACCCACACTGCCCCCTCCACTGAGATCACCATACAGCCAAACTGGCTGGACTGATACGCTTATGGGATTGGTTGAAAAATAAGGAGCAAACCTGAGGAAACACTTCATGGGGTGGTGCAACAAAGGTGATGTGGTGTGGGATGCACGGCTTGTTTGCAGTGATGTGCTGTCCTTCTGCCTGACAGGTCGTACCTGCTGATGAGCCTGCCCGAGGAGGGCGACAACAAGCCCACGGAGGCCAAGCTCCAGGGTTACGCTGCCGTGCTGTCCATCGGCTCCACACGCTGCAAAGCCAACATGCTCGGTACGCTCGACCTCGGGGCGCTTGCTTTCATTTGTGCTTTCACTTCACACAAAAAGACCCGTTCCACCTGACGATGTGTATTCATGACTTCACAGGCCAGAGTATCATGCAGAACCTTCCCTCAGCTGTGCAGACACTGTGTGAGACTTGGAACAACATCCACACCAACGAGTTCCCCAACATCGGCTCATGGGTATATGTGTGTGTGTGTGTGCGCGCGCATGTGCCTCCTTCACACCATGTGTGGCACCCAGGTCATGACGTGTATCATGCACATGGCTGAGTCAGGTGTTTGTCCTCCTCAGCGTAATGCCTTTGCCAACGACACCATTCCATCCGAGAGCTACATCAGCGCCATTCAGGCGGCCCACCTGGGAACCCTCAGCAGCCAGTCCCTGAGCCTGGCCGCCTCGCTCAAACACATCCTGCTGTCTCTGGTGCGCCTCACGGGAGACCTCATCGTGTAAGTGTTCCCTCGAGTCTACCCGGGCCATAATAGAATGACGCTGTTTGGGTGCGCTGGCCCTTTAACCCCTGGTGCTTGCCCCCGGCAGGACGGAGGAGCTGAACCCTCCCCAGGTGGTGCGCACGCTGCTGCCCCTGCTGCTGGAGAGCAGCACGGAGAGCGTGGCGGAGATCAGCAGCACGTCCCTGGAGCGCATCCTGGGCCCCGCCGAGTCCGACGCCTACCTGGCCCGCGTGTACGAGCGCCTGGTCACCGGCTGCTACAACATCATCGCCAACCACTCCGACCCCAACAGGTACGACCTCACACACACACCAGAGGGGCTTAACCCCCAACACACAGGTCGCCTCGACCGAGATCATGAACCAGGACTAGGTTTATGGAGGTGTTTAGAAGTCTTCTATGCTGCTGGCTAAGACTCGGTGCAAGCTGCATGTATGGCCCAGTGGTTGTGAGGTCTCTGGTGTCTCCTAGTGGTCTGGACGAGGCTGTGCTGGAGGAGTGTCTGCAGTACCTGGAGAGACAGCTGGAGAGCAGCCAAGTGCGCAAGGCCATGGAGGAGTTCTTCTCCTTCAGGTTGGTTTTCTTGCCGGGTCTTCTCATGGGAGATTCTCGTGATCCCGGCACCCTGTTATTCTAACCCGCCTTGTCTTCTTCTAGTGGGGAGCTGGTCCAGATCATGATGGCGACAGCCAACGAAAGTCTGTCTGCAAAATTCTGCAACAGGGTGCTGAAGTTCTTCACCAAGCTGTTCCAGCTCAGTAAGTCCCCCTCTCTCTGCTTGTGCTTTGCTTACCCCTCAGTAGGTCAACCAGACCATGTTGTGAAGTGGAACGTGCTCGGTCGTCAGGGTTGTGGTTGTGACCTGGTCTCTGTGCTCCTCCCCCCAGCTGAGAAGAGTCCCAACCCCAGCCTGCTGTGTCTGTGCGGCTCCCTGGCCCAGCTGGCCTGCGTGGAGCCCTCCCGCCTGCAGTCCTGGCTCACCCGCATGACCGCCTCCCCTCCCAAGGACTCGGAGCAGCTGGAGACGGTGCAGGAGAACAGGCAGCTGCTGCAGGTGCTCACCACGCACATCGTCCGGGACAACAGCCAGGTGGGCGAGGGCGTGTGCACCGTCCTGCTCAGCACCCTCATCCCCATGGCGACCGAGATGCTGGCCAGCGGGGATGGAACGGGCTTCCCAGAGCTGATGCTGATCATGAGCACCCTGGCCAGCGCCGGGCAGGGGGCCGGGCACCTGCAGCTGCACCGGGCAGCCATCGACTGGCTCACCAGATGGTAGGTACCCTGCTCCCCGGATCCCGGCAGGGAAGCGTTTCACCATCACACTCTTTTGACTTCAATGTCTCCCGTGCAGCAAGAAGTACCTGACCCAGAAGAATGTTGTGGAGAAAGTGAGCGCAAATTTGACGCACGGCAAGGTAACGGTACTTCTGGCATTCTAGTGTATTATTTTTATTTTTCTGTTCCTTCATTGGCCAAAATGAGAACATGTTTACCCCCCCCCCCCCCCCCCCCCCCCCCCCCCCCCCCCTCTTCAGCATGCCAGCATGCTGGAGTGCTCGTGCCACATCATCTCGTACCTGGCGGATGTGATGAACGCGCTGCGCCAGAGCAGCGGCCAGGGCTCGTCCGCCCTGTTGATGGAGGGGGAGGAGAAGGCCATGGAGGTGGACTCTGACTGGGTGGAGGAGCTGGCCGTGGAGGAGGACGACTCCCAGGCCGAGGACTCTGTAAGGACCCGTCCTCCACCACACCACCAGGACACCTCTCGCTCCATACAGGGACATGTCGTAGTACTGAGAAATCCCATTCACTTTTAGTTTCAGCCTTAGGCTGTGCTGGTCTGGTGCTGGAGGGGAACACTTGAGACCAGACGCGCTCGCTCTCCAGTGAGCTCCAGTGGAAGGGGACAGCCACAGAGCCATGCTGGGGCACCCTGTTCATGTATCACTCTTTCTTACCTTCCAGGATGAAGATTCCCTGTGCAATAAACTCTGCACCTTCACCATCACTCAGAAGGAGTTCATGAACCAGCATTGGTAAAACAGTGGCTCCCCCCTCCCTCCCCCCTCCCTCCCGGTTGTTGTGTGTCTGCGTAAGAACACGTGTCCACGTTTCCTCCTCTGTTCTGGTGTCTGAGTGTGTCGCCCTCCCCCCCCTGCAGGTACCATTGTCACACGTGTAAAATGGTGGATGGGGTAGGTGTGTGCACAGTGTGTGCCAAGGTCTGTCACAAAGACCACGAGATCTCCTATGCCAAATACGGCTCTTTCTTCTGTGACTGCGGTGCCAAGGAGGATGGCAGCTGCCAGGTGAGACCGAATACTTCAGGTCATCATGGGAAGAGAACAACTGCGGTAACTTTGGCTTGCAAATCATTTCCCATTGATTTTCATACAGTCATTTCAGTTGGTCAGGGATTTAGCTAGCCCCCTCATCTGGCCCCAAATTAGAATGCACTTTGAGTGTCTACAAAGAGGGGAAAAAACCCTCAAGTCTTTTATACAAACAATTAGTTTACATGAATAAACTGAAACTGGTTCACTGTAACAATGTGGACAAGATATGCATGTGTAGTTAACACTGATATTGCATGCGGTAGAAAGAAAATGTAACACTAAGCAAATACTGTAATTTCATTACTAAACTCACTAATAATCAAGTTAACCTGAATTTATGATCAGTATTCTAGTCAGATATTTGCATCCTGTTTGTTTGGTGTGTCTGTGGGTGTGATTGTAGTGCTTTAGTGTGTGTATTAGCTAACCAGTTCTAATAGTTAACATGTGCTTGTTTTAATGCTCACATGACCAGACACTCCTGTCTACTTGTTTTATCAAACAATGTCTTTGGTCAGAATCTGCATGTCAGTCGTTAAAAATTACAAGCTGAAAGGTTGGCAATAAGTGGTGACATCCTACCGAACTCGGTGTGGAGTGTGTGTGAGTGTGTGTGTGTGTGAGGTCTGCAGAGAGACATGGTCTGACTGGCTGTGTCTGTGGCCCTCAGGCCCTGGTGAAGCGCAGCCCCAGCAGTGGCATGGGCTCCACCCTGAAGGAGTCCTCCGCCTTCCAGAGTGAGATGCGCATGCCCGAGAGCGCCATCCGCCACCAGAGCGCCTCGCCGGCCGATAAGGGCAAGGTGACCATCTGCGACGGCAAGCCCTGCGACGACGACAAGCCCAAGAAGAGCAGCGTGTGCAAAAGCATCGAGGGCTGTCAGGACGAACTGCTGGCGCAAGTGGTGAGGCCTGGGTTTGGAACGGCCCACTCCGGCTGTGTCAGAGGGGTGCAGAGTGTTAACGGCTGTGCTTGTCACTCGAAACTGTTTCCCCTTACTGTCCACTCTTGTGTCCCGTGTGTCAGTGCGGCTCGTCCACGGCTGCCGTTGTCCTGGAGATGCTCATCTTCCTCATGGACGCCATCCAGACCAACTTCCAGCAGGCGTCTGCAGTGGGCAGCAGCAGCCGCGCCCAGCAGGCCCTGAACGAGCTGCACACCCAGGACAAAAGTGTGGAGATGACCGACCAGCTCATGGTATCATCCACGTCCATCCGTCTCACTCATTGTTGACCGATTGGCCGATGCCATTGGGCTGTCCAGTGCCTAACCCGTCTCCCGCCGCTGTGCCCGTCCCCAGGTCCCCACGCTGGGATCCCAGGAGGGCGCGTTTGAGAACGTGCGCATGAACTACAGCGGAGACCAGGGCCAGACTATCCGCCAGCTCATCAGCGCCCACGTCCTGCGCCGCGTGGCCATGTGCGTGCTCTCCTCCCCCCACGGCCGCCGCCAGCACCTGGCTGTCAGCCACGAGAAGGGCAAGGTAGCCAGGACGCTAGCTCTCCACGCTGCTCTGAACACATGGATGATTAGACCACGGTCCTAGACTGTATGTGGACAAGGGGAACTGTAATAAAGTTGTTTCTGTAGTGTTTTATCCCTACTGCAAACCTTCCCTTCCTGTGGATCTCGGCCCCTCTGCAGATCACAGTGCTGCAGCTGTCAGCCCTCCTGAAGCAGGCCGACTCCAGCAAGAGGAAGCTGACCCTGACTCGCCTGGCCTCGGCCCCGGTCCCCTTCACCGTGCTCAGCCTCACAGGCAACCCCTGCAACGAGGACTACCTGGCTGTGTGCGGCCTCAAGGTCAGTCAGCCGGCCTCTCCCGGCAGCTCCCTCCTCCACACCCTCCCGTCAGCTCCCTCCTCCACACCCTCCCGGCAGCTCCCTCCTCCACACCCTCCCGGCAGGATCCTTCCCCACGCAGGTGTGCCCCTCTGACCCCTCCTGCTCCTCTGCCCCCCTCAGGACTGCCACGTGCTGACGTTCAGCAGCACGGGCTCCGTGTCGGACCACCTGGTGCTGCATCCCCAGCTGGCTACTGGGAACTTCATCATCAAGGCCATCTGGCTGCCCGGCTCTCAGACAGAGCTGGCCATCATCACCGCGGACTTTGTTAAGGTTCGTCATGTTCGTACACGGCTTCATGGCAGTCGTTTGTTAATACACAAGAACTTGTGTGCTCGTTTCACGGCTTGAGGAGTTGAATTGATGTTTGATGTTTCTGGGCTGCGTAGATCTACGACCTGTCGGTGGACGCCCTCAGCCCCATGTACTACTTCCTGCTGCCGAGCTCCAAGATCCGCGACGCCACTTTCCTCTTCAACGAGGAGGGCAAGAACATCATCGTCATCATGTCCTCCGCCGGCTACATGTACACCCAGGTGATGGACGAGTCCAGCAGTGCCCAGCACGGGCCCTTCTACGTGACCAGCGTGCTGGAGATCAACCACGAGGACCTCAAGGTAACTTTCTGGAAGGTTCCCCAAGCTTCTGAGAACTTGCGACGTACAGGCAGAAGCCTGTACGTATCTGTTTGTATCGGGTTATCCTCCAGCTGAACCTGGAGGATAACCAGGATCCTACTCACGCTAAAAGGCCTATGACGTCCCCTAGATAAGGGGCCAGTCTAGATGTTGACCTTTGTGAGGTGGTTCTTGTCCCTGACCTGCTGTGTGTTGTGGTCTACCTCAGGACAGTAACGGCCAGGTGGCGGGCGGCGGGGTGTCGGTCTACTACTCTCACGTCCTCCAGATGCTGTTCTTCAGCTACAGCCAGGGCAAGTCCTTCGCTGCCACCGTCAGCCGCAGCACCAGCGACGTGCAGAGGCTCTTCAACATCAATATCAAAGGGTAACCATGACTACAACCCCTCAATGACACACTTTTTTTTTAAATGAGGAAGGACATTTCACAGGAAAGGAAAGTCCAATCCAACATGAACCTTTGTGTGTGTGTGTGCAGCTCCAACGGGGGCAGTAAGATGTCCCCTGCCCTGTGCCAGTGGTCGGAGGTGATGAACCACCCGGGGCTGGTGTGCTGTGTGCAGCAGACCACAGGCATCCCCCTGGTCATCATGGTCAAGCCAGACACCTTCCTCATCCAGGAGATCAAGACCCTGCCGGCGAAGGCCAAGGTAGGCTACACGACACCCCGCGACCCTTGGGATGAACCACGGGCGTCAAATAAGGAGACTGGTAGTTCCGTGTCGTCTACGCGCCGCATCACACAGTGCTGTCCTCCCCTCAGATCCAGGACATGGTGGCTATCCGCCACACGGCCAGTAACGAGCAGCAGCGCACCACCATGATCCTGCTGTGTGAGGACGGCAGCCTGCGCATCTACATGGCCAACGTGGACAACACCTCCTACTGGCTGCAGCCCTCCCTGCAGCCCAGCAGCGCCATCAGCATCATGAAGCCCGTACGCAAGCGCAAGGCCGCCGCCGCCAGTGAGTCCGGTCACCACCTACACTTTGACTAAGAACACGTTCTCGCTAGAAACAAAAGAGTTTGGCCTCCACGAGTTTTTAGCTCTGTGAGATGAGTTTTGTCTCCGAAAAGCATATGTCATGGATGCGTGTCATATCGCGGGCGTGTAGGTGACAGCTGGTCTTGTGTCCCCCAGCCACACGCACCTCCAGCCAGGTGACCTTCCCCGTGGACTTCTTTGAGCACAACCAGCAGCTGACGGAGGTGGAGTTTGGGGGCAACGACCTGCTCCAGGTCTACAACGGGCAGCAGATCAAACACAGACTCAACTCCACCGGCATGTATGTGGCCAACACCAAGGTGAGAACAGCCGGCCTGAGATGGGACGTGTTGCTCCGTGAAGGGGCTGCTGGGACAATCGTGGAGGACGTCCATCGATTATTTTCACGTTAAAAAACACATATACTAACTATACTCTTAAATATATATATATATATATTCGGTAGTCAGGTGGCTGAGCGGTGAGGGAATCGGGCTAGTAACCTGAAGGTTGCTAGTTCGATTCCCGGTCATGCCAACTGACGTTGTGTCCTTGGGCAAGGCACTTCACCCTACTTGCCTCGGGGGGAATGTCCCTGTACTTACTGTAAGTCGCTCTGGATAAGAGCGTCTGCTAAATGTAAATGTATCCTTAACTGTGTGTTTGCGTGTGTCTTCCAGCCTGGTGGCTTCACTGTGGAGGCCGTGAACAACAACAGCTCCATGGTGATGACGGGCATGCGGGTGCAGGTGGGCACCCAGGCCATCGAGAGGGCCCCGTCCTACGTGGAGATCTTCGGACGCACCATGCAGATGAACCTGACCCGCGCCCGCTGGTTCGACTTCCCCTTCACCAGAGAGGAGGCCCTGCAGGCCGACAAGAAGCTGTCCATCTTCAGTAAGGACCCTCGGCGCGCCCACAGTTGCTCCGGTGTCGAGAGACGACCACTAACGGTCAGTCTCCAGGCCGACTCTCACCCTCTCCGTGTCTGACTTTGCAGTCGGAGCCTCTGTTGACCCCGCGGGCGTGACCATGCTGGACTCCATTAAGATCTATGGGAAGACCAAGGAGCAGTTTGGCTGGCCGGACGAGCCGCCCGAGGACTTCCCCTCAGCTTCGGTCAACAACGTGTGCAGCCCCAACCTCAACCAGGGCAACGGCACGGTGGACGGAGAGGTGGCCACGCCCACCTCCACCGGCGGCACGGTGCTGGAGAGGTGAGACCTGGGCCCGGGGGGGTCAGAGGTCACCGCAGGGCTTTCTGACTCGAGTGCCATGTTCTGCTCCTCTTTAGAGTTTATAGTAATAGTGGTGTCGTATTTTCTGGGTTTTAGTGTTGATGATATAGTGGTGTTATACTTGATATATGGGGTTTTCTAGTAAAGCAATATAACCTTTTAAAAGCTAGTTTTATTGTCTATACCACCTCAATGAGTTTCTTGAGGCGTTAATGGAAGCTTCTTAACGAGCTGTTCAAAACCATTCTGTTATTACCATGCGGCAAAGCCTGTGTCCATTGGTGTAGTAGTTCCTGTGGTTAGCGACTGAGGGTGCTGGTGTGGAGAGCAGGAGCTCTGTGTGTCTGTGTGTGTGACATGTCCAGTGCATGGCTGCTCTCATGATGACTTGTTTCTGCATGCCTCTCCTCTGTTTAATTGAGTCATTTACTTTCACTTGTTTCTTTCTGTGTTCCTCACATTTTTTTTCTTTTTCTTTGCTCCCAAAAATACAATAAAAAAGTTGTGAAACTGAGTCCTTATCAACCCTGGACCGGTTAGTAACTGTCCTTTCTCTGCTTGTTTGCATGGTGTGTGTTTGTGTTTGTGTGTCCAAGCTTGTTCATACCATTTACAACGCACAGTAGAAAAAAGAAAAAAAAAAACATCATTTTGAGGTTTCCTCTAACAATGAAACTTAGTCTTGCTTAAAAAGCAGACTACAGATTGCTGACTTCAGGTTGCTTTTGCTGGTCATTAGTTGCTAGAATAGCGTGTGAAGGTTGTTGTGGCCGTTGTAACTGTGTGTCCGTCCCCCAGGCTGGTGGTGAGCTCTCTGGAGGCTCTGGAGAGCTGCTTCGCTGTGGGCTCCTCCAATGAAAAGGTGTGTGAAGAAAGAGGCCATTCATCTCTCCCAGTCTGCTGTACGCAGCGAGAAGGATTTAGGAGATGTAATGTGTGTGTGTGTCTTCAGGAGAAGAACAAGGCTGTTGCCCTTGAGCTGGCCACCCTGCTCCTGTCCATGCCTACTCCGGCAGGAGTGCAGCAGCAGACCAAGGGGCTCCTGGCCAGCCTGCACACCAGCCGCACGGCCTACCACAACCACAAGGTAACCTCAGACCCACACACACCTGGACACACTGCTGTGGGAATCATTAGGATCGCTCTCAAAAAGACTCATCTCTGGAAGGATATTGGCACCTAATGCCTCCCTACAGTTTTCTAGCTGTGTAACGTGTCCCTGTGTGTGTGTGTGTGTGTGTGTGTGTGTGTGTGTGCAGGACCAGTCTCTGCTGAGTAACGCGGTGCAGTGTCTGAACCGCTGCAGCCGTGACGGCAGGGACCTGGACCCCGACGTGTTCCAGAGGCTGGTCATCACCGCCCGCTCCATCGCCATCATGAGACCCAACAACCTGGTGCACTTCACCGAGACCAAGCCCCCCCACGCAGACACGGGTAACCCCCATCTTACTAAGCTGCTGGCACCAGCCTGAGTCTATCCTTCTTGATGATGTGATATAAAGCTTGTACCTTGCTCGGGGTCTTTCCAGAAATGACAGAGGACGGCGTGCAGAAGTCAGCGGACAGTGAGAGCTGTAACTTCATCATGCAGCTGGTGAACAACTTCTGGAAGCTCCATGCTCTCAAACCAAAGAACGCCTTCCTGGCTCCTGCCTGTCTGCCAGGTACACCAGCATCCATACTTACCAGGGCTGGACCCACCAGCATCCATACCCACCAGGGCTGGACCCGTCTCTGCTCGCGGGCTCGTTTATCTGGGCTCTGTTGTGATTCCTGTTGTCTTGATGCTTCCTCCAGGTCTGACTCATGTTGAGGCCACTGTGAACGCCCTGGTGGACATCATCCATGGGTATTGCACTTGTGAACTGGACTACATCAACGTGGCCTCCAAAATCTACATGCAGATGTTGCTGTGCCCGGTATGTTACATTGAGACTCTCTTTCTATCCTGAAATAGTCAGTACTGACTATCTTGAAACCCCTTGTACTGTGTATACAAGACAATAACCACCTTCTCTTCTCCGTCTCGTTCCAGGACATCTCTGTGAGCTTCGCTTGTAAGCAGGCCCTGATTCGAGTGCTTCGACCTAGAAACAAACGCCGCCATGTGACCCTTCCATCTCCCCCACGCTCCAACACACCCATGGGTAGGTACCCCCCGACTCCACACCTGTAGAACGTCACGTGACAGCCCTGGCGTCACGGGGGCCTGACCCTCACCCTGTCCTCTCCCACGTCGTCACAGGGGATAAAGACGACGACGACGACGACGACGCAGACGACAAGATGCAGCCGTCTGGGCTGCCGGGGGGAGAGGGAGGCCGACAGGAGAGCCACGACCAGGGCGAGGTGGACCACGGGGACTTTGAGATGGTGGTGAGACCGGATCCACAGCTTGGCGCTTAACGTCCCTGCAGGCGTCTGTGTGGGGCTCAGGTGTCTGGGGTTACGGGACCATGTATGTTGGGATGGGGGTTTTTGAACTGGATGGACCTGTGTTCTGTCCCAGTCGGAGTCCATGGTCCTGGAGACGGCGGAGAACGTCAACAACGGGAACCCGTCTCCTCTGGAGGCTCTGCTGGCGGGGGCGGAGGGCTTCCCCCCCATGCTGGACATCCCCCCCGACGCAGACGACGAGACCATGGTGGAGCTGGCCATCGCTCTCAGCCTGCAGCAGGACCAGCAAGGTACGCACCCACACTCACCCAGGACACACACACACGCGTGGGGGTTGAACTGAAGCTTTGATGGTCTGACCGTCTTGGTTGATAGTAGAATGGAAAGTGTAGCGGTCTTGTTCTGTGTGGTGCTGTGGTGTTGAAGCCTGTGCGAGTGAGCTCCCTGGTTGTGTTGGTCCAGGCAGCAGCAGTAGTGCCCTGGGCCTGCAGAGTCTGGGCCTGTCTGGCCAGGCTCCCAGCTCCTCGTCCCTGGACGCAGGCACCCTGTCAGACACCACAGCATCAGGTAACGAGGCCCAACCACAGACTCTCTCACACACACACACACACCTACCCACAACACCTCTTTCTGGGGCATCAATTGTTCACTTTTTCTTATGGAGTTTGCTGAAATCAGTGACTGTTTCAGTAGTGTGTGTGTGTGTGTGCGTGTGTGTTGACGTGGAGTTTCAAGTTAGCATGTTCCGGCCAGGCCAGAGTCTCTGGTGTTTTTCCTGTAACAGCTGTGGTTATGGTTTCAGCCCCAGCCTCAGACGACGAGGGCAGCACGGCGGCCACGGACGGCTCCACCCTGCGCACCTCCCCCGCCGAGCACGGGGGCAGCGTGGGCTCCGAGAGCGGCGGCTCCGCCATCGACTCCGTCGCCGGGGAACACAGCGGTGAGGGGGCCCCCAGCCAGGGCTGCTGCAGGCCGACACCCCCACACACGACCCCGACCCTGTCCGAAGGCTCTGCTCCTAACCTCCCCCCCCCCTCTGCTGTGTGTGTTTTAGTGTCTGGCCGCAGCAGCGCCTATGGAGACACCACAGTGGAGGGCCACCCGGCGGGGCCGGGCAGTGTGAGCTCCAGCACAGGGGCCATCAGCACCACCACGGCCCAGCAGGAGGGGGAGGGCTCGGAGGGGGAGGGCGAGACCGAGGGAGACATCCACACCAGCAACAGGTCAGCATCCACACACAACACAGACACCACCAGCCTGGATGACAGCGGGCTGTACTTGACCCAGGGTTGTGTGCGTTCCCCTCCAGGCTCCACATGGTGCGTCTGATGCTGCTGGAGCGCCTGCTGCAGCACCTGCCTCTGCTGCACTGCGTGGGCGGGGTCCACGCCATCCCCTACATGCAGGTGGTCCTCATGCTGACCTCGGACCTGGACGGGGAGGACGACAAGGACAAGGGCGCCCTGGACGACCTGCTGGCCCAGCTGATCGCCGAGCTGGGCATGCACAAGAAGGACGTGTCCAAGAAGAACGAGCGCAGCCCCATCAACGAGGTGCACCTGGTCATCATGAGGCTGCTCAGCGTGTTCATGTCCCGCACCAAGTCAGGCTCCAAGTCCTCCTCCGAGGTACGCTCCTCATCCACACACTTCTCCTCCTCCTACGCTCTCATCCACACACTCCTCCTATGCTCTCATCCACACACTCCTCCTATGCTCTCATCCACACACTCCTCCTACGCTCTCATCCACACACTTCTCCTCCTACGCTCTCATCCACACACTTCTCCTCTCCTTGTCCCCCTTGGTCCCTGCAGTCGTCCTCTCTGATCTCCAACGCCACGGCCACCGCCCTGCTCAGCCTGGGGTCCATCGACTACTGTCTGCACGTGCTCAAGTCTCTGCTGGACTTCTGGAAGAGCCAGCAGGGGGAGGAGGAGCCTGTGGCGGCCAGCCAGCTGCTCAGACCACACACAGCCTCCTCTCCCCCAGACATGAGCCCCTTCTTCCTGCGCCAGTATGTCAAGGTACGGAGGAACTGAAGACGTCCTGTTTTCAACCCCTGAAAGCAGACGACAGTGGACACGTTTCACTTTTGGGAATTCTCAAGCTGTGATTTCATTTGTCTGTCGTGTGTGTGTGTGTGTGTGTTCTGTGTTGTGTCCCCCCAGGGCCATGCAGCAGATGTGTTTGAGGCCTACTCGCAGCTCCTGACCGAGATGGTGCTGCGGCTGCCCTATCAGATCAAAAAGATCGCAGACACCAATCCCCGCATCCCGCCTCCTGTTTTCGACCACTCCTGGTTTTACTTCCTGTCTGAAGTACGTGTATTTCTCAGACTGCTCGGACCCCCCTTAACACACACACACCCAAACTCACACTAACGGGCTTGTCTCGTGTGTTGTGTGCAGTACCTGATGATCCAGCAGACCCCCTTCGTGAGGCGGCAGGTGCGGAAGCTGCTGCTCTTCATCTGCGGCTCCAAGGAGAAGTACCGTCAGCTGAGGGACCTGCACACGCTCGACTCCCACGTCCGCGCCATCAAGAAGCTCCTGGAGGAGCAGGGCATCTTCCTCCGGGCCGGAGTGGTCACCGCCACCTCAGGCTCCGCCCTGCAGTACGACACGCTCATCAGTCTGGTGAGAGTCCTGCTTAAGGCCTTGGGTCCAGCCTGGAGCCCTGGAGAAACCACGGGCTCCCTAGTCGGGTGCACTGTGGAAGATGTTCATGCTTGCCCGCCTGTTTGTTGCCTCGCCTAAGAGACTGTATCGTCCTCACCATAGATGGAACACCTGAAAGCCTGTGCTGAGATAGCCACCCAGAGGACCATCAACTGGCAGAAGTTCTGTATGAAGGATGACTGTAAGTAGCCTGAACCTACACTTGACTGAAATTGACGAACCAATGAATTGATTTATTGGCCTCCCTGCCTGACTCCTCTCCCCCCCTCTCTCTCTCTCTCTGGTCTCCAGCCGTGCTGTACTTCCTGCTGCAGGTCAGCTTCCTGGTGGACGAGGGCGTGTCCCCGGTGCTGCTGCAGCTGCTGTCCTGTGCCCTGTGTGGCAGCAAGGTGCTGGCCAGCTCCTCCTCCTCAGGGGGGGGCTCCGGGGGGGCGGGGGGCACCGGGGCCTCCCAGTCCTCCCAGAGCAAGTCCTCCAGTAAGAAGAGCAAGAAGGAGGACAAGGAGAAGGACAAAGAGGGTGAGAGGCCGAGGGAACTCCTCATTTAGGGGCAGAGCAGAACTCCCCCATGCACACGATTGAGGTGAAGTTGTTGTAGTTTTAGAGGGGGAAAGATTTAGTTAAAGTGCTTAGTGTTAGTGTTGCACCTAGGCTAGGAAAATGTGGTTCTGAGTGTTGTGTTGGCTGGGTTTCTGTTCAGGCGATGGCGTGGGCAGTCAGGAGGACCAGCTGTGTACAGCGCTGGTCAGTCAGCTCAACAAGTTTGCCGACAAGGAGACGCTCATCCAGTTCCTGCGCTGCTTCCTGCTCGAGTCCAACTCATCTGCTGTGCGCTGGCAGGCCCACTGCCTAGCCCTGCACATCTACAGGTACTGACTGTACCTCTGGACGAGGGCTGTTGTAGATTCACTTGGACAGCTCCTCCTTGCATGCATGTTAAACCAGTGTAAACACACAAACAGGATTTAAGAATCTAGACACAACAAGCCACCGTAGCGTGTGTTTATCAGGAGGTGTGAGCCTGACCCCCTCCCCCTCCCTCAGGAACTCTAACAAGTCCCAGCAGGAGCTGCTGCTGGACCTGACCTGGGCCATCTGGCCCGAGCTGCCTGCATACGGACGCAAAGCTGCTCAGTTCGTGGACCTGCTCGGATACTTCTCCCTGAAGACCCCACAGACCGAGAAGAAAGTGAGTCGGAAAGCTGGCGCTGTCGACGCCCTCGCAGGATCTCACGGTCTAGCTCCTGAGAAAGAGCCGCTCTAAATCGGGTGCTCCTGACTTTCCCCCTCCTGTCTTTCAGTTGAAGGAGTATTCCCAGAAGGCGGTGGAAATTTTGAGGACACAGAACCACATTCTGACCAACCACCCCAACTCCAACATCTACAAGTATGATAAGAACTGCCTAGATAGACACACATGAGCGCCGAGCGGATAATGATGGCAGGTCGCTAGGGTGTTATTCACTGACCATGGTTCTGTTCTCCTCCTGTGCAGCACCCTGTCTGGTCTGGTGGAGTTTGACGGCTTCTTCCTGGAGAGTGACCCCTGCCTGGTGTGCAACAACCCAGAAGTTCCCTTCTCTGTAAGTGAAGCTGCATGGTTCAGAACCCCCCCTGTGTCTACAGCCAGGGAGGGGGGCTGTGGCTGCTTTCTGTGCAGGGTCTCTGTGGGTAGCATGCTTTACTGAATAAGTACACAGTCAACTCATGGTCTCTCTTCCTACCTCTTCAGAATATCAAACTGTCGTCTATCAAAGTGGACACGCGCTACACCACCACTCAGCAGGTGGTCAAGCTCATCGGGAGCCACACCATCAGCAAGGTCACGGTGAAGATCGGCGATCTGAAGCGCACCAAGATGGTCCGCACCATCAACCTCTACTACAACAACAGGACGGTGCAGGCCATTGTGGAGCTGAAGAACAAGTGAGTTTCTGCCACCAACCCATTGGGTGTCTTAACGAACCAACTGCGCACAGCGCCGGTTCCATAGCTGTACCTGCGTGTCCCCTCCAGGCCTGCCCGCTGGCACAAAGCCAAGAAGGTCCAGCTGACCCCCGGGCAGACAGAGGTCAAGATTGACCTGCCTCTGCCCATCGTGGCCTCCAACCTGATGATCGAGTTCTCAGACTTCTACGAGAACTACCAGGCCTCCACCGAGACCCTGCAGTGCCCGCGCTGCAGTGCCTCGGTGCCCGCCAACCCCGGGGTGTGTGGCAACTGTGGAGAGAACGTCTACCAGTGCCACAAGTGCAGGTAAAGAAAGGATCCAGCCGGCTCATTCATTCGTCGGCAGATTAACGTGTAGACCCTATATGCTGACGAGGACTGTTTCTCTCCCAGGTCCATCAATTATGACGAAAAGGACCCCTTCCTATGCAACGCTTGTGGCTTCTGCAAGTATGCCCGCTTTGACTTCATGCTGTACGCCAGGCCGTGCTGCGCTGTGGATCCTATAGAGAATGAGGAGGACAGGAAGAAGGTCTGGATTTGTCTCTTAACACAGATCAGTTGAGAAGTCTGTGTCATATCCACCCACAGCCACTAGGGGCGTATTTCTGTTCTAGTGGTAAGCACGGGGAAACTCCCCACCAGCCTTCTCATGTCTGCGGCCGGCTCTGTTTCTCTCAGGCGGTGACCAACATCAACACCCTGCTGGACAAGGCTGACAGAGTGTACCACCAGCTGATGGGCCACCGGCCTCAGCTGGAGAGCCTGCTGTCCAAGGTCAACGAGGCAGCGCCTGAGAAACCGCAGGTAGGTGGTGGATATGGGGATGATATGGGGATGATATTGTGATGATATGGTGATGATATGGGGATGATATTGTGATGATATGGGGATGATATGGGGATGATATTGTGATGATATGGTGATGATATGGGGATGATATGGGGATGATATGGGGATGATATGGGGATGATATGGGGATGATATGGGGATGATATGGTGATGATATGGTGATGATATGGTGATGATATGGGGATGATATGGGGATGATATGGGGATGATATGGGGATGATATGGGGATGATGTGGGGATGATGTGGGGATGATGTGGGGATGATGTGGGGATGATATGGGGATGATATGGGGATGATATGGGGATGATGTGGGGATGATGTGGGGATGATGTGGGGATGATGTGGTGATGATATGGTGATGATATGGGGATGATGTGGGGATGATGTGGGGATGATGTGGGGATGATGTGGGGATGATGTGGGGATGATATGGGGATGATATGGTGAAATGAAAATGTACGGTCTGATGACCCGAACTCATATGCTCTTGACCCTGTCCTCCCCCCAGGATGACTCAGGAGCAGGGGCGGGGCTGGGCACGTCCTCGGCCAATGTGAACAGGTACATCCAGCAGCTGGCTCAGGAGTACAGCGGAGACTGCAAGACCTCCTTCGACGAGCTCTCCAAGATCATCCAGGTGAGGGCCGCGCCCGTTTGGGATTTTAAGTCGAGGGTTAAGACGAGGCTGAACATGTTTCAGTGACACGTCCAGCCGTCGTGGAGGATACGAGTTTGACTTGGGTGTCTGCTAAGCCTCCTCCTCCATCCCTCTCAGAAAGTGCTAGCGTCTCGCAAGGAGCTGCTGGAGTACGACCTCCAGCAGAGAGAGGCCGCCACCAAGTCGTCCCGCAGCAGCAGCCACCAGCCCACCTTCACGGCCAGCCAGTACCGGGCCCTGTCCGTGCTGGGCTGCGGACACACCTCCTCCAACAAGTGCTACGGCTGCGCCTCGGCCGTCACGGGCCACTGCATCACCCTGCTGCGCGCCCTGGCCACCAACCCAGCCCTGCGGCAGATCCTGGTGCTGCAGGGCCTGATCCGGGAGCTGTTTGAGTACAACCTGAGGCGAGGCACGGCCGCCATGAGGGAGGAGGTCCGCCAGCTGGTCTGTCTGCTCACCAGAGATCACCCAGAGGCCACGCAGCAGATGAATGACCTCATTATCGCCAAGGTGTCAGCTGCACTCAAAGGCCACTGGGCCAATCCTGACCTGGTAGGAATTCACCCCACTTACACTGGACTGCCTGTCCTTACAGTTTGGAAGACAAGAGTATGTGGGAAATGTGTTTATTCAAGGTGGAAGGGAAAGGTATTTCCTTAGGCAGCATGAGTTTTGACATCAGTGTGTTTATCTGCCTCCTTACAGGTCAGTAGTCTGCAGTATGAGATGCTGTTGCTGACAGACTCCATATCCAAAGAAGGAGGATGCTGGGAGTTACGGTTGCGCTGTGGTGAGTCTTTTTTTATGGTTTGTTGAACAATTTGATTGTATTAAAAGTAGAAGCCCTAGTTGCTGAGGTAGGAGTGTTGTTGGGGCTGATGCCTCTGCCCCCTCAGCCCTCAGTCTGTTCCTCATGGCCGTGAACATCAAAACCCCCGTGGTGGTGGAGAACATCACGCTCATGTGCCTGAGGATCCTGCAGAAGCTCATCAAACCTCCTGCTCCCACCAGCAAGAAGAACAAGGTACACACAGCACGGCTGCTCAGATATCACACACACACACACACACACACTGCAGCACTGCAGACTCCCTGTCAGGTACACTGACCTGTGTGTTTGTTTGTTTTTAGGATTCTGCTGTAGAGTCACTGACCACAGTCAAGCCCTACAGCAATGAGATTCATGCTCAGGCCCAACTCTGGCTGAAAAAGGACCCCAAAGCATCTTATGAAGCCTGGAAAAAGTGCCTTCCAGCTAGATGTGAGCGTAAATGGCATGATATGAAATATTAATATACATACATTATGCAAGCAGAGTATAGATCACAATGCCTATTAAAATAAAAACCATTTATTTGTGCCCTCAGGCCAGGAGACCGCGTCTAAGCCCCAGAACAAGGCGGAGGTGCGCAGGCAGTACCTTCTGGAGAAGTACTCATGGAAGTGGAAACAGTTCATGAGGGCCAAGTCAGAAGGCCTCTTCCCCCGGCTGCTCAAACTCAGCCACAACAACTGGCTGCGTCAGGTAGGGTCCTGCACCTCCACCAGGGCTGAACCTGCCCACTGCACCCAGGCTGCGGGCTGTATGCAAGCTCCTGGCTGACTGGCTGTTGTGTTCCTGCCTCTCCCAGGTGCTGTTCACCCCAGCCACTCAGGCAGCCAGACAGGCAGCATGCACCATCGTGGAAGCCCTCACCACCATCCCGAGCCGCAAGCAGCAAGTGTTGGACCTGCTCACCAGGTAACAGGCACAGGAATATTCCAGATGTTTGTTGAACTATCAGACATTTAGCGTCGCCTTTCAGGTCAATTTCATATATTGTAATATATGAAATATAAGATGATATTTGTCATATCAGTGCAATATTCTAAACTGTGTGTGTGCTTGTCAGTTACTTGGATGAGCTGAGCGTAGCTGGCGAGTGTGCAGCAGAGTACCTGGGTCTGTACCAGAAGCTCATCAAGCCGGCTCATTGGAAGGTGTACCTGGCAGCCCGTGGAGTCCTGCCCTACATTGGGAACCTCATCACCAAGGTAGTGGCTCCTCCCGCCATCCACTACAGCCTGGACCTCACCTTTCCTATCTTCTGTAGCTCGTGGACATCTGGAATGTATTCACTGTTTGAAATAGAATGAGCGAGTATATTGGTCTACTCTGTCAGATGAACTCGTAGTTAAGTGGTGCTTTTCTCCCCTAGGAAATCGCCAACCTGTTGGCATTGGAGGAGGCGACACTGAGCACAGACCTGCAGCAAGGCTACGCCCTCAAGAGCCTGACCGGTATGCAGCCTGTAACAGACCTTCATCACATGCACAATAGCCTTCAATGATACATGTGTTAAACTCCCAGACTGTGTGCCGCGCAGGTCTACTGTCTTCGTTTGTGGAGGTGGAATCCATCAAGCGTCACTTCAAGAGCCGCCTGGTGGGCACCGTCCTCAACGGCTACCTGTGTCTGAGGAAGCTGGTGGTGCAGCGCACCAAGCTCATAGACGAGACCCAGGACATGCTGCTGGAGATGCTGGAGGACATGACCACAGGTACGCCCCCACCCGCCCTGGCTCCGCTTCCAAACCTCTCAGCCTACTCCTCCACTATGCCGGAGCTACAGGTGGAGATAAGCAGGGCTGCATTGTGCCGTGTCATAGCACACGGCATAGCCGTAACCTAGTCCTGTCTGCTCACAGGGACGGAGTCTGAGACAAAGGCCTTCATGGCGGTGTGCATAGAGACTGCGAAGCGCTACAACCTGGACGACTACCGGACTCCAGTGTTCATCTTTGAGAGACTATGCAGCATCATCTACCCTGTGAGTCAAGGGGGGGTTTTATGGAACGTATAATATGTACACACAGATGTATGTATCTAGTGCACAGCTAAACATCTCCCGTTCCCCCAGGAGGAGAACGAGGTGACTGAGTTCTTTGTGACTCTGGAGAAAGACCCCCAGCAGGAGGACTTCCTGCAGGGCCGCATGCCAGGGAACCCCTACAGCAGCAACGAGCCGGGCATCGGCCCCCTCATGAGGGACATCAAGAACAAGATCTGCCAGGACTGTGACCTGGTGGCCCTGCTGGAGGACGACAGCGGCATGGAGGTAGCTGGCACCAAGTTCTTATCAGGCCTGATGGTTATGTAGCCACTGGTGGAAGCCTGGTTTGCATTTAACAAATGAGGTGACACACCTGTGTGACGGAAGTGGGCCCTGATCTTCTCATGCCTCTTCCTGTTCCAGCTTCTAGTGAACAACAAGATCATCAGTTTGGATCTGTCAGTGGTGGAGGTCTACAAGAAGGTGTGGTGCCCAACCAACGAGGTGAGAACTAATAAATGGACACCACTTCCCGCCAGTAGTTCTACCCAGGGATATCTTCTGTGGTTCTTAGAAGCTGTGGAGGCTTGTTGAAGATGTATATCGTGTTTGGTTGTTGTCAGGGCGAGCCCATGAGGATCATCTACCGTATGAGGGGGTTGCTAGGAGACGCCACTGAGGAGTTCATCGAGTCACTGGACTCAACCACGGGTGAGACACCAAGTCCATTCTAATGATGCCTCAGTCCTAGTGAGTCATACTGCTAAGGAGATGGGGAGGACGACCTTCTGCTGAGATGGAGGTCATGAGTGTGGTCTTTGTCCTCTCACCAACATGTAGATGAAGAGGAGGATGACGAGGAGGTGTACAAGATGGCGGGCGTGATGGCACAGTGTGGTGGCTTGGAGTGCATGCTCAGCAGGCTGTCTGGAATCAAGGACTTCAAGCAGGGGAGACACCTACTCACGGTTGGTCAACAGTCGTTTTAAGCAGCTAAGATGTCCTGACACAATCCAGAGATGGAGATTTGATACCCGTGGTTAATGATTCATCCTCACTCTTCTCATTGCCCAGGTCTTGCTCAAGCTGTTTAGTTACTGTGTGAAGGTCAAAATAAACAGGCAGCAGTTGGTCAAACCAGAGATGAACACTCTCAACGTCATGCTGGGTACACTCAACCTGGTGGGTGTCTTCCTCTGTCTCCTCCACTGGCTTATAATTAGGCCGCGACATCAACTATTAAATGATTAGTTGGGTATTATTTGGCCATGATATGAAATGAACCTAACCCTTTGTGTTTGTGTGTCCAGGCGTTGGTGGCAGAGCAGGAGAGTAAGGACAGTGGGGGGGCTTCCATAGCAGAGCAGGTCCTGAGCATCATGGAGATCATTCTGGATGAGGCCAACGCTGAGATCTCAGAGGACAAGGTAGCTCTCTGACACGCCAGGGACCAGAGATTCTAGCACAATGAAATCCATAGAGGACCTGATGACCTGCTGGTGGTAGGCAGGTCTTCCAGAGTGTGGTGTGAAAATGTATCAGATGGTACCCAATTGCTGTGAAAGCACCAAGTCAATGAAGTGAATCGCCAAGGACAAGTTCAAGACAAAATCATCGTATTTATAACATATATGCAGGTGTCTGATACACTCAAGTTGAGCATCTCAGAAGACTGGACAATGAATACAGGAAATCAAGGGAGTTAATGGTATCCCAACATGGGGGATACGTGATGATTAGCATAGCCTTCGCAGGCACAGAAAAATGGCACTGCATGCTAGATAGCTTCTGTTTAGGTTTTCAGATAGGGCTCCTAGAAATGGCCCTGACACTCGTATTTTCCTCGTTCTAAGTTGCATGCCATTATACACTTATGGTAATATTGTGACCTTGCACAAATAACTAACTTATGGCTTTGTAGGGATAAGAAAATAGCATAACGACAGTTTATCAATGATGCAAGCAACATAAATCATAGATAGGCATATTTCTCTCCTGGACATGACCAAGGGTTATGTGCTCATGAGCTTAATATAGCAAGGCATAGATCAAATGTTGTTTATTATATTCAGAGCATTCCAAACAGTATAAAATTAATAAAGTAATCATTAGTTATTGTTAATTGATCAGTGGTTAAAGACAGACCTCTTCAGGTGTTAAAGGAGATGGCGCCTGTCTTCCAGGGTAACCTGCTGCTTACTGGAGACAAGGACCAGCTGGTGATGCTCCTGGACCAGATCAACACCCCGTTTGTGCGCTCCAACCCCAGTGTTCTGCAGGGCCTCCTGCGCATCATCCCCTACCTGTCCTTTGGAGAGCTGGAGAAGATGCGCATCCTGGTGGAGCGCTTCAAACCCTGCTGCAGCTTCGACAAGTACAAACACTCACGTCTCACTCTGGCTAATGCAGCCCAGGACAGTTTGATCTGCATCTGCAGCAAAAAAGGCAGACTATTTATCTATATATTGTACGTGAACATGTCACCCTGTGTTTTCCAGGTATGATGAGGAGCACAGTGCTGATGATAAGGTCTTCTTAGACTGCTTCTGTAAAATTGCGTCTGGGATCAAGAACAATAGCAACGGTCATCAGCTCAAAGATTTGATTCTGCAAAAAGGAATCACACAGAGTGCACTAGACTACATGAAGAAACATATCCCCAATGCCAAAAAGTAAGACGTTCTTCAGGTGTCTGTCTGCTCTGTGTCAATGTGGGCCTCTGGTCACTGCTAGATGAAATACAGCTCCGTTTTTAATGGCTGAATTCAAGGTTTTCTCTGACCTCCTCTCTTTCTTAGCCTGGATGCTGACGTGTGGAAGAAGTTCCTGTCTCGACCAGCTCTGCCCTTCATCCTCAGACTGCTGCGTGGCCTGGCCACTCAGCACCCCCCCACACAGGTACCCTGTACCCAGCAGGCCCACACAGGGACCCAGGGAACATGAATCTGACCCTAATGCCTACATTGATCTACAGTTTACATCATTCTGCAACACCACATAACACAGCTGACTCCCCAATCCTCCCTTCTCTCTCTTCCTCCCCCCCCCCCAGATGTTGATAGGCACAGACTCCATCACCAACCTGCACAAGCTGGAGCAGGTGTCCAGTGACGAGGGCATCGGCACCCTGGCCGAGAACCTGCTGGAAGCGCTGCGGGAACACGCCGAGGTCAACCTGAAGATTGACGCGGCGCGCAGGGAGACGCGGGCTGAGAAGAAGCGCATGGCCATGGCCATGAGACAGAAGGCTCTGGGCACGCTGGGGATGACGGTAGGGAGGCAGGAAGGGAGATCAGACCTGAGGGATGAGTCCCACGCAGACCTGAGGGATGAGTCCCACGCAGACCTGAGGGATGAGTCCCACTCAGACCTGAGGGATGAGTCCCACTCAGACCTGAGGGATGAGTCCCACTCAGACCTGAGGGATGAGTCCCACTCAGACTTGAGGGATGAGTCCCACTCAGACTTGAGGGATGAGTCCCACTCAGACCTGAGGGATGAGTCCCACTCAGACCTGAGGGATGAGTCCCACGCAGACCTATCTTCAGGCTGCTCATCGTGCGAGGGGTCGTGATGGCCGTCGTGCTGCCCTCAACTCCTGCTGCTCTTCTGTTTCAGACCAATGAGAAGGGCCAGGTGGTGACCAAGACCTCGCTGCTGAAGCAGATGGAGGAGTTGATAGAGGAGCCAGGGTTGACCTGCTGTATATGCAGGGAGGGCTACAAGTTCCAGGTACGCAGCAGCAACACCTCCATGCAGTCCTAGGGCGTGGGGCGGCGAAGTGAACCCGTTTTCATGTCCTTCTTGTTTTTGTGTCTGGGTCACCAGCCTACCAAGGTCCTGGGGATCTACACCTTCACCAAGCGGGTTGCACTTGAGGACTTTGAGAACAAGCCCCGCAAGCAGCAGGGCTACAGCACTGTCTCACACTTTAACATAGTCCACTATGACTGCCACCTTGCTGCCGTCAGGTAGACACACACGCACACACACACATGTAAACACACCAGCCAGTATCTCATGTGCCTCTTCATTGATGTCTGTGCCTGTTAACCCTCTGCTCAGGCTGGCCCGGGGGAGAGAGGAGTGGGAGAGCGCTGCCCTCCAAAACGCCAACACCAAGTGCAATGGCCTGCTGCCTGTGTGGGGGCCACACGTCCCCGAATCAGCCTTTGCCACCTGCCTGGCGAGGTACATACACACACACTAACACATACACACACACTAACACATACACACACACTAACACATACACACACACTAACACATATACACACACTAACACATACACACACACTAACACATACACACACACTAACACATACACACACACTAACACATACACACACACTAACACATACACACACATACAAACTGCTCTGGATACAATTGAAAATTTGTCCACCGGGAATATGGAATTTCATTGACTCATGGAGTACGTAGATTCACAAAAATAGATTCCAAGAGATGGATATGTTTGCTGGATAGATTGACTGACTTCACATCCTCTCAAGGAAATTTGATTTGCCCACGGTTACTTGACCTTGCACTGCGTGTTCTCCAACTCTGACCCGTCCTCTGGGCTTGCAGGCACAACACATATCTGCAGGAGTGCACAGGACAGAGAGAGCCCACGTACCAGCTCAACATCCACGACACCAAGCTGCTGTTCCTGCGCTTCGCCACCGAGCAGTCCTTCAGCGTGGACACGGGCGGAGGAGGGCGCGAGAGCAACATCCACCTCATCCCCTACATCATCCACACCGTGCTCTACGTCCTCAACACGTACGTCACGTCCCCCCCCCCCCCTACACTCACCATAGGCTCCTGTTCTCAAGTCAGTCGAGAACCATCCGCGTGCCTACATTTCTCCACCACACGGCCACACCGTGGTCAGCCTCGGTATAGAGTTCTTGAGGTCCGGGGTGGAGGGTTTCCTCACCCGGCCCTCCCTCCCTCCTTCCTCTCCCCCCCCGCAGGACAAGAGCGACGTCTCGGGAGGAGAAGAACCTGCAGAGCTTCCTAGAGCAGCCCTGTGAGAAGTGGGTGGAGAGTTCCTACGAGGTGGACGGCCCCCACTACTTCACGGTGCTGGCCATGCACATCCTGCCCCCGGAGCGCTGGAGGACCTCACGCCTGCACGTCCTCCGCAGGCTGCTGGTCACCGCACACGCACGCAAGGTCTCGGCCGTGTGCACCAACAAGTAAGACGGCGGGGCAGGTCTGAGGGAACATTGAAATGGATAACTAGCGGTTTATGTTTCCGTCTGTTTCTGTGTGTCTTGCCTTTGGCCATGCACTTAAGTGCTTGTAAAAGCACGATCAGGTATTTGTCCGACATTTGTTTAGCTGCCTTGGGTCTAGAGTGTCCTCTCATGAACTCGTTCCCCTCAGACTCACAGATAAAACACTGAAGGAGTACGCAGTCTATCGCTCCCCTCTTCTCTTCTGGGGCCTGGTGGATCTGGTGTATGACATGTTCAGGGTAAGCGTCGGAAGATCTCCTCCGTGCTGAGAAAGCTGCCGCTCACAGTTATGGATGTGTGCTCAGACTCCTCTCCCCTGCTGTCCTCATGCAGAAAGTGCCCACCAGTAACACAGAGGGAGGCTGGTCCTTCTCGCTGGCCGAGTACGTGAGGCACAACGACATGCCTATCTACGAAGCCTCCGAGCGCGTGCTCAGGGCCTTCCAGGACGAGCTGATGCCCGCCGAGTCCTTCTCAGAGTTCCTGGATGTCGTCGGTCTGTACTGCGCGGGCACACAAACACACTCTAGAGACTGTATACTGTCGGTGTTGATTCTGTCAGTATTTTTTTTGACCACATCATTAAGTCTGGTGAGGAAAAACGAAAACTCAACAATGGTGAGGCTTGTGCTGAGGCTAACTCTGTGTTTCTCTCCAGGTCTTCTATCGGAAATCCCAGACCCAGACCTCTTCCTCCAGGACCTGTTGAACTCTGTGCCCTGATGGTGCCCAGTAAGCCCCCAGACCCCCGGGGTCCATGTCCACCCTGCCCCCCCAGTAAGGTGGTTCAAACGCCGAGGACGGCCACCTCATTGGCCCCGCTAAAGGCACCTTCAAAGGACATCTCTTAACAGAACAGAGAACACAAACTCTGTCTTCTTTCTCCTCTCACACTCACACAGCAAACACTTCCACGAACATGCTCCCACACACTTACACAAAACACTTTTCCCCACTGTCCACTTAGTTTTTCTCCTGTTATGACATCCTAAAGTAAATCAGAATTTCTGTGTTGCCTGAGGAGCTGATACATGTCTATGTTTCTGATACAGTTAACACACGGTAGCCCCTATGCTATCCCCGCTCTCCTCATGACTGGGGGAAAAAAGTAACACAAAAAAATTTGGGGGATTCGATCCCCACATATAAAGAGTGACATTGTGTTAATTTTTTTTGTTTGTTACAGTTTGAGGTTTTTTGTTTTTTTGGGGATCAGGACAATACATTGATGTTCTAACTGCACGAGGCCTCAGAGAGTTTCACAGGACTGTGAATGAATCCTCTTGTGTTGAGCACCATTCTCAGCTCTGGCTGTTTTGTCCTTGCAGTAGTTCTTGACTCAGTTTGAGTGATGGGCAAAGCTGGATAGCAGGTGTGTTTTATTGAATTTGCGTGTATGTGCAAGTTTTTTTTAATCAGTAACAGACATTTACAATATAGTTGTTTAAGTCAAGCCCTCATTTGGTGACTAGTGATATCTGAAGTTGTGACTGGTTACACCACCTCAAATGAAGCCTAACTGTCCAGATGGATAATAAAAGGGCCTGCATCCTTCCTTTAGAGACTCTTTTTGGATGTAAGGTTTTTGTTTTTTGCTTGATTTGTATTCTGGTCCCAACACTACTCTGGCCATCTTTATTACCTGTACCTATTCTCCTGTTCCTTGGTTTTGGTCTTCCACCCAATTATTCTCAAGAATATCCTGCAGATGATTCCCAGACTCATTCTGGTAAGCAAGGTGCCACTGAGTCTTGCTCTCAGTGATAAAATAACTATTTAACATATAGATGCCAACAAAATGGTGTCTTTGTACTCTGAACTGAATGCATGGTGTGGAGTTCTGAACCCAATTTAGTGTTAATTCGCTTATTCCCGCTGCTACAATGTTCAACTGTTGCTGAATGTCTGCTCTTTGGATTAGCAAATGATTAATAAAGCCCTAATAATTCCACATCTGACCCAGAATTATGACTGGTTTGTTTTTTATAGCATTTTAATTCATTGCCATGCTCCTATTTGGATATTGAACCATTCATAAAACATGTATTAGAACGTAGTCTATTGCCACAATCTGTAAATCATCTTTAAATGTATATATATTTCTTGATAAGGTTAAGTTTCCGATTATTGCAAATTTAGGGGATGTTTGTTTCCTGCCACCTTTGTCTCAATACTATAAGTTCTGTATCAGTTAAATGTCTCTTTTTTTGTAGCTGTCTTGCAAAACCTCAAATATATTTGGCCTATGTGGTCAGAGCGGATTCCTACATCGTTTGAGGAGAGAGGGCGGGGCGTAGGGGTGGAGAGAGGATTTTGCGAAGTGAACAGCATGATGTGATTGTATCGGCTACCAGAGGAAAGGACCTTTAGCTGGAAGGATCGGTAGCCCGCAGAGTACTGAGAATGTGAAATGTGGCATCCAAAGCCTGTCATTGATAGTCTTGTTTAACGAAAATGAGGATTCTAGCGAAGCTTGATGGATAAAGGTATTTTCAGTCCTTCAGAATGTATTTGAACCTTTCTCAATCGGTAACAAGGTGACTTCGCATTACAGATATTATTCGGAGCTACAGAATGACAGAGCTACAAAGGCCTTGAAGAGATGTTTACACCATTTGAAATCTACCCGCATAACGCTCATTTCAAGGAATCACATCATAGACATCGTCGTGGCACGGTAGAAAAACCATCAAAGACTGGGCGTGGAGGAAGATTCAGTCGTACAGGCAGCAGATGACAACGAAAATACCAACGTAAATATACCTATTATTGTAACCTATGACCAGAAATAATGAATTCAACACTCATCACGGAGGCTTCACCATCTTCTGGTATTGCAACAGTCCACATCCGAACAGCATCTACCGGTGCGGGTGCAGCCGCTACCACTGCTCTTCGGAATGATTTGGGTTCCAACATCCATGTCTTGAAAACACTCAACCTCCGATTTCGCAGTTTCCTCGCTAAGGTTCGCGACTTAGAACATCGAAATGCGTTTTTAGAAAGTCAGCTACAACAAGCACTAGAGCAATCCCATTTCCGAGCCTACTTCTCCCGTGAAAAAGCTACCCAAACCAACTATCTGGATCCAGCTTGTTCAGGCGCCCAGCATCCGCAACGGATACCTGGGACTATTTGGAACTTTTCTCATAGGATGGGCTATGGGGAACAATACCAGACTCTCCAGAACCCTGGGCTTTCGTGGATGCAACCGAACTGCGTGGGTGTTCAAATTGATACCATCACCCCAGAACTTCGAGCATTGTACAATGTTTTAGCCAAAGTGAAGCGAGACAGAAACGAATATAGACAAAAGTAAGTTGCCTTTTTCCGGACTATGTGGTGTGGTGGAGCCTACATTTTACTTTTCAAATGTTGTAATTTGTAGGTTTGCTACATTATGCTACAGTCCTTATGAATCTGAAATAATATGATAACAAATATGGTTTAACTTTTGGTTAGTTATGAGTGGTCTAGTAAGAGCCCATTCCAAACATTATATTTAGAGAAAGATCTGATCCCTTTAGAGGATTTTTTGGATTACATTATTTGTGGCATCTTGACATCAACTCATCAAGCACATGCAACACATTTGTGCTTTTAAAATCCCCCTGCCAATAACAGTAACAGAGTTCAGTCTGATGAAACCATTGTTTCCCTAAGGCTTTCTGCATTATCCACATCCTCTGATTCAACTGCATTCTCTCAGTAAGGAAATGAACCTGTGTGACTAGAACAGTTATTGTTCCTGCCTCATTTCCCTGTGACTCAACTGTGAAACATGAGAGACAGAGTATATTGTCCCTTCACAACCCAGCACAGTACCACACTTGTATGTGCTGTCTGGTTTTGGACCATTCTTTATGCAGATGTGGAGAATTAGAAATGGGTCTGCCATGCTGACAATGAAGAACAGACAACTCTTGATTTAGGATGGTTCTTTTTTTTTTAACCCATAACCTCTCACTATTTCATTGTCTACAAACCATCCTTCCTCAGCAGATGGGAAAATAGCCTTTCGAGGAAGTCATCTGTGTTTGTCCCACCCACCCTCCAACAGACTGGTGCAGCTGGCCTGGCAACAGAGGAAGTGTCCTCAGCTGTGCCCTGTGTGACTGGGCCAGCAGCAACACAGCGGCAGCATGCCATCAGACACTTGTCATCTCTTTCTCCTTCTCTATTTCTCTCTCTCTCCTTACATATTGGAGCTTCCTGGAGTACAGGATGAACCCACATCACTGGCTGGGCATTTATTGTTGTTACAGAAACCCTATTTACAGGAATATGTCCATAGGCTCCATTTTATATTCCACACCGACCAATAAGAAAACTGCAATCCATTCTAAAGAGGGAAGCCACACCAAGTTGTTGTGAGTATTCAGACTGCCTCCCTAGTCCCAGGACTGTCCTCACCCTTCCTTGGCCCAAAGGAATGCATTGTTAGGGTTACTAAGCCCAGTGTGAGAATGCCCATGTTATGCTCTGTGATTTATGGAAGCATTCACTCACGTTCACACAGAGAGACGTGAATAGTAAACAACTTCATTTGTGTCCAAAATCTCCATTAACTAATCCAGGCCTCTCAAATGAAGCCAATCGGATAAAAGATTGGAATGGTTAACAAGCACTATATTATTCCTCTCCTGGATGTTTGTTTGCAAGTTGGATTTAACCTTAGTTACAGTGAGTGGTAGACAAGGAGGTTATATGGCTGTGGCTGATACAATCCCCTTAAAGTATTTGGTCTTTGACCCTGAACACTGTTGTTCTACTGTATTCAGCTATCTATTGAAATGTGTGTGTGTGTGTATCTACTGTATATGCCTACCTGGGCTAGGAAACAGGCATATGCCAGATGCCCTAGAGTTCTCTGAATCAATTATTCAAACACAGCCATGTACAGTATAGCTTAGTCTACTATACAGTCAAATCAATGACAAAAGCTCTATTGAAACCCTGTCAAACTCATGTCAAACACCATGTGGGAGATTCATTGTGCCCAAGTTATGGGGTAGTTATGAGATTGATATTGTATTTCTATGCGCAGTTTGTGCATATTTCCACAGTGCAGCAGTCTATCACGTTTCTATGATTTCTGGATAAAAAGATAGGTCTGGATGAAAGACAGAACAACTGGAGTTAGTCTTTTTTCTTCTCCTCAATGCAGTGTCTATTGCCAGACATCAAAGGATGACTCACAGTAGCCATCTGACATCATTTACATAGGCCTTATGACTTAGACTGCGCTTCATTTATGTGGTAGATTAGATAACACTGGCTCATACCTAAAGCCTAACTCTGCTATCCATGCTGTTTATTTATGTTTGTGTGCAAGCATTCATAGGAGGTATTTTTTACTAACTCTTATCCGCAATCACATTTACATTTGACTGGGGAAATGTGATCGGTTTTGTCGTAATATCCAAATAGGATTATCCCTACTTTGAATGAAGTGCCCAGATCAGATGTCCTGTTTGAATGTAAAGGATCATATTCTACAGGGTAGGAATGCTTCTGTTAGCATGAGCCTCAGTCCTTCCCCTCTCAGAGGTGTCTGGTGGAGGACTGAGGCAGGACTGAGGCAGGGCTGAGGCAGGGCCGAGGCAGGGCCGAGGCAGGGCCGAGGCAGGGCCGAGGCAGGGCCGAGGCAGGGCCGAGGCAGGGCCGCCCGGCTCCTCTGCTGCTCTGTCCTGGCACAGCGACCTCCTTTTTAATAGGATTGATTTCTGCACCCCACCCCCAACTACCATACGAAAGGTACATACAATGAAATGTGTAATTCTATATTAGTATAATTGTTTCGTCTGTGGTGTAATGGCGGCAGTATGTGCCTCATATCTTGTACATGAAGAAGGTGGGTAGTGTGTGAGGCTGCGTGGGAGTGGTGCTCCTGATACCATGTGTTTGCTGCTGTTTTGACTTGAACTATACACAGGGGCGTAAAGCTCTACTGGGGCACAGGCCCCTATTCATGTCCCTTTTTTTTCTTTCAAGCTTGCTGCGCACAATGCACTACTAGGCTATAGAAACTCCCCTTGCTTAACCCACTATACAACAGTTCAGGGACGCAAGTTTGGTATCAGCGTTGGAAGGGACATCAATAGTTAATGCGGGTGCGCACATTTAATTTTGCATTCATTTGAGTGCAAATACCGTTTTTTTTATACTTGTAATATTGTTTTTATGTTTTAGTCAAAATAAGATGATCGGTAGGCCTATCATTTAGAAACTATCTTTAGTTTCACGTGCACTAGCCCCAGTAAAAAGGGTCTTACAACGCCCCTGACTATACACTAATAGAAGTAAGCTTTAGGCTGCATGTTGTGTGACCCTTGATGGTTAAGAATCATGTAGGTGCCGATTATCTTCATCCAGTATGTCATTCCTCTGGTTCCCTAAGCCTTCTGAGTCTTTAGAGTCTTTGGCTTGATTCAGACTTCTGATGTGACGGATCATCCAGCATCTGATTAGCCAAGGGTACCAAATTCATGTAGCGTTTCTCATATTGAAATCTTGAGTCTTAAATCCTCTGAGCAGTCTCAAGCCTGCAGGCTTTCCTCTCCTAAAAGCCACATTAATGACATGCTGTGAAGTGGGTGCTCTAACTCTGCCATGTGTTTCTCAGTACTGTAGTTAGCAATTAACATTTGACTTGACAGTATCTCAACAATGAATGTCTTCTTGTACTGTTAATGAGGTCTTCTGTTGGCCCCTGCAATGTTGTTTTCCCAATTCGCACTTTCACATTGATTGTGCGTAACTAGCTTAGTGCCGGCTATTCACTGTAATGACCTGCCCATTCATGCATGTAAATGGTTATGAAACAGCTGTGAAGCTGAGATTGGTTGGTTTCTGAAATACAATACTATTGCCAAATCCTGAACTGACAAGTTACATTGTAAACTGCAGTCTCTCCATGGCTCTTATCCTCGAGGACAAACTCCTGATCAAATCTGTCTTCATAACAGAAGCCTGAACGTCAGTTGTCGGGGGTATAAAAACATGTATATCTAACATGAGAAAGATGGTCTAAAAGAGGGATAAGCCTTTGAAAAAAACACCATTCAGACTTTTAAAAAAATAAGAGAATTTGACGATGTGTTTAGCTGCACTGACTACACTGCACTTTCTTCAAGTTTAAAGTTTTCTTGTCAGTCACTGCACCCTCTTTCTATGGCATACTTGAGATGTACAGGTTTACTTGGTAAGATGAACGTGTTGCTGTAAAAATACTTAATATCTTATAAGAAGAAGACTCAGCTAGGTGTGATTAATAGTCACTATTGGATGTTTCCTTGGAGAAAAGCAGAGAAGAGGGAAGGGAAGAGGTCAGATAACCATGACCTTGTGCAGTCAGCAGTACTCTGAGACCCCTCCCTCCACAGTCTGTATCTAGGTCACATTACAACCAGCATGACCACTCCTAGCATGCATGTCAGCTATGTTAGCCATCTGGATACGCCCTACTAGGGCATGCTAAGACACTGTCCACTTCCTGTGCCCAGAGAGAGATTCTCAGAGGGAGGTAGAACAACTGGAGCAGCAGCAGTAGCAGAGGGAATGAACCTCAAATTTTTCAGAGCTTGACTAAATAAGCTTGGTTTAACGTGAGTGTGAATACAGAGGCCAGACAGAGCTATTCCTACTTCAGCACATGTCCAGTTGGGTAAAGGAGCTTTTAGGCCCTGGTGGTTAAACCCCAGAAATGTGCTGTGTGCGTCCAGTCGTCTCAAGGAGGTGTTTTGGCTTGAAGCTATGCTGGGTGTCCAGCCAAGTCCACTTTTAACCGAGCAGACAGGAAACTTAATCACAGAGTAACAAAGCAGCAGACAGTTACCCACCGGCCTGGCACAGGAAGACTGCACTTCAAGCATTTTGGATTTCGGAGCAACAGAAACCAAAAGACAGTGTCTGAAAGAGTTGAACAAAAGCATCCCTAAAGGACTCTTCTTGTCCTTATTGTGGTGATTCACAAGCATGTGTAGTTGGTTGCTCATGCTACCATAGAGATTGTGAGAAAACAAAGACAAAGACATCTACAAACCAAGGTAGCACCCATCTGGGCCATGTCAGCTTAGGTTAGCTTCACAATAGGCAAGCTCCATGCGTCCCACCCCAGTCATACAAGTTGAGTTTTGTCTGAATGTGTTGGACTGACCAGATGACCACGTATGTGTGTATTCCAGATGGGAGGAGGAGTTGTCCAGGCGCCAGCAGATGGAGGCTATGGTGGAGACCCTTCAAGAGGTATGAGCCCTTTCACCTGAATTCAAGTCCATCCACCCGTTTCCTCACTCTCCCTTGGAACACTGTGAAGCGCCATTACAGGGGGGTTGTTGGGTGTGCTCCTGACAGGGTGAATGGGTTAACGCAGGATGGCCTGTTTCAAATGTCAACTCCTGTGATAACATGGGGTTATCAGTGTGTTTGGTTATCACTGGCCTCTATGTTTTTAAGTTAAACAGCTTTGGAAGATTCTGAACTGCCAGTAGCATCTGGTTTTGGGTGGGGTGAGGATAGATACTTTAGGGCCCCTATGTACATTATTGTTTCCTAGAGCTGGGAGTGTTAACTGGTATTTTATGAATCCTCATGGTTGTATTTTATTAGTAAGTCAGTGCCAATGACACATATTTAAACTATTAGGCTATGTAAGTGAGTGAAGCCATGCCTGGTCCTGTCATGCTCTGTCTACAGAACGCCCAGGAGTCTGAGGTGGTCCAAGAGGAGCTTACAGAGAAGGTGGAGAGGCTCAACACAGAGCTGGGGGCTTTCAAGAGCCTCATGACCGATGTAAGTCCTAACAAATGTTACCACACATGTACTCTTTACCAAATTCCAAATATGTTTAATGATAAAACATTTTTTTTTTTAAAGATCTTGTGGAATTACACTGTTCTATGGTGAGGCACAATTTGAGAATTTTCCACCTTTGTTGTTATCTAAGATAGATAGATAACAAGAAGACCAGATTAGTCAGAACATTCTGTCCAAAGTCAGTTTCATGGTCAGTTCATATTTGGAGTCACTGCATGGAGTTTACAGGAAATTCCTTTGGTTTTGGTCAGAGCCAGCTACAGAGTCTGGCGCAGAGCAGCAGTGTGGTGAGAAGCACTGAAACCTCCAACACAAACTCCCAGTGTTCTCTGAGGCGGCGTGGTTTTGGCCAGAGTTCTAATCAACTCCAGCTTGCAGTCTCTCCTACTGGACTGTGGAGGAGCTAACGCCACTGACAAATGAGCTCCACTCCCAGTCTGACTACTGTTTCCTGCTTCAACAGTCTCGCATCTCCTAATCCCATTTAGACTCCCTCAAACTTAATCTGTCATTGTTATGTAAATACCCCAGTCACCAGTGAACAATGAATGTCTTCTTATAGCAAAGGTCAGACTTGGATACTGCCATCCAGGAGAAGGCTATGACGGTGGACATGGACATCTGCAGACGCATCGACATCACAGCTAAGATGTGCGATGTTGCCCAGCAACGCAACTCGGAGGACATGAGCAAGATGTTCCACGCTAGTCCCTCCAGAGCCCCGGAGAGCAAGGTGCAGTGACCCTCTCTTTCTCCTCCTCTCTCCGAGTAACACCCAGGTGTTTTCATGTGACTGACTGCTGTGCCTCTGGGGGTCAGGGTGCCATGGCCTGCAGGAGGAAGGAGCGTAAGGGAGCGTGTGAGGAGAAGAGCTCTGACATGGAGCCTGGGCCTGGTGGGGAGGAGGTGGAGGGGGAGCAGGAGGAGCAGGAGCAGCAGGCTGGAGAGGTGGCAGCAACTCTCAACATCACAGACGAGATGAAGCGCATGCTCAACCAGTTGTGAGTGGTCTTACCCAGAACACTGTGGGCCTAAGTTCACCTCCACAAATTGGAGCCGCTATACTGTCCAACTAGAGCTTAGAATATATATTACTTACCTGCTGTACTTGTATTTGTTTTGCAACTGTGGCCACAGACCTTGTTTTTGTTGTGTGGAGAAATGCCCATTTGTGGTTCACCATTTCCTGTCAAGTGCACAAGCAGTTGTAGTGTAGTACTGCCACCCTCTGGTCATCTCATGAACTGCAGTTATGCTTTTGTTCAAACAGTACTGTATATGCTCAGTCATCATCAAGTGGGTTTAAATAGTCAGTATTATGGTCTGGTGTTTTGTGTATTATAATATATATGTTTGTGTGTCTGTGAGTCACTGTCTGTTTGTTGTTCTCTGTCTTCCTTGTCCTCTTTCTTTGGGAATTCTTGCTGTTTGCTTTGGTTTCCCCCTCACGTTTTATGCCTCCTTGCTTCTGGACCCACCTGCCCCTCCACCATCCTGTCCTTTTCTCTCTTTCTGTCTCTCTTTCTTCCTCACTCTTGTCCATATCAACCATCTTCCACCACTCCTATATCCTGCCCTCCTCCGTCCCCTCTCTCTCATAAGCAGCAGTGGTTTAGATAATTGTTCTGTTGCCAGGCGAGAAACATTTGACTTTGAGGATGACTGCGACAGCCTGGCATGGGAGAACGAGGACACGCTGCTCCTGTGGGAGGACTTCACCAACTACAACCTCCCCTCTGCATCCGCCTCAGCTGCTGAGGGCCAGGGGGAGGGCCCCGAGCAGGTCAGGACCCCACCCCTGCTGACTCATCCAATCAGGTCAGTGTGCGTGCATGTCAACATGACACTGTATATGTGTGTTTTGTGGTTTGGCCTCTCAGGATATTAGTGTGGGTAGTCTCATCGACAAGACCGAGTGTCTAATCCAGAACAGAGAAAAGGAGTACCAGGAGACCATGGGGAAGATTGAGGTGAGAACATGAGGAACCCCCCTCCTTTCTCCTGACACCCCATTCCTCTCTCCTTGTCTCCTCCTCTGACCCCCACTCTGCCCTTCCCACAGCTAGAGCTGGCTACAGCCAAGGACGACATGAGCAGACACCTGCATGAGTACATGGAGATGTGCAGCATGAAGCGAGGGCTGGACGTGCAGATGGAGACCTGCAGGAGACTCATCAAGGGCTCCGGGGGCACCGGCAGGTGAGGCAGCCTTGACAAGGATCAGGCTCCAGTGGAGACTGGGACCTTGCATATTGTCACCTGCAGAGGGCAGCAGTACTCTGCTGTGGCTTCCAGTTTCCTTTCAAGCCAAAGAAGTAGTATATAGTATATACAGACAAATATTTACTTTGAATTCAAATGAAAGCCTCTTTGTGATGCGTTGTACATGTAAATGCAGGGTAAACTTTTTGAGCTGTTCCCTCTGACCTGCCTATAGGAACTCCCCATCGTTCAGCTCTGTGTCGAGCAGCGATTCAGGGAACAGCGACGAGATCCAGGAGGAGATGGAGAAGGACGCAGAGGCTGAAGGCGGGGTCAGCTGATGATCGACAGGACTCCCACCCAGCACCCAGGGGAGAGAACAGAGACACGGCCGCCCTCCTTGACACCCAGCTCCCCCCCACCCCTGACGTTTCTCTGTGGAGGATTCCGATTGGTGCTGCTTCATTTAAACCCTGCTCACACCATGGTGCCCATCTGAACTGGGGTGAGCTGGCCCCGCCCATTATAGCTGGGTTAGGTCGGTTCAGCTCAGCTCAGATCTGATGAGTGACAGGGGTCTAAGTGTATTCATAATTGGGAAAAGCTGTTCTTCCTAAGAAGGTTACTCGAGACAACACTCTATATATTCCAGCTCACCTGTGTCTTCAAACACACACTCAATACAAAATACAGTATTTGGTCAAATAGAATATTTATTTACACAGAGACATGAAACCGGACACATTGAGTCATCAGTGCTCTATCAAACGATTTAATGGTCCATCATCTCCGATTCAATGTTGCCATAAAGATTTAATATACTGTCTCTAAACTCAAAACTGGAAACCAGTGATTACACGCTGATATTAATTCCCTTGCCTTAGATCACACTTAGAGTAGGACTGAGGCTCTAGTGCAGGTCTGTATACAGTAACAAGTCTCCACTCTGAGTCCCCAGTCTCAAGTGCTGAATTCTAGCTTGAGAATGAGGACTCGGCCTGAATCTCTTGTTGACATGCATAATGTACACAAACATTCAAGTGTTGTGCTGGCATCACCCCCTCCCCAGCAACGCAACCACTACAGCAATGAAAACACTGTTTATGTATGTACTATGCAATAAGTAGAAGCCTTATTTTTGGACTGACATCAATAGTTTTGACCAAGTTTTGTTTTTGTGTGGGCCAGTTTACTGTCTCAGACATCTGTAGCATTGAGTATTCTGCATTCACATCATAACTGTTTATCTAGATTCGAAAGAAAACAAAACAAAGAAAGAAAACCCTGGTTTTTAACAGTTATTGTATACCCATGTGCCTACTGATATGCTGAACTCAGAAATGATCTGGATTGCCTTATTTTATTCTTTTTGATGTACTGAACCATGTTATTGTACCTGTTATAATTTATTTTAACTGTTTTATTTGCACCAAAAAATGAAAAAGCAATCAACTAATATGACCTTTATCACTAGGACATGTTTTCCTTGATTAATTGAGAAATTACTTTTATTTTGTCAACTTGTATTTCTTTGAATGGATGTTTGTTTCAAAGGAAACAGCCATGTGTCAGAGATATCTGACTATAAGTTTGTTTATGTTTATCTTATTGCAAATGCTTGCAAACCGAACATTCCCAGGGTGACTAAACAATGTATTTACATGGGATTTAATAAAAATGGCAGCATTTTATGCTATTGTCATTCCTCTCACTTTCAATTGTCGCCATGAAAACCATCATTTTATTGTAATAATCCTTAAGCAACTTAAAATCAAGGCTCAAGTGTCACTCAAGAATTTTGGTTCCACCAACCAGCCGTATAGCCACTGATTATACCCAAACATGCAACTATGCAAATATTCCCTGTGAAAATGACATGTTGGTAACAGCAAGGAAATATCCCAGCTCGTGCAATGCTCTTAATTTACATGCTATTTGACTCTGTAATAATGAGGTTGACATAAAACACAATATTATTGTGACAAAATCAGAAGGTGGTCTGGTTTTGAGTTACTCGGTCTCATATTCAAGGCAAATTTGCTCTCAGTGGTATGAAACCACACCAGCAAATCTGCTCTCAGTCGTGGAAACACACCATGTTATGTCTCAGCCTTTAGTTTACCTATGGACAGACAGTAAGGCAAGTATAGTCCAAGTTGTGATAGTTGATAGGTAGGAACTAACTGTCACATCTCTTAAATCTCCTCAGAAAACCTTGAAGAGCAGCTATTCGGATTTCTAAAACTTAGTTCTTGATTAGAACCTGGTTGATTTAGACTTAAGTTAGCATGTTGGATGTGCAGTATCAGGTTAGCATGTTGGATGCACAGTATATAACTTTAGCTATGAACTAAAGATCAACATAAACAGACTGACCTAGCCGAGCAGCAGTGCAGAATATCTCTACAGTTAATCTACAGGGACACTTGGCTGTGAATGATGTAGAAATTCCGGGCTATTACACGCTTGCTGTTGTTTTCCATTAGCAGACAAACTCTACTGTAAAAACTTGCAAATCTCATGCAAATATGACTCACTAAACACCATTAGCCCAGAAAGATGCAAAACTATCCTAATCTAATTTCTTCTCTTCCATCCTCCATCCTTCTTTCCTCTCCTCCTCCATCCTTCTGTCTGTGCATTCATCCCTCCTACTTAAAGTAAAGGTGATGTTGAGTGCCTCTGAGGCAGCATTGGGTCTGACTCTTCTGGAGATTGAGAGGAATGGGTGTGTGTGGTGGTGTGTGTGCCTGGCTGTGTGGGCTGGTCCTGGTCATGGCTGGCTGGACGCTGGCTGAGGGAGCTGGTCTGCAGCTGCCAGGAGACTATTCCATCTCTGGGCTTTTCCCCCTCCACAACACAGCCTCATCCATGTCAGGTCTACCTGCTTTGGCATCCTGTGAAGAGTAAGTCCTTTGTAAAGATTTTCTTAGCTATTCTTACTTTTTAATCATTTGTGTCACAATACTTAGTTTGACCAGGAATTTTGTTTGAATGACATTTAATTTAATTGTAAGATATCTAACAAGTTTCAGATGCTAACCAATGACCTAACCGTGTTCTTCTATTCAGAGGATTGTCCAATAAGCATGGCTATCACTTGATACAAGCTATGAGATTAGCTGTAGAAGAAATCAATAATGGCACCAGAGACAAGTCTCTTCTCCCAGGGGTGACGCTGGGCTACCAAGCGTACGACATCTGCTCCCTCCCTGCTAGTGTGCTGGCCACTCTGGACCTCCTGAGTCAGCAGTACCAGAGAGGGGCCGGGACCGGGGTCAAGGGAGACCCAGGGTCCGTGGCTGTTATTGGGCCTGACAGCAGCAGTTACACCTTTACCCCTGCTGCTCTCCTAGGGGCCTATCTAGTACCACAGGTGTGTGAGCCTGATTTGAACAGAATTAAATTAAATAGATACAGTACAGTCTAATCTACGTGCACGTTATTTCTTGTCAGTTTGATTCCCACATGCCAACTTAAATGTTTTGTTTCTCACTTATGAACCCCCAGATCTCTTATGAGGCTTCCAACGAGATGCTGAGCAACAAGTACCTCTACCCATCCTTCTTCCGCACCATCCCCAGTGATAAGAACCAGGTGGCCGCCATGCTCCAGCTGCTGGTGAGGTTCCAGTGGACCTGGATAGCCCTGCTGGGCAGCGACAACGACTACGGCCTCCAGGGCATGCGGAGCTTGTTTGAGCAGGCAGACCAGAGTGGTGTCTGCATCGCCTACCAGGGAGTCATCCCCAAACTCACCCAGGACAACTCTAACATCATGAACAATATAGTTCAGGGTATACTGAAGACCAAAGTCAATACAATAGTTGTGTTCTCGAGTAAAAGAATAGTCAGTGGGTTCTTCCCGTTTGTCATACAGCAGAATGTGACAGGCAAGGTGTGGATAGGAACAGAGGACTGGTCAGTGGCCACCCTGGTGTCAGACATACCTGGCATTCAAACCATTGGAACTGTCCTGGGGATGTCTGTTAAATATGCAGCCATACCTCAATTGAAGGAGTTTGAGAGTCAGACTCTTGTTCCAACGCAGCAGAGTAATACTTCAGGCTTTCCGTATGGCACTATGGACATGCGTGTTGAATGTCTACAACGCACAAACCTCTACAGCTTGGCCGCAAATAACTTCCCTTTGGAAAAATATGACATCACGTCGGCTTTTAATGTGTATACGGCGGTCTACGCTGTGGCTCATGCTCTGCACCAGTGTCTTGGCTGTGACTCTGGAGAATGCCAGAATACTGATGTACAACCATGGCAGGTGAGGAACAGAGAAACTTAGAGATAACAGATATGTGTTGTTGCTAAAACGGTGTATTTTCTTTTATCAGTGTTTGTGTCTGTTTTCAGCTCCTGCCTTGGCTGAAGAAAGTGAGATTCTCTGTGGAGAACAGCTCTGTGTACTTTGATCAGAATGGAGACCCACCCACCGGTTATGACATTGTGACCTGGATTTGGAGGGGACCAGCTTGGTCTCTTCGAGTGGTGGGGTCTTACACCCCAGATCCCACAGACCTGACTGTGAACGCAACTCAGATTGAGTGGATGAGCAGCTCGGGAACAGTAAGTCTCAGCAGAGAAGACGCTAACCGGTCAGTAGGAGGTGATCGACTGTCTCAGCCAGTGTATTTCTGTGTTCCTCCTCCACCCAGGCTCCTCCATCCAGATGCTCCCCAGACTGCCCTGCAGGACACATGAAGCTGCAGAAAGGACAACACAAATGCTGCTTCGACTGCATGCCCTGTCCAGCTGCCACCTTCCTTAATAAGAGTGGTGAGATGAGCAGTCAGCTGCTGTCATCTTCAACCGCAATGTTCAAACTGTCCAGTAGATAGCATACGTAGCTCATGTATTCATTCATTTACATTTAGTCATTTATTAGCAGACGCTTTTGTCCGACCTCTTGATCTGCAGTCCGATGCTCTGCCACTGAACTAAAGCTCCCACACCGTGCCACAGGGAATTTAAATCAATTTAGCTCTGACTTGTTCCAGTATCAAGTTTAGTTACCAAAACCTAACCCTCAATACCAGTAATAACAATCATAATGAATGGTTCATTGTTCACGGCTCTGTGGTGATGATGTAATCGACCTTGTCATAGGACCCACCATGTGCCAGCTGTGCCCACCCTTGCAGTGGGCTCCCCCAAAGAGTGAGATGTGTCTCAACCGGACGGTGCTACTCCTGGCCTGGGACGCCCCTCACTCCATCATCCTGCTCGTCTTCCTGGCCCTGACCATGCTCCTGACCCTGAGCTTTGGCCTCATCTTCCTGCTGAACCTGGACACCCCCGTGGCCAAGTCTGCTGGAGGACGTACCTGTCTCCTGATGCTGGCCGCCATGACCGTAGCTGCCGCCAGCGCCCTCTGCCACTTCGGCCATCCGTCTGGCCTGGCCTGCATCCTCAAACAGCCTCTGTTCATCCTCAGCTTCAGCATCTGCATGGCCTGTGTGACCGTGCGTGCCGTCCAGGTGGTCTGCATCTTCAAGTTGGCCTCCAAGCTGCCCAGGGCCTATGACACCTGGGCCAAGAACCGCGGGGCTGAGTTCACCATCCTCCTGCTCACTGTCATTGTTTTGCTCATCTCTGTCCTGCGGGTGAGCCTAAATCCTCCCTACCCCTCTCAGGACCTGGACTTCTACCCAGACAGCATTGTCATAGAGTGCAGTCATACCATGTCTCCAGGGGCTATGACGGAGATGGCTTATCTCTCCCTGCTTAGCATGATCTGCTTCTCTTTCAGTTACATGGGAAAGGATCTGCCAGCCAATTACAATGAGGCCAAGTGTGTCACATTTAGTCTCATGGTCTACATGATCTCCTGGGTATCCTTCTTCACTGTTTACTTTATTAGCAGAGGGAAGTTTGCCATGGCTATGCATGTCCTAGCCATAGTGTCTAGTGTCCTTGGCTTACTATTTGGGTACTTTATGCCTAAGATCTATATTATTGTTCTGAGACCTCAGATGAACACAACAGCTCATTTTCAAAATTGCATTCAAATGTACACCATGAATAAATAGTGAATTTGTTTGTAAAAAAAAAACTCAAAAAAAGATTACCGCTCAATATCTGTCAGCCTCTGTATAGATTCCTTGCGTAAGGCTGAAATGCGGTTAAAATTAAATATTAGATTAGATTTGAGTGTTTTGCTTTTTGCGTTATTGTCTGGGAAAATATAGCTGCATCTGATAGTAGGCTTGCCTTTCCCCAGCATCTGTGTGGCATATTTTTGGCTTTGAAGGGATCTTGTACTGGCACACTATAGAACATTAACTGGCCTTCTGATGGCATGAATACCAGCCTCTTCACCCTCTGCACAAGCATTCTGTGGGCGTCTGTTCCAGGGTTTAGAGAAGTCTTAATTACACCAGTCTATCCTGCAGAACCATGAAGATGTCCCAACAAGAATCCTCTCTGTTGAATAAAATTGTGAGCGTCACTTTGAATCCACATTGTACATGAGTTCGATCCCATTCTAAGAGGGTCTAGTAAAACAAGATTGTAATTTATTTTCCAGTTACTGAGAAAATATACATTTCCTCTATGTATAAAACAAATAAAATAATACATGATCAATTATCAGTTTTTTTGTCTTAACTCTTTAGGAACAAATGATAGATTTGCCTCCAAAGACTACATTCTACTGATGACTAGCACAATCACAACCAGGAACCTGTAGCGTGATGTAACATATCTAATCATCAAGGAGGCTACAATACAGAATCACACACACACACGCACACACACACACACACACACGTATACGCACACACTCTAGTGCCTGTTGATTGAGGGAATGGATGAAAGGTTCTTTTGTTGTTGGGAGGTCAACCCTATTGACTCTGAGATGTGTGAGTAAGGTCTATGGTTGGCTTTCCCACACTTTTTCTATCCATTCAGTGCTTAATACTCTCAGTGAGGCAGGAACAATAGAAGTGTGCCGTGGGTGAAGAGGCTGTAGGATTGGATTTCATTGCAATTACCTTACAGGAACATCTGTTTGGGCCAATAGAAATCACATATGTGTCTGTGAAATCATCGAGTGCTTTGATGTGCTTCACCTTTCCAATAAAAAAATTATCCAATCATACAAGAGATGACTTTGATGGGAAGGTTGAGAAAATTAATCTTACTATCTCAATTCAACACCTGGTCGAAATGAAATGAGTTGAATGAAAGATTATTTTCCTCTGCTTATCTGATTTAGAGTGAAGAGGATGATTACATGTTACTGTTACAAGAATGTAATTTCTTGGACAGTGCATCCTGATAAGAATCAGTTTATCTCAACTGAGCAGTCTGTGGCAGGTCCTCCATTAAGTTATTGATGCCTTTCCTATTGTTGTGGTGGGCGGCCCACTGGTCTCAGAGTGTGGGAACCCCAGCCTAGCCTGGGCCACATGGCTTTGTGATGCTAATCTGATGCTATATAAGGGAGAGTGCTCCTCCACTAGCACCAGTCATCTCTATATCCTAGGAGAAGCAGGCCTCCCAATCACACAAGCATGGCTCCTTGCTCCAACAACATCTCCTCTATCAACCATCTCAGGCTCCGAGAAAAGGACAACCTCAGAGTAAGTTTAGTGTGTTATACAATTCCCTGTATCAGCATCTGTATCTGGCCTGGATAAGGCTAAGTGTTTGTAGAACTGTGGACTAATTCAACTGTTTCTCCCCCAGTTAAGGAAACCTATCGTGGAGAAAATGCGCAGAGATCGTATCAACAGCTGCATCGAACAGCTGAAGCTCATTCTGGAGAAGGAGTTCCAAAAGCAGGACCCCAACACCAAGCTGGAGAAAGCAGATATCCTGGAGATGACAGTGAGCTACCTGAAGCAGCAGCTGCAGTCTGCAGCAGGGCTGTCGCAGAGGGACTACAGTCAGGGCTACTCTCAGTGCTGGAGGGAGTCTCTGCACTTCCTCTCAGTCAGCTCCAAGACAGCAGGCTCCACCGCTGTACCTCTTCAACAGCTCCAGCAGCTGCCCCAGGCCCAGAGAGCCAGCAGCCCACAGCTCCTCTCCACCTCCCCTGTCTCCCCCAGTCTCAAGCCCACCACACTCCAAGACACCAAAGGGCCAGTCTGGAGGCCATGGTAGAGACATTGTAGACTCCTGTCAAAAACCTGAGGGAGCTTGGACTGCCCCTCACTAAGTAGGAAATATGTATTTCCAAACTGCCCATAGTTTATTGCTCCTAATGTTCCATCATATTGATGAATATGTATTTTTTATAGATGTTTCACTCTTACTTTATTAGAGGGTAGAGGCCTTGAAAGAAATGCCCCAAAAATGAGCTGCACTATCAATGTTTCCAAAGATTCTTTAATGAAAAAAAAGGTCTATCAGAAATGTGACAAATTGTATTTACAGTGTAAATTGAACTGTTTGTCTTTATTTGACAATATTGTCATATTAGGTTAAAAAAACGTACCTTTTGTAAAGGCCAAGCGTTATAATTATCCAATAAAAAAAAAGAAAAGAAAACCATGGTCTTTCTACGTTTATTGTCTCATGTTGGGATGGAATGGTCTAGGACTAGGTCACAACCTTTGTTATTTTACTTTTGTGTGGCCACATAATCTTGCATTCATCTTGCATTCATCACTAAGCAGCTACACTTACTGAGGATAACTTACTGTAGTGTTTATGTACATGAAAATACTTCTTCAATTAACTGTTGAAAACCAGGCCAGAAGTTTAAAGTTGTATGTTAATTGCAACAAGCTATTATTCACACAAAGCCCAATTGGGTATAAGGGATTGTTTTCAACAGTAACATGTACCAAGTAGCCTACAAGAAATCAGCACTTCTCTGAATAGGAGCTATTTAAATTATTTGAGATTACAAAAAAGTCACTCTAAATTGAACAGAAGCACATCTAAAGGTAACTGACTTTAAGCTAGTGAGACAGTTTGAGTTGTGTGTGGTGATAATTAAGCCATTATGAATTAAATGGCTTGCTTTAATTGTCACATGTTGAACAAAGTACTTTTCATTTGTAAACAAGTTTAAATGATTGTAGCTTTTACTGTGATGCAAATGTCACACATTGTTCTAAGCTTACATACAAATACAAAACTTTAGTGCAAGAATAGAAGCATTACAATGTAAATGTACCCACACCCACTCACTCACTCAAACACACACACAATCCTCCATTCTAAGTCACTTTATAAAAGATATATCAATCCATAACTTGAATAACTGGCATAGCTAATTCAAAACCAAAGAGAAATATTCTCAGAAAATCTGTGGCAGAAAATACAGTTCTAAAGTACTGTTATATCTACAAATTAAACAACAAACTCCACTGGAGTAAACAAGTATTTCACAATAGTTCAACATTTCACAGTGAAGATAACTCAAGAAAAGGTTCAATTCTTACAGTAAATGAAATGAAAAGCAAATATTGATAAACCAAATCACAGTAAAGCAATTTAGACATTTCACCCATGACTACCATTTCTTCCAACATTGATCAAATCAATGTCCATCAATGTGATGAGAGAAATTATCCATAAATGAGCAGTTTGGAAATACATATTTCCTACTTAGTGAGGGGCAGTCCAAGCTCCCTCAGGTTTTGGACAGGTGTCTACAATGTCTCTACCATGGCCTCCAGACTGGCCCTTTGGTGTCTTGGAGTGTGGTGGGCTTGAGACTGGAGGAGACAGGGGAGATGGAGAGGAGCTGTGGGCTGCTGGCTCTCTGGGCCTGGGGCAGCTGCTGGAGCTGTTGAAGAGGTACAGCGGTGGAGCCTGCTGTCTTGGAGCTGACTGAGAGGAAGTGCAGAGACTCCCTCCAGCACTGAGAGTAGCCCTGACTGTAGTCCCTCTGCGACAGCCCTGCTGCAGACTTCAGCTGCTGCTTCAGGTAGCTCACTGTCATCTCCAGGATATCTGCTTTCTCCAGCTTGGTGTTGGGGTCCTGCTTTTGGAACTCCTTCTCCAGAATGAGCTTCAGCTGTTCGATGCAGCTGTTGATACGATCTCTGCGCATTTTCTCCACGATAGGTTTCCTTAACTGGGGGAGAAACGGTTGAATTAGTCCACAGTTCTACAAACACTTAGCCTTATCCAGGCCAGATACAGATGCTGATACAGGGAATTGTATAACACACTAAACTTACTCTGAGGTTGTCCTTTTCTCGGAGCCTGAGAAGGTTGATAGAGGAGATGTTGGTGGAGCAAGGAGCCATGCTTGTGTGATTTGGAGGCCTGCTTCTCCTAGGATATAGAGATGACTGGTGCTAGTGGAGGAGCACTCTCCCTTATATAGCATCAGATTAGCATCACAAAGCCATGTGGCCCAGGCTAGGCTGGGGTTCCCACACTCTGAGACCAGTGGGCCGCCCACCACAACAATAGGAAAGGCATCAATAACGTGCAGTACAGCAATGTTTTCCCAGGAGTAGTAGCAGATACAAATTACCATTTGAACTGGGTTATCACATATTTTACTGTAGTTGATCAAATAGTCTCAATGCAAATACGAGTCTTTACATCAAGTTAAAACTAGACACAGAAAATGAGGATCACTTCAAAGACAGTCATATTAAGCCATAAACAAATACATCAAAGCAAAGCCTGTCTGCCAAAATGGTACAGCTAGTGGTACCAATTAAGCTGTATAGTTCACAATTTTGGCCCTTTCATGTTCACATATTCAACACAGTCTCTGTTTTCCAGGTTGATCCATTTCTATGAGGTACAGCTGAAATCAATCATCACTGAACCTTTGACACACGCCTGAATGTAGAATGGATATTTAACAATGGCTCAGGTACGTTTTTTATAAGAATTTGCAGTGTCCCTCTGGTGTGCTTTAGGCTATTTTTGGCTTCCTGGTTTAAAAATTATTCTCAAGATACTTACTTTAGCACATCTGTTTCACCGTCTTTAGGGCTGTCGTATTCCACTCGACCCTCGTGCTTCGAACGGGTATGAAACTACGCCTAGGTTGGCGTGTGGACTGAAGTCAGGATCAAAGTCACAAAATGTGTCAAATGCTTGTATACACAGGCCAATTGGAAAATAAAATGTTATTATCCATTAAATTCACCTTAATCCCGAAGGAAATTCAAGAATAGAGCCGGTGCATGTGGTAGGCCCAACATCACGTTCACAATACATCAATTTAAAGGAATGACATTCAGAGCACGCTTTATGCATGATCAACTAAGTGGGTGTTCACAATGGTGTAAGATCATAACATTTTCACTTGCTTCTGACAATTTGTTCGATTGTATACTGTAATTTGCTTTCGTTTGTTACGTTGCATATCGCTGAGTACTGTTTAGGTGTGAAACTTTCCTGTGTCGGCACATGTTGCATGTTGATGTGATGTGAGCGTGTGTAGCGAGACTTTCGAGCTTCGAGGGAGGAGATTCCACCCGTGTCACGTCGTGCGTCCCTCACACCTCGCGCACACTTCATCCAGACAAGCGGGCTCCATTTCCACGTTGATTGACAGGCGATTCATTTAACTATTATCTTCTAGATGCAGCCCCCGGCCTTCTTATTGGCCGCCAAGTGTGGGAAAGTTCTCAACCTCACAAATATTTATGGCACCAGCAGAAGTCCATCGTTAACCTTCTTTCAAAAGCTTTCGTATCCTTACGTTTCATTCATTCGTTGTGTTTTTACAATTCGGTCAAGGCATTTAAAAGTATTTTCTGTAGTATTATAGGCCTAATCATGATATTAGTCAAATATCCATTCAAATACCACAAAGACAATGAAGAAGTCTGCATATCTATAACATAAAATGTTTTCAGACATGGCAAAGCCATAGTGACTGGTACAGTGCCATAACAAGACTTTGGCAGTGCAGATGTGTGTGTGTGTGTGTGTGTGTGTGTCAGGTGGGTACTATGAGTAGAGCTCTGTCTCTCTTTTCCCACCAGTCTGCCTCACCAGGGTAAGCTAGCTACAAAAGCCAGGCCGCTCCCTCACTGGCCCATTGGGAATGTTAATTGATGCTTTGTTGCAGGACTAACAGAAACCCTATGTCACAGACCATCTGGAAAAAATCAAGTTAATGGGCCTTACACATTAGCAAAGAGATACACAGAATGTCTTGTGTTTTCACCCAGACATTTTCTTTAAATGCATCGAATATTCCGTAAGGTTTTGAGTCATGAGATTGAGGATGATGACACAGTACAACAAAAAATGGATCGACCAGGATTTAAGGATAGTTTGCCAATTGCTTGTTATCATTTTAGCATAATGGTAAAAGTTACAATTAGTGTCTGGTAGTTCACCGACCACATCATCTGATTTGTGCTTTAGCTACACACTTTAATTTATGTGCTTTTTTTGGTTGTGCGGTGCATGATGCTGAGGTTGCGGGAAAGTCCAGGACCTGTTGTCTTTAAGTGTGTGTGAAGAGACACCCAGCCACCCACAGACAGGGGGAGGCTGAATTCCTGCCATAAACTTTGCCTGGACTTGTGGCAGAGTGGAGCAGCTTCCCATAAGCTTCTCTCTCTGTGAGTGGGGTGTCTCCTGTTTCCCACACTCTCTGTCCATTCAGTGGCCTCGGAATGAGGACAATAGAAGTGTGTCTTGTTACACATCACATTAGCCACGGTGTTTGATCCCTCATTGGAGGGAGGGAGGGAGTGAGGGAGGGAGGGAGGGGCTGTGGACGCCGCCAGACCATCTGGAGGACCAGAGCCTGAGAAACTCTCCTGCATGCCTGTGCGCTGTCGCATCAACTTCTGTCTTCTTGTATGGGGGAAAAAAACTTTTGAAAGACTTCTGCTACACTTTGGGTACTGTAGGTTGGGGAAGATCTCGTAAGGCCGGAGACGCTTGGTGTTTGTCCCCGGCTTGGGAAACCCAATTAAATTCTGGTTAGATTCTCAGGGAGATAATTGACTCGTTAATATCTGACTCCAATTATAGAAATGTGCACAAATGCGTTACCTGTAACCTTGAGCGCTAAACAGTTAATGACATGAAACTCTGGCGTAGGTAAAAATCGTCTGCTTGATCAGAGCATCGACCCTAAAGTATGCGTGTTCACTGACTAAAATGGGGACACCGGTCATATGACTGAAAAGTTGTCTAACGCATACAAATTCAAATTGGATCATTAATCAAGGCTGCAGTAGACCAAGTGGTTCCCTTGCAAGACAAGGGAATATGTTAAACACATGTTGGTCTGCTGCAAGCAGAAACTCTGTAAACCTTGTAAATGTACATGTTACAGCAATACAATTATTTCTAGAATGTAATACATAAAATAAGAAACAAAATCATATCAATCATGACATTAAAAGCTGTTTAGAACAATATTTACAAGAACACAACTTTTAATGATAATTTCAGAGTCTTCCTCGGTCCACCTTCCTCATTAACTGTTGAGACCACCTTTCCAGAGGTGTGTCATGAAGGTGTGATTGTCATTTTAGCATTCATGCAAATCAACGACTGTCCCAGACGAGTGTCTGGGTGACCAGTGACAAAGGGGCTGCCAAAACATCCCTACAGTACAATAGAGAAGCCAGGGAAATATCTGTGTGGCACTGGACATGCAGGGGGACAGGAAGTCATTGCCAATAATGAACTACTATGCACTATTGCACATGTATGCACCTACCTTATAATGAATGAAAGCAGTTTTGCAGCAAGAAATACCTGTTATTTTTATTGATAGTGTTTAATCAAGTTGAATGCCAAAAGTTCTGCAATCGTTTTTGAGCTTCAAAAAATGATACTCTCACAAAAATGTTTGAAATTGTTGCACAGTAGTTAGCCGCACATAGCTTGTGGGGATTACTGTAACTTGGTCATAACTCAAAAGTATGTCTATTATTTGTGGCATTATTTTAGCCTGACAGTATCCCCCTATATGAATATCTTCTGTCCTGGTGACATGATGTAGAGTTTTGAGTGTCAATATATGTAGTATTGATTAGAATGTGATAGGAGCCTGTGATGGGTATTAAGATACCCATCACTATTAAGGGGGGGTCAGATGGCTGAGCGGTTAGGGTTAGGGAGTCGGGCTATTAATCAGAATCAGTTGTTGGTTCGATTCCTGGCCGTGCCAAATGACGTTGTGTCCTTGGGCAAGGCACTTCACCTTACTTGCGTCGGGGGGAATGTCCCTGTACTTACTGTAAGTCGCTCTGGATAAGAGCGTATGCTAAATGACTAAATGTAAATGTAAAATGTAAGATCAATGAGTGCCATGTGGTGAAAGGCATTTAGAAACATTGACTGTGGGTGCAATATGTAAAAGTGTGATCCTGACAGACAGAAGAAACAAGTTTTCAATTATATAACTTCCTTGAAGTTTTTCATTTATTTCCTTTTTCAAATGTTGAATTGGATTTTTTAAAGTCTTCATTTACATCAATTAAGATGCACCATTTTCTTTCACCAACAGCATTTGTTGAATATAAGTAAAATTCCTTTATAAAAGGTATTCATTTTAAGTTACTACAAGTAACCTTTTAACATTTGCCTGTAACATTCAGGCTTAATGTCATCCATAACTATTCCATCAGTAACAAAGGTTGACAGACAAGTCACATATAATCATAAAATGATTTACAGGTAAAAGTAGATCCATTGGATCCATTTAGGGGATAATATTGATAAACAACACCAAACTGACACATTGCATCATTCAGTGACAAGTGGAATATCAATTATAAAACAAAGTTTGAATAAATCAAACACAGCAGAAATGTCACAGACATTCAGATATAGATGCAACCCAATATGGGCCATTATATTACGTTATTATTATCAGAACTTATTTCAGAGCTACATTATCTCTTTGTCATAACACAAAATACACTCTTGTGAAAAGAGTAGTGTAAATTTGTCATACAGCTGATGTATTCATACAGCTGGCTGATGTATTCAGAACAATCTGAATGATATTAGTCCTTTCAAAGGAATACTGGCACACCCTGCCATCTTCATCTTGATGAAACTATACGACGTAGAATCTCTTGCCAATGCAAAAGAAATAGCCTCCGTCACTCTGGTAATCACTGTCCAGACCTGTCATAGACTGGCCTGTGTAATTCTGTTGGACTTGACATAATAATGTATTTTCTCTACCAAGGCCTCCAGAGGGTGCTGTTGGTGGGGTTCACCCCCTTGGTGGTGGCCCGGTGTACTGGGGAGCCGGGCGGAGAGAGATGACTCAGGGCCTGGCTGGGTGCGCTGGATGACTGCACGCTCTGGAAGTGGCTCAGCAGTCTTCTGTGGGACTGGGTCTGCGTCTCGCTCTGGGACAGGAAGCTCAGTGCCTCCTTCACACAGTGGGAGTAGCCCTGGCTAGCCGCCGCTAGGGGATCAGTCTCCGCTGGTGGATACTGCTGCTGCCGCCAGTGCTTCAGAAAATAGACAGCCATCTCCAAAATATCAGCTTTCTCCTGTTTGGAGTCTGGTTGCTGTCTGAGGAACTCTGGACTCAGCAGAGACTTGAGCTGCTCGATGCTGGTGTTGATGCGATCCCTGCGCAGTTTCTCCACCATTGGCTTTCTCAGCTGGAGAGAAAAAACAAGGTACGGTTAGTTCATTTGATCATATTCATAGAAGTCTGAACATCATCTGAATTACATTGCAGTGCATCAAATGTAGTTGTGTCTGTATTTACCTTGTGGGTGGATGTCAGGTTCTCCTTAGAGTAGTTCATTTGTCCAAAAACAGTTGGTGCCATGGCTGCTGTGGTCAGTGTTAGCCTGAGGTCTCAGTGAGTGAAGAGCCAGTTAGAAGTGTGCTAGCCTCTCTCTACCTCTTCCCTCTATTTATACCCACAAATCTCCATATGAATGTGTGGGTCTTGGGCTTGTTGGAGTTTCTCACAGTCACCAGCCAATGGGAGAGCTGGGAAGGGCTATGAGGGAAGCAGGGCTGCCACATGCTCAATGAAGTGTTTATTTCCAAGGGGGACAATGAGTGTGCCTCCAGGGAGCAGGTGGAGGGATAGGCAGGGAGAGGGAGTTAGGGGAGTGGGGGCTGATTGGGCCTGGGAGATTGACCCAGAGCTTCTGTGTATCTGGGAAAGTGTTGACCCCAGAGGGTAGAGCGTCCCTGTGTGATGTCAGGATCAGAGAATGTGATTGAGCACAAAGTGCTTCAGTGCAGGGCACACGTGGGTGGGAGTGAGCGGCCATGATTAAAACAGATGAGGGCTCTCACTGTGCTAACTGGCTAGCCAGCACGAGTGCATTCTGCAGTAGAACTTGGGGCTGTTTATTTGTTTTTGGTTTACTTTTAAAGCTGGATTGGTGTGTAACTTGGATTGTGGGTTGTTATGTATGGGCTGACAGGATTTGTAAAAATTGAAATATGACTCCCTACATTTGTTGCATAGTTGTCTCCCAATTGCATTTGTAAAGAGGATAGCACTTAGGGTAACATGAATAACATAGCAGTTATTCAACTGATGTCCCCCACAGCAGCTCTAACCTGTGTTGACTTTTGAAAAGCTTAGAACAGGTGCCTATCCAGCACACTCACTCTCTCAGCACACGCTCAGACTTCCGACAGCATGCAGTCTCAACACACTCCACTCCACCCCACCCACACACACACACACTCACACACCCACACACACGCACGCACACACACAGCTGGCCACCCTGCATGCCGCTGGCTGTGTCCCAGTCACACGATCCCTTCCTGCCTCAGTGGAACGTGGGAGCCGTCATACTCCTGGGCTTCCCACACTTCAGTGTTAATGACACAGAGGCCGCACACACAAAGGAAGTGTGCCCCGTCGCACAAAGATCGAGTGACCACAGCCAACCCCCCCTGCACTCCCTGTCTCTCTATCCCCTCTCCCCCTCCCTTCCCCTCCATAGGAACACAGTCCAGTCACCAGGGCTCCCAGGCTCACCAACTGGACAGATGGTGCTCCATTATTAACCATGAACCCTTGGAGATTCTTCCCAGTGAGAAAAGGGTTGTCTGAAATACAATCAGCTAGTCAATAGCAAAAGTAAAGTTGAAGATTTGTGTTGAAGAGTTTTACATGTTTGTGCTGTTCTGATCTAAATGTGAGCGTTTTATGTGAATATAGTGAAAGATGGGTGCCAAGATATGTAATTTTTTATTACAATATCTCCCAAACAATTATTCTGTACTTGATAAAAACCACTTGTGGCTACTTCTATCATAATTGTTATTTACTTATATACTCTTATGATATTGCTGAACTTGATTTTTTTAGGATATTTTTTACTATAAAAATAGTTTTGCCCAAGCAATCTGTCAAAGATGCTTAACATCTTCATCCACCATTGCTGAATGCTAGAGGTATTTTTGGGCCAAGTAAAACATCCTCAGACAGATGTTATGTTCCACGTTCCCACCACATATCACTGGGAGTCCCACAATGCCAAGAATGGATCTCCAGCCCTGGCACATCACTTGAGTGACGGGGCACACTGAAAGAACCCCTCCCACCTGTTTGTTTGGATTGAGGCCATTGTATTTCATTAATTCAGCCAATTCATGCACATTCTATTGTCACAATAGAGCCCTGCGATTGGCCAGATACTGTGAGAACCGGCATTGCATTAAATCACTGAGTCAACTACTATAAATACTGGGGGGACATCAAAAATTAAGCAGAAGTACTACTTTCAGTAAACTTGAACATTCTACATTTTCCAAGTTGGTGAAGTAGTTGAAGGCCACATCACGTTCACAATGAGGGATCAGCAGACAAGGTAAGACAGCAGATGAGATGGATGGTAGATGGTGTAGTGAATCTCTGTGTGAAAACCTCTTTGTTGCAGAGATGTTGAGGGGCAGTTGAACTTATGTTTTCCTCCTTTTCCTCAGCTTGTGTAAGCTCATGAGCCTGGAGAGGAAGTGTACTGATGGTGTGGACAGAGTCCGTACAGTGATTCAGAGCCAGCTCCACAACGGGGTCTCCAGCGCTGATGTGTGGGACAAGACCGTCTCCTTCTTCTCAGTCAAGAGGGCTGTGCTCTTTCACAACGGCTACTCTAAGCATTCCAGGGAAACCCTGCGCCTGTTCCCTTCTCCTGCTGAGGACGTGGCACCACTCTGGATGCAGTAGGCCTGGAATCTAAGAGACCAAAAGAGACTGGGTGGAGAAGCCTTCAAGTTAGAAGGTGGAAGGTTGCACTTAAGCCAAACTGATCTTTGTCTTTACAAGCTCAGGAGCACTGAAGATGTGGACTCAGGTGAAAATGTGGAATAAGAAATCTTTGAGAGAAGAATGGAGTTCATTTTATCTAGCTAGTTTTCTTGTGATAGTCTTTTGTAAAGACAGGGATTTTAATGTATTTCGTTACCGTCCAAACTGTGATTTGAGTTGGTCCATTAATGGACCACGAAATGTGCATTTTATGCCTTAACAAAAGCATTTAATTGCTTTAGTATTCCTTGTAGAGAGGGTCACTTTACGACCACTCTCAGGATAGTGTTGAAAATGAAAGCCATATTCCTTTATGCAAAGGAAACCTATGTTTTTATGCCAATGCATATGTTTAAGTAAATATAGTAGTGTATCAGATGATGTAAGTGAGCAGTACAGCATCTTTGTTATAAAAGTTGAAAATAAATGCCTTAGAAAAATGAATTTGGTTTGTGGTTGTTGACTTTATAAATAACCAATTGAACACTGTCTTTTGCTATAGGGTACACCTTGTATTACGAATGTAGTAATTTTGTCTTAGTGGTATCCCAGAATGTCACCGGCCACCTTTACTGGTTGAAACATAAACATATTTGTGTATTTGAACTTCAATAAGTTCTCATAGTAGCCTACAGGTTTGCATGGTGCATTTCCAGAATAAATAATTTAGATAAATTCACAGCCATTGTTGTAAATATTTGTTTTGCAATACTTTATTTTCTACATAATACGGGCCAGAAATAAATGTATATATTTAAAAACCATCAGTGACCAGCTCCTAGTTCCTCCTCTGTCTGGTGGGAGGGGCTGCTGGGGCAGCGTTTAGGAGGGCTACAGCAGGAGCTGGAGTCTCCTTCAGCCTCACTGGCTGATCTCTTCTGCCCCCTGCTGCTAGGAGCCTTGTCTGACACTCCAATGTGCTTCCTCCCCCTTGGCTTCTTTTCTGGGAGGGTCTCAGGGTCCTTGAAGGCCTTGATCCTGAGGACCCATCCATGTTTCTTCTGTTGACTCACTGTCTCAGGAGCAGGACTGTCCTGTAGACAGGAGACAGCCTTCTGAGGTGAGCAGGGACCCGGAACCCTCCTCAGGATCATCTTGAGTGCAGTAGGGTTGGAGGGGTCCACACACAGGATGGACTCCCAGATTTCAGCCCTAGCCCTAGGGGCAGACTTTGGCCACTGGTCAGCAGCAACAGCAAGGCAGGCAGCTTTGATCTTGGCACCTGGATGTAGAGCTATGGGTGGGCTGTTAACCTTGGTATCCATGGAAGTCTCTGGTTCAGTTGATATCTTGAGAAGTACAGTAGATGTAGTGCATGTACATTTTAACTAATGGACTATTGAACTCAAACCAGAATACCCACTACTCAAATTCACCTCACCTTTTGCCTTTCCAGATGTAGATTGATGACAAATATTCTCGAAACTGGTAATTTCGTAAAATATGTTGAAAGTGTTAATATGGGATTTTAGTCGTCGTGTAAACTAGGAACTGTTTGTTGTTAGCGCGTTTCTATAGCCTACTGGTACGCTATATGGAACTCGTGGAATTACGATGCGTTATGTCCATTGTTATGGTTGCACGATTCGAATACCGTATTTATTACATTTAGCGCTAATATATTTGGATGCAACGTGTCAGTGAAATTCGATTTCATTTTCACGAACGATAACAAAAGAAGCAGCTGTCATCAACAATTTACTGCAAATATCCTCGTTATAATTTCAACCCTCCAACAAAAAATAACATGAAAAATGTGAGTTTTTCCGCTATAGTTGTTGTTATTTTTGTTTTAGCCCAATATATATTAAATGTAGGCCTATCTGCTTCTGGTTTGAGTTAATTAGTCCATAAGTTAAAATGTACATGCACTACATCTACTGTACTTTTCAAGATATCAACTGAACCAGAGACTTCAATGGATACCAAGGCGAACACCCACCCATCGCTCATCGTCTGCCCCTAGGGCTAGGGCTGAAATCTGTGAGTCCATCCTGTGTGTGGACCCCTCCAACCCTACTGCCCTCAAGATGATCCTGAGGAGGGTTCCTGGTTCCTGCTCACCTCAGAAGGCTATCTCCTGTCTACATTTACATTTAGTCATTTAGCAGACGCTCTTATCCAGAGCGACTTACAGTATTTACAGGGACATTCCCCCTGAGGCAAGTAGGGCGAAGTGCCTTGTCCAAGGACACAACGTCATTTTACACGGCCGTTAATCGAACCAGCGACCTTCTGATTACTAGCCCGATTCTCTAACCGCTCAGCCACCTGACTCCCTGTCTACAGGACAGTCCTGCTCCTGAGACAGTGAGTCAACAGAAGAAACATGGATGGGTCCTCAGGATCAAGGCCTTCAAGGACCCTGAGACCCTCCCAGAGAAGAAGCCAAGGGAGAGGAAGCACATTGGGGTGTCAGACAAGGCTCCTAGCAGCAGGGGGCAGAAGAGATCAGCCAGTGAGGCTGAAGGAGACTCCAGCTCCTGCTGTAGCCCTCCTAAACGCTGCCCCAGCAGCCCCTCCCACCAGACAGAGGAGGAACTAGGAGCTAGTCACTGATAATTTTACTAATCTCTCTCGTACATATAACTGGCTAATAAACATTTACATTTAACTGTAACATTTCAATTGAAAGTGTTTGTTTCACTCGACTTGCTGTTAAATAAGATGTCAGTCATCACCAGGCTGTTCAAACGATCTGCCCCCCAGTCTCGTATCGCCCTCTTTTTTAATCCACGGTTCGAAATGCTAGTAGGCGTTTATGACCTGGACGCAGAACTTTGAGACGACTTCAACAACCAAAAAATATAAACATAATGTGAACGTATGCTTCGTGAATGAAAGGTGAGACTGCAATCAGAGAAAATACAGTTGTTGCAACGATGGACAGCACAGTGGTTTAGCACCCTGGACAGAGATCACCGTAAATCACTTCAACGCAGTGCAGAGAAAGTGGTTGCGCTCGACTTCAACAACACGCGAAGCGCGCTCACCGACTTTCCATCAGTTCAACTATTGGGCGGACACAGTAGGCTGAATTTCCCGCTTTGTCTCAACATCATCCATACTTCGCTGATTCCCATCCCAGCAGACTATAGCGGTAAGGTTATTATTTGCAAAAAAACAAAACATATATTATTTGTTTACAGTTGGCATTATGCGTTAGCTTCCCGTCTTTTAATATATTATATTATTATTTAATTGCCCATAAAGACAGGATGCCATCCCGGTTCAATCGGGAATTGGAGCATATTGGATGCAATTATTCCATTACGTAATTTTACAAATTTGCCTGTGTTAACTACTTAAAACAAAATCCACATAGAGGATTTTTTATATTTTTTGTTGTTGCTGAATTTAATATACTGTTTGTGCTGATACCTGCTGATACCTTTCTGACATGAAAGGTTCGACTCTTTAAAAAACTACAACTCTTGAAAAACATTTGTCTCTGAAAATAGTTGCCTACATGTATATATTGAATATACAATGTATCAAATGTAATATATTGCACAACCAAAAAAAGAAAAGCCCATAGGGAACAGTTCTCTGGGGACATACATTAATCATGCTGATGTTTACACTCTGATTAGAATAGTGAGTTTTTACCATTTCATCATTTGATTCCATACTTCTTGAAAGGGAGTAACTATACAACAGGACAAAACATCTTAATTTATTTTCCAAAATGCTGGATTTAATGTCCTATGATACATTACGATACAATAATCTGCACTAAACTTGAGCATTGGCACAAGGCGAGAGGAAGTAGATTCAAGCTTTGATAGATTGTTGTTGTGTCAAATCCCCATTTAACCATCCCATTTGGCCCATATATTGTAGATGCTTTATGAAAAGAATCACCATGTTAATCCCCCCCCCCCCCCCCTTAAGAGACTACCATCTCTATGCTTACAGAGGTTGTAGCATATTAGCATATTATTGTAGCATGTCATTGTTAACAATCGTCTTTAGATTTCGTATTAGGCCACAGTCTGTATCAATATGTGGTACAGTCTTATTTTATTTAAAGGAATATGTTTAATTTAAGCTCAGTATTTTTAAGCTCCCTGGATTCTGTAAATTTGCCATGCCTGTCTCCTCCTCTACTACACACATCTCTGGGAATGGAAATCTACAAAAAGAAAAAAATATTTTTAATCCATGTACCAGAATGCAAATGGATGGCTCCTCATGGTAGCTTACTTCTTCACAGTTAAAATGGAAATAGATTATAATAACAGAAAATAAAGAAATGTTACCCTGGTTAATCCTCTCCCACTGCAACCCTGTTTGTTTTCTCTGAAAGGTTTCACCAAAATCAGATGGCTGTGTTTTGGATCTGTGTGACCCAAGCCTGGGTCCTGGCTATGCTGCTTGTGTCTCACACTGGGGAGTCTGAAGCTATGCTATCCTACCCTGGCCGTGCCACCCCTCTTCCAGGCGCCCAGCTGAGACCACACCAGGGGAGGCATGTAGTCAGGCATAAGGGCCGGATCGGTGTCGTAGACCACCTCCGCAAATGTCCTCTCCTGGCAGTAGGCTGGCCAGAAGATGATGGACAGGTGTTCAAGGGCCAACATTCTGTCCAATTAGAGAAGAGGAGCAGCACAGGTAAGGGCAGAGGAAGAAGTCATGCACCTAATCACAAGCAATAAACCCAGTCAACTTTCCCATTCTCTCCACAGATGAGAACGGCAGTGACATCATAGAGATGGGGAAGATAACCAACCCCATAAAGACTATGGAGACATGCCAACACCATCTAGACTGCCTTCCTGGTCAGTTACTCTTTCCTCAGCCATGCACTCAAAAGTTTAATGTTCAAGTAGTACAAATTATTTTGAAGGGTACAAGTTTTCTTCTTCCTTTCTGAAGGTAACTGCTGTGACCTGAGACAGCAGAAATGCAGACCTCACAACCGTGGCCTCAACAACAAGTGCTATGATGACTGCATGTGTGAAGAAGGTAAACATCATTTGGCTCAGAGAAGCATTTCATCAGAGACACCTTTTTGTACCTTAGTGGAGGTAATGTAGACTGCTTCTGTGTGTGTGTGTCCAGGACTCCGCTGTTATGGCAGACCCCACCCTCACCGTGGAGTGAGCCATCGGAGGGGGCGTTGTGTGGAGACAGACTCTGGAAACAGGAAAAGTGGTGCTTTCATCAAAATATGAAACGTGGAGATGACACCACAGGACTAGCACTCATCCTCAGTTCAGTCTGACACATATTTTGCATACTGAACATATCGTTTGAATAAATCCGTCATTGTTATGAAGTCTTTTTTGTGTATTGTTGAAGATCAAATGTACTATATGCAGGTGGAAGTCAATTGTCCATAAAGTAGTAGGCAAGGATTTTCCACATTGTGGTTCTACTCACGTCTTTCGGATGGTGTCTGTGAGGGAAGCAGATTCTCTCACCAGGTTCTTAAAAAGACAAACATCAAAGCACCACACTGAAATCTGACTGTACATTCATGTAATTTACATTCAGTTAATGTAAATGAGGATAATCCTGCAGCAAGGAAGAACAACTTGTTTTCAAAATGCTGTATGAGTGGAAGAAAACTAATTAAGTGTGAATTATGATCACCTTTAGGTAATTGTTGGATTAGTCGTTTTAAGAGGATGGCTATGTAGCTTAATGTATCAAACTCTGTGAATAGAAATTGTTTCATATATTTCTCCAGTTTTCATGGACATAGTAAACCTTGTGTCTCCATGCCTTTCCACTACCAACAGTCATGGTTATGAGTTTATTTATGTGTAAAAGTGTTTTGAGAATTGAATCCAATTTGAAAACATTGTTTGTAATGTTGTTTATTGAATACCAGTGTTTTGCGATTATACTGTAAAGTCCCCCTCTGATATAATACAAAACAAAGAACATTGAAAGCAATAAAACAAAAAAGAGGACTATGAGGACTAACTAGAGTGATGTCTCCATATTCTGCTCCATTGTCCAACATCAAAGGAAAAAAAGCTGGTGTATGGGGACTACTTAAACTCTTTCTGATTATTGGGGATTACATACAGTTTGCCTGGAGACACAACTCTTAATCACACCCCACCAGCCATGGGAGGATCCAGTATAATGTCACCAGCAGTAGCTACTAAAATAATCTAGAGTGGATTAGCCTTTTATCCGTTAAATGTGTCTATGTGGAAATAGAATGAATCTTGTTTACAAGAGAAAAGCAGACATTGATGACATGCTATAAATGTGTGAAAAATGCAGAACTGTGTACATTTTGTTTGTTATATGACCCTATAGTCCATGAACATGTACTTTTTAAAGGATATATTGAAATCCTACAGAGGTTGTGGAGGCACCGGTGCCGCAGGCTCTCTCTCCCTCCACAGCTATCCTCCTGAGTGCAATGCTGACACTAACTAATGCAGTGAGTTAGGAATGTAGGACAGACTGGAGAACAAGGAAAAGGTAAAGGGGAGAGGGGTGAGATCCAAGGACATTCCTTTGTGAAGGAATACACATTTATGTATCTTACTTTTTATAACAGCACTTCCGCCATGTCAAGTTGAACCACTCTGCTCAGTCGATAGTTCCACCTCAACTGACAGGTTAGATTCTCTCAGGGCCTAAGGCAGAGCATTTTGTAAAGTTGAAGACAAAAGCTTAAAACAGCAGTCTGATCTACATACAAATTATTATCAGGAAGTAAATCCTCCATGAACAATCACACTGAAACCAGACCATTTATTTGATAATGAACTGTAATCTAACCCCCTTTGTTTTTCCCCTACATTGACCCTCCCTCTAAACTTGACGGTTGGATCTACATACCTGTCATGCCTGTAGGTGTGTTCCTCTGCTTGATTCTGCACCATTGCTAATCAGTGATCATAGTTGAAATTCTTGTTGCAACAAATACCGAGAGGTATAAAGTCACCTGACTGCTACAATCCACAGCACTCAAATAAGGACAAGTATACAATGATGAATTAGGATAAACATGTACTATTCTGGCATATTGAGAAGACACACCTTTACCTAAACAGGTAGTTAAATGTACTTTAGAACAAGAACAACAAAGAGCACATAGTTTTGTTCTATTTTTTTCTCACTTCCTGGAATGACCAAATATGTCTTCATTAGAACCTAAACCTTATATACGACACCCCACGTTGTAAATCACAATGTGTTAAAATGTTAATGACAGTGCAAGAGTAATTCGTCAACCTAGGAATCCCAGACAACATAACAAGGTCTAGCTGTCATGACCAGAAGGAGGGACGGGTGGGGTTGATGAAGGGGAGGGTGGGGTGGGGGGACATGTCCAACTGGTTATTGTGCATTGGGAAGTGACATACCTTTACTATCTCACTCCACCCTGCATGGCCTATAAAGGACGACTGATAAGAGACACTCCACACAACACAGCCTCTTCCTCCAGCCAGGCCAGCACAGCAGAAGGACATCCACACCACAGCATCATGAGTCAGAGGAACACCAGGCACAGCAGCCCTGGGCTGTATCAGGCAGGGTCTTTCAGCAGCATGTCCATGGGCTCCTACAGCAGACCCCAGGCCAGCACTGGCCCTTACATGGGGGCTGCCATCACACCCGTGTGTGTTAACAAGAGTCTGCTGGCACCTCTCAACGTGTCCATCGACCCCACCATCCAGGCTGTCCGCATCCAGGAGAAGGACCAGATCAAGAGCCTTAACAACCGATTTGTTTCCTACATTGATAAGGTAAGACCCTTGTCTAATTCTTTGCTCATACTAATACTTTTGAGACTATAAAATCACATACTGGCAAAATAACAATACAACCCAAAAAGATACAACTAAAACCCACAACCATGGATTTGATTTAACATTACATCCGTAATAGTGGCATAGCGGTACTGTAATCCCCTTGTAGTCTAACCCAGTCTTTCTTTCTCTCTCGCTCTCTCACTGACACAAAGGTGAGATTGCTGGAGCAAAAAAACAAGATGCTGGAGACCAAATGGAATCTTCTGAACGGCCAGACGAAAGACCCCTCTAACATTGAGCCATTGTTCAACAACTACATTGCCGACCTGCGTAGGCAACTGCAGCAGATAGAGAATGACAAGGACAGACTGAGTGTGGAGAACAACACGATGCACAAGGCTGTGGAAGACTTCAAGTCCAAGTAAGAGCCCAGCACTATCGTATAAGGAAATATCATGTACAGAAAAGAAAACTGGTTTCATTCGTTCACTTTGGCATTTAAATGTAACCAGTCCAACAGCCCTGAATCTTCTATTGTTTATGTCATTCTAACATGTTCCCTTCCTCCAGGTTTGAGCAAGAGATCCACAAGAGGAATGCATCTGAGAATGAATTTGTCCTGCTGAAAAAGGTGAGCAGATACATTCCCCTCAGGTAACACCTGGGTCTGTGTAGATCCTGGTTACATGAATCTCACCCCTAACCTGAGTAGATTTATGAGTGTAAAGCAAAACAAAGATCACCATCTGCTATGTTTGAATATTTGTAACCAACATCCTTGCACACATTCTTTTCAAGTTTCTTGTGGGAGGTGACCTAAATATTTTTTATGTCCGTTAGAAACTTGTGTGGGTGCATACAGCAGGCAGAGAAATCTTACTGTGTTGTCTGGTACATAGGATGTGGACAGTGGGTATATGTCCCGTGTGGATCTTGAGGAGAAGATGGCTGGTCTGGTGGATGAGATCAACTTCCTCAAGACTCTGTATGATGAGGTAAAACACCATATTAGACTCAAATATATATTGAACAACAAAGAGTAATACTATAAAGAGTTCCAAATGGGAAACATTTCATTTAAATTCTGGTGAAGACTTTCATTAGACATTCATTGTGTTGCTGTTCTTTGTCCTGCTCTCCAGGAGCTGCGGGAGCTACAGGCCAGCATGCAGGACACCTCAGTCGTGGTCCAGATGGACAACTCACGGGCCTTGAACATGGACCAGATTATCAGTGATGTTAGGGCTCAGTATGAGGACATCGCAGCACGCAGCAGAGAGGAGGCTGAGGCCTGGCACAAGACCAAGGTGAGAGATGCTCAGGGCTCCAAAGAGAGCTGAAGATGTACAGTCAAAGGTTTTGACTGGTACTGTATACAGGGGCTAATATGATGCATATAAGGGCAATCTTAGCAATGACATCATGTGTGGGTTAAGGTCCAGCATGTGATGTCAAACAAACCAATATACCTAAATGCATCTCAGTTCAGTTTATCAGAATGCCTGAAGCTGTTGTGGAAAGTGAAACCGTTCATTGAGATGTAACTCTTTTCTTCTTCTCTGGTAAAACCAGTTTGACCAGATTTCTGCCCAAGCTGACCAATATGGGAACGAGTTGCGTGCCACCAAGGCAGAGATTGCAGACTTGAACCGCCAGATTGCCCGGCTGCACAATGACATTGCTTCAGTGAAGGGACAGGTGAGTGACAAACTAGAACAATTTGACTGGATATTGCCCTAGAAAACCATTATGGATATCAACAGTGTTGGGGAAGCTTCTACTAAACTGCAATTATTTAAAATAAGCTGAATTGAGAAGACAACACAAAACATAAAAGTTAAGAATTATGTTTGTTCACATCAAAACACATTCTTAAGTACAGTGAACCATCACACTAAACTATGAATGGATCAATCATACAGTCAGGAAGTCTGGACTATAGAACACATTTCACAACCCACTGGCAGTAATTACATTGCACCTACTAAACATAACAAGAGACTGAGACATTCCAAGGCTGGTGGGTGTGAAGGCGATAATTTTGTCTGCCTATGGACTGTTCATCATGCAAGATCATCACTCAAACCATAGGGGATCATTTTGTTGATCGAGCTTCAAGGCCTGCCATGTCCCGGTTCTCTGTAACATCAACAGTACTCATGTTTCCTCCTTCCCACCCATGTAGTGCACCAACCTGGAGAACCAGATTGCTGAAGCAGAAGATCGTGGTGAGATGGCGGTGAAGGACGCCAGGGGCCGCATCAGAGATCTGGAGCTGGCTCTGCAGAGGGCCAAGCAGGACATGGCCCGGCAGCTGAGAGAGTACCAGGACTTGATGAATGTCAAACTGGCCCTGGACATTGAGATCTCTACCTACAGGAAACTGCTGGAGGGAGAGGAGGACAGGTGAGATTTCAGACAGTTAGCTAGAGACATGGGGAGGAATCATATTCATGATGGACAAAATACACTTATAGCCATCATCCACAGTTGGTTAAACACGCCATTCAGCTGAGTTTACCAACAGAGCTTTGAGCACTTGCTGTTGTTGCACAACTACAATTAGCTGGGCAGTTTTTCTACCAATGTTGATACATTTAAAAGCAGTTGGGCATGGCTGACGTACACAGCAGAACACTGCTCTGCCAGGGAAGGGAGCTGTCTATGACTTTATCCAACTGTTTCTTCCTCATTTACTACAGAATTGGCCAACAGTCTGTCCTCAGCATCCAATCAGTACCCAACCACAGTAAGTATAACAATACTTACCCCAAATAAATGATTTGATTCTTAGCCATTTCAGATATTAGGTCCTTTTTGGTTAAACAGCAACACATCTGTCTGTTCTCCTGGGGAATGGGGGGTGTATTTCTGTCCTCCTGACATTGTCTTGTTCTTGCCCCTAGGCCCCAAGGTGGTGACCTGCTACCAGCAGAGCACCAAACACCCTGTCCTCATCAAGACAGTGGAGACACAAAACAGATCATTCACCTAAATTAGAAAAACTAATGAAGCCTTTTGATGGCAAAATATACCACAAGTAAAATTAAAATAAATACTAAATACTAATAACTGTGAAAAACAACAATGAAATCTACATGTTTTTTCAGCTCATGGTGGACACTATTCATTAATCTTTATTTATGTATTAGTAAATCTTAATTTAAGTATATCTGTGACTGTAAAAAACCTTAAACATAATGATGAAATCTCTTCACAACTGTCTGTCTTCACTATTGTTAGTAGTAACAGTGTCTGTAGTGCAATGTTCTCAAGATTCTAATAAAGATAACCAAGATATGAACTGTAATTTATGTACTTTTATTCTTGTTTCCCACACATTCTCAAGAGCATTAGAGCAATTTACTGATAATTGCATCATGTATATACAGTACATACCCAGTCTCAAGTAGAAGTAAGTCAGCAGCAGACCAGAAACCTAGATCATGATAACTCCATGTCAGACAGAGTGAAAGAACAACATAATTTTATGTATTTATCTTATCTGATGACAATCCAGGAATCCTGCATCTTACATCATCACCCACAACTGGGTTCATTGACGGCTTGGTCAGTGACATATTTGTAACTTACTCACACTAAGGACACGCATATGTTATCAGAGTACAATAATAATCTACACACTGCACTGTATATCTGATGTTCATGTCTGACAAAGAGACTGTATGTCTGAGCCACACTCAATTCCATTGGTTTCTTCCTGGTCTGCCTCTGGTCTATGATTGGTTGAGGCTAAAGAGTTTAACACTGCTGTTTCAATTGCTCTACATGGAACTTTCTGGGAAACTGGCTGAGTGGGATTCCTGCACGAGTTATTAGAGGGACATAAAACACCTCAAAACATGAGCTTGTCTAGCTCTAAACAAATGACATGCAGGTGAGAGCGATGAGTCCAGTTGATCTAAGCTCAGGACGCTCTCTCGTATATTTCAAGGGTAGGACTGGTGTGGATTTTTGTAAAAAAAAAATTAGTATGCTCTCTTAAAATGGGTGTAATGGTATGAAGGACAGAGTGATGCAGAATGAATAAGGAAAATGAAGGAGTTAAGTCCTGTCTTAATAGGACCACCATACAGACTCACCATTTCAGAGCAGGAACAACTGCGTAACCTGAACTGTTGATATTCAACTCTGGGTTTATGTATCCCATTTATGGATCATTGCGGCGCCCTGCTGTTCAAAGACAGTAACTACAACAACTGCGAGCCCTGTTCTTTCACTCATGACGTACTGTAATACGACAATCGCATGTCCACAAAGACCAATGAATACTTAATGACGTAATCGAAAGTTATTGTAATGCCATGGTACGCTTGGTGATTTGATTTTACCAACAACGACGCCCTTTCATTTCCTGTAACACACCCACATTTCTACACTTCTCCAAGCGCCAGTCACTGCAACGAATTCTTGCCCTCATTAAAGACCGGATTGTAATTTCAGTACGTCTACGCAACTTTCGGTAAATAGCTTAAGTTACACTTGAGTCATGTAATCAAATCATCATTGGATTTAATTGCTGTGTTTTATTACTGCACAAGACAATTCGTTAAGTGCAACGAGTGTTGCAAAATCCAGATCCGGACTGCTGCGTAGCTTACTAATATATAACCACGTGTTCTAGTAGCCTACTATTTTTGGTACCCGTCTCTAATTCTTGGTTTTCTTTTCACAGGCACAATGCACAAAAAAGTATTGCTGGATCAAGGCAAAATGTCGAAGGGCATATCAACACTTCTTGGGGGGCAGTTGGCAAGTGAAGTCATCCATAACAACTTCTACATACCTCTCATGTCAGTTGACCCTGAGGAAGAGGGGCAAAAAGCACCACACTCTGTGGAACAAGTGATTTTTACCATGCTGTCTAAAAACAGAAATCATGGCAAACCTGTCATGCTGGTTGGTCTAGCAGGAACAGGTAAAACCACCACCTTGGACAAACTGGTGGTGGACTGGGCCAGTGGTCAACACCTCCAGCACTTCTCCTATGTCTTCCATTTCAAAGTCAGGGAGCTGGAAACCATCAGAGGAACTTTGTCCCTTGAGACGTTGCTGCTACAGCGTTACAGTCACCTCTCCCCTGAGTCCATGGGTCTGGCGCTGCAGGCGCCTGAGGCTCTGCTGTTTATGTTTGATGGGTTTGAAGGGTGCCAGCACAGCTTGGAGCCCCCCACATCCCCATCCCTCTGCTCTGACCCTCACCAGCTAGCTTCAGCCTCCTGTCTAGTAGCCAGTCTGCTTCATGGTACCCTGCTGAAAGGAGCAGCTATTCTGTTGGCCAGCAGGCCGACTGGAATGTTGAATTCACTGAATGGCCATCGGGTGGAGCTGTTGGTCTTTCAGAAGCCCCAGAGGAAGGCCTACGTCCACAGATTCTTCAGCGATCCAGGGGTTGCCAGCCGAATGTTCCAGAATATGGAGAAGACCTTCGGGTTCTATGATTTCTGTGCCTCCCCTAAATTTTGCTGGACAGTATGCTCTGTTTTTAAATTCCTTATGGATGCTGGAGAGAGGCTTCCAGAAACATTGACCCAGATGTTTGTTATTATTACAGTCCACCTGATTCAGGCACTCTCTTCAGATGAGGCACATGACAGAGATCTGGTGTCTGCGCTAGGTAGAATGGCATGTCATTGCTCCCTGACCCAACATGCCACCTGCACTAAAGAGCAACTGACCTCTTTTGGTCTTCAGCCTTTCCTCTCCTCTCAGGCATCAGTGAATGCTTTCTTGTGTGTAGACGGTGATCTGGATTCAGACGACTGTGTTTTCTCCTTCCACAGCCAGTTGTGTCTAGAGTTCCTTCTGGCTGCCTCATTCTACTTGGACAAGTCCAAATCTGAGAATGTGGAGGAGATGTTAAAGAAGCATGAGGGCCATGTGGATTTTCTACAACTCTACCTGTCAGGGCTCTCTAACCCTACACAAAGGAAGCCTCTAGAATCCCGACTAGGGGAGTTCAGCTCAGATCGGATCATCAATTTCAGGCGCTGGGTTAAAAGCATGTCTCTGAAAGTACTGGGGGGCTATTACAAGGAGAAACACTTTGACTGCTTCCGTCTGCTCCATCAGAGTCAGGATGAAGGATTGGTTAAGGAGGTTGTCGTCCCCCCTGCTCGCATTGGCATCAGTTATGGAGGCCTGGGTGTACAGGACTGTGTGGCCCTGAACTACATGGTAACTTGCCTTGGGAAGATAGAGAATCTGAATCTGATGAACACCAAGGACCTCACAGGGGAGACAGTAGAGATCCTGGTCCCAGCGATGCGCCTCGCTCACCAAATTACGTAAATCATGAGCAAATCCTAAAATCTTATGAAACAAAGCTTTAACTTGTATATGTCTTATACCTGAATTGTGTGTGAATGTTGTATGTTTGCATGGTGCAACAAAGCCAGTTTGTTCAGGTCTAACCACATACAAACACTCCATGCCAAATGCCGTGTACATCAGCTACCACAATACCAACTCTACCTCTAAAGTAAACAACCCCGGGCTCTTCTATCAACAGTTTACGCCAGAGCTCCCTCAGTGCTGGAGCTCTCTCTCATCTGGCCTCAGCCCTCAGCAGTGGAAAGACAGTGGATCTGAATCTGTCCCATACCAGCATGGGAGATACAGGCTTCAAAGTTCTCTGCACAGGACTCAGGGACTCAGTGTTACACACACTAAAGTGAGTTAAGGCGAGACAATAAAAGGTTTTCATTCATACAGGTATACAATCTCAATAACACAGTCCATCTGTGTTTGTGTAGTGTTGGAGCGTGCGGGCTGACCGAGGCGTGTGGTGAGGACCTGGTGTCTGTGCTGACCTCTGGAACCTCTCAGCTGCGTGTGTTAACTCTGAGTTATAATGACCTCCAGGACCACGGCCTCAGACTGCTAAGCAGGGCTCTGCTCAGCCCACACTGCCCCTTGCAGAACCTTCAGTATGTATGACACTGTACAACATCAACACTGAACCTTTAAGATATCTGCAAAATACATTGTGTAGGCCTATGGTATGGTAATGTTCAGACAATACAAATAATTAACCAGAAGAAATGACATACAGTACTATGGGGCAATATGATGAAGTAACAGAGTTTATTATACTAGTACAAACCTCTGTCAAGAGGGGTCAATGCCCTTTGACACTTTATTTGATCCAGTGTTGAAGTTTGAGATACAATCTACCATGTAATTAACTCACAAAGCAATTGTGTTGTATATGATTATTACTTGACCTTTGTGTTTTTACAAGGTTATTGCACTGTAAGTTGACTGGTGGTTCTATGGAGGCATTGTCAGCAGTCCTGTGCTCTGGCCATTCAGAGTTGAGAATTCTGGATTTGACAGTAAACATCATTGGTGACAGTGGGATGGAGCACCTGTCTAAGTCCCTTCAGCACCCACAATGCAAACTGCAGGTCCTCAAGTAAGAATCATTTTCATTCATTTAGTGGGTTAGCTAATGGGCACTCTAAACCCTTTGAGTACTTTCATATTGTATTCAAACAAAATCCCCTTTAATAGTTTTGGACTGTGCGGGTCACATTGCCTCCCCTTAGAAATGACTGTAGTGATTTATATTTCTTATTCATGTGTCCCTCTTTGGTTCTTCATCTGAACAGATGTCTGGACAATGAGTTGACTGGTGCCTGCTGTGTGGCATTAGCTAAGGCCTTTCAGTCAGGGAAGTGCTGTCTGAGAGAACTGGATCTGTCAGTGAATGATCTGGGCCAGGAGGGGGCGCTGCTCCTGTGCAAAGCTCTTTGGAACCCCGGTCACCCACTGGAGACACTGAGGTACAGCACGACACACTCACCTTGTTACTAAAGTTTAGGTGGAACAGTACGACCAATGACAGAACCTCCTTTGCAGCTTAGTGCGCTGTGAGATGACCCCCCCGGTATTTCAGGAGCTGGGTGTTCTGCTGAGAAGTGGGAGCCCCAGGTTAAGATCACTGTCTGTAGGTATCAACAAAGTCGGGGACCAAGGAGCCAAGCACTTGTGGGACGCCCTGGCAAGCCAACACTGCCAGCTGGAGTATCTCGAGTGAGTAGCCCTACTTCTTCATTCGACCTTTACAAGAACAGTGACAACAAACCTGTGTGTGTGTCTTCAGTGTTGAGATGATGGGGCTGACCGACGCTTGCGTGGAGGACCTGTGTGCTGCAGTTAAAGCCAGTGGCTCCCTGAAGACCTTGATCCTGAAGAACAACAATCTGACTGATGACTCAGTTCCAGCTCTGGTTACACTCATGCAGGACAGGCCCAGCATGGAGGAGCTGAAGTGAGTAGGCCCCATGGTGAAGGAGGTGCACCAAGACACACAACCATGCAGAGGAGCATTACTTTAGTCTTGGACAACTCTTAAGAACTGTGACATTTTTATGACAGTTTGCTCTTGCATTCCTCTCTTTCAGTGTGCAGTATAACAACATGAGTGAAGATGTTTTTGAGCTGATGGACAAATGTTCTAATATCAGATACTGAAGAGTCAAGAAGCAAGATTGAGCATGTTAAGGCATGTGAACAGACATTGGAAATAATCAGTAGTCAATTGATATTAGAAGCCTCAACATAAATTCAAGCCAAGCATTGTGGTCAACTTGAGGATGATAATACGCTGTTGGATTTGATTAAATAATTTTAATGAGAAAAGTATACATTGTATTTGGTCTTTGTCCTCAGGTGAGGAGGCAGCATATTCAGTAAGGCACGTACAGTAAATCTCCCACAACATATTATCCCTATTCATAAAGCTCTTACTCTCCAAATATAAAATATCAAAATACTCCTTGCAGAGGGGGAAGCAGTATTGACCTGTAAAACCGCTACAAAATATTTATCCTTCTCCATTTCCTATTCGTGCACAGGCAGCTGTAAACTTGATACAAAGAAACACACTGGAAAATAGCGGTTGTCAAGGCAGCAGTACGATCCAGTGTCGGTTCCTTTCAGCCTCCCAACGTCCCACAGGAGGTCCTTCTAATCACTCTGTCCTGGAAGTGATAGAAGAGTTGAAATGTGTTTTCAGTGAGTCATGGGACGTCCCTATCTCTATGACAGTGGCACGCTGGCAGAGGGATCCATTTCAGAGGTGGTTCACAGTTACCTCTCCCAGTGTTCAGTGCTCATGTGTCCCTCCGCCAGTGGGCACGTGTCCGTTGGAAGGCTCAGTGCTCGGGCTGAGGTGACTCTTGTTCCTGCTACTGGTGTCGGTCTCCTCTTCCGAACTGCTCTCAATGTCACTGCGGTCATCCTTTGACACCTTAACCAAAGAAATAAACCAGTAGCACACGTTCTTAACTGAAGACAAACAAGGAGAAAATAGAGAGACAAAACACACACAGTGAGACTAACCTTTCCCTTGAATAAAGCCTTTATGGCAATGCGAGCAATCAGGTAGAACCAGAAGACGTGTAGAACCTGCAGGACCAGTAGCAGCCCGTTCAATAGCCACCAGGACTGGTAGGGTCCAATTATCACCCAGCTCTCCACGAAAACACTGTATACGACCCTATACACAGACACACCGATACATACGTTATTTCTTTTTTCAAAACTATGCTTGGTATGATTATGATGTCAGGAAACTTGTTTTAGAATCCATATGTATCTTAACTTACCAAAAGGGATAGATGACAAGTCGTGTGATGAAGAAGATGATACTGAACAACACAAACAGGCCATCACAGAGCCTCTGGTACTTGGCATAGTTTGCCAGCTTGGCAGCCTTAAGGGACAAAGGAATAGATAAGCCTACTGAATAGTAATGGGGTATAGTTTTCTGGTGATGTCACCACCATTCTTAGTATCAAGTATGGATTCCTGTTAGACAGGTGTTAGTATGCAGTACACCTGTGCAACCATTCATTAAAGACAAAAAGAAGTAGCATCACACACCCTCAAAGCTGTACTTTATTAAATGTCACTTTACTTGTTGTAAACGCTTGCGCTTTCCACATGTTGGCCCTAAGAATTACCTCCAGCAAGATGTCTGATGCATCGTGCACGCACATGACTAGAGTGCCTGCTCGCAGCATGTTGTTAGCATAGGAGAAGGTGATGAGTGTTATGGTGGCCAGGTGGTGGATCAACATAATCAGGAAATCCTGTCAGACGAGGAAAGTAAACACATAGTACACACACACATATATCAATTACCAATATTCATGATGCTCAATGAGATATAAGGATTGGAATTCTGCAAGTCAGTCTTCTTATATATTTAGCCTATACTCTGTCTCTTACTTGAGTTAACACACCTCAGAATTGTTAGGATTTTGCCTGCATGTGAACCTCAGGGATGAGCCTCTCCTCAAATAATGATGTGACTGACAATGTACAGAGTACAGATTGTTGTCAAATCTGTCTTCAAGTAACAAGTACAGGTTGCTGCATGTATTCAAATGAAATCTCCATAGTCAGGTACAGGCAGATTTATTATCTGTTAATCTCTTAAAATGTGCATTTACACACAGTTCTCTCTAGGGAGGATTGACATGTTCTCTGGGAGATTCAGAGAGAACAAAAAGGGTTATTTCTGTTCTGCTTCCCCCGTATTTGCACAGATACTCTCTGGGCCCATGCATAACCTGTTTATCTGTGATTACATGGTCGGGTCACAGCAATAATGGCAGCGTAATGAAAAATAGCATGCAGTGTCACTGTCAACAACTAAACACACCTCTGAACTTGACAGACCAGCTCAGACCCACCCTAGCCAGATTCATGATGACTTTCCAGAACATCAACTCAATTACTTATATGAATTGCATTCCAACTACAACAAAGGCCAACAAGCATCAAGAGCCAACCAATGGCTGTGCACACAACACTAGAGTTCCATAGGATTAGTATTTTTGTAGAAGGGAGCACAATGGTTGTAATCTGCTCCATATCCCCCTACTCTCCTTAACAGACAGTCACAAGACCCACCTTCCTTTTGATGTCAGTGAACTGAGAGAGCATGAGAGACCAGTAGAACGCCAGCTCAGCCATGTAGTAGTTGTACTGGCCTGGACTCAGGGTCTACGAGAGACGACACAACACAAATATGTAGTTCTACTGAACCGACAGCAGCCGGTTACACAGAACAACTCCACCTCAATCTCTTGGCATGTACATCTTGAGTGAGTAAATGTTTCACCTGAAAGGGGTAGTTGTACCAGCATTGTCGTGTGTCCCACATCCAAGGAGACTGGAGCAAGCCATATCGTTTATAATGACAAATTGGTTGAGAGAGAATGAAATGCTATCTGCTAATCTTCCTGAGATTCTTATCAACATAATATCCTCTACAGAGCAGCCATGCAGGTTATACAACGCATATCTATGATCTTGTATCTCTGTCATGATTTTTTTTATACATAATGATTCATTCAAAGTCTATTATGTAATGTATAAAAATAATCTTTAACCCGTGAAGAACAGATTAAGTCAATTTTCAACTCACCACCCATAGATAGCGTATTGCATAGATGAAAATGCCCAGATAGAATGTAAGCCTCCACCTAGGTTTTGATTATGAAATGAACTGTGAGTAAATACAACACCTCAAGCTATGCACTTTATAATAAGAGTTTGCTTTTAAAATGAGTAAGTCTCCTGACATAGTCTTTGTAATCAGTATAGTCATTGGTAATCAGTAACCTACATGCTCTCACAAAACTTTGTGAGTGTAGCGGGTTTGTCCTGGTTCCGCCGAAGGCGAAACCATCTCTGGACTTTCCTTGTGTCCCAGTCCAACTGCTTTGAGAGACCCTCCACACGTCGTGAATCTGGTGACTAAGGATGAGAAATGTGACCATGAGCGACTGAAGGCCTGATCCTCACTATTTCAGCATCATTTACAGGCTGGCAGTCTGACACAGAGATGGTTGCATATGTGCTTGTGTTTAATATCCACATACAGAATCAGTATGTGCATTTGGTAAGCTGCAAAGTGGGGGGTTGTGCGTACCGTTGTGGATGTAAACACCCTCTCCAAGAGAGCATTGGGCTGAGCTCGCCGACTAGCTCCTGCCTGAATCTGAAGTATGTGGGCACAAGGCTTGGCCACAAGCCTACACACATGTGGAGGAAGAAAAAGGAGGTCAATATGGAAAGAAATTAACTGAGGGCCTACCACTCTAACATGTACTACATACGACATTTTATAGTTTACCCACAATAATTAGGCCTGTGTGTGAGTGTGTGTGATAGACAGAGAGAAAGAGAAAGAGGGATAGGGAGAGAGACAGAATACTGAGGAATGTAACACTTAGTCTAAACAGAGGGTGATGGGCTGTCATGTGAGAGGATGGGAGGGGAGACACTAGTAAGCCATATACCCTTTAACCAAGAAAAGGAATTTCTGACACAATATCACCTTGTTTTGCTTGACCATAGTCCAATTTCTAAAATCTTCACCAATTCTTAATCCCACTTTCCAAGTTACTGGTTGTGGATTTCAAACAAATTGCATGAATTTAAGGAGAGGCCTGGTCCTAGACATGCAAAGTGAATGGCCTGTTTGGATAAACAACACCAGAGCACACAGTCAGCATTCATTTTCCCAGTTCTACAGTACCCAACTGTTGCTGTGCTTGTGTGTGAAAACACATAATGCCATCGATGCCACTTAAGATTTAAGAAAATCTCTGGCAATATTGAAAAGGTGAGTTGTTCTACAACCGAATAGGGACATTCAATTTCACTCAAAAAATGTAATACCACTAGTCACAATAACATGTTTAACATGTCACCTACAACAGTTTAAGGTGATCTTTGTTCCTCTACGAGATAAGAGTGGCACTTCATTGCATGTCATGCGTTAAGGTGCGAATGATGAATATCCCTCAAGGCCTGGTTACTTAGTGACAGGGATACGTTTAATAAAACACAGGTCTACGTTGTAGAACGTTTTCTGCTTCTTCTACTTGTTACCTGTTGCTGATATTGAATCTCAATATAACATGTGTTCAATGCCTGCTAGTTGAAGCCCTGAAACAATTTGCATATCCCATGAAGTATTTAAACTGGAATGTAAAGTGTCTGCTGTTCGTCTTCACCTCAATCTCACGGAACAAATATGTGACAACCTGGTTGACAGGTTTAACTAATGAAACTATAAAACGCATTTGAAATGTATTTCTGCAACTGCATTCACGAAAACTCAAATTCCCGCGAACAGTAATTTCTTTATCCGGCGACACTCGAACTGGCTACATACCTCTCAAAGATCACCCTGACCGCAAGTACTCCGATGGCCAGCGGTAAAGCAGTGAGGATGTGGCCCGCTCTGGGAAAATCTTCTCCGGGCGGTGGATGCTCGAGGTCCGCCCAAGTAACATTTGGTGGAAGCCAAAAGCTCTCACTCCATATCCAAGCTGACATAGAAGTCATTCTAACAAGAGAAGGTAGTCTACTAAAAACAATAAATTAGTTATCTGCGTAGCTCTGCTTCACGTGGGTACTCAGTAGGCTACCCTAGCTAGAGTTGAGGAAGTAGCCTACTCGTCGCACCCCCTTTATTCAGTGGATAAACGCTAAAAGTCGGAATCATAGTCGGCTGTGTTGGCAAACTTACTCCTAACAGACCGCTAAATGATGTCACTCCACTAGGAACACCCACTACCGGCAACGCCCACGATGTTTGGATAGCTCAAGGCTTTTGTAAGTTGCATTTGGTTTCATGTCAGTGTTAGTGTTACATTACATTATGGGTGGTTACAAACTGAAAATGAATTTAAATGAAAAACACAAAGCTGAAAACAAAGATGAGAACTGAAAAGTTTCTGAATTACTACGAAGAAACAGATTTGTCCAGAACTACTGTACAATCCCAGCATGTTAATATTAGTTGTAAGTTGTAAGTTAGAAATACGTTTATCAAATGTTGAGTGGTTGGCCTTGCATTAGATATTAGAATTAGAACTATTAGAACTAATTAGTAGTCTAATGTCAATGTATCACATTGAGGCCTAGTATACATGAGCTCCTAAATTAAATCCAATAAAAGACCTAAATAAAAGGTCAAATGTATCTATTCAGTTTGCTAGCCAGCCCCAGAATGATTTGCCTGTGGCATGATTGCATTGTATGTCATGAGGAAAGGCCCCATGAAAACATAGACTGGTGCACACTCATACCCACCTACCCACACTAACACACACACGCACACGCACACGCACACACACACAGACACACACACTCAGTATAGCAGCTCAGAGAATTTCATTGTTTTGCGTTTATGTTGTCTGACCCTAGCACATATCTCACATAATATATTTTAAAGAACATTATGATTTGGCACCTACATTGTTTTTGGCAAAGCTTCTTGCCAATTCTTTCGAGGTCACACTTCAGTAGCATCATCCTTATGATTATGGTGAAATACTGGAGATGAACCCAATGTATTTTCATGTATGTCCTTTAATGGTCATTACTATGTTTTTTTCTGATGAACTCCAACCATACACATCCACTCTACTTGTTGAAGTCTATCCATATCTATATGGCTGCACAGAAGTCAACATGGAGTTAAATTAAAGGGGCCACCCTGCTCCACTTGGCATAGCAAGGACACAGGACACACAGACACAGAACATGCCCCTCCCCAACACACAACCACATATTCACACGCACTATACACACATTTGCAATACATCAAGCCCTATTGTTCTACACTCTGTCCTGTTTTTACATCAGTACCAACTGGCCAGGGAGCTGCTAATTTCCCTTAACAAAACCTCTCTCTGTTTCAGTGTGCAGCTGCAGCTTCCAAGATGCCCTACACGGATGCATGACCTAGAGTGGAGAGGCTGGAAACCTCCACCTAGCGGAGGGGGGCTGTGTGAGACCACACAAAGGCTTATTGTCTGGCTTCCCTCCAGGATAGAGTATTGAGCTTCTTTGAGGTATTCAACCATTTAGTTAAATTAAGGGTCCTGTCTTTAAGTGCCTTCCTTAAAAATTATCTGTGGCCTTTTCCTAATTTTTGCTCTTGCTCCCCCCCTTTACAGATGGACTATTCCATTTCGCATCTGAAAAATCAGATAGTTAGTAAAGAGTTCTTCATGTCAGGGACTGCTGTAGCCTCAGCAAGGATAGTAGCACCGATCAGAAAAGCCAAGGTAATATAACATTTGTCATTTATGTTTTTTCTGTAGCTTTTTACTGTATCCAGACATTGTGATTCTGGACATTCTGTGCTCTGATTCGGATTGAATGCTAAATGGAAATGACCTCCAAGTCCTGGTGCTATATTGGAATTCCAAGAATAAACCTTTTGTGATATATATTTTGCATATTAACATTTGTGTTTCAATAATGTAAAATGTTTGTGAATTTCTATCAATTATCTTTTAGTGTTATGATTTATTTGTGAACGTTTCACAATATATATTTTTTACTAAATCTCAAATGTCCATTTCGCTGGTGGTCTTTTAGGTGAGCTCTTGCTCTTTTATTTCAGAAAAGAAAATGGATGACAAAAAGCAGAACGAACCATTGAATAATGTCACACTTATCAAAGGTATAACTCTATCATTTTATATTAAGTGAGTGTGTTTTGGTGTTATTTAGTCTCTAGCCAGTTATCTTTCCAGCCAACCCATCTTGTCTTCAGTATTGCAAGTCATTGCTGACCATAGCTGAAACAGAGGACATGAAAGGCTACAAGATATGAGGTATTAGAGGCAGCACACTTTGTGGTACAACATTGGCAGTGGATTGATACATTGGCTTTATACAGTACATTGCTATGAAATGAATTTGGTTTGAGGTACATATATTTGGTGTCAAGCAGACTCTAATGATAAGGAGCCCTTTAGCACACAGGGAATGACTCAGACAACTAATGGGTTGTTTTGGAAATGGTATTTAGACTGAATAGAAAGAGAGAACAGGACAAATAGGCCATTGAAGTAGATGCTATACATAAGTGAAGCATATCGATGAGAGAATCAATTTGGCATGATGAATGGATTGTAATGCTTCTCTTGATGTAGGACGAAACAGAACATGCTGAATGATTGGCAATTCACCATGGCAAATGATAACTAATTCGACCCCAGGTTTGTCACAATAAATATGACCTTACCCATAACAAAACTCTAGTACATACACACCAAATCCTGAAATGGCTATTCTAAGTAAAGTGTCTCTTTCAGCAGTGAAGACAAAGGAACTTTGTTTTGTCTCTGTGAAATTCCTCAAAATTCAGTTGGGTGGGTTTTCTCCATGAGCATGGCATGGCTGTCACATTCATGGGTAAAAGGCTTTAGGAAGTGAGAAGGAAGGGGCATGATGACTTCACCCTCAGGCACAAGCATGAAAAACCAAACAAGGATTCTTATGACTTTTTTTGGTGTTAGCTGTGAGGCAATTTAGAACTCAACGAACCAGCAAGTCTGTGGGATATTTTTAGATGCAGGGTAAAAATTGAATTATTTATTTATTTCCTTTAGGCCTTCTAGATGGTAATAGCTGACCATGGCATGTCAATAAAGATAAACCGTTCTCACATCCTGGAAATAGTGGACACCATTTTTATACTTTTTACATCCTCAATTTCTTTTTTTTTGTTTATCGCTCACTCACGCACATTCTCTTACAACCTCACTCAGCTTTGCATAAACAGAAGCACATTCATGCTCAGTGCCCATACACACACACACTTTGTACCCACACGCATTCTCATGCTCACTCATGCATATGCATGCTCTCTTTCTCTCTCTCTCTCCCTCCCTCCCTCTCTCTTCCCCCTCTCACACACACTCTCACAGACACACGGTGAGCCCAGTGGCCAGAACATTCCTCTCCATCCTGACATACAGCAGGGTCGTCATGTGAGCCAGGGGGTGTCGCCAGCCTCCAGCAGTCTCCACTCTGCTCCATTCAGTAGCATTGCTACTATGATTAGCTCTTTTTGCAATACTGATTGCAAATTGTATTGTTTTGTGTGTGGTTTATGTGTCTATGTCTGCAGTATTCATGATTGTCTTATCTGTTACATTCACATTTCAGCTGCCAGTGCAATTACAGCATGCTGTAGTGAAGTCATACTCTTCTGATGTATCCATTTATGGTGCACTTGCTTGACCTGTTTTAGTTCTTGTCTCCCGAAGAATTAGTCTGAAATGAGGTCATGTTTTTTTTTTGCTGTGGTAGTTGAGAGGTTCAAAATGTTCAGTCAGTATCCTTCTGTTCCTCTATGGTACTGTTACCCTACTGTTAGTGAGCAGGGTAAAGTGTGAGGATTAAGAAGCTTAGAGAACAGTAACAATGATATTAGACTAGGTGAGGACCAACATTTGGATGCAAGATTTATCCCAATTTGTTGCTATCTTAGGAACATAGTAATTAGTTTATGTAATAGGCCCATTTTAGACGTCCTGGGAAATTATGCAATTTGTCGTCCCTAGGCTAATTTACTATATAGTGACTGTGAGGCGCAGTTCAAGCAGAGGGACAAGTTAGGCTGCAGGATAGACCAAAAAGAAAAGTGTCATTGGAACATGCTGAACTAGTTTGTAATTAAAAGAATAATTCAGCTCTGAGTCACTGTTTCTCCTTCCCTCCCTCTCAGAGGAGCTGAACCGGTCCAACATGGACCCCAGTGACTCAGAGAAAACCATCCAGCGTTTGAATAAGGAGCTTCAAGAGGCCCAGGAGCTTGCCAACTCAGGGAAACTCAAATGCATGGAACTGCAAGGTAGAGCACAGGAAGCATCAGCCTTTTGTCTATGCTTTTCAAACTCTCAGTGCATTAATTCAAAACTATGTAAAACATTCACACACACATAAAGACACACGCACACATCGCAGTGAGATTCTAGACTCTACTCCGTGTAACTTTCCTGGATCTTAAATTGTAGGTCTCCTTGCGGAGGAGAAAAGTGCAAACAAGCAGCAAGCTGATGAATCAGCAAAACAGACTAAACTTCTGCAAGGTATGTGCAAAGTTGCCTGTCCTCTACCTTCAGTTTGTTTAGGGGTGTGAGAGGATTGTGCTCAGGAATGCATGTGGGATGGTCTGTGGTCCTGTTGGCACGGGTTTTTAAATTCGGCCTGTATGTGCATGTAGGTGTTTTCCTGCTATTATCTTTTGGAATAGTGTATATATAGACTGTAATAGCCACAGAGAGAGTGAGAGCACCGTCATTATAACACAATAACATTGTACACTCCCCTGTCTGAGCAGGCCAGCTGGGGCAGGTCAACGAGGAGCTGGCGGCCGTGAGAGAACAGCGAGACAGCACCACCCAGGGCTCCCAGAATGAACTGCAGGCTGCTCGGGAGGAGGTGAAGTCACTGCGTCGGGCCCTGGAGGCAGCCTCCGCCGATCGGGAGCGAGAGGTCTCTGCCATCCAGGGTAACCTAGCAACAGCCACCAAAGAGGTGGAGAAATGGCGTCAGTCGGCCAGCAAGTACGAGCGCGAGATTGACAGCCTGCAGGGGGACCTACAGCTACAGAGCAAACAATGGCAGAAAGCTGCGGAGTCTCAAGGTACCGCACTACACAGGTCACATACTGTATACACACTGAATCCACAGAAGTCAATGGTCGGATTAGATGGATAAACGACACAGGTTCAGCCATGCGTGTCGGTTTACAGCGGGTGAGCTGGAGTCCATGCAAAGGGAGTGCATGAGCCTTCAGAGGGAGTGCTCGGCCCTGCGTTCGGAGAAACAGGAGCTGCTGAATAAGTCCCAGAAGGAGCGGGGCAGTCTGCAGAGTGAGTGTGCCTCCCTCAGGGCTGAGAAGGAGGAGCTGCTCCGGGTGCACCAGAAGGAGAAGGGGAGCGTCCAGAGTGAGTGTGCTGGTCTGCGCTTAGAGAGGGAGGCCATTTTGAAGAAGCAGCAGCAGCTCGAGAAGGACCTGGTCAGGTCAGTGGAGCCTCATCACATTCTGGAGTTGAAGTCTGTTAATCTTTGTCTCTTTCAGTGTTGCACGCACCGCGACTCTTACTCATTCACTCACATCTCACACATTCACACATTCATTTACCCACGCAGCCATGCACATAGGCATTCCATATTCCTTATAATGGCTATGCCAACGACATGGCCCTTAAAACACCTCAGCCCTGACATCTGTGTCTGACCTCTGTGACCTCTGTGTCTGTCTGTCTCTCTCTCTCTCTGCATGCGTGTGTGTGTGTGTGTGTGTGTGTGTGTGTGCACCAGTTCCCGTGCCCAGAGTGCAGAGCTGAGCAGCAGCCTGAAGGCTCTGGAGAGGTCCCAGCAGGAGCTGGAGCAGAGGCTGGGGGCCCTGCAGGAGCAGCACCAGCAGGACAACAGCAAGCTGCAGACCCAGCTGGACCACGCCACCAGCCGCTCCAGAGACCTGCAGAGAGAGGTCGGCTTGCTACTCCCAGCTTCAGCCCTCCGCAGTGTTCAGAATCAGTGTAGCATTAGTCTCCTTTCTGTACGAAAGACCTGCAGAGTGATATCGGTTCAGGGAGTGGCTGGATTATACCATTGGGATTAATGAGAATAATCTAGGATTAGCTACAAAACTGTCAATGTTACATTAATTAGATATCATTTACATTTAGTCATTTAGCAGACGCTCTTATCCAGAGCGACTTACAGTAAGTACAGGGACATTCCCCCCGAAGCAAGTAGGGTGAAGTGCCTTGCCCAAGGACACAATGTCATTTTGCACGGCCAGGAATCGAACTGGCAACCTTCAGATTACTAGCCCGACTCCCTCACCGCTCAGCCATCTGACTCCCTTATATATCCAGCGCAGACCAGCGCACACCAGCACACTCACTCTGGATATCAAGATGAAGGGGATCAAAGTAGATTCCAGTGAGGGTTTTATAGTAATGTTTGCATGTGTTATGCGTGCTCTGTTTCATCAGTGTGCTGTGTTGTTTTTTGGGCAGTATGAGGAGACCCAGAGCGAGCTCTCAGATCTGAAGGAAAAGTACAAGAGGACTGAACAGGAAAAGCAGTCGATCACAGAGGAGCTTGATGAGTGTAAAGCAGATATGAAGGGGCTGCAGGATAAAGGATCAAGTGTAAGTTCTCTTCTGCCCCTCGGGAGAGGTATTGCTTGAACAGTGTGCCATCTGTTCATACAGTGTGGACATGATAGTTTGTATGTTTAACAATGTGTCAAATAATAGAAAATGCTGATATTTCTCTGTTCTTGGAGGTCTGAGAGTGAAGGGGATATGTTTTATATATGTAGCTCAAGCCAGTGATATACTTTAAAACATCCTTAGGCGCTTCTTCCATTAATTGTCAGCATGAACTCTGCTTGTGTGACAGATATGACAATGTCCCTAACATTAGGGTAAATACCTCATCAACAATGATACACAAACGTGGAAAAAGGACTCACCGTCGCATTCTTAGCACTCCTCACCCATCCCCCTCGACCCCCCCCCCCCCACACACACACACACATTCAGTGGTGGAACTTGTACAATGCAGCCCCTGCTGTAGTTGAGGTATTTATAAATTGTTTTAAGCCTACTGTACCCTTACAGGATAACTGGCCTCCCTTAACTGTGGTCAGGTATTACAGTGCCCACCTGTAGAATGTCCCATGGTAGTTAATTATTGTGGTATCCCTTCCCTCCTGTAGACTTCCCTATTGCTGCCTGTCCAAGCCATACTCATCGGCCTTATCCTGGCTTTGCTGTATTGGTGCTTCGGCGCATTGTGGTAGAAAGGTACACCTAACTCTGATCTAGCTGGCCTACATATCCCATACTCCAGCACACTGCATGTCTAAAGCAAACCTCTCCCACGACTGAGAACTACTGCTGCACCTGTGTACCCCCACGACTGATCTAACCTTTCTGATCATACAGAGCTACATCTGACATCCTGTCTGTCTGGATCACTGATATCTAACTGATTTCTCTCTTATTGAGCTTGGATTATTAGTTATTTTCTTTCTTTGCTGTTTAATCCGCATTGTTTACTGTGCATTGTTTACTGTGCATTGTTTACTGTGCTTTGTTTACTGTGCATTCCATGAGGTCCCATGGCCTCCGCAGTCACGGCTTTGATCAGGACTGTTATTCAGAAGATATCAACTGATACTGATCTCAGTGTTTTTGTGTCATTTTCTCTTTCAGAAGGGATGGATCATCTGGGTGCCTGCAGTGGCTGTGGTAGCAGCTTTGACTGCTGTTGTGCTTGCCAGGACCTGAGGGTGACACACACACACACACACAAGTGTACATGTAGCATTGCACTAGTATTCAAAGTTGTCATGACTAAACCTAAAACTAATGGACTCCTGATTTGTTTAGTTCTTCAGATTTTTTTGGGTTACAATACATGTACACTGTTTTATTGCTAAGGTGAAAATGAAATGTTTGATTCTAAAAGGAATAAGATGAATGTCAAATAATTTGTGTGCAATTGAAGAAAAGGTTGGTACTGCCAATGTTTATCATTTCAGATGTTGAAAAAAGTGTATTTCCTTTACTGTTTTACAGTAGTGCTCTTGGCTTAATTGATTTAAATGAATGTAATGATACTGTGCTCTCCTCAGTCCTTCACTAATGTTAATAAATAATACTGCAGAAGGCCCTGCAGCCCTGGAGGTCCCGCTGCCCTAAACACCATCTGTCTGTGTTCTCTCTCACTGGGAAAATGTCAGGAATTACATTTCTTATGAACAAGTACTGGAAATATGATCTTGAGATGGTTATATATCAATGCAGTTGTTGTTAAAGTATAACCACCAGTTTGGTCATGAGATTGTGATCAACGAAGTTGATCCATGAAGTTAACTGTTTACTATTCATGTTAACTTTTAACTAAGTATTTCTGTTACTTCTTGGTTATATCAATGGTGTTCTGTACTGTACACTCTCCTACACCCACATTGCAAACAAGGGGTTATCTATGAGATTTCTTTGTAAAGTAGGCTTATGCTTTATGTATTTAACACAGAATTTTCCAATATGTAAATAATATTGCATATTGTATTTTGTATAGAGACAGAAAGTTATAGTTTATTGAGTTAAAAAAATCTTATTCCTTGAAGGTGTGCTGTAAGTGTGACCTCAAATAAAGATATCTTAAATCTCATTATATTTATTACCAATATGAAGTTATTAATTGCAGGCATGTTTTCTGAGGTCATTCTGCATGACGATAATGAAGATCATACTTGGTTCATACTTGGTTCTAGAATCATTGTCTGTCTGAGTGCACTTAGTCAGGATAGCCAGACACAGCAACTTTAGGATTCTTGTACGGTTATTATCTACTATCTCATAGTTACAGTTATATTTAGTAGTACATACAGTATATGGGACTACCATCCTTGTCATTATTAATCCTGATACCATACTGTAGCTACAGTGTGCCATCCATTATGCTGTGGTTGTTTATCTAATAAAATATCAGTTAGTGAAGTTACTTTGAAGTCAATACTGTTTCTCAGTATTTGTGGATATGTTACTTTTGGAGTTTTAGTTTTTGGGGGACTTAAACAAAGTTCCTAAAACTGACATGTTTAAGTGTATTTATTGTATATTCAACAACAGACACACACACACACACGATACCTTCATGCAGTCCATGCGAATGACTCATTCTACTCAGGAAACATAAGGACACATTGCATCAAAAGAGTCTGTGTAATAGTAGTGTATTATTGTGGCATGCATTATGAATAACGTCAGCGCAGGCAGGGGGTATTAGGATGAAGTCAGGGGTGGAAGTTAGTCATTCAGCCCCCATGTGGGGATCAACTTTCTCTACCTCTGAGGCTCTGGGATAGTCTTACTGACCTCCATCTTAGAAGGCTGCAAGAATGCATCCATCCGGAGGTCATAAAGAACGAGTTTCTATTATAGTATTTTCTTGTCCATAAAAAGATTCCATATGATGATGAGGGCACTGGGTAGATATGTCTGCTGGACTGTTTCCCCCTGCGTGTGTGTACTCCTCTAGTATAATTGGTTCTGGCCGTGTTTTGTTAAGATAACAGGGAAGGGGAGTATTTTGTCCCTTCCCTCTAGCGAAAACATATGAACTCTGTGAGGTTATGGCTTCTCAAATTCCCCACCTCACCCTCCTTTATAAGCCCCACCACACTACGGGGGATCTGCAGAGAACATTCTAGTGGAGCAAGGGGAAAGACGCTGGAGCAGGATGTCTTCCACACAGACTGTGGAGGGCTCCCCTGCTGAACACAGCGTGTCTTCAGCGGAGAGCAACCTTGCAGACGACGCTCCCTGGAAGAAGATCCAGAAGAACACCTTTACTCGCTGGTGCAACGAGCACTTGCGTTGCGTGGACCGGGAGATCGAGGACCTCCAGTTTGACCTGAACGATGGACTGACCCTCATTGCCCTGCTGGAGGTGCTGAGCCACAAGAAGATGTTCAGGAGGTACCACACACGGCCCACCTTTAGACAGATGAGGCTGGACAACGTTTCTGTGGCTCTGGAGTTCCTGGAGCAGGAGAACATCAAGCTGGTGTCAATAGGTAGGTGAGGGGCTTAGTGGTGAGGCTTGTTGTTGTCATTGGAAATTAACAGAACATAGACAAAAGAAACACAGACATACTCAGTGTTAAGTTAAAGAAAAAGACTCCATTAATATTGTACTATACATTAAAGATTTTGATGGTTCTTTTATTTCTTTATTTTAAAATGGGGGGGGGGGGGGGGGGGGGGGGTAAAGTGAAAGGAACTTACAGCCTGACACAGCGTTGCATTATTAATGCTCTTGTGATTGCAGTTTGAGTATGCAACAGTGGCTGAACATAATGCTAACACACACTATACATACTGCTGGTCCCCACAGACAGCAAGGCCATAGTAGATGGGAACATGAAGCTGATCCTGGGCTTGGTGTGGACACTGATCCTCCACTACTCCATCTCCTCTCCGCTGCTCGAGGACGGGGGGCAGGACAAGGCCAGGAAGCAGACCCCAGAGCTCCGGCTGCTGGGCTGGATCCAGGACAAGGTGCCTGAGCTGCCCATCACCAACTTCAGCCAGGACTGGATGAACGGCAAGGCTCTGGGAGCCCTGGTGGATGGACTGGCCCCAGGTGGGAATTCTGACCTTCATAGTCTACTTGGTTCCCTCCTGTTTCTGACTTTACCTGACTAAAAAGTCCTTGACTCCTACTCCACTAGGTCTGTGCCCTGATTGGGAGAGCTGGGACGAGGTGCAGCGAGTGGACAACGCCAGAGAGGCTATGCAGCAGGCTGATGAATGGCTAGGGGTGCCACAGGTGACAGTTAGGGATACTAACATTCTATTGGTTTATCTGTATCGAGTTGGCCTGAAACTTGACATTCTAAAAAGACTGTTCCTTGAAGGAAATATGGTGTGAATTATGAAATCCCCCCCCCCCCCACACACACACACACACACACACTAGTAATATGCTGAAATGTCCAGAGGGAAGTAAATCATGTGCTCAGCACAGCTCCAGTCAGCCATATCCAGTTCTGTTTCTCCACCTCCCTATCCTGTTTTGTAATAGCTGGCGATGACATCTTTGGCTTTTGTTTCTTGGAAAAGCCACTGGGGAACAATGCTCGCCATCCACCTCATCATCAGTCTTTTTTTCTTGTGTTTACCACAAGCCAGTCCTCCAGTGCTCCTTTTCAATAAATGGTGTCAGAACTCTGCTCTCACACACACACACACACACACACACACACACACACACACAGCGGGTTGATGGATGACATCATGTCACATAGCAGAGTTAGATCACTGGGGTTGTTCAGACTGCCATGGTAACATCACCTCAACCCTACTGGTTGGAGGTAGGGCCCCCTCACTAACAGTCTAGCTAAGTTCAGCCACACCCTCAAAGAGAACAAGTAGGAGCTTAACATCTGTTTCACAATTGTGAGATTGCATCATAGGTATAATTCCTATGTGAGCAGGTCATCGCCCCAGAGGAGATCATTGACCCCAGGGTGGATGAGCAGTCCATCATGACCTACCTGTCAATGTTTCCCAAAGCCCAGCTGAAACCGGGGGCCCCCCTGAAACCCAAATCAGGTGTGTCCCTGTTTTGACCCCTTTAAAATGTGATCCTTTCTGGATACAAACATGCTCATTAGCATCAGTTCATGTGATTACACCCATCTGTTTTTAAGTAAGATCAGGTAATGTAGGATGTTTGGATTAGCGTTGAGTTGGTCGTCCTTGTACAGTACAAACCTACTTTTTCATCAGGAGATATCCAGTCTTCTCCTTTGACCTCGTAGTTTCTTTGCCATACTGTGTGTTTCAGTGTCCAAGCCGAAGGCCTGCAGAGCGAGTGGCCGGGGGCTGCAGCCTAGAGGCCTGAGGGTGGGCCAGACTGCAGACTTCAAGGTGGACACCAGCAGAGCTGGGCCTGGAGACCTGGAGGTGCATGTCACAGGACCTGGTGAGTCTCGTCCTCCTCCTTCCTCTGTTTGACATCAGCAGCAGCTTTCTAGTTCTGCTGCGATGCCTGTTTGTTTGTTGTTGTTGCCTTGCTCTCAGGGTAGACGTGTTCATTCTTTCACACTTGGCAGATGGCTCAGAGGTACCTGTTCAGCTGGAAGATGCCACGGATGACATGTATGCTCTTCATTACCACCCTACTGCTCACGGCCACCATACCATAGACATCACATGGGCTGGGGAGCACATTCTGAAGAGGTGAACACTGACACGACTCTAAACCTGATCTAAACATTGGGGGCGATTTAATATGTTCTTTATACATAATCCATACATGTTTTTACATTTGTGTTCGTGAATGTAGCCTATCCAACTTAATGTGTTGTGGTGTGTTGACAGCCCGTTTAAGGTTGGGGTGTGGCCAAGGGCTGGTCCCCAGGTGGTGCGTGCGTGGGGGCCCGGTCTGCAGGGGGGTGTGGTGGGAATGTCAGCTGACTTTGTGGTGGAATCTATCTGTGCTGAGGCAGGAATGTTGGGTATGTGCGTTTGGATGAACCAGTTTATAATCTTAATGGGTGCATTGGGAACACAATAGTATGGTTCAGGATGACTATCCTGTGGTCTGCAGGTTTTGCCATCGAGGGTCCTTCTCAGGCCAGGATGGAGTGTGATGACCAGGAAGACGGTTCGTGTGATGTGAGGTTCTGGCCCACAGAGCCGGGTGAATACGCTGTGCATGTCACGTGTGATGAGGAGGAGATCCAGGACAGTCCCTTCATGTCCCACATTAGCCCAAACAGAAAGAAGTCCTACCCACACAAGGCATGTGGTCAAGCAGTTCTGTACTAGTTTAATTGAGGCCATCTGTGGTAGTTTCACAGATGTAGTTTCACAACCATTATTTGTATTTGGTATTCATCACATAACAGTGCCTTGTGCCTATTTATTCTTTCTGTTTTGTCATGTTTTAGGTGAAAGTCTTTGGACCAGGAGTCAGTCAAACTGGCTTTGTACTGAAGTGTGCCATAGAGTTCACAGTGGATACCAGGTTTGCTGGAGATGGATCTTTGGGCCTTTATGCACAGGTTAGTTATTAAGTTTGTTGATTACTGTTTTATTTTCTATACTGGATATCAGGGCTTCGATAAAGAGGAATGAAACATGTTTTTACATATATGCCGTATCCTTCCATTTCTGGTGAACAGAACTTTGATGGAGAGCCTGTCAGTGTGGAAGTGGTCCATAAAGACAATGGCGTGTACACCTGTTCATACACAGCAATGACAGAGGGTAAACACACCATCTCTGTGTCCTGGGGAGGAGTTAGTGTTCTTGGCAGTCCCTTCAGAGTGAGTGCTCTGAGATGGCTTCTGGCTCTGGACAGAATTGCCACACTGTAATTTTAAACAAAATGTTTAGTACTTACAAAACAATATAGTAAATGTATTATTGTTAAGTAAAAATAACATGTTTTGATAAATGTGGCAGTGAGGTCCTGAAGACACAACACAGATTGTTACATATACAGTATATATTTTTTATTCCAGGTGATGCCTGCCAGGGTTAGAATTGAACCTTCGTTCAACACTTCCACAAAAAGGTCTAAAAAGTCAGGGATACTTGGTGAGCAGAATTTCCTTACTTGACTAAAAGGTTAAATGTTTAATGACTTGTAATGTGAGTTAGAATGAAGCCTTGGTCTTATTCTACATATTGTACTGTAGGAGATGGGAATGACCAAAACCTTGCAGAAAGCATTGATTGTATGGACAAGCTTGACCTGAATGTAACCAGTCCAACGAAGTTGCCATCTGATGCAAGCAAGGTAAATTGCTAAACACATCCTATAGACACACACACGTACAAACGACCACACTCACACACACACACAAATGTCCCCTCTCCTCAGGTCAAGGCTTATGGGCCAGGATTAAAGGGGGGGGTGATTGGCAGCCTGGCAGAATTGACCATTGACACCAGCAGCTGTGGCAGCGGGCAGCTCTGTGTGACAGTGGATGGACCCTGCCCAACCAAAATGAAATGTTTGGATAACGAGGATGGCACCTGCACTGTGACCTACCTGCCAACAGAACGTGGAAAACATCTGATCAACATCCTCTTCCAAGGAATACACATCCCAGGCTCCCCATTTCAGGCTGATGTCCACATGCCTTTCGACCACTCAAAGGTGGTGGTGTCTGGGCCAGGTCTGACCAAGGCCAAAGTTGGCGAGCCATGTGTTGTGAACATAGACTGTGCCCTCGCTGGGGTTGGAGAGCTCTCTGCAGAGGCTGTATCTGAGTCTGGCCACAGGGCCAAAACCAAGGTGAGAGAAAACCTGGATGGCACCTACACAGTGGTCTACGTGCCCCTCACAGCAGGTGTTTACACGCTGAGGCTGAAGTACGGAGGGAAGGTGCTGGCCAACTTCCCCTCTGAGGTGGTGGTGGATCCAGCTGTGTACACCAGCCAGGTGAAGGTCTGTGGGAGAAAGGCAGAGGGGGAAGGTGAATTGGATTTTATATCGACTAATATTAAATAATGTCATAATTCCCATTATTCATTATGAAGAATCAACAGTGCTTTAATCAATATTACCTATGTGATGTGCTGTAAATGATGTATCTCCAGACCAGAATGACCTTGAAGAAGAAAGTAAACCAGGCAAATTCTTTGCCAGTGGCATGGGACTTGTACAGGGTGTAACAGGGCAGAACAACAGTTTCAGTGTCAGAAGCAGGTGAGAGGAGGTGTCTGGTGTGCAACAAATCAAGTTACCTTGTAGTCTTACTCGCTAACCCATGAGACTTCTGTGTTTACAAACACTCATCTGATTTGTAGGAGAAATGGAGCTGGAGGGCTACACATCAGTGTCGAGGGACCATCAGATTCCATGGTCTCTTGCATAGAAAAACAAGATGGCCGCTATGACATACAATACGTCCCTAGTATGCCAGGAGTCTATGACATTAACATCACTTCTGGAGGAAAACACATTCTAGGCAAGCTTCCAACGTTTACACAATACGTTGGCCTCAAAAAATATATGTTCTCATATTTTAAATGTCATAATGTACATTCATAACATTTAATTAAGATGCACTTGTTCAAGCAGGAAGCCCTTTCAGAGTACCAGTGAAAGATGCCTTAGATATTAAGGATGTGAAAGTCTCTGGGTCAGGTGTGGAGATGGAAATGTGTCCCCAAAGTCCTCAGACCTTCACTATTGACTGCAGCAAGAGTGGAGAGGCCCCAGAGTATGTGGCTGTTATGACACCTAGTGGTGAGTGGGTTTTGTGCATTCACAGGTAAAATAAGGTTGAATGAACAGACTCAATGCATAATCATTTATTTATTGATGTAGGTCAAATGGAACTTGTGGAGGTGACAAACAATGGAGATGGAACATGTTCAGTAGCCTACTCTCCTTCCATGGAGGGAGCTCACTCTCTGCTGGTCAAATATGCTGATGAAGATGAGTGTCATTTGTAAGTGAGTCTGAGGCAACAAAACTAAACATGAGTTGTTATACAACAAATCTGCAGGGTTTTTTCCTGGCATTTCTTTCTTGTTTTACAGTCCAGTTCCATTCCAAGTGCTTCCCACCAAGGAGACCAACAAGTTAAAGGTCTCTGGTCCAGGTTTGGAATCAGGACTTTGTGCCAAAGTTCCTCAGACCTTCTCTATTGACAGCAGCAGTAGTGGAGAGGCTCCAGAGTCTGTGGCTGTAATGACACCGAGTGGTACTCAAGTTATTTCAATACATACTGTGTGTACAGCAAAGTGTTTGATTGGTCTCTAGAGGATATCTTAAAACTAAACATGCATGACAGGTTCCTTCATGTATTTCCATACCAACAGGAAAGATGGAGCATGTGGAGGTGACAGATAATGGAGATGGAACATACTCAGTAGCCTACTCTCCTTCCATGGAGGGAGATCACTCTCTGCTGGTCAAATACTCTGATGAAGATGACTTCTGCAGGTTAGACTTGAAAAGAAATGTCAAATAAAGAAATTTGGTTTAATTCAGATCTCCCTCACTTCAAAACTTAGGTCACAGTTAGGCTTGTCCCTGTATCTACATTGACAGGAAGACTGATCTGTGCTTTCTATTGTAGTCTCTCTGACTTCCAAGTGCTTCCCACCAATGATTCCAACAAGTTAAAGGTCTCTGGTCCAGGTTTGGAATCAGGACTTTGTGTCAAAGTTCCTCAGACCTTCACTATTGACAGCAGCAGTAGTGGAGAGGCTCCAGAGTCTGTGGCTGTAATGACACCGAGTGGTGAGTGTCTGAAACATCAAATACATTCTCATTTATAGTTTGTAAGCGTGTATTATAACAATGCACATCCTTAAAGATGGGTATTTTATGCCAAGAGGTAACGTTATTACATGTTTTACAATTTATATTACTATAGATTTGGCCAGTGATTACTTTTTCCTTGTTTGATATATGCAGGAAAGATTGCGCATGTGGAGGTGACAGATAATGGAGATGGAACATACTCAGTAGCCTACTCTCCTTCCATGGAGGGAGATCACTCTCTGCTGGTCAAATATGCTGATGAGGAGGAGTTCTGCAGGCAAGGACAAATCTGGTGACATCTTTCACCATACTTTCATTTTGACCATACATTGTAACCAGTTTATATCAAAAATCACTTTTGACGTAAACATGTATTGTAGTCCCTTCCAGTTCCAAGTCGTGCCAAGTGACCCCAGCAGGAAGTTGAGCGTCTCTGTACCAGGGTTGGAGTCAGGAGTCTGTGCTCAGATACCTCAGACCTTCACCATTGACAGCAAGAATGGAGAAGTCCCAGAGTCTGTGGCTGTTAGGACACCAAGTGGTAAGGATGTAATGTTTCAATACAATACCTTAATAAAGCAAGAATGTGTCCTTAGTAAAGATATGTTTTTTTCTCTACTGGTATAAAGATCGTTTTTCCTTCAATGTACAAACAGGTAAATTGGAGCGAGTGGAGGTGACAGATAATGGCGATGGAACATACTCAGTAGCCTACTCTCCTGCCATTGAAGGGGCTCACTCTGTCATGGTTAAATATGCTGATGAAGATGACTTCTGCAAGTAAGACTTTAGGTCTATTTCTGTGTCTTATTGATCAAGTAATCTTTTGGTAGCCTTACATTAACCTTCAACCTATGTGAATAATGAATAATTATTATACTCTTCATTTCAGTGTCTCTGACTTCCAAGTGCTTCCTACCAATGATTCCAAGAAGTTAAAGGTCTCTGGTCCAGGTTTGGAATCAGGACTTTGTGCCAAAGTTCCTCAGACCTTCTCTATTGACTGCAGCAGTAGTGGAGAGGCTCCAGAGTCTGTGGCTGTAATGACACCAAGTGGTAAGAAATAGGTTTTATGTTGCTGTTTTCTAAAATGTGTTTCCAAATTGAGAACTTTGCAACTGCAATCTACATTCATAAGTTGCTTTCACTCATCTTCTTCATTATCTAGGAAGGTTAGAGCATGTTGAGGTGACAGATAATGGAGATGGAACATACTCAGTAGCCTATTCTCCTTCCATGGTGGGAGATCACTCTCTGCTGGTCAAATATGCTGATGAAGATGAGTTCTGCAGGTAAATCCAATTATTACAATTAATATTGTTTTGAGGATCCTCTTTCTTTCTGATGTATAAATAATTTATTCAATTATATTGCAGTCCTTTCCAGTTTCAAGTGCTGCCAAAGGGTCCCAGTAGGAAGTTGAGCATTTTGCTTCCAGGGTTGGAGTCAGGAGTCTGTGCTCAGATACCTCAGACCTTCACCATTGACAGCAAGAATGGAGAAGTCCCAGAGTCTGTGGCTGTTAGGACACCAAGTGGTAATGAAGTTATTTCACTACATACTGTATGTACAGCAAAGTATTTAATTGGTCTCTGGAAGGCATCTTAAAAATAAAAATACATGACAGGTTCCTTCATGTATTTCCATACCAACAGGAAAGATGGAGCATGTGGAGGTGACAGATAATGGAGATGGAACATACTCAGTAGCCTACTCTCCTTCCATGGAGGGAGATCACTCTCTGCTGGTCAAATACTCTGATGAAGATGACTTCTGCAGGTTAGACTTGAAAGGAAATATAAAATAAAGAAATGTGGGTTGATTCAGATCTCCCTCATTTCAAACTTAGGTCACAGTTAGTCTTACCCTGTATCTACATTGACAGGAAGACTGATCTGTGCTTTCTATTGTAGTCTCTCTGACTTCCAAGTGCTTCCTACCAATGATTCCAAGAAGTTAAAGGTCTCTGGTCCAGGTTTGGAATCAGGACTTTGTGTCAAAGTTCCTCAGACCTTCACTATTGACAGCAGCAGTAGTGGAGAGGCTCCAGAGTCTGTGGCTGTAATGACACCAAGTGGTGAGTGTCTGGTGCTCATTTACTGTCTGTGGTAACAAGAAGTGTTGTTTAAAAACTGTATACATAGTTATTGGCTATGTTTTTTTCTCATTTGATATATTCAGGAAAGATGGAACTTGTGGAGGTGACAGATAATGGAGATGGAACATACTCAGTAGCCTACTCTCCTTCCATGGAGGGAGATCACTCTCTGCTGGTCAAATACTCTGATGAAGATGAGTTCTGCAGGTGAGTCCCATGGTTGAATTTTAAGTTGACAATCATTTAGTACAATGATTTACTCTTAACTTGAATATTTATATATTTATTGTAGTCCCTTCCAGTTCCAAGTCCTGCCAAGTGACCCCAGCAGGAAGTTGAGCGTCTCTGTACCAGGGTTGGAGTCAGGAGTCTGTGCTCAGATACCTCAGACCTTCACCATTGACAGCAAGAATGGAGAAGTCCCAGAGTCTGTGGCTGTTAGGACACCAAGTGGTAAAAATGTGACCAATATGAAATAATGAACAATGAAACAAACAACAGGAAGTGATTGAATGGCTTTTTTTGTAGTTGTCAAGTAGCTTGTCCTTTTCCACAAATCTGTTACATGTGGTCCCAGGGGAAATGGAGCGAGTGGAGGTGACAGATAATGGAGATGGAACATACTCAGTAGCCTACTCTCCTTCCATGGAGGGAGCTCACTCTCTGCTGGTCAAATACTCTGATGAAGATGACTTCTGCAGGTAAATAATGTACTGGCATTGAAAAGTAACATTCTATACTATAGTATACTTTTATACTGTATGAATGTACTATAGTGTCACATGACAAAAATGTCCCCTTTTTTCTGACAGTCCCTATAACTTCCATGTTATGCCTGCTAATGATGCCATCAGTTCAAAACACTCTGGTGATACTGAATCAGAGTCAAGGGTCTCTGCCAAAGTCCCTCAGAACTTTACCATAGGCTGCAGCAAGACAGGAGATGCCCCAGAATCTGTGGCTATGATGATGCCCAATGGTAAGGGCTGGGAAAATACATACTGAAAATAAAATACAGATATCCAATGAATATTATTAAACATACATAACCTGAAACAATGGGATTTACAGGGAAAATAGAACATGTTGAGGTGACAGATAATGGAGATGGAACATACTCAGTAGCCTACTCTCCTTCCATGGAGGGAGCTCACTCTCTGCTGGTCAAATATGCTGATGAGGAGGAGATCTGCAGGTAAAATGGAACGCTGAAGAATGACCATTTCAAAATATCATGCTCTCGTTTTCATGGTCTATCCTTCACCAGTCCCTTTCAGTGCCACGTGCTTTCCTGTCACGATGCCAGTAAAGTCCAGGCCAGTGGACCAGGTTTGAAATCGGGTCTACCTGCCAGCCTTCCTGCTAAATTTGTTGTTGACACAACTGAAGCAGGAAAGGCTGAATTAACAGTGAGGATAATTGTAAGTTCAGAGCTATTTTGAATTTATGTATATATTCAAACATATTGTGTTTGCTTTTAACCTCTTAAGAGATCTCAAAAACAAACTGGTCAGACATTTCATGAAAATTCACCTAATCATTGATGAGAACTTTGGTTCTGCTGCGTGCGTCACTGTTTATTATTTTCAGGATCCTGATGGCAGAGAGCGAAGAAACATTATCAGTAGTAGCCGTGATGGCACCTATGAGGTCTCCTACATTCCAGACAAAGCTGGTGGCTACCAGGTTGTCATTAGATATGGTGGTGATGAGATCCCCTCCTCACCCTATCATGTCTGGGTCATCGCAACAGGGGACGCTGACAAGTGCATTGTCACAGGTCTGAAGTGCTGATGCTTATGGGCACTTCCCTTGCAATTGTATACTTTTCATTTCCTGAAACCCCCTGAACCATCATACTCAGATGGAAAGCAACTCAACTTTGGCCTTCTCATCCTCCAGGTCCTGGGCTGGGCACTGTCATCAGTGCTGGGGAAGAGATTGGCTTTGTGGTGAACACACAGTCTGCTGGGATGGGCAAGGTCTCATGTTTTGTGTTGACTCCTGATGGAACGGAGGTGGAGGCAGATGTTATCGAAAAACAGGATGGGACCTTCGAGATCTGCTACAGTGCCAGCCAGCCGGGGAACTACATCCTCTCAACAGGCTTCGGAGGGGAGTGTCTGTTCACCCGACCCTTTGAAGTCATGGTGAGAGACTGAAACTGGTCTAACCCTTTGTTTAAAATAGCAAAGTAGAGTAAGTCATGGATAATGTGAACTATTTATTCTTTGTATTTATGCAGTTTTGGTTCTGTATCTGTCATGAAACAAATAGTTCTGTGTGTTTTTATGATCTTTTTCGTGTTTGACCAGGCACCTGACAATGAATTGAACCATGGACAAGTTCCCAAGGACAGCCTCCAGCTTACGGTATGAACAAACTCAACTTCCTCCCTGATCCCTGATCTCCCTGACCCACTTTAGAAAGTATATCCTTTGTATGTACTGCACCTCATCCTCAAGCTTTTAGTTTCAGGACCACTCAGTCTCTCCTTACCCCTCCTCTGCAGATGATGCACGGCTCCTACATTCCCCTCAGGAGAGGAAACCCAACTGGACTGATGCCGTTTGACATTGTCATGGCCTTTGGTTTCCCTGAGAGCGAGATTACAGGTGACACCTTTCACACCCAGGTTCAACTTTAGACGTACATAATTCTTTTTTCTTTAGCTTGGTGATGTATTTGTATTGTTGTATTCTAACTCTTCAGGAGAAGTGTGTATGCCGTCAGGGAGTAGGGCCCAAGCCGAGGTGGTTGATAATGGAGATGGAACAGTGTCTCTTATGTATGATCCTACTGAGGAGGGCCTGCATCAAATGCACATCACAGTAAATGGCAGCACTATCCTCGGTAAGACTGTAAGGCATTCATAGTACAATGTACCGTGTATGTTTACTTACAATCTAGTTTCTGTTACCTTGTCAGACTTTTCTGGAGGGTGAGGTCTCAGGCTTTTGTTACACAAAACCTGTATTTCAGAGAGTCCTCTCCAGTTTTATGTGAACAATGCCAGCAGTAGTGACCTGATGGCACATGGGCCTGGCCTCATCTATGGCACCTCCAATGAGCTTGCAGCCTTTACTATCTTCAACAAAGACTTAGCCCTTGGTAAGTGCTGCAACAGAGAAAAGATGAGGACAAAAGAGGACACAATAACACTGTAGACCTATAAACACGGACCAGATGGATCTTTCATTTAAACTTCCCAGGTGAACTGGACATTGCCCTGGAGGGTCCATCTAAGGCTGAGATCCGCTGCCTAAACAACAGAGATGGTACCTGCACTGTCACCTACCTTCCCACAGCAGCTGGAGACTACAGCATCCTGGTACGCCACAATGACAATCACATTCCAGGAAGTCCTTTCAAGGCCAGGATCACTGGTAAGCACTGTGTATGCTGGCTGCCAGATTGGAGGATTCTTCACTGATAATCATTCATTAATCCTGACTGATTTTGATCACTGATAACTGGACTTTAATTTGAAAGAGATTCCCAGTAGATAACAGTTGAAGATTGTCCTCTCCCCTGTTTGCCCAGCTACAGGCCCCAGTGCAGCGACTGGTAGTGGTGAGAGTGCTTGCAAGTCCCAGGTGAGACTGGGAACACTGGCTGACTTTACCCTGGACATCTCAGAGGAGGACATTAGCCTGCTCACAGCCAGTATCCTGAACCCCTCAGGCCTGGCCGTGTCCTGCCTGCTTAAGAGGCAGCCTGACAGCCACATTGGTGAGAGACAAGGAGCTGACAATGATATATTGGATCGGTTGACAGAGAGGGTGACAGCTGGATTGATGTTAAGGATGGATGCCATTCTGGTTTGTCGCGCAGGTATCTCCTTCATTCCCAAAGAAGTTGGAGAACACCTGGTCAGTGTCATGAAGGATGGTCAGCATGTGGCCAACAGTCCAATTCCTCTCATCATCACTCCACTGGAGATTGGAGACGCCAGTCGGGTTAAGGTGTTTGGTCCAGGGCTAGACAAGGGGCGCACCTGTGAGATGTCGGACTTTGTAGTTGATACACGAGAAGCAGGCAAGTCAGGAATTATCTCTGAGAGTAGCTAATAGCAATGGACTTTTCTGCTGTAAGCAAGAACTTGACATGTTTTTATTGTCAGGATATGGAGGTTTGACATTGGCTGTCGAAGGACCCAGTAATGTGACGATCCAAACCGAGGAGCTGGAGGATGGAACCTGTGGGGTGTCCTTCCAGCCCACAGAGCCTGGAGCCTACACAGTCTCAGTCAAATTTGCAGATGAACATGTCCCAGGTAACCCTTTCAAACTCTCCCATGGCTCACACGCAGCCCCACGTTCAATTGTGTTAGTTAAACCTGGACTGTGTTTTTGCAAGGGAGTCCTTTCAGGTCAGAGGTTACTGAGAGTGGTCATGTGAGAGAGAGCATCACTCACTACCAACGAGCAGCCACTATTACCAGTGTGGGGAACACTTGCGGGATTAACCTCAAAATACCAGGTAACATCTTAACAAACATCTACCTCATGGACCTCTGGCTATTGTCTACATCTCCTTCTACTGCAAAGCATGACTGCTCACAAAGATTTCTACCGTACTGTAGCATTGTGTAATGATTGACTCCAACCTGATACTGACTGTTCCCTCCCTTACCTTCCTGTAGGTCTCGATCCCCAGCAAATGTCTGCCCAGGTGTCCAGTCCCTCTGGGGCCTTAGAGGAAGCTACATTGAGCACCACAGGAAATGACATCTACACTGTGTGCTTTGTGCCCAGTGAAACTGGTGTCCATGCTGTTGATGTGATGTACAGAAGCCAGCCAGTCCCTGGAAGCCCATTCCAGTATACTGTGGGTCGTATAGAGGAAGGAGGACCAGAAAAGGTGAAGGCCTGGGGACTGGGACTGCAGAGTGCCAAAGCAAGCGTCCCAGGTAGAGTAGAAATATAAGTTGATGTCACTGTCTGTATCTTTACCTCTGACTAGTACATAATGATAATAATTCACTTTGATGAATGTGATTAAGAAAGAACAGGTGACCAACAAAACAAGCAACATACTGAAATCAGCATTATGATGTCATGTCTCAGTTGATTTCAGTATCTGGGCTCGCGAAGCGGGTGCTGGGAATCTGTCAGTGGCGGTGGAGGGTCCTAGCAGGGCAGAGCTGGTCCTTGAGGACAGAGGGGATGGCTCCTGTGGTATCTCCTACATCGCTCCAGAACCAGGTCCAGATACACAGGACTCCTCTCCACGTTTCCTAGAGCCCAACTATTATTATGACTGCTACAACAGTATATCTGTATGTATTTTATATCAAATAAATAACTACATTGTCATCTAAAGTAGATCATCTTTCTGGTGACTAGGTGACTACGAGGTGTCTGTCAAGTTCAACAATGAGCACATTCAAGACAGTCCTTACTTGGTGCCAGTTTATGTTCATGTGGATAAAGCATTGGGACAGAGAGACACAGGTAGGCCTCTGCTCTGTCATGACTCAGAGTTAAGGTCACAAACCAGTTTCAGACCCAGGATAACAGTCATAATGACGGGACTAAATGTGAAATAATTGTGACCAAATTGTGATCCTTCATCACAGGCCTACAGATGACATTACCCAGTGGGTGTGGAGCCTCTTCTATCTGGTCCTCCTTCATGTCTGATGCCTCCAAGGTGGCTAGCAGTGGCCCAGGCCTAAGGAAGGCTTTTGTGGGGGGGAGAAACGCTTTCTCTGTTGACTGCAGTAAAGCTGGTGAGCATACAGGAAAGGAGCTTTGGCATGAAGGTTCCATGATTGCTATTTTATATAATTATGTGAATCAGATTGGTGGTTACATTTGATTTGAGAATGTTTGTTGTATTTGCCTTTATTATTGTGAAGCGAGTACAAACATGCTTTTATTTTGTCCTATAGGTACAAACCTTCTCCTTGTAGGTATGCATGGTCCTACCATTCCCTGTGAGGAGGTGTCAATCAAACACCTCGGCAACAATCACTATGAAGTCAGCTACATGGTCAAAGAGAAAGGCAGCTATGTTTTGGCAGTGAAGTGGGGAGAGCAGCATATTCCTGGATCTCCTTTTCTTGTAGTTGTTCCATAAAGTTTACTGTATGTAGACTGATGTTTTGGAATGGTGGGTGGGATTCCTGAGAATGATAAAGCACAACACTTCTGCATATGTAAGGAAGAGGATAATGATACAGGAATTATGTATACATGTGAAATTTCTTGGATGTATAGTAACTATTCTTTCTGACTTTTCCTGCTGTTTTGTGGTAGACCTAATAAAGTTTCAGCTTGTTTGACTCACACACAAACACACCACAAATTCACTTGCTTTTTTGTATTTTGTATGTGTCCTGCACCTCGATCGAAGACCTGAAAAATATAAGTAGGTCTATTCGCTTAGAAGCTTGTACGTTCCCTTTAAAAGATTGACCGAATTATATATAGAGGTCCGGTTTTTCCCATTTCTAAAAAACAAATCAATATGACCTCACTGGAGCGATGGTATCAGCAAAGATCTACAATATTCACAAACATATTTAAAGTTAAATCTTAATACAGAACCAGATTAAATAGTCGGAGATTTAGACCTTAATACGCTTGTCAGAACTGAAAATAAGCATCTGCATGCCGTTTGAAAAGTCGATAGAGTTGATTGACTTTTGCTTGGTCTAGTATTCCAGTCCATAATAGTTATTCGAGAGGAATCGAAAGAAATTGTCATCAGATCAAGTAAGTATATCCTTTCAGAATGTTATAAAACGTTTTAACACTGTAAAAAAATATGGCAAATTGTCTTTGATTGCAGAATTATTCATCGTTTTGGTTAAACTGTTCATTATGGAATTTGAAAATGCGTCCTGTGGAATTTGAAAATGAGGACAGTTTTATTTCGTGAATATTTGAATTATATATTTAATAACTATTATATATCATATGAGTATATCTGATTATGATCGATTAGGCAATTATTCAAAGAATGATATAGCTTTCAAAGTACCCCAGTATGTTCCTCATAAGGCTAACAGCGCTGTACTGTAATAGCTCAATTTAATATATTGATTGTGCTCCAAGATGTCCTTGACCCAACATTTACCCATGCATAATTGAAGGTCAAACAGGAGTACTTTGTGTTTAATAGGGTAAGGGGATACTTGTGCCAAATCATATTATAGTGTGCTGAAGTTAAACCATGTAAAGCACATTTTGTTTCTGAATATAGAATGATAGAAACTATTCTATCCCTATAGTCATGGCTGTGGATCTGGATGTGGTGAACTTGTTTGTCATTGCTGGTGGAACATTGGCCATTCCCATTTTGGCTTTTGTCGCCTCCTTTTTTCTCTGGCCCTCAGCCCTCATCAAAGTTTACTACTGGTAAGACCCAGAGGCTGTAACCATGTCCTTCAGTTTGTGTCATCTATCATGTGCTATAATAAGCACATACAAAAACCAACATACACAAGGCAACACAAACACAACCAAATTTCACCCCGAACACAAACTCTATATTTGTTGTTGCCAAATCATGTGTCCTATACGGACAGCAGTCAAATGATCTTGTCATCTGCAGGTACTGGAGGAGGACCCTGGGCCTGCAGGTGCGTCATGCAGAATGTGGAGGCTACCGCTTCTGCTACTCCTACAGAGGGAAGCCAGGCACCAGACCATCAATCCTCATGCTGCATGACTTCTCGGCTCACAAAGACACATGGCTCACTGTAGTCAAGGTATTGTCATTCATCTGTATCTTATTCTCACTAAACAGGGTCAACTTGAGGGTCACAAGTACTTGTCTGTATTCGTGTTGTTCAGTATCTGCCCAAACACCTGCACATACTCTGTGTGGATATGCCTGGCCATGAGGGAACCACACGCACCAATGCAGAGGACTACTCCATCCAGGGCCAGGTTAGAAGGATACATCAGGTGGGTTCTGCTGCTGTCACCATAATAGCTTCCTCTATATCAGTTTGTCTACATACTGTATTTACCATCCTCTGTATAGATTTGATCAATTTTAATGAAGTAAAAGTTGTAGTGCATGTACAGCATTGTATCAGAACAGCTAATCAGACAGAGGATAACGGAAGCTTTTTTCTACTTTGGTAGTTTGTGGAGACAATTCGCCTGAACAGGAAGCCCTTTCATCTGGTTGGAACCTCAATGGGGGGCAATGTAGCTGGGGTGTACGCTGCCTGTTACCCCTCAGACATCTGTTACATTACTCTCATCTGTCCTGCTGGTCAGTGTAGATAACATTGTGTTCTTCTGATTGTTTGGAGAGAGAAAAAATATGTGAATGAAACTCAATCAAACAGATATCTTTATCTTGCAGTCATTAATAGTAATCCTTTATTTTCCTCCTTGAAGGTATACGGTACCCCAGTGAGACCAAATTTGACAATCATCTCCAGGACCTAGAGCACAGTCAATATAGTCTGGGCAACCCTCTGATTCCATCCACACCTGAGGATATGGAGGACATGCTCAGACTGTGTTCACACGTCCGCTTCAAGATCCCACAACAGGTAGGATTCCCAGTGATCCACATTCAACCAACCTTGTGTCCAAGCACACTCTCCTCCTAATTCGTGTAGGAGGTTCATCCATTCAAAATAAGAATCTGATACATTTCTGTATTCACACCTTCTATTTATTTTTCTATTCATTTGTTTTTTTGTATTAGATTCTTCAGGGATTGGTGGATGTTCGGCTTCCACATAATGACTTTTATCATGAAGGTCTGAAAAAGACAATTAACCATTGAAGCTTTCTCTATTTTATATGGGCAATGATCGATTGCCTCAGAAATTGTATACTTTGTACAATTATCTTTCATATTTTGATTTCAGTTTTTATGGAGATTGTTGGTGAGAACTCCAGGTATGCCTTACAGGAACATTTGCATCTCATCACTGCCCCTTTGCAAGTTATATGGGGAACACGGGATCAGGTAATTGGTCACCTAAAATAACTTGAATTGGAGAATGCTGAAAGCTGATCAATTGTAATTAGATTGTAACAGTGTCTAATTTCCTGTGCCTGAGGTGGTGGATGTGTCTGGAGCTGCTGTGCTTGCAGAGGCCTTGACAGGGCCTTGTAGAGTGGATGTACTGGAGAACTGTGGCCACTCGGTCGTCATGGAGAGGCCTCGTAGGACAGCCAAACTCATCATGGAGTTCATCATCTCCCAAGGCACCAGTGGCAGCACCAAGAAACACTCATGAAAACCATGAGAACCATGAGAATTACTTTCATGTGGTGACATGAAACTAATTGGCTTGTTTCATCCTCTGTTAGTTTTTAAGTTGTTCTTTTGTATTTTTAAATCCCTTAATATGAAGCCAAACCTTATTTTAATTTACAATTCTGTGTAAATGCATTGATTATTGTCGCGATTGATGATCATAAAAAAATAAAACCAACTATATTTGCAACCCTATCATTTTATTAAACACCCTCCTTTTGATACCAAGTATCAGGCCTAAATTGCCATAGAGCTCAATGATGCATATTTATGCAATTGCAAGTCGCCCCGGATTGTCTAAACACACCTCCATTCTTGATAGTGATAACTAAACGAGGACGCATGTGAGAAAAGACTATACTGAAATAGAACGCGCCCTTCGTTGTCCATATGGACATGCACGCAAGCTGTAGAGTGCGCTGCAGTACTGAAGCAGGCCTGATCTAGACTCCTTGATTCCCATTAAGGACGTTATAATACATGCACCGCGTAAAAAGTTAACTTATCGGGTTAAAGATTTGATTCGGCGATCTAAATTAGTCCCATCACTCCCATTGTTTGCAGCTTTGTTCAAGAGTACCAGTTCGGTATTTTGAACGGTGCTTATTTATCATTCCGGGTATGTATTATTCAGCTCTGTGAAACACACTAGTAGATTCGCCACCACGAAAATAATAACAGAAGATTCGCAGATAATAATATAAATACATTTATCTAAGCCTTTATTGAATGCTATAACATCATGTACAAAACTGGAAAGATGTTAAAAAACATTCGCATGGATTTATGTCTGCAATAGCAGCAAGAAACAACCCCTTCCCCATCTGACGAATGTGCCCACGCGCGCCAATGGCGTACAATGATGGCTACCCCTTTTGTTCGTTTGAGTTCCTGAATTATTCCTATCACAATGAAAATGCTGGGAAATTGTGTTATTTTTAAAACTATTTCACACTAGCCGCGATTTTTGTGGTCACATTTAGTTTCCAAACATTTACTAAATTGATCTATAGCCGCCCCTTTTACCGCTCTGGTGTGAGAGCTTTTGCAGCACGCAACGTTGAGGAGCCTTGAGTAGTAAGTGTTTTATTAATCCACAGCATTGGTTGTTCTGTGTCGTATTTGTAACGTGGGCTTTTTGAATGCTATGGTGTTGATTGTATTTTGATTGCATGTTGATTACCCTTTGAGTTAAAACATTAGGACCCTATCATGGCAAACGTAAGGAGATCCAATAGTAGGCTTGATCCTAATGTTCATGACAGTACTGTTAATAAATATATAAATTCCTCTCAATGTCTATGGATCAGCAGTGGTTTTCAAAACCATCTTTTTCTTTTACGAGCTACATATCAACCTAAATTCTGATCACAGAAAAACATAGCCTGTTGTGAAGTATCTGGGAAAGGGTGATGTCATATTGTGGAGGGAAACATTGTAGCATTGAGCTACAGTAAGCAGCTATTACAATGTAACAAGGATTGTTGACAAGATTCATAACATTGTTGCCCAGGGTTCTATCAGAGTACATGTGCCTTTAGAGATGACTTCCGTAGTAGCCTTGGTAATCTGTATGTTCTGGGTTGTTGGATGTAAAGCACGTGAATGGAACCAACATATAAACATTACGATAACTATATTCAAATCCTACCACGTAGTACAGACGATCGAAACACAGACACATTTAGATAGTAAGTTAAAAGTATTGTGTGTCCAAGTTTTCTTCGAGGGATAACAATGTTTGAGTGTAATTCATGTTTGGGCTTCATAATTGTTTGGATAGAACGTATTTATTTGTAACATAGCTAGCTAGCTTGTAATTCTTGTCCGTTATTTGGAATTCAGTTATTCCGATTTCAGTCATTTTGATCACGTAAAAAAATATACAGACATGGAGCAGGTATAACGTTGTGTGGGAATATATCTTAGAGATAGTTAGTTTATTCCTCAAGAAAGTTTTAGATAGGTTTTGCATATAGCAAACTGTTGAATAACTAGAACTAAGCATTTCGTTTGTTGCCATGGAAAAGTTGACAGTTACCACGTACCCACATGGGTCTCAACATATACAGTTTATTTCTGGCAATGCTGGCAGAATAGTTATTATCCTTTCACTTAGCTATCACAAACATTACTTGCTTTTGTGAATGTGTACTCGATTTGCATCTGGAGTGAGCATAAATGTTGGATACATTTCAATGTCTCTGTGTTCCAGATGTAAGCTTGAATATCTGCTGTCCCAGCAGTGGCCGGTGGCACAATGGGGCTGGACTTTGACGTGAAGACTTTCTGTCACAATCTGCGAGCCACCAAACCCCCTTATGAGTGCCCAGTGGAAACATGCCGGAAGGTGTACAAGAGTTACAGTGGTATTGAGTACCACCTGTACCACTATGACCATGACAATCCCACTCCTGCACAGGGCATGCCCCAGAAGAGGAGGAAGGGCCGGCCCCCTCGTGTGTCGCTGATTGGGTCAGGAGATGGGGAGGGTGGAGTGGGGAAGGGATGTGGCTCAGGGATGGGTGGTCATGGAGGGATCACCCCTGGTAGTCCGAACAGGTCAGAGCGGTCTCACTCCCCAGGCAGGGAGACCATGACCTACGCCCAGGCCCAGCGCATGGTGGAGCTGGAGATCCATGGACGCATCCACCGCATCAGCATATTTGAGAACATTGATGTGGTGTCGGAGGATGACAGTGGAACGGAGGACCCTCCATCCTCTGGTGGGGGTGGGGGAGGGGCGTGTAATGGGGGAGACAGTGGGGCAGGAGGGAGCGAGACTGGGGGGAACGGAAAGGACAGACCAGACACCCCTGCTGCTAATGGAGGCAAGGGAGCCACTCCTAAGTCTGGTAAGCACAAGAGTAAAGAGAAGAAGAAAGAGTCCCACCATCACAGCGCTTCTTCTGGGCCAGCAGTCAAGCTACCTGAGGTGGTGTTCAGAGAGCTGGACCAGGACAGACCCGACGCCCCCCCACGGCCCTCCTCATACTACAGGTCAGTAAGCAGGCTTGCTTCGGTGTTTCCTGACCTGACAGGCCTGCTAAGAAACTACCAGTTCCATTACTGTTGTCTGGCCCTGACTCATCCTTTCCCCCTCTCTTCCTTTGTTTCTGCTTCCCCCCCACCACCTCTCTCTGTCTCTCTCTCTCTATTGTTCTCTCTCCTGTTGTCTCTCTCTCCCTCTCTCTGTCTCTCAGATACATAGATAAGTCAGTGGAGGAGCTGGATGAAGAGGTGGAGTATGACATAGATGAGGAGGACTACATCTGGCTGGACATCATGAACGACAAGCGTCGCAGTGACGGTGTGACCCCCATCCCTCAGGAGGTCTTTGAGTACCTTATGGACCGGCTCGAGAAGGAGTCCTATTTCGAGAGTCATAACAAGGTGGGTTAGGCTCCCCATCTGTCTTTCTCGGTCTATTTATCTCTCACTCCATGTAGTGGATAGTCTACTTTCCTCTGAGAGCGAATATGAGCTGGAGATGTCAAGGTGTCTCTTGTACCTTCTCCAGGCCGACCCCAGCGCTTTGATAGACGAGGATGCCGTCTGCTGCATCTGCAACGACGGAGAGTGCCAGAACAGCAACGTGATCCTCTTCTGTGACATGTGTAACCTGGCCGTGCACCAGGAGTGCTATGGCGTGCCCTACATCCCAGAGGGCCAGTGGCTGTGCCGGCGTTGCCTCCAGTCACCCAGCCGGGCAGTGGACTGCGCCCTCTGCCCCAACAAAGGAGGGGCCTTCAAACAGACGGACGACGCCCGCTGGGCACATGTGGTGTGTGCCCTCTGGATCCCAGAGGTGAGTCGTGGATTTAGGTCGTGTGTGCCCACGGGTTATCCTACTCGCATGGCTGCATGGCACATTCAGCCTGGGAATGCCGTTCACCCCTTGTGCAGATGGCAGTGTCCCCTCCTCACCTCCCGCTCTGCCCTCTGCAGGTGTGCTTCGCCAACACGGTCTTCCTGGAGCCCATCGACAGCATCGAGCACATCCCCGCCGCCCGATGGAAGCTCACCTGTTACATCTGCAAGCAGAGGGGCTCCGGCGCCTGCATCCAGTGTCACAAGGCCAACTGCTACACCGCCTTCCACGTCACCTGCGCCCAGCAAGCCGGCCTGTACATGAAGATGGAGCCGGTCAGAGAGACCGGGGCCAACGGGACCTCCTTCAGCGTCCGCAAGACGGCCTACTGCGACATCCACACCCCTCCGGGCTCGGCTCGCCCCCTTGGGGGGGTGGGAGGGGCCAGCATGGGCTCCTCCCACAGCGAGGGGGAGCTGGACGATGATGATGAACCCAGCATCGGCCATGACGATGACTCCAAGGGCTGGAGCTCTGAGCGGGCCAAGAGGGCCAAGGCCAAGTCAAGGCTAAAGATGAAGAGAGCTAGAAAGATCCTGGCTGAGAAGAGGAATGCTGCTCCTGTCGTGTCTGTGCCCTGTATCCCCCCCCACAGGTACACTTACATGAGGACATACATGCATTATCCTGTATCTGACCGTTCCACTGGTTTCTAACATGATCTGCTGTGCCCCCTCCACCACCAGGCTCAGTAAGATCACCAATAACCTGACGGTCCCCAGGAAGAGCCAGTTCATGCAGCGCCTGCACAGCTACTGGACCCTGAAGAGGCAGAGCCGAAATGGCGTGCCCCTGCTGCGCCGGCTCCAGACCCACCTGCAGTCGCAGCGCAACGCCGACCAGCTCCAGCCCCAGCCGCCGCAGTCCCAGCTGCCCATGGTAATCCCCACACCGGGCGGCTGATCCTCCGCAGTGTCTGCCGTGAAAGTGGCCTTTCTAAAGGTGCGTGTGCGATCGGCCCATCGTGTTGGACGTTCACTCTCTCTTGTGTTTTGCCTGTGTGTGGGAGCTTCAGCCGGACAGTGAGGAGAAGCAGTCGGCCTTGAAGGAGCAGCTGAAGGCGTGGCAGAGGCTGAGACATGACCTGGAGAGAGCCAGACTGCTGGTGGAGCTCATTCGCAAGAGGGAGAAGCTGAAGAGGGAGACGGTGAGAGACGGGCGCAGGGCAGGAGCGTACGCACGCACTCAGTCATGAGTCACCGTGTCACAGGACACGTACCGGCGGAAGTGTTTGCGCATGGTGTGTTTGGAGTCCGTGTTGACCTTATGGCGTGTGCGCGTGCGTGCGTGTGTTTAGATCAAGGTGCAGCAGATGGCGCTAGAGATGCAGCTGACTCCCTTCCTGGTACTGCTCAGGAGCACTCTGGAGCAGCTGCAGGAGAGAGACACCAGCAACTTCTTCACTGAGCCTGTGCCCCTGGCTGAGGTAAACCACACGCACACACGCACACAAGTTACTGATAGAAAAGAGGTTTACCTGGTGGACGTTCAAGCCTAACCTCTGACTGTCTCCAGGTTCCTGACTACCTGGACCATATCGAGAGGCCAATGGACTTCCAGACCATGTGGAACTGCCTTGAGGAACACCGCTACCTCACCTTTGAGGCCTTCGAGGCAGACTTTGGCCTCATAGTCAACAACTGCCTCAAGTACAATGCTAAGGACACTGTATTCTATCGTGCCGCGCTGCGCCTGAGGGAGATGGGCGGAGCCGTGATTCGGACTGCCCGCCGTCAGGCAGAGAGAATAGGGATTGAATATGAGTCAGGCATGCACCTCCCCCGAGAGCCCAGCCCGGACAGTCAGCATGAACGAGAACGGGAGCGAGAGAGAGAGCGAGACAGAGAGAGGGAACAGGAAAGAGAAAGGGAGCGGGAGCGAGACAGGCCGCTCTCCTCTAATGAGGAAGGTGAGTTGGCTGGGACTATCTCACCCACACACCTGCCTGTGGTTGGTGTTTGATGGTAGATAACATCTCCCACTTTCTCTCAGACCTGCTCCTACCTGAGAACCGCCGCCGGCTGCCGCTGGAGGAGCAGCTGCATTACCTGCAGGCGCGCTTTGATGAGGTCAGCTCGGGAAAGCACAGCATTGGCCGGTCTCGAAGGGCCAAAGCCCTAAGGAAGGAGATGACCGTCATCAAGAGGAAACTGGCCCACCAGCGTGAGGGAGGAGTTGGCCCGGGGGGGCGGAGCTCTGGGGGTGGCGGGGACCGCGGTCCATCCCTCTCCCACCACCCCTCCTCCACGGGTCACCATGACGAGGGGGGCGAGAGCAGCAGCCAGGAGATCAGTAGCAAAGGTGAGAGTGGGAGCACATCGCACTCACAATTCTACAAGGCTAAGACATACTCACACAGAGTATAGGATACATATCTGGACAATTCTTGCGGTATCATTCCTAGTCACACACCATTACCGACTGTATAACATCCTGTCATCATTAGTTTAGATGTCAACCCTGTGTGTTCCCCTCCTCTCCTGGGTAGACCTGAGTGTGTCCTCCTCTGCCCTGGCCTCGGAGGTGGGCCGCCGCACCTCTGTCCTCTTCTCCAAGAAGAACCCCAAAACTGCCGGACCCCCCAAGAGGCTGGGCCGCCCCCCTAAGAACCGGGACGCAAGCCACGGTGGGACGGGGGTGAGCCCCAGCCCCGTGGGCCCTCCTCAGCTGCCCCTGCTGTCCCCCCCCAGGCAGAGGAAGAGGCCCCGCAGCCCCCACAGCAGCTCCAGCTCTGAGAGCGACAGTGAGAACGACGACACCATCCTGGGTCAGGCGACTACTCCCTCCACTCCACTTTTATAGCAGCACCGTCTACCTGGATTGTTTACCAATCGATGAATCAATCATTAAACTCTCTCCTTCTCTGTGCCAGGCCTGCCCAGGAACGGTTTCGATGGAGGGAACCAGCCGGTGACGGAGAGTTTCCGTGTGTACAGAAACGAGAGGAGTCTGCCTCGCTCCAGCTCTGACTCGGAGTCTACCACCAGCAGCAGCAGCAGCGCAGCCTCTGACAGGACCAGGTGATACAAACAAAGGAATCATTGGAGCCTGTGTGTAGAAAAACGATTTATCCGACAATATTTGAACCCCAGTTGTAGAGAAAACAAGGTTTCAATCATATTATGGATCCGAGATTATGTCAAATTGATGCCCTTTATAGTTGAGGTGAGATTCTCTTTTTCTCCGTCTCTCTCTCACCAGTACCACTCCATCCAAACAAGGCAGAGGAAAGCCTTCGTTCTCGCGCTCGGCCTTCCAGGAGGACAGTAGTGAGGAGACGTCAGGCACGGAGAATGACTCCTACTCTGTTGGAGGATCACGGAGTGTCTCACACTGTGAGTCACAAGCACACACGCACGCTTGGCACACCACAATGTGACCATTACTTCTGTCTGTTTACTGCAACGAGCCTAAACGCTCACAGTGGAGGAGGAATAGCACAGTGTGTGTGTGTGTGTGTGGAGCTCCATAGTCCATGTGGCTGGTGTGTGTGTGTGTGTGTTCCTGCCAGTAGTGCGTGGCCGGGCCAGGTCAGGCTGCTGGATGACCTCAGATGACTACTCCACCCTGGACGCTCTGGACCTGGTGTGGGCCAAGTGCAGAGGCTACCCCTCCTACCCAGCTCTGGTGAGGCCCACTACTGTTGACACGCACACAACACCAGCAACACAAATCTACCCTTTACTGATCCTTCCCCCCCCCCCCCCCCCCCCCCCCCCCCCCGTGTAGATCATCGATCCAAAGATGCCCCGGGAGGGGGTGTTCCACCGGGGAGTCCCCATCCCTGTGCCCCCCCTTGACGTATTAAAGTTGGGGGAGCAGATGACCCAGGAGGCCAGGGAACACCTCTTTCTCGTGCTTTTCTTCGACAACAAGAGGACCTGGTCAGCACAATTCTCTCTCTTTCTACATTCTTGCCTTTCTATCTTTCTATCTCACTTACGTTTGAGCTCCTTCGCGTAGTCTTTCCTGTCTTCCTGTAAAGCAAACCTCAAACAATCACTATGCAACAGAGCAGTCATGTTTTTGCAAGTATGTACCGGTATGCTACTTCAAATACCGAGAAGTGCAAGAACGAGCTGGTTCTGCTTCTGGAACGGGGTCAGAGGGTTTGTGCGAGGAGGATGAAAGAACATGCTCTTTGTAAGGAGGTTCTCATGTGGTTTGGGTTTGAATGTGCGTGCGTGTGTGTGTCTGCAGGCAGTGGCTGCCCCGCTCCAAGCTGGTTCCTCTGGGGGTGGACCAGGAACTGGACAAGGAGAAGATGCTGGAGGGAAGAAAGTCCAACATTCGCAAGTCTGTGCAGGTGGCCTACCACCGCGCGATGCAGCACCGCAACAAGGTGCAAGGAGATCCCAGCAGCGACACCAGTGACAGCGACTGAACACACAAACACACACATACACACACTGGATTGGAAGCGTAGATGGAAACAAATACTAGAATAATTCACCAAACAGACATGACATGCATCCACCCCCCAGTACACACACATCCACTTCTCCTTCAGCCACTGCCAGGTGCTGGTAGTGGCAGGATGTGGTGTCTGGGGCTCAAGGTCGATCCTCTGCCCTGTGGTCTCAACACTCAGGGAACGATGCCAGTAGCACCGGAAAGTGCATATGCCCCTCGACACACTTACACACCTTAGCACAAACAGTGGTATTTAATCTGAGATGTAAAATATGTATTTAAGAGAATGGGAAAAGGGTGTTAAGGTCATGTGAAAGCGATAGTGTGCCCAGAATCATGAGTATTCCTTGTCTGTGGTTGATACGAGTGTTTAAGAAAAGGAGGGTTGAATTACAAAAAAAAGACGTATACAAATGATCAGGCTCTCTTTATCTCAGACACACACAGCACACAAACACACATATTTACAAATGCACACATGCACACACACACACACCCACCAAGCAGGGACGTGCAGATATTCAATCACTCAAACAAGCTTCATATGCACATTCATCCTCCTCACAATGGTACCTCTGGTCCTACCACTTCTCTACACAACCCCTCCTGCCCGCCTTCTGGGTCACTGTGTCCAGTGATGACAAGGCCAATCAGCTGGGAGCAGACCAGCCTCCACCGTTATTTATTCCGCTTCCCAAGGACCTTTGCTCTTCACTCCAGTAGTTGGACCATCTCTGGGACACTTCCTGTGCAGTCCTCTCCTTTATTCTCCAGTATGTTTCGCCTCTGTTTACGAATTTACGTTATTGTCTGTCTGTATTATTCTGGCTGCTGGTGAATAATGAGGAATAATTGATATGTGGATGTGAGAAACACACACCAGCCTCACTGTCTGTTCTAGTCTCAGGCCTATGGCTTTAGAACTTTTATATATACAGATTACATAAATAGAAGTTTAATAAAAAATCATTGAGTTTTGTAAATCTTTCGTCGTGGTTGGTCTATTGTGAGGGTTGTACATATGTGCAGTCATGCAGTATGTCGTGAACAAGCATCTCCAACTCCACACATCTATAATGAGTCATTGTGCAGATCCTAACACAGCCAGTGTGTCTAGACAATCCTGGCTTGTGTCCCACACAATTATTTCTTCTTTGTAACCCGACCAGATTATAAAGGAGAAAACTCATCTTAGATGTTGAACTTTTGATTCTGAATTTAATTTTCTTTCTCTGAAAAAGGCGTGGATTTCCTTGTTTTGAGCAGGAAGCTTGCTGGTAAAAAATTGGATTATGGGATACTGGTTCCGTCTCACCAAGTAGTCCTACATTAGGAGTCAAATCAAATTTATTTGTATAGCCCTTTTTACACGCAAGCATGTCACAGAGGGCTTCACATACTCCCATAGAACTGCCCCCCAACCAACCTAAACCCTCAAGGAAGACAAGGAAAAACTCTCAACAGGAGAATTTTTTTGGAAGAAACCTTGGGAGGAGCAATTCAGAGAGGGATCCCCTCCTCCAGAGATGGTTGGTGAGAGAGAGGAGCAGAACACAAGCTAAACATAGTCATACAGTGTCGATGGGTTTTGAAACACCAAAATCCATTGTTCAACTTTATAGATGTAGGACAGGACCGGGAGACTCGCGACCAGGTCCAGCGTTGGCTGACCGACGACCAGGCAGGTGCTGACAACTCAAACCCCCCACACCACAAGGGATGTGTGTGGGGGGGGACAGAGAGAGGAGAGCAGGGATTAGAGAATGCCAGGAGCAGCTAACAGTTACAGTCATAATAGAATGAGATCCCCACCGGTCAAGTGTGGACTGGTGCAGCAATTTAACAGAGCAAAAAAGGGGAATTTGATGCAACCCCACACACCAAGACAGCGACAGCCCCCCTCGTTTGGAACATGAAGGAGTGAGTCAGAGCCAAGGTCTACTTCAGTTCATCTGTCTGACACATTGTTCAACGTTTGATTTGTACATGCTCGCCCACCTTGGTGCTTTTGTGTCATATCTTCAAAGGTTGTTGTTTCAGTAGGTAATGATGGTAAGATGGTAAACATGTGAATAAGACATGGGCCATGTGATTATGGAAACCTTTGTATTTGTGTGTGTGATATCTTTTGATGCTCCAGGGACCGAAACTGAGATGAAACAGAGTTACAGGAACAGTTCACTCCAAAATCTAAATAGCATATTTTTACTCTTACCATGTAGTGCTGCATATCCATCTAGATTGTTTTGGTATGAGTTGCTGAGTTTTGGAGATATCGGCAGTAGGGATGTTTGTCTAATACAATGCAACTACAGTAGATGTAACTTGGCTTGTGGTGCTCAAATTGCCTAAAAATACATTTGACGGTTATCTTTACCAGAAATCATGAACCAATAAGGAACAAAGTTGACACTGTGCCAGTTCCCAACTTTACAGCACTGCATTGTCTTATCTCTCTCGCGCACACAAAACACTGCAAACAACTACTCCAGTATGCAGTGTCTGGTTTCACAGAGACAGAACAGTTCAAGTTTAGTTAGTTTACAGGGTAAAATTGTCAGTCATGTTGATGCTTAGTACGATAAAAAAAACTGCTCTACATAAATGTTCCCACCATCACAGATTGCATACACACCTCCACCCTCCTCCTCCACCTCTGTATACTCACTGTCTAAAGGTTGACTGACACCATTTATTTTTTGAGCATTGTTTCCTGAAACCCCCACCACAACTCCAAATATAGGCATGTAGCCATAGTCTTAGATGAAGTACTAGTATAGCAGGAAGGAACATTCTTGTCTATCTGGTGCCTCAGTTCTTGCACAAGCACATTATGTGTGCATCATCACCATAGCTTTAGGCAATACTCATATTGAATTCTTGACCCAGATTTATCTGTTTGACCAAGTGTCAAGTTGAGTCACTTTCTGGGCAATATGTTCTGTTTTATTGTGTGTGATCTAATCCATGTCAATTTATCTCTCAAAACATCTCAACAAGTAAACCAGCAACACAAAAGTCAAACATCAATAAACTAGTTGTATGTATCGATGGTGTCTTAAAAGGTGTGCGTTTTCTCAAATGTCACAACATGGAAAACAATGTTTTCTTTTTAAATCAATGCTATTAAATCCGGCCTATAATTCGATGACAGATAAACGTTGAGCTCTCGAAGGGAATATAGAGCTAAACAGAGCTGCTTATAAACCCAATTTTAAATTTAAACGAACGAAAAACAAATGTTACTTTTACAGGATTATGAAATGTGCAACTATTTCGATAGCAAGTACAATTTCGTTTTGTAAGCACAAGTTCGTCTATTGGAATACGTGAAGGGCCAGTATTGTTGTTTGTTACTATATGACTTATATAACGACTGTTATTGTTATTTAACGACAAGTTAATGATTCATTAGGCATATAGTTCAAAGTACCTACGGATAGAAAAAGTTTCGTACGATTCTTAATTAATTAGTTATTTCTGGTCAATATTAAATAAGAGTAAAACATGACAGTAAAGTAACAGGTCTAACGTAGCGTACTGAAAAATACTGAGAGCTGAACACTTCTAAAATTGGACCACTAGTCGCACAAGTTTCTTGTTTCCTCTACTGCAATCACTGCTACAAAGTTTTTTGGGCTATAGTCCAAGCAAAGTAGCGTTTTACGACAGACTAATTGTAAAATTATTTTTTTGCAGCTAGATCATTTCTATTTCTAGGTGTCCAACATACTAAATGTCCTAAGAAATCCTAGTTGAGGAAATCTGAAAACTGCCTGGCTTGGTAGTACCTGCCGGGGGTATAATCCCCGCCGGTATAGTCTTCAGGGTCATGGAGGCACACAAGCCTCCCCAAGTACTACCAAGCCAGGCAGTTTTCAGGTTAGAGGCCAGTCTAAAAGCAGCATTGCCATCACCCATTGGCAGTAGGATGATTGGATGAAGATTGGGCCGATGTATTTGTCTACCTGTGCAGAGGTGGCCTCTGTGAATAAAGGTAGCCAACTTTTATGTGGTTCTTTAAAAAGAGGCGGAGCTGCGGTCTGTGCAAATACAGTTTGCTACTACTTTGAGGGGAATTTACTATTTCTCATCATGTAGCCTATCCTTCGAGGCAACGTTTTTAATATGTGTTGTCCTGGGTGTTCTTGAAACCCATAGCGTGGCTTGATGTAACCGATTGTATTTACGAATATTCGGAATATTTATTTTAGTGGGCAATTTACCTAACCTACATTTGCCAAAACAATATGCGCGTACGGTACGGCTCCTGTTTGGTAAGAAAATGATGTGGACAGAACTGCGCCAGGAAGACTTGGGACAATAAAGGACGTTTACTGTTGATAAATCAGTTATACCACTCAGTTTTCGCAATCATGCTGTGTTGCGATTATAAACCAGCATTTGTAGTTTTATTGGTGTCTTTAGTGCGTCCCTTGACTGCAGTGGAAGTCGTGAGTCGCATGCATCTTACCGCCAAGGGGGTAAGGAAGTCTCAAACCATTGCAGCAGTGATCTGTGAAATACATCTAGATCGTAGAAGAAACAAATTTGTATGAAATTAGAACAAATTTATCAGTGCTGTATCTCACATGCAACCATTAATGCCGTGTCGAACTATTATTTGCCTCACTATGACATAATTCCTGTCTTTCTCTGCCTTTTATAGAGGCATTACCAAAATGGTGAGTTCAACTAAATTCTTGTACTATCTCATACCTACCTAGGCATACAATTCTATTCTAGATCCAGACAACATTTGCCATATTGCCTTGGTTTTAGGTCTGTTCTATAAATCCAAAGAAGAAGAATGTTTAGGTCAAACTTTAGGCATGGTAATTCTCTCTGTCTTGCAGGTTCCGTGAGTAGTTTAAACAGTTCCTCCCATCTGAGTCTGTCCACTGTTTGCTTCTCTTGGGACCCCTGTGTCCGGGTGCTGGCCACAATCAGTGCTACAGGTGGTTTTTGTTACTTACATTACATTAGTTTCACCCGGTCCATATTCTGACTCACTACTTCTGATACAGTATGAGTGAATCTGACAACCCATTCTAACATAGTTCTCTAATCTAATCTCTGCTTTCATTTAGACTTCCCAAGTAAAAAGAAATCCCTGCAAATTAACTCAGTGTTGGATGATAAAACCAGGACTATCTACATTCAAAGACCAAAACGAAAAGTTCTAATGGTACATTTCTTGTATTTTCTTATTTTGAAGCTATATGTTAGTAAAGTTGTAATAACACATTGCCTCTCTGTTCATCATGTTAAGTGGAATGATGACTCAGGCAACGAAGGAACAGCACAGATCGTTATGCCTAAAGAGGGCCCTCTAATTGTGGTAAGAGCATAGCTTTTTATAAAAATGCACACACACGCATGCACACACACTAAAAATGTTGTATGTCTGGTACTGTAGTTGGACCTGGTGTTCAACTGTCTACAATATGAAGCAGAACGGGAAATAATTGTGTCTTTGAGTACAAATCCAAAAGGCTCCATCTCATACACTGTAAAGGACGTTTGTACAGGTAGGAACTAACTCTCAACTAGCATACTGTTTTTCACGTCCTTTTGTTTTTATCACCCGTCATTGTAAAGTGTTCATACATGACCTCAATCTCACCACTGTCTGTCTGTTTGTCTAAGGAAAACTATAAAGCAATATCATATTCAACATAATTTTCTCTCATTCTGTGACAGTTTTACGGTCAAATTCAGATCCAGTACCGATGTTTAATGTGTCAGTGGATCAGCTGTCCAGAACCTTCACTGTGACTGTGGAAACGGGACAGCCTGTTAACACCATGCTGTGCTACAGAACATCAGAAGTTGAATGCTCCCCACTGTCATTCACTACTGTAAGCACACCTGTTTGTGTTTTTTGGTGTATCTGTGTGTGGGCCTCTGTGTCTATGCTTGCAGGGATTATAAGAGAAAATCTAATGAACCCATTCTGTGTCTCCAGATTGAGCCGTCCAAGTCCCAATCAGCCATCCTCAGGTTCCTTTACCTGCTTCCCTGTGTCTGTTTGCAAGTAGGTTTCACACAACTCATACAACACAGCTAATATCACACAGCTAATACAGCACAGACTTCAGAAATGCCTCCCTGATCATGCTAGTCTGTGTCTGCAGGTTTACTACACACACCTGGACGCACTACGAGTCCTATACTGTCCATTTATCGATGGTTCACTAGTTGGTGAGTGTAATGATTTAGAGATTTTAGAATCTGTAAGTATCAGACTATTGTGGTGGAATTTCTATGATTAAATGTCTGAGGTCAGAATAATTTGTCTTTATCTGTTTATTCTTGAAATCAAAGAGGAGCAGTTCTAAAACAGTACCATAAATGATGTCTGGAGTAGAAAGGCTCTATGAAAATTCCATGATCTGAGTACTCTTTTAAACAGTTCCAGACAGTTGCATAATTAGTTCAATAATTCATGTCTATCAGAAAGAGAAACTCCACAATAAACAAGAAAGTAAAAAAGTAAATGGGTTGCAGAACTTAATACAGATGCTCAATATTAAAAACATAGCTCAAGACAAGAAAGAAGAACTTGTCAGTAGAAATCTCTGGAGTTTGGGCAAAACAACCTGCAAAAGGGAAACATAAGCAATACTGTGTTAGGCCACTAACACCAAGTATTGCTTACAGAAGTTAAAACCTCAGCAAAAAATTATATTTTATTGTATATTTTATTTAATTCTAATTCCACTTAGTACTGCTAGTTTATGTAACCTTAGTATAGATAGTCCACATATTAAAATTTTAGGTCCCTATATGTTTATTGTATGCACCTTCCTGCCAAAGCAAATTCCTTGTCTGTGCAAACTTTCATGGCGAATAAATCCCATTCTGATTCTGATTCTGATAATTGTTCTAGGCCACAGAATATTATAAACATCTTAAAGAATAGTAATTTTCTATGACACTATCAAAACAACTATCCAATCAGTCATGCTGTGAAATTAGTTGTGCTGTCTAATTATCAAACAACGTCACTATCAGCAGGCACTGATGTTTGGCTCTCCAGTGAAGTCACTCTCTACGGTGGCACAAGTCTGGCCTGGAAGTCTCCCTGTCCCCCTTCCTACATCCAGCCTACTTCCGCCCTCTGCTGGAGGGACCAGGGTGCCGCAGCTCGCTGCACTCCCATCATCAACTCAACATTAGAAAGGACAGAGGAGAGTCACAATTGTGTTGTAAGTATGTGATGATTAAGATGATTCTGAAGAATTACCAGGAGAGTAGATGCATTTACTTTCTTCTTCCAACAGAAATACAATATATCTGGTGTGGACAAACACTCTCAGATGTGTGTGGAGGTAAGATTGAGGATGGATGTGTTTTTAGAACATTGTTATTATTTTGTAAGTGGATCTCAGTCACTAGCGAACCTCTCCTCTCCCTAGTTTTCATTTCATGGCAGTAAGGATGTCCAATGCCCATTTGAGGCAGGTGAGTGACTTCCTGACCGGCACAGAGGGGATTCTGTGCTTGTTTACATACAGTATATGCGTCACAGTTGTCCTGATTACCTGAACATTGTTCTCTGTTTTAAGGGTTTTCTAGCTGGGATGTATATGTTAGTCCTGGTTGGAAGAGTCTGTATGTGTATCTCGACACCAAGATCCCAGCCTCTTTTTCCGCCCAGCTCTGTGTCTTGGAGAAAAGTGGATGTATCTCCACAGGACCTGTCCATTCCGCTAAAATGGTGAGTTTTGTAGTGAGTGGGTGTTGTGGTAACCAGGGAGCTGACTTGGGCTTTGACCTTCGTATGACCCAAGAACAAAACAACCAGGGACAGGTTCAGTCCAGGTCGAGCATTTATTAAGCAAACAAACACCAAATCAAAGTATGTATACAATAAACGTTGATTGAGGATTTGAAAATGGGTTCCTGAGTGCCGTTTTCTGCTTTGAAGGGAGAGGTCACCAGACAGACACAGATGATCCTGCCACTTGCGTTCCTGACTGATGACCTGTGTGTGCAGGTAACGCAACCTTTATCACTACGGTGGCTGTTCTCTAATTTTTCCTTTCTTTCCCTAACCCTAACCCTTTTTTTCATTAACCATCTCATGGTCTCTTCATCTCTATAGGTGTGGAAATCAGATCCTGCTCAGCTTGGGAGAAGAATTTTATGCACTGATTGTGAGTTAACCAAAGTACTCCACTACACAGATGACACACAGACAGTACACACACAGGAACCAGACACACACCCCTTTCCATCGTAAGCTAATGGCATGTATGCCCCCAGATTCCCATAGAAGATATGGTCTCCTTGTTGTGGCAACCCTGACACTTCTGGTCACCATGGCAATGCTGGGACGATGTGTTTACTATATGACCAAGACAAGAGTTGCAGGTCAGTTTCAAGACATCATGTGTGCGTAAGTGCACATGCATGTGTGGGCACTATGTTTACACTCTCACATCGTAATAACATTGTACAAGTATGATATGTGCTATGTATGTGTATAATATTCGTATTCCTATTCTTTCTACGTATCTATTTATTCTATATTTATTCCCCCTTCTTTTCCTACCCCATAATATCTGTTCCCTCTCTGTCACCCCCCCCCCCCCCCCCCCCCCCCCCCCCCCCAATGCAGGCTGGCTGTCCGTCCAGAGACCAGTGTTGCTGGTGTGCTCCTCAGAGCAGGCTGATCATGTGTCTGCTGTCTGCGCTCTTGCATCCATCCTACAGGGGGAGCTCTGTGCAGCAGTAAGGATGGCTCTGTGGGCCCACAGCTCTGGAGGGAGACAGAATGAGACTGGGACTGGGGCTGGGGTGACAGAGCTGGGTCCTCTACCCTGGCTTTATGGGCAGTGGGAAGCAGTCCAGGCAGCTGGAGGAAAGGTGCTGATCACTTGGAGCCCTGAGGCTAATACATCCTACAATTGCTGGAAAAGGGAGACAACAGAAGTGGAGAAGAGAGAGGGGAAGATAGGAGCGAGTATGAGCAAGGAGGGGACACCGAAGGAGCCATCCCCAGTGACAGGACCTGTGTTCAGGGCAGCCCTGTCCTACCTGCAGGGGGCCATGCAGAAGGGAGGCAAGCACCACGGCTGCATTCTCGTCTATTTTCAAGGCTTCTGTCATGCCAGAGAAATCCCGAAGGATCTCAGAGGCATCCCGCGATACTGCCTTCCTCAGGACTTTGGAGGACTGATTCAGGAGTTGGTAGGGGTGGCAGATGAGACTACAGGCACTACTCATAAAAGTCAGTGCTGGCCTAGACTCCTTTCTAAAACACTGTCATTCTGGTTGGCACGGCGACTTTCTCGAAGGCTCACTGCTTGGCAGCCACAGCAACAGACGTGCTCAAAGACGATAAATAAGCCAGTAAAGGCACAGGAAGTGATGTCAGAGAAAGAGTTTCTCATACCCCTTTTCCACCAACGCATTTTGGGTGAGCCTGTGATTAATAGCGAACCAGTTGTTTCTCTTTTGACAGAGAACCGGAAAAGTGGTTCTGGTTCGTACGTGGTTCGCAAGTAGCACCACTTCGGAGCTGGACTAGATTGGGAACCAAGTAAGAACCACTTGGGGCGGGGTTACCGTGACCAACAAGACAAACAGAATCCTTTGACAGCCTTTGACAATTCATATTTCAGCTAAACGGTACTGCGTTTTATCATAATCCTATCAAATGAGTGAAATGACAAACATAGCCTATATATTTAACACAAATGTAGTACACAAGCACTATACAGCAAAAGTTTATAAAATGTTGCTCTGATAATGCCAGTGTTGGCATACTGCTGCGAGTCCAGGGTATTGCGCAATAGCCAAGAAAACACGCATTTCAACCTTGCGTACTTCGGATTGATAAACAAACAACCTTTAGACGGGCTCTGCTTTGTGTTTGGCGCTGCAGCTAGCGTTGCTGGGAAAGATGAGACGTATGCAGTGACGTAATGACGTGGCTCTGTGGTGGCTCTCTTGCCAGTGGAAAAGCAAACCAGTTCTTAGAAGGCTGCGTTCTTGAACCAGCTCTGAACTGGCTCTAGCACCAGCTCCGAACATAGCTCCCGGTTCACTTTGGTGGAAAGGGGGTATCAGTGGAATCACGTGGCGAAAAGAGCTGAAAGTGTCAGGTTTCTCCTGATGTTGGGACAGACTCTTATCTTCAATGTAACACGATGCAGGAGACAGAACATGAATGATATTGTGACAGCATAGCTACTCTGTCAATAGGCAGTATTCATCAAATCTGACTACTGATAAATACTTGTTTTGCCTACAGGTGACTGGTAGGTAAATATTCCATGCAGCACCTAGCATGTCTATAGTTGTGTCTGATCTGCCTCATCAGTTGGATTTATGAATACCCTTAGTGTGTTTCCTCACCTGTAGCCACAGCTGAAAAGGGCCTGCCATGTTAATACTGCTGACTTATTACAGGAAGTAATAGAACCATGCTTAAAAGGACAGAAGTCAACAACTTTTTTAGTTGGCTTAAAACTAGTGAACGGCTCTGTACTGGAAATGCTGGTTTTAGTACTGATTTATTACTTACTTGTATATAAATTGTGGTGTGTGGTGCAGAGCTCCCCGATGATGTTTTGCACCACTGTGGAACAAGTGAGACCAGCCTGTGTTGTGTCCACATCATACAGTTTCTATCATATCAGACTTCTCATTTTAATTCCATATTAGGTTGTAGTTTTACTTTGATTGTGCCTGTATTGATTCGCCCTCTCAAAGGATTGTAGTATAAATGGTGGTGAAGTTTATACAGCGTTACTGTATCAAACCCAGTTGTTTACCTCACTCCAGTGGAGTCAGTATTATTTAAATCATCAACTGTCCCCATTATTACTGTTATCCTGAAGATCCAGACATTAAGGAGACCTGTGGGGTTTCCTCTGATGAAATACGACTCACAGATCCCACCCACTTGCTCTAACTGTAGTTGATATGCAAAGCATCTGAAAAAAGGACAGTTTGTACTTGTGAAGCAAGATATTTAAAACTGTGCGATGTTTTTGTATAAATCATCTTGTGGGCACTAAGGGACACACAATCAGTTCTGTTTGGAACCTCTTTAGTAAAGGTTCCACTACACAGACAAATGATTTATCAGTGGTGTCACCAAGATATGTAATTGTATCTGGTTCAAGTTCATGGGTTGACATTGGTATTAAAAGTAAATTATGTGCAGCTGAATTACAGACGTGCTATGCGTCATACCCCATTTAACTATTTTTTACATTGTACAACTACGTTACCTACCCTTTTTTATGTTCTCTTTTGAAAGTTTTTATGTATTTGATATTTGATAACAATCTTGAAAATAATGTGTAATCATGAATACAATCTTGTTTTCACTTGAATGATTAAAAAATATTTTATATAAATATCTAAAAAGCAAACTGATTATTATTTTAAAAATTGGTGTGTGCTAAGGACATAATTAGAAAGTAGATATCCCAGAAACAACAATACAACTTACTTCAAATGGTTATACTGTGCGCAGTGTAATCCCTTTTCTGCTCCATCCATCTCGTGCGAGATGATATCTCAATAAACAGACATGTTGTCAGTTGTAAATCTATATTCTTAGCTGATCTGCTTTGGCTACATAACCTTTCTTATAGACATTCCTCAGTCAACTGCCAGGAAGGCTTCGTTTGCGCAATCAGCATTCCCCAACCTTGGTCTCTCTTATTAAAACATGCAGTTGGAGCAATGTTGGCAATTGAATTATCAGACAGATCACATAATTACACTGACAGATTTGTTTTACAAATAGCCTAGGCCTACACATTTGAAATCTGGTAGTTTTAAGTTATTTCAAAAAGGTTATGCAGTAGGAGAAGACAATAGGCTACATTATTTATACTTCATAACAAGGTACTAGTACTAAATACGATATATAAATATAGTAGGCCTACTAGTAGGTTCTAATAGCGATTAGGGCCTATTCACAATTTCGCCACTAACCAGAGAACGCGAGTGGTTGTCATGCGTTTTGTGGTGTTCGTGTGCTATTGACATTGACAGAGAGAGCATGTCATTTATCACATGGTCGAACAAGAGAAAACTGTAAAGCAGCATATTTGGACTAAACAAGTCAACACCCTAGATAATTCTCCGCGTTGATTCACTTGCGATATGCGTCAAAGTGCCCTACATTGCCTACGGCAATGTTATGCTGCATTTGGTGTGAACAATAAAACAAATAGAGGCGATGCGTTAAGATCAAATAACACTTGCTAACAACAGCGTTTAGATTAAAAGTGCCTCACTTCTAACAAAAGTAAACACAAGGTGTTTTTCGCACGAACGTTTTGATTGCGGCATGACGATGGAAATTCCGCCCTCATCCATTGCCCATAGGCTACAACCTGTCAATCACAAAACTGACTATCACTCAGTCACCTTTATTTGGAACGCTATCGCACCACCCATGACAGAAGAACACTTTACTGGAAGTCGTATTGCGCTATGGGTTCATGACAACCATGCACTCCCAATCGCCTAGAATGATCTCTTCTCTCTCATTTTCTTTTAAAAGTTAGGTTAATCTTATACAGTAAATTACACTGTAGGCTATGTAGTGCTTTTTGGTAATAGTCCTTGATTTGGGAATTTGGACAGCTCTTTCAAGGAGGTCCCGACCAAACAGTGGACTTTATTGAGAATGGATCACCAAGTTCGTCTCATCTATTTTCTATTTCCGTTGATATGCTCTATAACAGCAACAATACTTCAAATAATCGACCCTGAACCAGCACAGCAAACTACATGCAGCAAGGTAAAACTAGTATTGTACTTCGTGTAAAAAAGATGTGGCTATGAGGAGTATGATGAGTTTGAGGAAGTCCTGGATCATTAATCAATCCATAATAATGATTACTGGTGGAATAAGCTTTATTATCACATAGCCTACTGTCAATTGAAGTAAATAATTTGTTTTATCTCTGTGTGTATGCATTTTATATATGTGTAGGTGTGTGTTTGTTTTTTGAAACACTAGAATTTGCTTTCTTACCATTTGGCAAAAGGTTACAAAGATATAAAATGGAAATTGTTAGTTTGTGTTCTATCTCTTAACACACTTTGAGAATCAAATACTGACCCACTTTACCTATAAGTGTACGTTTTAATAAATATGCTCACGGACAACAGGTACTGCAACACAACAGCATTATTACTAATTCACTAGCAGACTCGAACATGACACCAAACTCCAAGGCTTCAGGGCTCTGTTTTCACAGTAGTTCTCTGTCCCTAAAGGTACTAGGGCAAGCTTTATTTAACTTCTTTACACACTGTAGTACTGATCAGAAATACCATATTGGCCCAATTGAAATACCCCAATGTCAATAAGACGTGTTATTATTTGATTACAAATCCGGAATCTTAAATATAATGTTTGTTTGTTATACGTATATTGTTTTTTTCACCGTACAGTTTATCAATGTTCACCAAGCTGGTATGTTACACAGCCTTTCTGTTTTCTTCCCCTCAGGGGTTGACTGACTGCAGTCAAAAAGGTAAGCCCTCAAATTACTTAATGATGGCTGTTGAGAGTTTATAAAATGAAGAAATGCTATAGAATTTCCAATTGCCAATGGCTTTCTTCTTTCACTCTCTTTCTCTCTTGTCATTCTTGTACTCTAGCTGCGGTCGTTCCGTTTGAGGAGGGTCCTGTAAACATCAGCCAACTAGACCTCAAACTGTTTTTATGTTGTACAAACAGAATAGACTGCAAACTGTGCTTGCGTATTCAGCTCTACCTCTCAGTCCAAGGTACCAAGCCACAGAGAGGAATTACATGCCAATTTGGCAATGTTAAAGTGAGGTAGGAACATGGACTGATGCTGGTGAATTTGCACTGTCACAGGTCAGCATGTGGACGAGGAGGTGTCTGGTGACTATGGAGAGTACAGGAACCTGGATAAGTTGGTAGTACAAGGGAGTAGTAGGGAGGTGACAGGCATCCCAACAGGCAAGAAATCACTTGCTCTACTGAGTTGAATATGACTGTGTCTTTGGCACAGCCACTAATAAACTCTACTAACAATCTATTCTGCTCCTCTCTTTGTATTTCAGAAGTGTGTTATAGCTTCCCTAACTTCCAGCCTCGATGTACGGAAGTGAGGTTCAGATGCTGTCACTCTGCACGGAGTGAGCCATTCTTATTTGAGGTACATAGCCTTATATCCTCCTACAACCACTTATCTCTGGGACAGACAATTGCATGTTACTGTTTTATGTTAATCTGACAATATCATCACATATTATCCTCAATATCATAAAACACATGTGGGCGTTGCTCCAGAAGAATGTTAAGCTGGTGTAAATGTGATGTTGTCTTTGTTTTCTGTGTCTTGTCTATGTATGTGGTGTTTCTATGTGTGTGACTCCAGATGTGGCTGTCCTTCCTGGCTAAGGCAAGGTTTGGCAGCCCAGTCCTCGTCACACTGCTCAATATAGCGAGCACCATTACCATCCCATCATTACAAGAAGGTACAGTAAAGATACAGATACAGTAAAGATATACATTATTCTCATCTTTTTGGGGTAGGAGGATTAATCAAAAATAGTGTCTGCTTGTTTGTCTCTTAGTTTGTTCCCCTGACCTGTATGTTTCAGTTGAAGAGTGTGATGGTAAGTAAAATATTTTTTGATTGCTGATTCTGCTGATTTGCACACTTTATGTGTCCTGCCTGGTGATTCACATATGACAACAATTCTTAGTGCCCAAGCTTCAAGCTGTGACTGACCTGAGGAAAGGTGTGGTTCTGCTCCATTTGGACAACTCTAGTCTGACACAGACCAAGGAGATGGTGATGTGCCAGATGTTTGGGACAGGAGTGGGTGGAGTTTGCAGAAAACAGAACTGGGTGAGTAAATTCCAAAGAACTTCAGCAATTTTCTGCTCACAAACTCCAAATCCTTGTACTGTTGTGAAGCATGCAATTGAGTTCTCTACTTTTTTCAGCACAAAGACCAGAGGGAGATGGCTATTCCTCTGACTTCTATTGCACCTTGCTTGTGTTTTCGGGTAAATTTGATTCTCAAAAATATTAGAATATGAAACTGAATGCAAGAATGATCCCTTTGTGTATTTAATGAGTCACGCTTACTATACACGGTACTATAAATCTTTCACTTGCCAACTCCTCCAATCCCCACCCACTTTTTCCAAACGCACACAGCTTGTGTGCATAGCGTGTGTGTAGCATGTGTAATGCATTGAGGATGTGAAGTAAACAGGACAGTATACACAGTACAGAAGTATAACATTTTCTTACATCTAACTTTCTCTGTGTCAGGTCAGGTGGAAAGGAAAGGAACTTCACAACATGGTCTGCCCCTTCCTTAACCACCAAGGTAGGACACCATTTGTCTGACTTAGGGTTTGTGGCATAACACAAATAAAAATTGGGTAGTCACATTACAACAAAAGCAAAGTGTAGGCTACCTTATATTGCATTTATGTCCTGCTAGGCACTTTGTAATGGCAGAATAATTATTTTGGTTCAGAAATCTTCAGAAGAATGCGGGATAACGTGTCTGTGTCTGTGGTGGAGGCACAGACGAGGGAGGGCAATGGCAAAGCTCTTCAATGGAACCTGACTGCTCCCTGTAGACTAAAGGGGGAACTCTGGCTGTGCAGGACAGATGTGGTGGCAGGCCAGTGTGTGGAGGTGGAGGGTTCCAGACAAAAACTGAATAACCAGTCCAGTGATGGCTGGATTGCCACTCTCTATGGACACTGGGTAATGACTGTGTGGAGTTATGGTTAATGTGAGACCTTCAGTAGAGGTTGTTCTTTGGTTCCTGATCTCACATTAGCTTGGCTTTGACCTAAACCTTTCCATACTTTATACATTTAGAGGATGATTTCTGAGACTGTGTCTAATTGTTTGTGGGTTTTATTTGGACAGAAATGGGGAGAGTTCCTTAATGTGATCCCCGATCCTGCTCTCTGTGTACAGGTAAGTCACTTTCTCTAGAGGTGTAGGTTGGTAATGAAGTAAAATTGATTAAAAAAACCTGCTGTATTTATAGAGAACATGTGGGCTCTTTTGTCAAGGTGAAAGTGCAGGGAATGGATTCTGACCTGGAGCCAGTGTGTCCATTTGCAAGTAAGAATCTTTCAGATTTCAATTCTATGTTTAAATGTGTGTCCTAGCTGTCTTTGGTTAACCCCCTGTATATCTACTGAATCAAGCACCACACATTATCTGGTGTTCCATTAGCTGAAAGGATTGTTGGCCGAAATAATAACGACAAAGAAAGATTACAGTATTTCAGTTATTACAGCTTTTTTTACAGGTGCAGTCTCAACTATTTATCTGTGTTGTCCAGGAACCCGTGGACGATGGACTATGCCTTTGCTTTTTGGTCTGTTGTTCATCTGTCTGAGCATTCCGGCAGCCTTTGTCATACAGGGTGTCCTGAAAGGTTTGTTAATCATCTACTGAGTACAAAACATACAGTAGTCAGCCTCGGAACTCGTTTTCTCTGTAATAAGACTTAGATCTCACACACATTGTATTGTGTTGTGATTGTATTCATTCTTATCCCTCTAGGATATTTGTGGAGGTGGTTGAAAGAGGATGACATAAAAGGTTTGCAAAAAATAATTGGTCTATTACTTGTTTTTACTTTTGCAGTTCACTTCCTACATTCTATAGGGTGATATGTACTGTATATATATATATTTTGTGGCATCTATCAATTCCTGGCTGCATCTCTCCCTATCTCTGTCTCAGGTGCAGTAGGAGGGGGTCATGTGGTGCTGCTGTACCTCCCTGATGAGGACCCAGCTTTATCAGGGCTGGTAGGTCGCCTGGGCACGTCCCTTCAAGCTCTGGGCTTCAGTGTATCTTTAGACCTGTGGAGTCAGGCTGAACTTGGTGTCTTGGGCCCTGTACCCTGGCTTCACTCCCGGCTGGACCGTCTGCAGAGACAAGGGGGCAAGGTGATCCTAGTGCTGACCAAGACATCATGGGACAGGGCTGAGGACTGGGGCCACCGGGGCTGGGGTAGGGATTCTCCCAAAGGGATGGAAGAGGGAGAATCAGATGGGGATTGTCCTGCCCCATCGTATTCAGATGTCTTCAGTGCCTCGTTTAGCTGCATACTAGCAGACTACCTGCAGGGTCGTGCTGGTGAGCGCTTTGCTTTGGTGCAGTTGGAGTCTCTGCCTCCCCAGCTGGCTGGGGGTAGCAGGCCCTTGCCTGAACTCTTTCGCGGGCTCCCCCTCTTCAGTCTGCCCTCCCAGAGCCTGGGCTTTCTGACTGAACTGGCCATACGAGGGCGTGGAGCTACTGTGTCTGGGCGAAGGCGACGTGCTGGGGGGCTGAGGGCTGCCTCACGGGCCCTGGCAGGAGGACTGAGGGGCTTTACTGGTGAGTCCACTGTGTTTCGGCTAGCAGGCGTGTCCCAAGACTGTGTTGGAACAGAGGTGGAGGACCTTTGGGAAACTGTACCCCTGCAGCCATCGCTGTCTCTTCCCTCCACCCCACCATCCAGCCCCGATACATGTTCCAAGACCGTTGGCTTAGACTGGGTTTGACAGGGCAGGAGAGGCTGTGGAGCCGTCAGAAGCCTTGCATATGAGGACAGCTGTGACCATTGTAGCACTACTGTAAAACTATTTGGTTTCAAGAACTTATTACCCCAAATACTATGGGTTATGTAAAGTTATGTTTCATCATGTTTCATAATAGGCTTGAAAAGGAGAAAGTTACTTTCGTTACTAACTACTACTTCACACTTTATTGTATTTCTAACTCTAAATGTGTAGTGTTAACTACATCAGAATATGGTCGATAACCTTACCTATTCTTACAACATACATTTTTGCTCATGGGTGTGGTTATATGTTTTGCCTTATGTGAAGTGAATTTTTTGCCATATTAACTTGACATGTATACATGTAACATATTGTAAATCAGCAGAGTGTGTTCTGTCCAATGAACTTAGAGTGTGTGTGTGCTATTGTACATGCTTGTGTTTGTAATATGGGATGTAGATAAATGTAGCTACTGTTCGACTTCAATGTTCAGATCCTTATTTTTTTCTATGCATTTTTCTGTTTCCATTTGGTATTTTTTTGGAAATGTTGATGTGCATATTCACAGGGCTTTTTTAATAAACTAAAACAAAACCTCCTTTTGTTTTGGGAAGACATAATAAAACAAGCAAAACAAATGGCGATCTAGTCATTGCCTGAATTTCATGAGTGTATTTTAACCCCCAAAGCCAATGTCCAAAACTATCACACAATATTTCTATCAGAGATTGTAAGCAAACCTTCAACTTTTGGTAGGTATCTTGACACAAGCTGTAACCTTAGTTTACTGTAACACGTTGAGTGCACCTGCCATTCATCCTTGGCATGTTCACAGTAGCAGACACGCCTCTTTTAGTACTCGGCGGATCATGATTGGGTCTCGAACGAAATCACAATGGGGTTTGGCCGTTTCTATCCATGCAGCTGGGATGCGAAAATAGCAGATGTGAAGGGGGACCGAAGGGGGAGTTATCATTAGCACTCCCTTTTCTGAGTAGCTAGCTAGCTAACTATTTATGAAGGTTAGCTAGCTGTGCACGAGTCAACGAACAGCACCAGGCAATAATATAATCCAGAAAATAGCATCGCTAGCTAGCAGTGTTTTAGTCAGACGTCGCAGAGGAAGCTTGATAACGTGCGAGTCTGTCTCTCAAACTGCAGGTAGGATCAGCGATGAAGCTAGGCTTGCTATCTAGCTAGCCCACAGTACAGCCTAGTACTTGTAGCTAGCTAAAATGAAAGCTCTGTGGGCTAGCTAGCCGGCGAGTTGTCTATGTAAAATACTTGAAGTAACTGATAACGGTCAATTTCTATGATTTTATAAGCTCTCATTTCACATGTGAAGTTAATTTGACGTTAGCAAGCACGCAGCTTGCCATCTTCGCAGAGATAGAGCTATAGCTACTGTCTAGTTTGATGATGCTGATGATAGTGTTAGCCTCTAATCAGGTCAGGACGTCCCCCTTGGCGACACACATGATCGCTGTCAAGGTTGAGAAACATGGATTTGAGATCACATTAGGCCTGCTCAAAATGCCTACAATATTCAAATACTACTAATAATATATCTAATAATAAGTAATAATAATATTCTGTAAAGAGCAACATAATCCTGTGAACAACTCATAACACTTGGATTTTGGTTTCCCTGTTTCATCAAAGGACTAGAACCTGTCTACAGTATTTATGTAGTTCAACATCTGTCCGATCCAGTATCATCAGTACTTATTTCCTGTCTCCCTGCTGTTTGTCTATCCTAGCTGTGTGCAGCGCCATGTGGTGCTCGTGGCCCCTGCTCCCAGCCCTGGTGCTTTTCTCAGTGCTCTCAGTGGTCCAGGTACAGACAGCACCCTGCCAGACATGTCGCAAACTCACTGACAGTTTCCTCAAGGTCAGTCTCACTTTCTCACTCATTGTGTTCTTTGTCTCTGGTTCTATGTTTCTTATCTTCCTCCTCATTTAACATCTGTTATTATGTGATCTTTCTCTTACCTCTAGGGCCTGGAGAGAACAGCCAATAAGAACTTTGGGGGTGGTAACACTGCCTGGGAAGAGGAGAAGCTGGCTAAATATGAACGCAGGTGAGGGTGGGCTCAACATGTTTCATCTCTGAGATGAATGGAATGCCAGGCATTGTATCATGGCTTTGTGTAAGTCAGTTACCATTGACAATGTGGGCTAAGCCTGATGCTTTCATACAAAGGTCTGTTACCTGATGCTTCTTACATTAATTATATGCTGATTAAAGCTACCTGCAGTAGCCCAGTGGTGCCGTTGTAAGGTTGAGTAATACAGAACTAATTCCAGTGTTGGAGGCATACACACGTGTGCTTGCCTGGGGGATTGAGTGTGTACAGTATCTGGAAGGTTATCTGTTTGAATTTAAAAGAAGAAACAGATGATCACAGTCCTCATGGTTTCCCAGTTCTCTTTCCTCCTCCTGAGCCTCGCCCAATATCTTCTGTTTTAGTGAGACTCGCCTGCTGGAGATTGTAGAGTCGGCCTGTGAGACTTCTGACTTTGACTGTAACCGATTGCTGGAGCAAATAGAAGACCAGGTGGAGACATGGTGGTTTCACAGGTGTGTGTGTGTGTGTGCTGTAAAGTACCAGTAACTCACCCGTCACTGCCTTAACCACCACTGCTTGTGTGTCCTGTAGGCAGCAGGAGGCCCCAGACCTGTTTGAGTGGCTGTGTATAGAGGAGCTCAGACTCTGCTGTCCACCGGGGCGCTTTGGACCCCAATGCCACGGTTGTGCATTGATCTACTATACAAACATGTATACAGTACATGTAGTTAAACAGCCTTAGCCTCACACATCTCCCCTAGGTTCACTGTACAGAGAGGATGGCTTATATCTGGGTTTGATCCTCCTGCAGAATGTCAGTCTGGACCAGGAGGAGTGTGTGGAGGTCTGGGCCGCTGCGAGGGAGAGGGAACACGTCTTGGAGACGGTGACTGTGTCTGTGACCCCGGATACTCGGGCCAGCTGTGTCAGAGCTGTGCCGACGGCTACTACAGGGAGAAGAGCACCAATCACAGCACAGCTGGCTGCGCAGGTAGTCAATCACAGACAGTCTGATGGACGCCCAGTCGCATGCAGATGTATCGATACTAAAAGTTATTTTTTGTGTTTGTCATGGCTGTAGCATGCTATCACTCATGCAAGAAGTGTACCGGGCCCGAGGATTACAAATGTCTAGACTGCAAACCTGGATGGATCCTCCATGACAACAAGTGTGTGGGTAAGTACATATGTGTGTGTGTGTCTCTTTCTCTCTCTCTCTCTCTCTCTCTCTCTCTCTCTCTCTCTCTCTCTCTCTCTCTCTCTCTCTCTCTCTCTCTCTCTCTCTCTCTCTCTCTCTCTCTCTCTCTCTCTCTCTCTCTCTCTCTCAGTGTAACTTCTAATATAATCAGCCTTTTTCATGTAGACACTGATGAGTGTGGCACAGAACTGGCTCGCTGTCCCTCCAACACCTACTGCCACAACACAGATGGATCATACGAGTGCAGAGGTAGGAGCCTTCTCAGTAAACATGGTTCTGTTACATGTATCGGGATTCATAAGAGTTTGTAGTAAACCCTGTGTTTCCCTGCTCTGCACCGACCCAGGCTGTGACCAGGCATGTGTGGGCTGTATGGGCAGTGGACCAGCCCGCTGTAAAAAGTGTGCCCGTGGATACAAGCTCAAAGGAGCCAAGTGCCTAGGTGAGAGAGTTCATCAGTGTTTGTGTTTAGTATCTCTTTCCCTCTCTGTGTAAACATCATCCTCTCTGTCTCTCTTTCAGACGTAGATGAGTGTAGCGAGAGGGCCATAGCATGCCCAGGCCTGAATGAAGCCTGTGTAAACGAGGAGGGCTCCTTCCATTGTGACTGTGCTGATGGCTTCATCCGCCGAGACAGCATCTGTGTAGAGAACCAGCCACCCAGTAACTTACACACACACACACACACACACACACACGTATGTTAAGTAACTTTTGAACAGCAGCCTCAATAAACCTTTGGTAATCTCTTTCCTTAGGTGGTCCAGAGAAAGGTCTGTTTGATGACATGACAGATGATGAGGTCCTGGTCCTACAGCAGATGTTTTTTGGCGTGGTGATCTGTGCCCTAGCAACGCTCGCTGCCAAGGGCGACATGGTGTTCACAGCCATCTTCATCGGGGGCGTGGCTGCAATGGCCGGCTACTGGCTGACAGAGAAGGGCGACCGAATGCTGGATGGATTTCTGAAGGGACGATAGCCTATCAGACGCCATGGATTCGGGAAATAGAAGACACTTGGAATGCAAGCCAATTAACAGATTCAGTTTGGGTGGAATGGCTACAGCTTTACTGGACAGTTAAGGAGGTGTTGGTTTTAGTGTTGGGTGACAGAGGGGTGTAAGGAGAGGCGCAGTGGGGAGACGTTGCCTTTCGTACGATGGACAATACAAAGAAGATGACTAGAGATAATGGTTAAGTTATTTAAAATAGGACCAGGTACAAGAGCTAAAGACACAAGCTATTCCGAAAATATTGAAGACACAGACCATGTATGCACTGAAAAATGGATCTAAACTTGAGCCCCTGACTTTGTCCTAGGAGAGCGAATGGGGGCACAGGAGACTTCTACTGATTGTTACTAAGTTATTATGCATTTGTATCTTATACTGGGCAAAACGTTGCTCCAATATGATGTCTATTGCCTCCACACAATCTAGACTGTGACCACTTATAATGCATCCTTGGTTTTTCCTGGATGCTGTTACTTTGACACCCAGGCTTTTGTGCAGCTGGGAGAGAGACAGGTGGAGCGCCTGACCCTGCTGCTATATGGATGAAAGTGCGGAGAAGATACTGCTGTCCAATATAGAAACACTGTTCATTTTTTGTCTCCATTAGGACTTTTGCACAGAACGACTCTAGGTATGAATGCATGAATAACAGAAACTGCAGCAGCTGATGATGTCCTGTATGTAGGCTTCTTTCAGTTCTGCTCTGATTGGCATGAAAGTGTATAGCTGCCTGATGCCCCTTCTTTCTTATTTACTGTTAGATGTTAGACACTGTAAGGATTCAAGGCCCATCATGACCCATCAGGGCCCAGTCACTTTGCCCCGTAGCAGGTGAATGAGTGAAATTGTGTGGCTGTAGTGGTATAACAAATCCAATGTTGTACATCAGCAGACAAGGATGTTACCCATTCTGCTTCTGCCTTTTAATTTATTTTTAAACTATGATTTATTACGTGTGGGTCTTGTGGTAGTATGTTAATGGTAGGCCCTGCTCCGTGAGACCCAGGTTCCTTGATCAGGTCTGACTGCACTACTTAAGCTACTTGATTGGTCCCAATCCATCCATGTTTTTATCTGTGACTCATTCCGAATCAGACTCAGAATGTACTGTAGCACATGCTGATGAGACTGACCACGTTCACGTTCCTTTGCCACATTTCTCATGGTCCATGTCTCCGTTTCATGACAACTTTGTGTATATTTGTCGTCCACTCAATAAATTTGCATCATCATTATGGATAGACATTTAATTTTTTTGTACTTTTCCATAAATGTAGACATCTCATACAACCCCCCCCCCCTGATTTGTTGACACATGCAGTAGTGTTATAGGATGTGGCAGAGCAGAATCTGAGCCTGTTTGTCTACTTCAGAGTGCCGCTCCAGTTGATAGGGTTGAGGTGCAGCAGTTCTTTCTCCCTCATTGCCTCCAGGGAGCGAGTTAAGACCCTGTCCCTCCAGCGCTGCTCCATCAGCTACAGACACACAGGGAAGAGGGAAAGATAGATGACCATGTTCGCCTTCACTTGGATATCATTGAAGATCAACAGTGCAGCCAACATTTGGACATGTGGTACCCTCTTGTTCTCATCTCTGTAATGTGTCATCTCTTTGCTGTGATGGACCCTCTTCTCCCTCTCGTTGGACAGAGCTAGGCAATCTACTTCCCGCAGAAACTCCGCCTCTGCAGCCTTACTGGCCAGCTGCATGCTCTGCCCCGCCCTTTTCTCCTCTATCTGTCTCTTGAGATGCTCCCGCAATTCCTTCCTGGAAGACAGGATTGTTTTTCAAGCCAGAGAGCCCCTACAAACCATTAGAACGATAATTATAATTGATAGGGAAGGAGAAGGCACTAGAAGCCAGTTTCAGAGAGAGGTGGGGGTGGGGCATGGGAATCAGTACAGATAACTACAGTTTGTATCACACCAATCAAAATTATGACTCAGTAAGGAATACTATGTGCAAAATAATTGACTACCTGTACTCCTCTCTCTCAGTGCTGGTGCCATAGAATGGCTTACGCCAGACTTGGTGATACCTTAAATATGCATAGGAAAAAAGGTATTACCAACTCATCAAAGGTACTAAAATCCCCATAGCATCTGACAATATCAGAAGCTCTGCTTAGTCAGACTTACTTAAAGTACTCCTTTCTCTGCATGAGCAATGTTCTCTGGTGGTTATGATGGTGAACTGTCGGTGTCTCCAGCCAGACAGTGCGTTTACGGACTAGAGGTGGATGTAGGGGGTCCAGTCTAGGTATACTCTGGTGAGTTGTTACGTAATACAAATCCTTAGTGGTGGCAAGATAAATAGTCACCAGAAAGGTAATTCAGACGTGGAGCTTACCTGGTTAACTGTAAGAGACAAAGTAGAAGGAGAGAGCAGTGGCAATGTCAGAGATGTGACCATCAGGTAGCTACTCTGATGGATAGGTGTGGCACTTGGAATGGACACAGGTGTGGCAGTGGAAGTTTGACGCACAGCAGCTGTGTAGGTGAAACAGGTGAGATATTGACTGACAGTTGACATTTGATGCTAAGATAGTACCACATAAAAGCCACACCAAAGTTGTGCTTACGTAGTTTCATTCTGTAGTTGTATCCTTCTGTAGTTTCCTCGTGTTTAACAACCAATTGAGTCCAGTTTTAGTACAAAAACGTCTGTAAGGTCACTCAACTTTATGGCACTCCTTATCGCTACTGTATCAGAAACTTGTAGCTTGTGAAGTATTGAAACATAAAAGGAATATACTGGTCTAAACCTCTAGCACAATAACATGTTAAGTAAGATAGATAGGTACTGCAGTCATAAACGAGCTAACAAGAGTGTTTAGTCGTTGGCAACAGTTGCCTTAGGAATCAGGTTACTCTTATGTAGAGAAAGCTGGCGCTGTGCGCCGTACAATGCACCACTGCCCTTCAAAAGAAAATGTATTAGCATGGGAACAAGGACCTGACCATCTAGTCAGACAACAGCTGTACTAGCTCATTAACCCTCTTCAAAATATATTGAAGTGAATGTTACTACTGCAAAGTGCAAATAGGGCTTTAAGATTCAAATAAAATATTTCCTCATATATCGGAACAATTATAAAGAAGAAATAAGTCCATAGTATTTTATTTGAAACAAACACATAGCATGATGTACGAGGCTCACTGCACGAAGTATTCAAATGTCTGGGTTCCAGTATGGCAGGTTTGTGGGCTTGTGAGCAAGGATTCAGGTCCACCCTTTTTGATAAAACAGGTTTTGCAGGAAAATTAGGAAAATGGATCCTACTGTTTGGCAGACTTGTTGTAAACATGTTAAATGCCTAGACTTTCAGAGTTCTCCTGCAGCCAAGTGTGATACTTGTTCAACTTGTGATCCTTGGGAGTCACCTGGAATAAGAGACACACACCAGAAGCTCACTGTTGACAAAAGCTTATATTACATTTAGTCATTTAGCACAAGCTCTAATCCAGAGTGATTTACAGTAAGTACAGGGACATTCCCCCCGAGGCAAGTAAGGTGAAGTGCCTTGCCCAAGGACACAACGTCATTTGACACGGCCAAGAATCGAACCGGCAACCTTCTGATTAATAGCCCTTCCCTAACCGCTCAGCCATCTGACCCCAAATAAAAACCTATTTGATATGTTTGATATAATTTATTTTATCCAAAGCGATGTACAGGGGACAGTTTGAATCAGGCGGAGCTGGTTTATGCAGGAGACTCCGAGACCTAGCACGTCACTAGCAACTCGTCATATCACGCAGTCGGGGCACACCTTAGCAGGGCGGTCTATTTAAACAGGATATCGCTTTATATCGGTTCTGTGTCCCTTTCGTAGGGGAAATGCGTTCGCTGCTCTCTGCTCGGATGTCGAGACAGTGTCTCCGTTGGATGCGGCAGGAAGCCGAGCAGAACCATTATGCCAAAACATGTATTTTATCGTGTGTAATAAAGTATCAAGTAATCACTACTACTGAGTCCTCCTGCCTGAACTTGGGACAACTTGACCAGAAGGACACTGAGTTAGTGTTCCACCCATCTCCATGGTGGGAGACAGCACTGAATATTAGGCACATAATGATATACTGTAACTCCTTGTATGACTCACTCACCTGTCTCCATTCCTCCACGCAAAATATTCTGTAGGAGTCATTGCCATACTTTCCAATGCCATGGAGCTCTATGGGGTAACGCCATTTCTTAATCAGGTACTCATCTGTATAGGACACAAAGAAGTATGAGGCTGTGTAACACAAAAGTGGATCTGGGAATTTTGACTGAAGAGTCACCTTGTAGTAATTAGAAAATCATTTTTGCCTGTGAACCAGGACATGTTTGGAGAGTGGACTCACCAGAGAACCTGATGATGGTTTTGGCTCGGAGCTCATACAAGCCCAGAGGCCTGAGCAGCTCAGCCAGGGGCTTCCAGTCAGCTCCCCGGGTCACCTCTGCTGATGGGTACTGTTTAAAGAACTGCCACAGCACTGGGATGGCCATTTTACCTGGTTGAAAGAGGACACATAGACACTTACTCTTGTATTTCTCCATGCTACAGTGTGTGTGTGTGTGTGTGTGTGTGTGTGTGTGTGTGTGTGGGGGGGGTGTAGTCACCGCTGGTCTTGTTAAGGAAGATGGTGGCCACCAGAAGTTTCCAAGGATGATGAAATAGGGTTTCTTGTACCAAGTTAAAGGGGGAGCGAGGGGGGATCCACTTCTTCAATGCTTTTCTCCTGGGGGGACTCAGACCTGGGTAGAGACAGTACACCAGTCTCAAGAACCATTCCATTTCTGACCCTTTGACATGCATTGATACCTATTACTCAGTTTAACCATTACCCTCTTTTAGTGCCTTCCTGCTGAAGTAAGGACTAGTCTTCCGTTTGTCTACCGACAACTTTGATTCTGCATAGCAAGAGGACATGACAGACCATCAGATTTGAGTTTCATTTAGCAACAACACGGACCAATACTGACATTGTTCATGACTGGTACAGACAAAATAGAAACTTACTTCTACTGGAATCTATCACTGGTGTAGGGCTCCCTCCAGTGGTCTCAGGAGATGACAACAGCTCCACCTGTTCCGGCACCTCTGTTTCCAAGTCGCCCATAGCCTCACCCTTAGCATCAGGCTTCCTAACCTTCTCCCCCTCAACCAAGCCCTCATCTTCCCCCTCACTCTCAGTGGCTGACTGAATCGTCACTACTGGAGCAGGAAGCTGAGAAACTGTACGTTTCTCCTGTTGGCCAATAGAAGGATCTAGTGGGTCAGCAGGCCGGGGCAGTCTCAGTATCTTCTCCCTCAGCAGCCTTTTCCTTTGAGGACTCTCCAGGATGACATCCTCAGCTGCTGATGAGCCCTTTTCAGCTGAATCACTGCCATCCTTATCCTTGCTAGATAAGTCATGAGTGTTTCTCTGAGGGATGTCTTTGTTGATGTCAGGTGGCGGGATACCAGTGTCTGTGCAACTCCTTGTCGCATCTCTGTGATTGTCCCTGACGAAGGGAGCTGTGTCAGAAGACTGCTGGGTAAGAATGGTGATTTGGTCTCTGTGTCTGGTCCTCTGCCTACAGGATGTGGATAAGGCGGCTTGTTTTCTGCTGTTCGGCAGCTTCTCCTGTCTCTCCTTCTGTCTGGTTTCCCTCTTCTGTCCCTCCTGACAGGCCAAGGAAAGAGGGGTTTCTGCACCGCCACCCTTGGTGGAGAAGTCAAAGTGTTCCACGTGTAAATCTCTTCCTTCATCTTGGAGGAGAAAGGCTTGAAGAGATGCCCTTGACCGAAACCTCTGTCCCTGGGGACTGCAGAGAAAGTAATCTGATTGCATAATGTGGTATTGATGGTCTGATTCCAGCCACAATGCACTTATCCTCGTGCTGAGTGATCACTATTGAGTTAAGCTTAAATAATTGTGACAACACATTGCATTAAATAATGAAAAAGATGTACTGAGTCACCTTGTTATATAGACGTCCATTTTACCAGCTGTCTTTCCAGTTTTCCGCTGTTTCACCACTCTCACCCAGCCTGGTGGCATCCTAGAAGCTTGGCTTGACTCCTCCATGTATCCAATGGGGCTTGGGGTCTGTAAGTTCATCACAAACAAATCTACGTTGAGGTCTGTGTTTTTGAGTTATTTGTTTGTGACAGTCATTGCGTGAGTTCGGATTTATGAGCAGTGTTCAGTACCTGTCTAACAGTACGAACCCGGGATCGAGTATAAGGCTGAAATCTTATGATGATGAGAGCACGTTTTCCGACTTACCATGAAAGCCTACAATATCCTTCAGTTTTTGCTTGACATTTCTCACTGTTGTGAAGATCTTGCAAGCCACGGATTTTTCAGCCTGAATAATTGTTCAGGCACTAGTTATGATGAAGTTAACATCACACGTTGCTTTCTCTATTGTACTAGCCTATGATTCTTTAACCAGATTGGACGGAGTATAAAATAAAACCAAAACTACAATTTAACCATGAAATATTGTATTTATTCGCGCAAATCTGAACACCATGGTAGCAAGCTAGCCTAGAGAGTAGCAACGTTTATCCAAGCTTCAGACGTCATATGACGTGCGCAAACGCAGATCCTGCAGTTGCGCAGGAGTTGGCAGTGAATGCACAAACTGAGATGATGACAGCAAGCTAGCAATATCGTAGCAATCTGTTGAACAAAATACATTAGTCGATTTGATAAAAGTCACAATGAGAGCCGTCGCCACATGGATAGACAAAGTACATGATCGTGACAAAGTTGAGCAATGGTAAGAGTATTTTTGAACTGTGTCTGCTGTCTGATTTGGTTTGCTCTAACGTTACTAGTCTAATACTAACGCACTAAAAAGCTAGCACTACACTAGCTAGTTTATAAAGTGTTAGGGTAGCAACGGCGGTTACTATGTAAACTCCCAGATTGTCCACAATGATCAGCTAGGGCTTTCAAGTGCTGCGTTAGTTGTCTAAGTGCACAGAACCAAAACTGTTAGTAAGGTACTATGCCATGCAGTTGCGTCTCTCTTATTATTTTAAAGTAGCTTAGATTAACAGCCTACTCTGTGCCCTTTTATGATATTATGCACTAGTTAGCTGCAAGCTACTGTAATTGAGCTGTCTAGCCTGACCTCTTGGATGCAGCAGTTAAAAGCATTTTAGATAATTTGTCAATTTTACTATGTTGCATCAGTTATACGCTATGAAATCACCTTTCAAATGTAGCTCTTATTGTTAAGGTTACGGTTAGCTACTTATAAATAATATATGCTAAACTTATTATGGATGCTCAAATTCAATAGATTGATGGATAGATACGTGTACAATATTAAGGTTACGTTATTTATAAAGACGTGCAACTCTGTGCACAGGGTCAGCAGTCATAAAATGATACGATCATGTTCTTCATTCTAGTATCTACGATCTTGCCTTCAAACCAGACGGCAGCCAACTTATTGTTGCTGCTGGAAACCGTGTTTTGGTAAGATATATCCCTTTGTTTGTCTCTTTATGTATTGCCAGAAAAATCTAACTAATATTCGTTAACATGAATAACTGACCATATGGCAGTAATGACAGTGTCTACTAAGGGAATCAACATGTCCTTATTCTAGGTGTATGACACATCGGATGGAACTCTTATTCAACCCCTGAAAGGACATAAGGATACTGTCTACTGTGTGGCTTATGCTAAAGATGGTACTAGACATTTGACACCTTGTCAAAATAATATCTTAATAGCCACCACCATCACCACATCTTGTTTCATATGGTATCCTACTTTGTAACAGGAAAACGGTTTGCATCAGGGTCTGCTGACAAAAGCATCATAATATGGACTTCTAAACTGGAAGGGATTCTAAAATACACGTGAGTTTGTCACCAGGTCACACATATATGACTCATATATGACATTAATTTATGGTCAATCTTTCTGTATAGCTGCTTAGCTCATTTATGTGTATCTCCTCAGCCATAATGACTCCATCCAGTGTGTGGCCTACAACCCTGTCACTCACCAACTGGCTTCCTGTTCCTCTGGGGACTTTGGTAAGTAGGCTGAGACTGCACTTTGATTTCCCAGAGGGATAGAATATTTAAAGTAGCACTGTTGTTGTTAAAGCACTAGTTATTTGTTTTGTTGTATTCTGTTTCTGTAGGTCTGTGGTCCCCAGAGCAGAAGTCTGTTTCCAAACATAAAGTCAGCAGCAAGATAACATGCTGCGGGTGAGTGTGACTCTTCAGTTTCAGACTTAGAAAGTGTTTAGATCTCCAAATGTTTATATACCTAATGCAACACTAGCCGACCTGTGCTGAAGTATTCCATTTGACCATAGGTGGACCAACGATGGCCAGTACCTGGCCCTGGGAATGATGAATGGGGTGGTGAGCATCAGGAATAAAAACGGAGAGGAGAAGGTCAAAATAGAGCGTCCAGGAGGCTCCTCCTCTCCTATCTGGTCCATTGCCTGGAATCCATCAAAGTTAGTCCCTGAATGTGGTTGGCATGTTACTTTTCAGTAAATTCATAAATGTTATAGGAGTTTTTGTCTTAATGTTAGAACGGGGGTCTTGGTCTTGAGTTGGCCAGTAGATGGCAGTGTTTGACCAGGCAGGCTCTCACAGGGACTGGTGGAAGTGGATGCCATTCTGTGAGGCAGAGGATGACAATGCTGTGGATGAGAGAAGTCTGGAGCAGCTGTACCTGCTAGCTGATGCCACCAGCTGCCAGAGCAGACAGAGCAGCACAGTAGGGATACTGGATGTGCAGATGGAGGTAGAGAGACAGGCAGGGTCAGGGATAGAGAGAGACGGGTCTGGAGGAGAAGAGACAGCAGAGACAGTGCTGCAAGAAGTCATCTCTGACCCAGAGTACTGCAGCCAGCTCAGGTATGGAAGGGGAGAAGAGGAAAGTGGAAGCAAGGACGTTTGAGTGATAGATTTCCGGCGCAGATTTCTGAAGACAGTCAGATGTGTTACCTTAGCAGTGACAGTGGCAGAGTGTTGAAATGTATAATAATGTCATAACACTGACTTGTTTCATGACCTCAGGGATGAGCACAATGATATCCTGGCTGTAGCAGACTGGGGCCAGAAGCTGTCCTTCTACCAGCTTAGCGGTAAACAGGTGTGGATGCAAATGATTAATATATAATAATGACATTATTAATACACAATGCCTGGGAACTTTGATTGATCAACGAAGCCTAAGTTGTCTGGATGTTATCATAAAAAAAAAAATCTTTGCTATGGCAACCAGCCACAATTATATTTAGGCAACCTACTACACACGGCCTGATGTCCAAAGCATGTCATGATACCACTTCACTGGACCTGTAAGGTCAATATTCCTGTTGCAATCAGCCTGTCAGAAACAATTGAAACCATAACACTGCATTGGACGTGATCCTGTTCAGTGTTTAATAACGTTTCCCTTCCACCCCCTCCTTCCCAGTGCCCCTGGGTATTACTGGAATTATAGACAAATATGCACTGTTCATTACTCTGCCATGATACCTTAGGTTCATACGTTGTCACTGGGATGTTTATCTGTTTAAGTGAACATGCTGTTTTGATTACAGCGCTAGGAATAGTCTGTAATAAAACAACGAAGGTTGTCCAAATGGGTCTTATTTCAGGGCAAAAGAATGGACCGTCAGGCGGTTTTCTTTACAGTGTGAGGAGAAACAGATGCACCGTCGGGGAACTGATATGACGTTGCACAAATGGACCTCAAGTGCCAGCACAATAGGGCCTATTTAGAAAAGAGAGTGTTTCTTTTTTTCTTTTTTTTTAATGTCTTTTGGACAGGCACTCAAAGGGACAGCTAAATGGACCGCAGGCTTTGATGTGTGTAAGCCCAGTCTGGGGAAAGTGTTGGCCCAGACCCTGTTTCATAAATTGTCGAGAGATTTCCTTGTTGTCTTCATGGCTGCTTCTCTGCTTCTCTCAGATAGGGAAGGACAGGACTCTGACCTATGACCCCTGCTGCGTCAGCTACTTCTCCAAGGGGGAGTACATAGTCATGTGCGGCTCAGATAAGCAGGCCTCCCTTTACACCAAAGACGGGGTGCGGCTCGGCACCATCGGAGAGCAGAACTCCTGGGTGTGGACCTGCCGGGTCAAACCAGACTCCAACTATGTGGTGGGTTGGGATACTATGGAGACCTTGTGGAAGAGTGTGAAATCAGACCTCATACTGTAGAACTGTTCCCATGCCAGAAGATCTCATGTAACCATGTGTGTAAGCATGTGGTTGTGAGAGGGAACAGTATCACAATGCTGTGATATGTTATTAAAGTGGGGATTTGAAATGGTATCACAGCTTAAGATGGGTTCACAAACCAATAACACAGATGCCTTTTCTTGGTCTATACCACATGTGATGATGTATGAGAGAGAGAGACAACTTTCAGTCTGGTATTTGTGCCAGACCGGGCCCTGACAACAGGAAGGATGTGCCTCTCGCTGTCTTTTCTCCAAGGTGATAATGGGATGCACTGCTACATTTTTGTGCTGAGTGTTTTAACCGGCTCCCCTGCAGGTGCTGGGCTGTCAGGATGGGACCATCGCTTTCGTCCAGCTCATCTTCAGCACCGTGCACGGCCTGTACAAGGACCGCTACGCCTACAGAGACAGCATGACCGACGTCATCGTCCAGCACCTCATCACCGAGCAGAAAGGTGTGGTCACATACACACAGCCCTCCTCACAGGCCACCAGGCCACTCAGGAAAAGCAGCAAGGCCCCCCTCTATCATCCGCTCATCCCCTCTCTCCCCCACCCCCCCCCCCTCTCATCCCTTTCTCTTCCAGTGCGCATTAAGTGCAGGGAGCTGGTGAAGAAGATTGCCATCTACAGGAACCGCCTGGCCATCCAGCTGCCTGAGAAGATCCTCATATACGAGCTGTATTCGGACGATTCCTCCGACATGCACTACCGAATCAAGGAGAAGATCTGCAGGAAGTTTGAATGCAACCTGCTAGTAGTCTGTTCCCTGCACATCATCCTGTGCCAGGTGAGACTGCATGGCTGGTATGTGTCAGAGTATGTTTACAGTGTGGAGTGTCTGCTGCACTTGGAACTGTGTGTCTACTCCTCAGGACTTGTTAAGCAGGATTGTCTCAAACACTCGCGAACATGCACCTCTTGATGCATTACCATAAATAAACTGTGTCCTGATTCACAATGACTTTCAGTGACACCGTCCCATCTGAATTACACTAATCCATCATTGATAGATTGTGAAGTAGCCTATGGGGAAAAAAATAAATGCCATTAACAGGATGGAAACAGAATAAGGGGTCAGTGATATAGTGCTACTTGGAACAGGCTAGAGAAAGACCAGACCAGAGATGCTGGTGGTTCCCCTGATGCTTCTGCTTGTAAGAGGCCCCAGCTGTGTGTTTCCCAAGGTTCTACCCCCCTCCCTCCCTCCCTCCCTCCCTCCCTCCCTCCCTCCCTCCCTCCCTCCCTCCCTCCCTCCCTCCCTCCCTCCCTCCCTCCCTCCCTCCCTCCCTCCCTCCCTCCCTCCCTCCCTCCCTCCCTCCCTCCCTCCCTCCCTCCCTCCCTCCCCCTCTTTCTTTCGGTCTTTCCCTCCATCCTTCCTCTATCCTTCGCCTCGTCAGACAGTGTGAGTGAGACAGAGAGAAGTGAGAGGGCATGACCACAGTCTGTGGAAGCTCTGGCTGTCTCTCGTGGTTCTTCTCTGCTTCCTTTCTCTGGACTCTGACAGGGGAGAGAGAGGGAGGAAGAGGAGCAGCTAGAATACTCAGGTTTTTTTCCCCTCCTAAATCAGGGGTGTGACAGGGGCGCTTCAGACGTGCCTCTAATAGCCTTGTTAGAGCTTTATAGCAAAGGCTGTTTTCAACCCATGACTGGGCTAGGCTTGCTTGTGTCCAATCATATTAAACTCCGTCTTTATCACAGTATGTTTTACAGATGTTACACACCCCACTTCAAAGAGCATGGACAGAGTACAGAGGATACAATAGTGCACGGTTGTGAGATTTGTGGTGCGTTTTTAGGAGATTAAAACAAAATGTGAAAGTCAAAAAGGTTGTCGTGAAATTCACATCTGTGTGATTAGGTGCCAGGCTGTCTGTGATTAATGTCTTTGTCTGATTTGGGCTCTGACCGGTCCCTTGCCTCTGTGGGTTTCCAGGAGAAGAGACTTCAGTGCCTGTCCTTCACCAGCATCAAGGAGAAGGAGTGGCTGATGGAGTCTCTGATTCGCTACATCAAAGTGATTGGTGGCCCACCGGGCAGAGAGGGCCTGCTGGTGGGATTGAAGAACGGAGCAGTGAGTACCTGGGAGACGCCCTCAGACCGTGTTCCCACTACATCCTGGCTGTCTCAGCCTCTACTCAACACAACTCAAACTCTTCCAGTGTGTAACCCTCAGTTTGTGACTTTAGATCCTGAAGATCTTTGTGGACAACCCGTTTGCCATCACGCTGCTGAAGCAGTCCACGTCGGTGCGCTGTCTGGACATGAGCATGTCCCGCAGCAAGCTGGCCGTGGTGGATGAACACAACACCTGTCTGGTCTATGACATCAACACCAAGGAGCTGCTCTTCCAGGTCAGGGGCCGGCGCCGTCACACTCTCCAGTCAGGGCTAGGGCGTGAGGGGGAAAGCTGACAGGAAGCTGATTTCAGAGCGGAATTTGAACTCTGCCACGGGCTACTGCTTCTTTGATCATAATATCACATGGTACCATGGCACCTCATTCATCCCTACAGTTCCACATTTCTTTGACCTTAAACTTGCCCCCACTCTACCCCCCCCCCCCCCCCCCCCCTCTCCACAGGAGCCTAATGCGAACAGCGTAGCCTGGAACACCCAGTGTGAGGACATGCTGTGCTTCTCTGGTAGTGGCTACCTCAACATCAAGGCCAGCAACTTCCCTGTGCACCAGCAGAAGCTGCAAGGCTTTGTGGTGGGCTACAATGGCTCCAAGATCTTCTGCCTGCACGTGTACTCCATGTCTGCAGTGGAGGTGCCTCAGGTGGGCGTCTCCCTTGCCCAGTCTATCTGGAGAGAATGGGATGACTGGATGATTGGGAGAGAGGGGGGAGGAATTAAAGTTAGGCTGAGAGGTGTTGCCAGTGGTCAGTGTGTGGCTAGTTGTTCATTTTGAGGATGTGTGTCATTGCCGCTTGGTTGATTGACTGTTGTGACCTCCTCACTACTCTCCAGTCCGCTCCTATGTACCAGTACCTGGAGAGGAAGATGTTTAAGGAGGCCTATCAGATCGCCTGTCTGGGGGTGACAGACAACGACTGGAGAGACCTGGCCACAGAGGCCCTGGAGGGACTTGACTTTGACACGGCCAAGAAGGTCACTCACACACACACACACACACACGTGCGTGCATTTTCAAACACACACATTGGAACGTGGTATTGCAATGAACTGTAATGCCACTGTCCATCACCAGATGGTGTAGCCTGATTCCATTAGTGTGTCCCTCATAGGAAATGGGTCATGTGAATGAAAACTTTCCATTTCTCTTCCCTCTCTCAGGCCTTCATCAGAGTGCGAGACCTGCGCTACCTGGAGCTCATCAATAGCATTGAGGTACAGCAAGCTCCTTGGTCGGAATGACATTAGTTGAGGTTCAAAGTGTTTTTCCATGGTAGGGGGCAGCACTAAGAGCCTTAATCAGGGTGGAACACTGTAGATTTACTGGCTGGCCAGAGCTGGTCCTGACATCATCAAAGGGAGACATAGAGGAGCGACTGGTCCGATTGCACGCAGCACCCTTATTATGCATTTAATTACTTGGTTTTCCTCTGGCTCCTACTTCAAACCCCAGCATAAAGCCAGAGGGTAAGGCTAGCGTCAGGCTGACCTCCCTTACACACACTCTCTCTCTCTCACACACACACACACACACACACACACACAAACAGAAACTTGCATACATGAAGTCAAGCACGCACAGGGCCAGAACTGGTAAAGGACAGAAAAAGCATAACTTAATGGGAATTTAACTAATCTCCTGGGGTGTTTCAATCAGAAAAAACTGAGAATATAAATGCATTCATATGTGTTCTTGGACAACTTTATGATAAGATTAGAGTAGCTGCAGGCAGGAAAAGGCAGTCTTTGAAAAACACATGCTTTTTTTTTTTGTTGGTGTGGAAAGAAAGGATCATTGAATTTCACAAAGGCCTGCATGTGTTTCTGTTAGTGACTGAACTTTGACTGCTTTGTGAAGTTGTTTGCTTGTAGCCAAATAAACTCACAGTACAGTAACTAAAAGAAATGTCTTCTTGGATGCCAGTGGTAATCTGACCCCCAGCCTAATGCCTCACAGTCACAGTGCCACTAACACAAATGCTGTGTCTGTGGCGTGTAACTGTGTCCATGCTGATGGATTTGCAGGAGAGGAAGAAGAGGGGTGAGAGTGACGATGATCTGTTCCTGGCAGACGTGTATGCCTACCAGGGGAAATTCCACGAGGCTGCCAAGCTCTATAAACGCAATGGCTACGAGTCCAGAGCCCTGAGCATGTACACAGACCTGCGCATGTTTGAGTACGCCAAGGTGAGTGCTCGTCGATGAGGCACACTCACACAGAATGTCCCTGTTACAGTTGAACATGTGTTTTTCTTTCGCCATGTGGAGGCTGTGTGTGTTGAGACAGGCCACCTCCACAGTCTATCTTTCATCTCCACATATATCACGGGGAGCTCTCCTTACCTCATCCCGTCAGTTTCTTTTTTGCTCTCCCTCGTTCTCTCTCTCTCCCCCTTGCTCTCTCTCTCTCTCTTTCTCTCTCCTCCCACCCTCTTTCCCCGCTATCTCTCCCTCTCTCTCTCACACACACACAAAGTCACCGTACTACATACACAAGTTTCCAACGTCCATCCGCAGTTCTAGGTGGTGGGTGTGTAGAGGGAGGGAGAGAGAGAGAGTGTCAGAAGGGTGTGGGGGCTGTGACGGGGTCAGTGGGAGGTGACGCGATCTTATGTTGTGTTTAGTGTGTTTATGTGTGGAGGCCTCCTTGATCACCATCAGTATGTTCTCAGTCCTGAGGCAGATGACACTGGCCCGACTCCTGGCCCTCCATCAGTGTGTGTGTGTGTGTGTACGCGTGCATCTCTGTGTGTTCTGGCTGCTGTATATTTATGCGGCTGTGTGGCCATCTGGTCCTGGAGGCTGTTTGTTTTAGCTGGGGCGGCCACCGGAGGGGTGGAGCCTGGGGGTGTTTGTGTGGCTCCTAGCCTCCCTCTCAGCCCTGACCCACCAACCGCTGGTCTGTCCAAGCTGGGCTTCCCCACAGCTCTCTGGACCTGGTGCCTTATTCAGGATGTCTGACTACCACACCTGCAGCATCTGTTATTTAACAGTCTGAACCTGTTAGCTACTTCATACGTTATTTGCGAGTGGGACTGATAAGCGGTGAACCACTTAAACATCGTCCATCCCCTCTCTTTCTGTTTCTCTCTGTCTCCTTGTCCTTCCCTTCCTCCCCCCTGCAGGAGTTTGTGGGGGCAGCAGACCCTAAGAACTCTCGGCTGCTGATGTCCAAACAGGCTGACTGGGCCAAGAACAGCAAGGAGCCGCGAGCTGCCGCTGAGATGTACCTGTCTGCGGGAGAGCACCTCAAGGCCATCGACATCATAGGAGAGCACGGCTGGGCAGACATGTGGGTGGCACATTCACATACACACACACACTCACTCAGTCACTCACTCACTCACTCAGTCATACCTCTTGATTCCTCCCTGGTGTGAGTCATGGAAAAGTGGAAAGGGCGTGTGTGGTTGTGAAGCAGGCTGACAGATAAGACTAAGTCCGGTCTGTTGTCCTATCAGAACTCCCCCGGGTACCATCTCTGGCCCAGTGTCTGCTAGCTGTCAATCACACCCTCCCTTTGGCCCGGACCACCAAGGCTAGTGCAGACCCAGCATAACAAACCCAGGGAGCAGCTCTGCCAAGCTTTATCAGACTTAACTGAAATTGGGTGTGTGTAATAGGGTCTCACTCCATGTGATGTGGTGCTCAGCAGGAGATAGGCCTGTGTGTGTGTTAGGGGTTGATTTATAATGGGTCCCCTGTGAGGCCCTGCCTGGAAATCACTCGAACACAAATACACGCGCACACACACACACACACACACACAAGCTCAACACTCACCCTCATCCTGATCTCATCTCTCCCCCCTCCTGTCCTCCGCCAGGCTGATTGACATAGCCCGTAAGCTGGATAAGGCAGAGCGCGAGCCCCTGGCTAAGTGTGCGGCCTACTTCAAGAAGCTGAAGCACCACGGCTACGCCTCAGAGACCTTCTCCAAGATGGGGGACATGCAGGCCCTGGTGCAGCTGCATGTGGAGGCGCGCCACTGGGACGAGGTCAGAGCTCAACAGCCTCCATGGCGACTCCATCTTTTAGTCCCAGGTTACCCTCATGATAAACACAAACTCCTTCCACTATACAGTACATAAGGCCTTCTTTGTTTCCCATTCAGAGGGGAACTGTACTTCCAGCCCTTTCACACCTGTCCCTCCAGGAAGACTGTGTGTCCTGGTTGTAAGGATCTGTATCCACTGTTAGATAAACTGAAGCCATGTTCATAAAACCAGAGCTGTCTGAGCCTTCTGTACGACGAGCATAGAAGAAACACAAAACGCTTGAAAGCACTTACGAGCATTAGCTAAACACTCTGTTCTGTTTTCAATCACCCCCCCCCCCCCCTCCTCCAGGACCACTCATAAGATACAAACAGAGAAAAAACGACATTTCCTAAACCCATCTCCAGTGGTTAATCAAGTTCTAAGCGTTACAGAGAGCACATTTCCATAGAGAAACAAGGACGCCAAAATGAGAACATGAAATCCACAGTCACAGGAACCTGGCATGGCAGTGAAGGAATGAAATAGTGCTGGGTATTTATTTGATAGGGAGAGAGAGAGGGAGAGAGAGGGGGAGAGAGAGGGAGAGAGAGGTGGAAAGCTAGAAAGGTAGAGTGTGAGCTTTTATGTTTGATGTCCTTCTCTGTGGGTGGTGGACTCTGAGAGAGGACAGAACACAGTACTACAGTACGGCCCCATATGGAGGCCATTGTCTGCTCCCATTCTCTCTACCTGGGCCTGGGTTTGGCCTGGTTAGGCTCACTGACTGAGTACACAGGGGGGTTCACCATGACGCTGAGACACACACACTCATACACGGAGGTTTGGACCATGGGACATTAGGGTTCATCAATCAACCTGACAGGCAGGTATGCATCCACAGGGTCCTATCAGACTACTCGGCCACATTTGACTCAATCAGCTCCATCTGCACAGCCATCGACTGTGAAATGCAATTAGGCTACACTTGTCTCCTAGTGTCCCGCATTAAATATGAACCAAATTCATGTTTTTGCCTCCAAAATATTTTGTAAGCCTCAATTGAAAAGCCTGTGTTTTTAATCACCTCCTGTTGGAATGGCCCCAGGCGCTTCGCCTGGTGGACGAAAGCCATGATTCAGTTTCTCTCACATCCTGGTGTATGATCTAATACAACCCTGAATTCTAGCATGTGTTTAATTTGCTGGTGATGTGAACCCCCCCACCAGCGCTTGTCTCTCCTTCCTCCAGGCCTTCTCTCTGGTAGAGAAACATGTCCAGTTCAAAGATGACGTCTATGTCCCCTACGCCCAGTGGCTGGCGGAGAACGACCGCTTTGAGGAGGCACAGAAAGGTGAGAGGAAAGGAGACCCAGACCCTCTTGACCCAGACCATCTCTAGCTACACCATCTCTAGACTGGACATGTTTGCATACGGGACATATGCAAATATATTTGGCCAGTGTTGGACCCAGACATTTTTCACTGCTTCCTCCTGACTGTCTGTGTGTCCACTGTGGAAGCAGCCCCTCTGCCAGGTACAGTCGTTGAGTGAAGCAGAGCAGAGCGGATCTGACTGTCAGCACGATGACATGCATGGTTTTAATCACCACCACTACAAGCACGGCTAATGATGATTGCCCAATGTTATTACCCTCCATCATTTCATCCATGTGTCCCCTTCTCTCCTCCTCTCTTGCTGTCTCGGAAGAGTCATAATCACAGCATGGATTTATAATTAGCATGCATATTTGCTATCCTGATCCCTGCATAACATCCCTCTCTTTCCCTTCCTGTCTGTGGAGCACAGTTAGGCAAGCCTGATTATGTTGCCAGCCAGTAATCTACTGATGTGCTGATTGTAAGGTATATTTTAGTCAGGCAGTGATGTGGTGTACTGTTACCATTGATTGTAATTGACTTTAGGACCCTGTCTGGTTGCTAGCGGTTTCTCACCTAGCAACGTTGACCAGGGGCTGGATCTCCTCAGACATGCACAGCGCTCAGTAAAAGTAACAGTGACATCACCACACGTTCAAGGAGTCCAGACAACTCCAACTATTCATCATTGTTAGCATGTGTGGTGTGTTTGTGTGTGTGTCCGTGTGTTAGCGTGTGTATGTTTGTTTGTGTGTGTTATGTGTGTGTGCATGTCTGTGTGTTTGTATGAATGAAAAGGGGGGGCTCCTACACTAACCAGCAACAGCTGACTGGTGTTTTATCCGGCTGGTTGCACTGATGAATATTTGCCAGTAATGTGTCCTGACCCCCCCACGGCCAGTGGGGCAGGGTTGGCAGCTGGGTCACCTCCCTAAAGCTGCTTCTCATTAGCACAGATAGCAGCATGAGCAATGGGACTCATGTTTATTACCACGCTGCTCGCTAAGTGCCATGGTGTTTGACATTTGGAAGAGGCCTGTTTGTGGTTATTAGTGAAAAATGGGGGGAAACCTTGTCTCGTATACGTTCCGTACAAATTGCCTTTGACATTTAGATCACTTTGAGGGGAGCGCAAGTTTAAGTATTTTTGTGTGTCCATTTTTTTCGTTTTCTGTTTTTTCCCCCCGTGTAATAAAACTATCATTCTTAGACTGGCAATGGGAGTGTGTTGGCTGAGGAACTCAAGGATATCTATCAGACCAGTCATTAACTGTAGATGCTATGGTTACTGTTCACAGATTTCTTGAAAAGTGTTTGGCTGCTTTTTATAGCCCGTGAGGCAGCACTACAGGCCAGTGTTATATAGCACATCATAACTTTTTATATTTTCATCTCTATCCTTCCATCCATCCACCCTTCCCTCCCTGCTGTAATCTCTCCCTCTCAGCGTTCCACAAGGCGGGCCGGCAGAGCGAAGCTGTGAAAGTGCTGGAGCAGCTTACCCACAATGCCGTGGTGGAGAGCAGGTTCAATGATGCAGCCTACTATTACTGGATGCTGTCTATGCAGTGTTTGGACATTGCCAGGGGTGAGGCAGAGACACTACCTGCACCAACAGTACACCTGCAATTTACTAACACCTTCAGTACACCTCCACCTAAAGTATATATAAGAGCGTCTGCTAAATGACTAAATGTAAATCTAAATGTAAATGTAAGTATACCCCAATATCTTCACCTACAGAATACCTAATCATGTACCTAGACCTAGACCTAACTCCCCTGGATGTGGGTGGGAAGGTTGCACTTTTTTGTTAGGGTGGGTTTTAACGTGTGTGTGTGCGTGTGTGTGTGCGAGCTAGAAAGTGAAGACCAGAGGGAGGAGATGCTGAAGATGTTTGAACGTTTCCAGCAGCTGGCAGAGCTTTACCACGTCTACCACTCGGTGCAGCGCTACACGGTAAGAGCATGCCCAGACCCCGGGGTCAGCATGAGGACAGCAGGACAGGCTGAGAGATGAGAAGGAAGAAGGTCACGGGATGCCCTTTGACAGATGAAGGAGGGCCGCACTGAAACCAAGAAGCAGATAACTGCAGCAGAAGATAGGCCTACAATACTTCAACCAGACAGAGACACTAAACATGGATACACCGACTCAGATACACCCAAAACACCCTTTAGGAGACCTCCCAAGAGATTCCGTCTGCCCCCAGATCTCACTCCTCGCCCCAGAACAAACCCGTCAACCCCTCTCTCGCCAATCACCACGGCACGACCCTGCTGTGACCCTATCTCCATGGTAACCCTCCTGTAGATTAATCAGGACTCCCAGCCTCTCCTCCTATGGTGGGTCCAGTAATCACCCCTGCTTATAATAAAGCCCGCTATGACTGCTTATGAGCTGCGTCTGTCCTGCAGGCAGACAGAGGCGCCGCAGGCTGGTGTCTGCAGGGCTGCTCTCTGTTTATTTTTACAGTACTCCTCTGGTGTGGGGGCCACACCCTCAAAGTGAGGAATCATTGTGATCAAGACCAGAGCAGGAAACTGAACATATATGTCTCACTTTAACTCTGGCAGGCAGGCCCTGGACTGATGTATGGAAGCCAGGCTGCTCTATGTTAGGGAGAGGTCCCATTGACAGTCCAGCGGGGAGAGAGAGGTGTTCTGTGTGGTCAGGCAGCAGGGTGTGGCCCAGCCTTTCTTGTTCACACTGAGACCAGCTTAGGAGACTGAGGAAATGTGGAGGAAGGGTTCCCTACCGAAGAACCCTAACCCAACATCTAACCAGTAAACATGTATGTATTTATTTATTTATTGAATTTCTCTCTCTTCTTTGCCTCCCCCAACATCTTTCTCCCTCTGCTACCCCCTCTGCCCCTTCCCAGGATGAACCCTTCAGCTCGCATCTGCCAGAGACGCTCTTCAACATATCCAGGTTCCTTCTTCACAACCTCACAAAAGACGTGCCACTGGGCATCTCCAAAGTGTATCCTTCCACGTGTTTTAAAGTAGTGCCTGAGTTGTCTGCTAACTGTGAGCTGATGAGGCTGATGTGGAGATTACCGAGTCATGTTTGAGGGGTCTGAGAGAGGGCAAGAATCTGAGAAAGAACTGAAAAATAGAGGAAGGGAATGAAACCCAAACAGGTCAGGGGAAACCGAGCTGTGGCAGGGAGGAAGACGGGACGCCAGGAAGAAGCACATCCTCAGTAACCAAAACAAACGCCCTGATAACTGCTCACACACACTCACTCTAAACACCCCCCCACCTCCAAAGACACACATACATGTTCAGTACTCGCACACACAGTGGTGGAAGGAAATCCCGGCCTTCCAGAAGGAAGTCAGCCTGAGCAGCTGGAATCCTCTCCAGCCACACAAAGTCCATCGAAAAACTTTGAACTAGGATTTATAGGTTTAGCAGACCCTGGATGGACCTGGTCACAATAACATGGCACAATGTTACGGGAAAGCCCCACTAAACACCACACACAAAAGGCCTTTTTAAAAATGGTATTATCAGTGGGATTGGGCGGGTCCAGGACAGAGGACATGCAGATGGATCAGAGCCAGTTCTACAGCTGGAAGTCATTGACCCAGTGTTGCCTTTCTCCAAGACGCTCTCTATAACAATCTTCCTTCATATAAATACAAACTAGCAGCAATTTCCTCCTCTCAAACAGACACACATATACTGTACACAGAGGTGCACGCGCTACCACAAACAAACTACGGTACATCAGCCAGGATCTTTAACTAGTCATATGGATCACAGATGCCATGACGGAACGGAGAGGAGCGCCGAGTGCATTATGAGGCAGTTGTGATTGAGTTTAGCCCAGTATTAGTATGTCTGAGGAGATTATGATAAAATGATCATCTTTTCTCAAATATCAAGACATCGCATGTATCGGTAGAGATGAAAGAATATCAAAAATGCCCTTTTAATGTTGACAGTGTTAATAGTGATAGATGCAGACAGTGTGTAGAGTTCATCACCACAGAGTGCCTCTCCTTGACGGCGTACCCAGTAATATCCTGTATGCGTTGGCCAAGCAGAGTCAGGCCCTGGGGGCCTTCAAGCTGGCCAGGCATGCTTATGAGAAGCTGCAGGAGCTGCATGTCCCCGCCCGCTTCCAGGACTCCATGGACCTGGGCAGCCTCACCGTCCGCTCCAAGCCCTTCCATGACAGCGAGGTGGGGGCAGTAGTGGGCCTAACCCATGTTTGGTGCTGCAGTCATGTTTGTGTAGTTGTCTGTGCGGATGTGTTCACGGCTGCGTGTTGATGCGAGTTGCTTTCATTGTGAACTATGCTCATGTATTATATCCATGTTATGTGCTACATTCTATGGTGTTGTGTGGTCTCCCAGGACCTGATTCCCATGTGTTACCGCTGCTCCACCAACAACCCCCTCCTGAACAGTCAGGGCAGCGCCTGCATCAACTGCAAACAGCCCTTCATCTACTCAGCCTCTTCCTACGGTAGCTATCTCATTCACACATGCCATGTCTGTCTGTATGTGGGTGAGAAAGGTAGAGAGACAGAGAGAGATCATTGTGTTCTGTATCTATCTGTGTGTGTGTGTGTGGGTGTGTAGAGGTGCTACCTCTGGTGGAGTTCTACCTGGAGGAGGGCATCACTAACGAGGAGGCTGTGTCCCTCATCGACCTGGAGGTCCCTCGGCAGGACCGGAAGGCGGCTCGCTGGCAGGAGATGAGCAGCGGGGGTATCCTCTAACAGCACACACGCTCCATCTCAACATGTGTGTGTGTGTGTGTCAATCTGTATGGGTGAGATTCACACTTGTGACTGTTTGGATTTTGAGAGGTTGTTTAGTCTCTGATAACCCTGGTGCCATCATGCACCGTAAGCTGTCAGAGCTAAGTCATATTAGCCCTGGGGCTTAGCAGGGCTAGAGGAGCTCTCCTCGCTCGTCTTAATGACACTAACCCCCTGAGAGCCAGAGCCAGGGATTAACCTGCATTAGTCTGGCTGCCCTCAAGGGCACTCAGGTCTGCACCGCTTCCCCCAACCCACACACTGACAGGCCCTAGGGTACGTGCTCTGGGCCCTGTTCTACTGGGGGTGGGGGGTTACTTGTGCTGTGGACCCTGGTCCTGGCTCCATGATGTGTGCGTATCCCTAACTAACGGTGTTCAGAATCCCAGTCTCTGAAGCTGGATGATGGGATGGATGAAGCCGAGGAGGACCCCTTCACGGCCAAGCTCAGCTTTGAGGTGAGGGAGGGAGGGGGGAAGATGGGGGGGGGGGGGGGGGGGGTGTCGCAGGAAGGGAGAGAAGATTCAGCTTTTAATCAAGATATCATTGAAAAGGGGCAGATCTAACAGGAATGTATCTCTTCATGTGTGTGTGTGTCCTTGCAGCAGGGGGGCTCTGAGTTTGTGGCTGTGAAGGTGAGTCGCTCCGTGCTGCGGTCCATGAGCAGGAGGGATGTCCTGATCAGGCGCTGGCCCAAGCCCCTCAAGTGGAAGTACTACCGCTCCCTGCTGCCTGACGTCAGCATCACCATGTGCCCCTCCTGCTTCCAGGTACGACCACACATGCACACACACACACTTCACACACACTCCAAGTCTTCCTGGTTTACCCTGAAGGGTGCACCTTCACACATGCAGAATGGAGTTGTGTTCCCTGACTCTCTGGGTGTTGCTGTAGATGTTCCACAGTGAGGACTATGAGCTGCTGGTGCTGCAACACAACTGCTGTCCCTACTGCCGCAGGCCCATCGACGAGCCCAACTGACCCCCTGTCCTGTAGCACAGCACTCCAGCCGCTCTGCTGGGCCTTCACCCTCTCTCATCTCCATCTCTTGTATTGTGCTGGTGTTTTGTCAACGTGGTTGAATATAAAGTTTTTACTAGTTATATTGTCTTTTTTTATTTTTCTAAATAAACTTTCTTGTTCCACTGTCTGAGAATGTGTCTGTGTGTGTAGCAGTTCTCTAGTATATTATGTTGTTCAAAGCAAGGATTATGTTACCACTGATGTAGATGAATTGGAGCACTCTAGAAATTACAATTACAGTCTCTGACTTCCACTCTGTGTTTCCTGTGCCATGTTGTGTCAGGATGCTGGTACCCTGGGGCGGTTCGGAGGTTGTTCCGTCTCATTGTTAGGTCTCTGTCTTTCCCTAGACAGTGTGTCGATGACGAGTCGGTGCCGATGACGAGTTGGTGGTGATGTCACAGAGGCAAGATAGCTGTACTTCATCACTCTCTTGCCTTTGAACATACACAGCATATACCAAGCTATAGGCCTTTCCTGGATTTCTAGTATTACTAGGTACTAAGAAAAAGAGAGAGAGTGGGTGAGTGACGTAAATCCACCCCTGCTGACACCTCGGCCCAAGCGCCTCCCTAATCCCAGTGGGTTGTTAAAAGGTGCTGCGCCCGCCTTGGGGGGCTGCAGAGCACGCCGTTTCTCACCAGCAGGATCTCTCTGTCCCTCCCTCCACTCATCCATTGATCCGTTCTTGCATCCAACCCTTCAGCAAGAAGGAACATCTCTCCTACCAGATCTCCATCCTCACTACAGACACACGGGGATAGACACCCCCCCACCCCCCCCCACAGCAGCCATGAACGGCACTGAGGGCCCCAACTTCTACGTGCCCATGTCGAACAAAACGGGCGTGGTACGGAGCCCGTTCGAGGCCCCCCAGTACTATCTGGCTGCGCCCTGGAAGTACTCTCTTGTGGCTGCCTACATGGTCTTCCTCATCCTCACCGCCTTCCCCATCAACTTCCTGACCCTGTACGTCACCATCGAGCACAAGAAACTGAGGACCTCCCTGAACTACATCCTGCTGAACCTGGCGGTGGCCGACCTCTTCATGGTGGTGGGCGGCTTCACGGTGACTCTCTACACGGCCCTGAATGGCTACTTCATCCTGGGGGTTGTCGGCTGCAACATTGAGGGATTCTTTGCCACCATGGGAGGTAAAGAGACGAGGACCTCAAGCTTTTACTGTGTTTAACTGTCACCATGCAGATTTAGGTCCTTCATACAGTGTTTTTGTTTTGTTACAATGTAATGCTGTCACGTTAGCATTATGTGGTAGTGAATATATATTCACAATTATTTTGAATTAATTTTTGTTAAAGTCAGTAAGGCTGTCTGATGCTTAAATTTAAATGTGTAGAAGCATTAGTCTTTTGAGTTGTGCAATGTGTGTGAGTGTCTCCATGCCTCTGTCCGCTGTCCCTCAGGGGAGATCGCTCTCTGGTCTCTGGTGGTCCTGGCCATCGAACGCTACGTTGTGGTCTGTAAACCAATGAGCAACTTCCGTTTTGGAGAGAAGCATGCTGTTGTGGGAGTGGCCTTCACCTGGATCATGGCACTCACCTGTGCTGTTCCTCCTCTTGTGGGCTGGTCCAGGTACACCTCGAAGCTCACCTACCAGGCTGTGAAATCACTGACAGAGGCTCATCACATTAAATCTGAATCTTAGGAAAGCAGCATTTCATTAGAATCAAATGGAGCCTTAGTGTCTAGGCTTAGTACTGATGCTTGGCTGGTGAACTAGATTCCTCCGAACCTTTCTCCTTAACGAGTGTGTGTCGGAGTGTGTGATGTGCCGAGCTGTGTGTGCGCAGGTACATTCCTGAGGGAATGCAGTGCTCCTGTGGGATTGACTACTACACCCCGAAGCCTGAGCTACACAACACGTCCTTCGTCATCTACATGTTCGTCCTGCACTTCTCCATCCCTCTGGTCATCATCTTCTTCTGCTATGGCCGCCTGCTCTGCACTGTTCGGGCGGTAGGGCTCCCCTCCTCCACTCCACACAGAGACACTGAATCACAGAAACAAGGGCTGTGCTGTATCATAAAGTGTGTTTGTGTGTGTGTATGCGTGCGTGTTCGTCTGTGTGCCTCCAGGCCGCAGCCCAGCAGCAGGAGTCCGAGACGACTCAGAGGGCGGAGAAGGAGGTCACTCGCATGGTGATCGTCATGGTGATCTCCTTCCTGGTGTGCTGGGTGCCCTACGCCACTGTGGCCTGGTACATCTTCGCCAATCAGGGAACTGAGTTTGGCCCCGTCTTCATGACAGCCCCGGCCTTCTTTGCTAAGAGCGCTGCCCTCTACAACCCGTGTATCTACATCCTGCTCAACAGACAGGTATCACACTGGTGGACAGTCTACAATATTGTTAATAGTGTGTGACTGTAAAGTATGTGTGTGTCGGTAAAAGTAACCTCTGTTCTCTCTGTGCCCCACAGTTCAGGAACTGCATGCTGACCACGGTGTGCTGTGGGAAGAATCCCTTCGGGGAGGAAGAAGTCACCACAACATCATCTAAAACCCAGTCCTCCTCCATCTCCACTGCCTCCTCCAGCCAGGTGGCTCCTGCTTGACCTACGACCACTGCCCCCTGACCCTCCACCTGACCCAGTGCACCTGGGAACCCACCGCCAAGCAGCAAAGCCGCCGATTGGCAAATTATCTCGACTTACCTCTTCAGTCAGTCAGTCTTCAATGCACAAATATAACTGCAAGTGTGACCGACCACATACAGGCATATTAAGGCCTCTACGTGTACAGTATTATACTCCCCTAACCAAGGGAAAGTGTTTAGTTGGCCTCAGTAATTATAAGACTGAGTTCTTGGTGAGTTCATCCAACTGAACACGTTCCATGGGTTCACCTCCCCTAAAACACAATCATACAATAATAAGATGAAACCCTCTACTGCCCCAACTCATAGACACGTCAGATTATATCATTGACATTGACTCTTTTTACACGTAATTGTTTAGGATAATCCCCTTAATGTGCTTTAAAGGATCTACTTGTTAAATGAATACTTAGTTTAAATGAGTTTTACATTTGTGTAGATTGCACCTCCCATTAAGCCTGTGTTGAAGCAGAGGTGGTTAGCTCAGGCATAGAGGGTACATGAGTGTTAACAGATGGACCTGCACAAAGCCTCTGCGGAGACAAGCTGCCTCTCCCATAGCAGAATTTGGTTGTGTGTGTGTGTGTAAGAGAGTGTGGGTGTGTGTGTGCCTGTATGCATGTAAAAGTACTCTGGAGATACTACAATGTTGATTGTGTGAAGGGTTAGGATGTTAGTAAATGTTTTATGTCCTGCAATAAAAATTATGCCGCAAATCAAGACTTTAATTCATTTATCTGAATTGATCTGCTTAAAGGTCCACAGTCTGGATAAGCTAATATGAGGTAGGGCTATGCAACCGATGCTATGCCAAATAAATATAGCATAACAGACCCTGGTTCTTCAAGTGTTAACTTGATTATCTACGGGCAACAGGTATTGATTACCAGCACATTGGTGCAGAACATTTTATTTTCACAAACCTGACACATTATTTGGCATCACAAATACAGTAATGTCAGAACATTCGCTATTGGATTAGGTGGTCTTAAATGTCCCTCTTATTTTGTTTTCATACATATACAAATAAAAAAAGCTCTTCAAACATACAATGCAATTCTCCCCAGTCAACGATATCTTAGTCAAGAGTCCAGTCATTATCTAAATAAATTCTTTCAATCTAATGCTCTTCTCTCCTTAACCCATCGTCACCCTGGAAACCCCAATGGGACTTTGTAGTTCAAAGCAACATGGAGCCATTTGTCCACCGATCAGACCTGAGAACAGCACAGGCTGCATTGGAGGAGCGTGTCATTCTCATTCATAATCATACTGATGAATGGGCCATGGGAAACATTAGAACACATCTATAAATATTGCTATGGACATTATCATACAGTACAGTGCATCAATGGCTCGTTCCCAAATACGGGGCTCAGTGCATAAGATGGCTGCTAGGACTCCAGGTCCTCACGACAGTGATGTCATCAAGAAGCTGGCCCCTCTCCACTCTGACTCGGGACAAATCCTTCCTCAGGCAATATCTCATCCTACAGCATAGTGCTCCCACTCCAGGATGTCTGCTGTGTTGAAGTTCTACATGCCATCTCTCCCAGTCCAGGGTATAGTAAATAGGCCCAGACAGGGGGTGGCAGGAGGGATGGATGTGGAGGAGAGAGGGCCGTATGGAGGGAGACTCAAGCCTCACTGCTGCACTCGTAGATGTTGTCCTCCACCAGAGCTATGACCTGCTCAAACTTGTGGTGCAGCTGAGTGCGGCGGGCAGTTGGGTTCGACTCCAGCGCAATCACCACCTGGGAGAGAGGGAGCAGTGGATGATAACCTTTTAACGAGCACAAGTAGAAGAGATAAAACAGTACGACGACTGTGAGGGAAAGAGACTGAAAGACACTTTCGGTGTCTCTCGTGAATTCACGCATTCCAAAGCGCATGAGAGGAAATGTACCACCTGCCTGGACATAGAAAGGACAAGCGAAAGAGTGAACCAGAGAACGAGCAGTTCTCTCCAGCCTTCATGCCTCAGCCACGATAAAGCCTTTCCCGTACGTGTGTTTACAAAACCCACATCTGTGGCTGTGTTTCATCCGCTCTCGCCAGTTGTCACTGGCTCAGTGGGCTTCACTGGCAAGGTGAGTGCATGCGGGGTGCGTAGGGCTGAGGGAGATAATAGGCAATCAGGGGCCATTCACAGGGGACCATGTGAGTCTGGCTGGGCTGCCACAGGAGAATGACAGCGCACAGCGAATCCATAGTGTTGTGATGAGGGCCCTTGACTAAGCACACAGTAATCACTGTCTGAGCCCCTCCAGAGGCCAGGGAGCTGGAGGAGCCCTGGGGCAGGAAGCAGGGGGGAGCAGAGGCATGGAGCCAGGTCTGTCCTGGTTGGATGAGAGTTCTGTACGTTTCCTGTGTCATAAGAGGGACAGGGGCTGTAGATGAGGTGTCCTGTGGTGTTCACGGCATGTCCTCTACTGTTGCACCTGTTGGGTGTATGTTGGGAGGAGTACAGCAGGGAATGTTGACTCTAGGGTGCAGCCAGAGTGCATGCATGCAATATATCTGGGTTCTGGTTGGTTGAGTGAAACGTTGTGAGCTTGTTGACAGGTCGGGAGATTCCCCAACACTGATAGGTCACACACGGATTCCCATCTCTCTCTTGCTCTCTCTCGCTCTCTCTCGCTCTCTAATTCCCATCTGAATCATACCCACAGCGGATGAGGCTGCAGATAAGGCCAGTTAAAACATGTATCTAACAGCTAAAGATTTGTTTACCTGGTGTCTGTATTTCTTGGCATATTTGTAGATCTCTGTCAAAGCCAAGTTGGTGTTGAAGTCGTTTCTGTATTTCTGGAAAATAAGAAAAAAAAAAATTAGCCACAGTTGATCAAGAACATCAGGAAATAACTGCAATTACAATCCTCCCGTTCATCAACTGGGGAGTGAATCTGTTGAGAAGGCCTCCCTGTGTCTCTTACCCGTGACTCCTCGGCCAGGTGTGCATTCATCTCCTGCTCACTCAGTGGCGCCATCTCCTGTATCTGCCGGTAGTAGCACTGCACCCTCTTCTTGTACTCTGGGATCTCCTTGGCATACAGCAGCTTGTTGGTGGGAGAGTCCTAAAATCACATGCATAGGACAAACGTAGAAACCATGAACCTGTTTTGTGGTTTGAAAGTGACCAGGAAAGTCCAGTGTGGTTGGTCCTGGGGAGTTCATTGAGAAACTGTCTGCTCGACTGTGACTGTGATTGTGGTCATAATCTGCGATATAACTGCTCTGTGGTCTAACTGTAGTCAGGGAGACTGTGGTATCTGTTGATGAGCTGATCAGAACCAGCCTGGACTGAGACAATGGAGGGAGGGAGCTCGGTTTCCTCTCCTCACACTGAGGAAGTCAAACAAAGCCCATCCAGATCTACAGCCAGCGAGCCATAGAGCCAGTCCAGACAAAACAATACTCCTACATACACGTCCCCCTTGACTCACCCAAGGGTCGTACAATGGGACTGAACACATTCCTCAAGGATTATGAACAGTAGTGGGTGAGGTGTTTGTAGACACGTACTTAAGAGTATGGGGTGAAGTTGAATGTGGGTGTGTCTGTGTGTGAGAGAGGAAGAGAGGGGGGAAATAGGGAGGGATAGGGAAAGAGAAGATCCTACATCAGAATGTGTTTGTGCTGTGTGTGATGTGTGATCTGTGGGTCTACATGCTTGGTGTGTGTGTGGGGGGAGGAGATGGGGAGAAGGGCTTGAAGACTACAGTCACTGTCGCTCCCCCTGATAGGGATCCCTCTCTTCCTGTCCACAAGGTCACTTCCTGTGGTTCCTCCATCTGCCTGGCGACCCCCTGTGACCCCGCGGCCCTCCGTCTGTCTGCAGCCCGGCTAGATAAGAAGGTTTCCGTGGAAACAGCCAGCGCTGAGTTTCCTACCTCTTTCTCACCCCTGCAGAGCTACAGCTAAGCCAGACCCCATACCCTCTCTGCCCTGACCTGGTCCCTTGTCCATTACACACACACACACACACACACACACAAACACACACACACACACACGTGCATAGACTAGCATAGATGTGCATGCAAGCACACACAAACACATTAACTGAAGACAATAGAGGAGAATACAGCAAAGCTGTCTTAACTTCCAAGTTGACACCAGCCTTTTTCCCAAATAATAAGAGAAAAATAAAGAGGTTTAGCATCTGGATGTTTTAGTGTGTCTGTGTGTGTCTTATGTGTGTGTGTGTGTCTCGTGTATGTGTGTGTGTGTGTGTGAGTGTGTGTGTGTGCATGCACGTGAACATGAGGTGCACGTGTGTGTGTGTCTCTCTGGCAATGAGCAAGTGTATAAATCAAAAGGATCCTCTCTGAAAGAAGAGCATTATTTGACGAGTGCTCAGCCATCTCCAGGGAGGACGTTGGTGAGAGAGACAGGAAGATGTGAATGTTCGGGGTCAGAGCTTCTCAGGGATGAGATGGATTTGTGGGGAGCGAGGACACTGACATACTCCCTCTTACTCCCTCCCTCTCTCCCTATCTCTCTCTCTCCCCTCTCTCTCTCTCTCTCTCTCTCTCTCTCTCTCTCTCTCTCTCTCTCTCTCTCTCTCTCTCTCTCTCTCTCTCTCTCTCTCTCTATCTCTCTCTCTCTCACACGCATACACAGCACTTTGAAGGGTAGATTCCTGGTGCTCATGACCTTGGATCGGCAGACTGGGCTGAAATAACATAAGGAGAGGTAAGAGAGGTGGACTAGACTCTGGGCTGCCAGAGTGATGGTGGGGAGGGAGGGAGGGGGTGGGGGTCAGGGGGTGGATGGAGAACGCCTGTGGAGATGAAGGGTTCTTTCTGTGTGGCGGTTGTTAGTAATAACAGCATATGGGCTGTGTCTGTGTGTGCGTGCTGTGAATGAATATGTAAATGAGTATGTGATTAAGTGTGTGTGTGCTCACCTTGCCCAGCTGCAGGTCTGAAACAGAGCAGGCGTCTATGAAGGCCTGGGCGATGACAGACAGACAGGCGTCCATGTGGTCCGTCTTGTCGATGTCAAACACAAACTGGGGGTTCTTCAGGATGTTCACCCAGAAGCGCAGAGGTAAACTACACACAGGGGAACACAGTCTCCCTTCAGCACAGAATCCAGGCTAAAGGAAATTTGTGCTCATATATCTGGGTTCAAATAGGATGGATCAGGTCTCTAGACATCACTACATTTGGCCCCAATCCGAGTCAAATCTAGAACTAGAAGTTGTTCAGTACCTGTTGGTCTTCCAGATGTGCAGGGTGTCAGGGTCTGTGATGCCCCTCTTGTCCGCCTGCTCCTCCAGGAAGTCAAAGAAATATTTGATGGCCAGTGGGGGGCGCTCGGGCGGGATGCTGAGGATGGCCTGGAACAGGTCGTCTAGGAACTTCTGCAGAGTCCCCTGAGGTGCCACAACACTGGGATTAACAAAGATCAACCACACTACCATGGTCAAGCATGGAGCTTCCAGAGATGGCGATGAGTGATTAGGAATATGATGATGATGGAGTGATGATGAGAGGAGAGTGTGTTTACCTTGGTGGAGAGCAGGCGGGTCAGGTAGATCTCTGGGAGGACCTTCTTACGGTGGCTCTGCCTGTGGGACTTCCTGTTCTCCATTGGCTCATCATTAGGCAGGACCTGGAGGTCAGGGGTCAGGTCAGGGACACACCTCAAACTAGCTAGCTGAAGGAAGTGAGGGTTCTCAGTGGCACATTCTCCATGTTCATAATGTGAACCCCTGTTTTATGACTCAGACATGACCCACAGGAACACTGGCCTCGTTTTGCCTTAAACAGCTCATTAGATTCAGGAAATGTTGCAAGCTGGGATATTCTGGGGGTGTTCTGTTCTTGCTAAACAAGTAAAGTAGCATGCGTCTGGCAAGCTCCTACTGGCCTCAGCTGCAACGTAAGAACATTGATGAGGAAATTCAGCATTCAATCGCCTCAGTCACAAACAGCCGCAAAAACGACTCAATTTACTACTCCCTTGGTAGAGTCCAGAAAACTCATCATGTCTCACTGTCATCACTCATCAAATCTATGGCTGAGATTTTTTTGGTGTGGTTTAAGAGGTATTAGTGCTGTCACATTCTCTCTGCAGATCTCTCATTCCCCTCTGTTCACCCCCTTCCCTCTGTCATCAGTCCTGCTGAGTGCTGACTGGCCCTGGCAGGAAAAGCCTGGGCTCTAACTCACTGGCTAGACACTGTCATAGGGGCGGCTGATTGGGTATGAGGATCCGTGTCGTGTCACAAGACTTACCAAATGTACATATTTCTCTGTGTCCAAGTCTTTGGCTGTGGAGAAAACACAGGATAGAACAATGAGCAAGATAGTTGTAGACTTGAGAGAGAGAATGAGAAGAGACAGGAGACAGAGAGAGAGAGAGAGAGGGTCAGGGAGAGAGGGAGAGGAACAGATACAAAAAAAGAAGCTTAGAAAAGAGAAACTGAGATAGGGGGTATTTTTGAGCAAGTAATTAAGGTGGATGTTGGAAGACAGGGAGAGACTTAGACTAAAAGAAATAAACATGCATTTGAGAGAAACACAGTAGAGAAAGAGGGAGATTAAGGGAGACAGAGAAAGCCTGGCGCACAGAGACTGTGATTGGCCCTGGAGCCAGTATAATGAGTTGGTAATTCTTAGGCATCATTAGGAGAAAAGATCAATCTCTCTGGTTTATACTAAACTCTAAACACAGACACAAACACACACCCCATACACACATACACTTCCAACTTAACCTCAAGGTGACTACACTCTCATAACTCCAGGCTGGGTCTTGGCAGTCATGTTCTGGCCCAGGGCCCAGCCCAGACCCACCCAGAGAGTGGAGAGGTGTTTTACATTAGTAGAGGAGTACCAGAGGCCCTATAGACCAGCTCTCTGACAGACAAGCTCTCTGTGCTGTGCTACAGACAGCCCACGCCAGGCTGGGTCTGGCCCAGTATGAATGGGAGGTGAGGCTCTGACAGACTGTCTACGACACCCAAGCCCTGGTCGGGATGAGAGACACGTGGACCTGTGTGTTTATATCTAATGAGAGGATCATCTGGGACATGGAAGCCCCTGTCTCGTAACCAAGTTATGTTGTGGCTGTTTAGACCATCATTACATTGATATGCTGACTAATCTGGAGAAATGTGTTTAGCATGGAAGGATCGGACTCCTGCTACAGCAGGAGCGTTTAGATGCTGATCGATGAACAGACAGTGTGTTAATGTGTCCACTGTGTTGCAGACTGTACAAGTGTGGCTGTGCATGTGTTTGTCATTAAAAAAAAAATGTATATATGAGTGTATCATGTTCTCATGATTGAGTGTGTGTGGTTTCCAATGATGAAGCGAGTGTGCATGTTGTTCTAATGTGTGACAAGGTGACAGGCTGTGTGTGATGATGACGTACCTCTCCCCAGAGTGTTGTCTCTCTTGTCCTTCATGCTCATGGCCAGCGACGCCCCCTCAGGGATCTGGGAGAGGGGTCAAAGGGGACAAGGTCAGGGGTTAGCAAGGGGGCACGAGAACAGGATCATTAAGGACTGCCTGGGGCATAGTGTGTGTGAGTGTATGTATGTGTGTGTGTGTGTGTGTTTCTGTGAAGTGGCAGGGGGCTGCAGGGGGCTGGCTGGGCTCATTAAAGTCAACACACAGTGAAATGGATTGAACAGCCTTGCCAGTGAACCACAACTGTTAGTACACGCTGTGGCTCACTGCTTTCACAGCTCTACCCCTCGGCTCAGAGAAAACTAAACAGAACACTTAAGAGCACAGGTAACAGGGCAAGGGTCAAGGGTCACCGGCCGTCTGTTTACACACACACAAACTAACAGTGACACACTGAAATACACAGACAGGCTACCCACAAACGCCGAGACATCTATTCTCTAAATGCCCAGAGCAACAAATTAGTTACGGACTGTGAGTCAACCCAACATAAACAGCACAACCTCAACAGCGTTCAGCAGAATACTGTAAACACACGACACATACGCACACAAAAGATATGAACTTGTTCACACAGCGCACACAATGAAACCGTCCACTCAGAAACACACGTGTGTTTCGAAACAGAAAAAGAGAGAGGCTCCGCTTGGACAGGAGTGGCAGCATTCACAGCCTGCTCTCGCCCTTACTGCTCTGGACGCCATACTCCTGCGGTGGGCCTCACAATGGCAGGGACACGTAGGAACCTCGGGGGAACAGTCACCACAGGGGTGACACACATGCGCGCTCCACACACACGCGCACTCCCTACACACACACACGCGCGCGCGTACAGACTCCACACACACCTGATAGTGGCAGACTGTGTTGAGCTTTTTCCTGCCGTCTTCCATCACGGAGGAGTTGTCAAGGTCCTGCAGGATTCTGCTGTTACAGCCAGAGGCAAACAACTCTACAGCAGAGAAGGACGGGAGGAGGAGAGAGAGAGGATGTTATAAAGGATCGCAGTGTATATTACAAAGAAGGAGAGAAAGAGAGTGCTCTCCTGCTCTGCCTCCTGGTGATGGTGACCTGTGAGAACTCGTGGAAACATTCATAAAAGGTCCCTGCAGGCCACACAGCCCAGGGAGCCAATAACACCTCATGGATATTACAGCAGCCTCGACACACTCACTCATATTGAAGCTGCAGGTTAGCACAGCCAGTCATGCAGGAAGAACCACGCAGAGAAGAGGACTGGGGAAGTACAGCAGGTCTACACTGAACAAAGAAGGAACGAACAAAGAGTGGCCTGTTTGTCTTACCCAGGTCTACATCCTCAGCCCGGGGCCACTGGGAGAAGGGCAGGTTTTTGTAGAAGGCTTCTAGGATCTTCTCCTTCACCTGGCAGATGGTGTCTGTGTTCATGACGCGGACACACATGGAGTCCATGCCACAGCCTTGGAACGACACGTTGATGTTCTGCAGTCACAGACACATTTACATTTAGACAATTAGCAGACGCTCTTATCCAGAGCGACTTACAGTAAGTACAGGGACATTCCCCCGAGGCAAGTAGGGTGAAGTGCCTTGCCCAAGGACACAAAGTCATTTTGCACGGCCTGGAATCGAACCGGCAACCTTCTGATTACTAGCCTGATTCCCTAACCGCTCTGCCATCTGACTCCCTGACACGCAGCGAGAATGAGTTAGAGTGGGAGGGAAATCCCATCTAACTGACTGATTTCACTCTTTTTGGATGACAGTTTATAACACAGAACTGGGACATTGACAAGGCTTACACGAAAGCTTCTCTCAGCCAATCAGAGGTGAGTAAACAGCGTGACGGCAGTGTCTTACCTGAGGCTTGGCCTCTATGTTCTCCCGGAGCAGCCACTCCTCGTTGAGGGTGTAGCGGGCCTTCCCTGTGATGGCGTCGATGGAGCCCTTGTTGATCTGCTGCCTGATGGCACACAGCAGCAGGAAGAAGGGCTCGCCCACAGTCTCCTGCTCACCACCACACAGCACAGGGTTGGGAAGAAACAACACCCTGTCAGACAACCACCATCAGTCCACCACCGGGTCGCTCTTGAACACTCCATCCCACTTTTGCTAATCTTCCTAATGCCATTTAAACCCATTTGTTCCACTTTTTTTAATAACGACTTAGCTCTTTCTCTTCATGTGGAAATCCCCTGCCCCCCCCCCCCCCCCCCCCGCCTGGTTCACGGCTTCCCTCCCTCCTTCCCAGCCCCTCTTACCTTGAGGTAGCTGTACATGCAGATGGACATCCAGTTGGTGAGCATCTTCTCCACCACAGACTCTGTGCGACGCAGCATCAGTTTGGGGTTCTTGGAGGCAGAAGCATCGATCAGGTCCACCAGCAGGTCTTTCATGATGCTGGTGTAGTACTCCAGCTTGCCATGGAGGGCGATGGTGAGCAGAGAGGCCAGGCTACACCTGGGGTGCAGGAGGGCACACAGACAGAGTAGAGGCTGAGCACAGAGCTAACACACTGACACACAGCCAGGGTCAGGGAGAGCTGGATCAGGGTAGTGGTCTGTCTGTCCTTGGGGTTCCCAGGTAGAATAGCAGCGGAGGTGGGGAAGGGATTTCCTTAACAAAGCCTCTTTCATCCAGGAGTCTGAGTGCTGAGGCTGGCTGGGGAGAAGGATGTGGTGTAGCCTCTGGAATCTGCCAGCTCTGGTTCCGACCCTGTCATGCTGAGGGGCCAGTGAAGGGGACCCAGGTGCTGCAAGAATGGGGCTTTCCCCTGTTTCCTCGTGTAATCTACACTTTGAACTGCAGACAAGGGCCCATATGGGAACATTTAAAAAGAATAATTGATGAAATTTGCTTTTGAACAACCCAACGCTTGTGATGTTTATGAGCTGACTGTCTTTCATGTTCTCAACCCAAGCAGGTTGGGATGTTTCATGTGGATCTGTCATGAAACCAACAGTCGACAACAACTATTCATGTGATAGGATGGGGAGAGTGTGTGTCGTCTCGGTTACCTGTCACGCACAGCAAAGTCCTTCTGCTGCTCCAACGCGTGCACAAACGTGACTAGAAAGTGTTTGTTGTTGAGAAGAGTGGAGAAGAGAGTGATGCCCTCCTCCATATTAGGCCGGCCTGTGTTTGAAGGCTGAAGGGACGGAGACAGATAGCGAGAGAGAGCGGTAGAAAGAGAAAAAGGATTAGAGGCAGGGGAGGGAGGGAGGGAGGGAGGAGAGACGTGAGAGTTATGCATCCATCAGAGGTCAATTGAATCAAATTACAGCCTGCTCACCCAGTCTCCTCCCTAACCTAAATCTACCTCCTGACAGAGGCGTGACCGTGCAGTGACCACCATAGCTCATCATCACGCCTCCTCTCGACCTCTCCACCTGCACCTCTCTTCCTGCCTGCCTTCCTCAGGCTGGGGACACTGGGTGGAGCTTGCAGGAAGCCTGGCTAATGACTAACCTATCTGAGGCGGCATGGAAGCAGTTGTGTGATGAAGTCTTCCCTCTGGGCCGCTAGCATATGGTCTGGTATCCACAGTGACAGAAACAGGGCGGGGGTGTCCATTAAGATAAATGCCTGCCTGTGAGATTTATACACTGTGACCTGGAAAACACTTCCCAGTAAGACGGTGAGGACCTAAGGCACTTCATCACTGTTAGACTGGCTCCCCTGGCTGCCAACCCAAAACCAGCACATCTCTCTCATTACTGCTCTCTCTCTCTCTTTCTATCCCACTCTTTCTCAATGCTGCTCTCTCTTCATCTAGTCCTGCTCTCTCTCCTTTTCTCTCTCTCTCTCTCTCTCTCCTTCTCTCTCTTTCATTACTTCTCTCTCTCAAACATACACACACACACACACCCAGATGATGCTCCACATGGTTATAAAGGAATGCACGCATTTCCATCGTCATGGAGACTCTTGGGAATTGTGTCATCAAGCTGCTATGGGCCTGTTAAGCTTAGGAAGTGTCTGATGTGCTAACTCTCCAAACCACACCAAGCTACTGAATGGTAGCGACTGAATCACAGATTAGCATGCATGAGCAATTCATACTGTACACATTCACACAGACACCCATACATCCACACAGTCACACACACACAGTCACACAAACAGTCACACACACACACACACACAGATTTTTCTGTAGTTAAGCCTAATCAAGAACCCCACAGTTAGGAATTAAGAAGATTCACGTTGACCCAGTTTAGAGGCAGAGGAGTGAAACAGGGCTACCATCAAGGTAGTCAAGACAGTACGGTAAAGCAGAGCAGCCGTAACCCTTCACCTGCCAGTCCTGAAGAAGGGGGTGTGTCTCCGGGAGCGCTCGGGGGCCGAGGGCGTCCGTCTCATAGACGGGCTGGACCAGACTCTTCTCATAGTCCGAACACATCTGTAACACACACACACACGGTATCATAAACGCTTATGTCTGTTCTGAAGACAGAAGTAGATAGTCAGACCCTGGGGGAGGGTTAGACTTGGCTCTGAGAGTCTTGGCATCAGATTTGTAGAGTCGGACTAAATGTGTGAACTGCACATAGAGACCCTGAAAATCCCTGCCTGACCTTGAAGAGGAGACATGCCACCCTGACATGTAATATCAGCACCGTTAGACTGTCTGGAGAGAGGGGCTGACATACAGCAACAAGGACCAACTTTCAACTACAAGTTTTACATTTTGGACTGTAGAAGAGAGGCCCAAGATGGCTTACATTCATGTGTTTTCAACATGTGTGTGTGTGTGTGTGTGTGTGTACATCTATAGATAACTGGTAAATGAGGCTAAAGTTTTCCAGTGTCAAGCGTGCAGAGATTTGCGGTCTCAATGGAGCAGTATGGAGACAGCACTGAGCGAACAACACAGGTATTTATGTTTCATCAGAGTAGCTTTTCAACAGCCTCCCTCTGTTCTCTCATTTCCTTCAAAACCAAAAACACTCAAACAAACTGACCTACTTCTCTTTGTGCAAGAGTGTTTGTGTATGTGTGTGTGTGTGTGTACGATGAAACAATTGTGCTCGGAGCGTATGAAGAACTGTTTGTATTATTTGGAAAAATAAGAAATATTTCCTGGTGTGAGTGTCCAGGATTGTTCTATCTCATTGAGGCTCCATGCCTGTGGTCTCAACACAGCACCAGAACTGTGTCTGTGTCAGAGGAACTACATATAGACATTCTGGCACTGCAAGTATCCTGGATGGCCTGAAAAAAATGCTTATACCTAGAAAGAATAATGCATATGCCCTCCTCCTTTAGCTTGACTAATTTCTAGCTAAGTTTTTTTCATCCTCTGTTTTCTGTTTGTGAAAATGTCATGACGGTAGAATGCAAACGCTGCAAAGCTAACTTTATCCAGCGCATTCCCTGTGACAGTGTATGATGGGCCTTGCCAACATGAAAAAGGAGGTCTCTCTCATAATTAGGGAGATAAAAAGCGCCTTTCTTACCTTGGGGAAGAAGGTCCGCGTGACAAACTGCTTGTACTCCAGGAAGGGGATGCCCTGGCTGCTGTTCAGCTCCTTGGTCAGGTCTGTCATGTCTGTCTGCAGCTCCGCAAAGCCTGCAGGAAACACCAGGGTTAGGGTCAGGAGACACCAGGGTTAGGGTCAGGAGACACCAGTGTTAGGGTCAGGGGACACCAGGGTTATAGGGTCAGGGGACACCAGGGTTATAGGGTCAGGGGACACCAGGGTTATAGGGTCAGGGGACACCAGGGTTAGGGTCAGGAGACACCAGGGTTAGGGTCAGGAGACACCAGGGTTAGGGTCAGGAGACACCAGGGTTAGGGTCAGGAGACACCAGGGTCAGGGGACAACATGTCAACAATAACTTTAACAAGTTTTGGCGAATAACCAGATTTACCCGCAATTCTATTTCTGTTTATTTGATAAGTTGAGTATAACTTTAACTCATACATGTTTTAGGAAAGACTATCTCCAGAGTATCCCTTTTCCTAGAACATTCCAACTGATCATGCTCCAAACCAGAGCTGCACAGCCTGCAGGACCATATTTACCAAACACAATCAGAGATGCCAAATCCAATCTGAGGCTCTCCCATCTAAACTGTGTGTGTTTGCAGGATCAGGTTCAGCCAGTGTTGGAGCCACAGGACCAGCCTCAGCACGTGTAAACAAGGGAAATGGGATCTTCATGGTGGGTGAGGAACAGGCTGCAGCTGGATGTGTAAGGTTTAGCTTGTGGTGCTGGATTAGCAACTCCTGCTAGGAGACATGGGAGACGTCTTCTCCTAAATCTGCTGTTTCCTCTGGATAGCTTTTAACCACTAATCACTGTGGTAGTGTGTGTGTGAGTGTGTATGTGTCAAGACAAATGGCATAATTCCACCCACACAATTGTAAATAACTCTTTGACAAATACACCCAAGGTCAGAGGATACCTAATAAATGACTGACAAAATCGTCCAGAGACTAAATCCCTCAATCCCTATTAATCCCAAACCTCCTCCACCCATGTATCCACCATGCCACTAAATGTCTCTATCCCATCCTCTCTTACTTACGCCTCCCTCACTCCCTCATACCCTATCCCAAAAAAACTATCTCCTGACACTCACCCACATCTCTCCACATGATGAACAGTACCCCCCCCCCCTCCTCCTACACCTCTGTCTCCACAGACACATGGCCCTGACTCCTGCCCTTTTCCTTCCCACAATATTCATCCCTCACTCTCTATCTCTCACTCCTATAAATCTGGCTGCCCAGTCATGCTGTGGCCTTCAGACACTCACTACACAAACAAACACACACGAACACACACGCACGCCTCTCGTCCCTACAGCCTGGACACAGCAGAAGCAGTGTGACCACAGAGTGTGTGACTGCATGGTAATGCTCACAACTCAGCCTGTGTTTTCTGAGTCACACTTACTAAGCATAAATCTTTCAAAGCTGACTCGCCGTCTACTCCAAACACACACGCACACACAGACGCCTAAGACAGGCCTTTTACAGGAGTTTCCCCGCATGTCCATGTTTCTCAACATTAGTAATAGAGAGAGAGAGAGAGAGAGTGTGTTGCTGCACCTTTGCGGATCTCCTCTCTGATCTGAGACTCCATCTCCTCCATCTGCAGCAGGGTTTTCTGCCAGTAGCGCTCAGCCCTGCGGCTCTTGGTACAATACACCACCAGAGCTAATAGGACACAGAGAAAGAGAAACATCATTAAACCGGCCTTTGATGCCATACTCTGTAATAAATCAGGACACACTCCATTCATTGCTCTTTATACAGACACCGCTTCACGAGAGCAACAAAAACACACACTTGTCTAAGATACACATAGACTTATCAAAAGCACTGGGCTGTACAAAGTAACACACCCCGCACACATCGTCTCACACACACACACACACACGCACACACACAGAAACATACATACAGACACAGACACAGACAGACTCAGAACAGAGGGTCTTTGTGCTGTGTTAGGGAGGGATGAAGCAGACAGGGGGGCCCTGACCCCAGAACTCCTTTTATCTCTAACACATCTGGAGCATCCGTCGCCACGACATTCAGACATCCATCACCCCCGGCATTGTTTCCAAATACTTACCCACAGTGCACAGCAGCAGCAGCACACAACACACGACGATGGAGATTGTGATGGCCAGCTCACTGCCACCCAGCTGCACCTTGGCTATGATGCGACGGAAATTCCCCACCTGTACCTGGAGAGAGACAGAAAGAGAGAGACAAAGAGGGAGATAATAGAGAGAGGAGAGAGAGATGTGGGGAAGGGTGAGGGGAAAGGAAGAGAAAACTAATTCAACGTCCAAATGTAAACACACACACACACACATACACACAAACTGACAGGTCACCATGTACAGTCTGACTAAAACCTAGGCTTTCACATCTGTTTTTGATTCTCCTAAATGATAGCTTGGGTTCTATCATATACTACTTCTCAGTGTCGTGGTATTCTCTCAGGGCAGGGGACTGAGTGTCCTAAGAGTGTTCTCAGAGTGTTCTCTGAGCGTTCTGTGAGGGTGTTCTCTGAGTGTTCTGTGAGTGCTCTCTCTCTCTCACTACGGTCCCTGTCTGGTCTTGAGGTTTACTTGTCCAGACCAGTCAAATACAGCCCCTTCCCAAAGGGCAGCAGGGCTGCTGAAATGGAGGGGAAAACGCCATTGTTCCATGTTCCTGTTTCGGTTGGGGTACGAATACACACACTCCTCCCCCTCAGTGAGCGAGCTCCCAGCCAAGGGAAATAGAGAGAAGTAAAAATAGATGTGCCACTGCATGTGGAAGAAATCCAAAAGGTTGTTGTTGATGCCCACAAGGCATTCAATCTGCATACCTTTTATACAGACTTCATAGTCCTGACAGAAAAGCATACTCACTCTTCCAAACGCACTCACACACTTACACACACATAAATACAAACAATCACACTTCTTTTCCCATGCACACGCAGGGGGCTGTGAAGACAGCCCACCCGTTAGAGTTTTGACATTTTGTTTGACCCTGCTCCCGCCTCCATGTCTCTGCTAATTGCCTTTGTTTACATGCAGACATCCTGAGAGAGAGCGTGTTCCCTCGGCCTCCCTGTCTGCCTGACACGACAGAGTCCTCACGCCTCACTGATTCTGTCAGAGCGACTCCCAGACAAACATGTCGACGGACAGGCTCAAGTTCTATATAGATGAATGCTTTGGTGTAACACAGCCTATCTAAACAGTCCAGACCGGACAAAGGATGGAGATCGGGGGAGGAGAGAGAGGAGGGTGGGGGGTTAATCAGGGACTGGCACGGTTCTGATTAAGGCCCTTTCATTTAGATATTATGAGGCTTCAGAGACACAACACGAGGAGAAAATAGCATTCACACAAAGGCTCCAAGTTCCTGTGCTACAAGAATGTGTGTGTGTATGTGTTCAAGGAAAGGGGGGAGTGCGTGTGTGTTTGCATTTGTAAGTGATTTCAAAAGACAGATAGATAAGAGATGAACAGATAGGAGCTGAAACAGTAAAACTCTGTGTGGTTTACTGTTTCATCCTGTGGCCCTCCTGCAGTTTGCTGAGTCATGTTGGCCCAAACACACAGATACAAACTGATCACAGACAGATGGGTGCAACAGGTTCCAGAATATCCAGGGAATATAGAATATACTGTAGTTCCATTTTGTGAGGAAAAGTGAACTTACTGTCACTGGTAGGTCTGTCTCGCTGGAACTCATTGAACCGTTGATGGTGCAGTGGAACAGCTGGTCATTGTGGAAGCTGATGTCACAGGGATAGGAGCCAATCATCACAGAGTATTCTTCCGGGGCCAGTTCCAGATCGCTTGGCCCTTTCTGTGCCAGAACCAAACAAAGACAAATGTCTGTCAGTCAGTGTGTGAAGAGACATCAAGGCCTGACTGGAATAAGCTTAGCTTCCACACAGACACGCACACACACACATTCAGCAGTCTCAGCTCATGCTGGCCTGTCACTCAGCTGTCAAGCACTGAGGAGCCCAATTCTAAACTCATTCAGTTTCATAACATCCCTCACACACTTGGAGAGGGTTCTGCTTAAAGCACCAAACACTGACGCTGCCTCTCCAGCACGGAGAGAGAGAGAACCTTCTACAAATGAATCTTGACAGTCTCCACTAACTCGCTCCATCATAACATGCCTTGAACCTTGGAGGAGCCTGGTGCTGCATGGAGATTCCTCTGGAAGCTTAACATGAGCAGCCAGGACCCGACTGAGCTCAGGGGTCAGGTGTGTAGTGGTCAGGTAGGGGGTCAGGTGTGTAGGGGTCAGGTAGGGGGTCAGGTGTGTAGGGGTCAGGTAGGGGGTCAGGTGTGTAGGGGTCAGGTAGGGGTCAGGTGTGTAGGGGTAAGGTAGGAGTCAGGTGTGTAAGGGTCAGGTGTGTAAGGGTCAGGTTTGTAAGGGTGGGAGAAAGGCTTGGCCTTCTGCTTCAATGGAGGATATCCATTCAACTGGCCCCGGAGACTGAGATAGGTCTGAATGATTAGAGAAAACACAAGTCTTGGTGACCGGCAGGTGTGTGTGTGTGTTAGTGTGTGCGTGTGCTGTCTGGAGTGGCATCTGCGTGAGGAGCAGAGTGTGTGTGTTAAGTGTGTGTTTATCCCCACAGTGCTTCCTCTCAGTGATTAGACCCTCAAGACTCTGTCCTGTCCCCACTGCAGGATGTAACCCCCTGGGTCTCTGTCAACAAACGCTTCCTTACACACACACACAGACACATGTACGCACACACACACACACACACACACACACACACGCACCCCAACCTACAACACACACCAACATACACACAAACTCAGAAACATACCAACATAGATACAAACAACACAATATTGAACACGAGTTGCAGAAGCAACATGCCAACATTGGCTGTACATAAGCAGACTCTCACACACACATGGAAGCACACCTTCACGCACAGAACAATGACATGCAAAGGGCCAAAACAGGATAGAGGCAAACCAAACCCACCCACATTCCAACTGTCTTAATATAGGATCTGATTACATAACAAACCCTATCAAACGAACTCCATCAAACACCCGAGTACACATGCAACACTGGCACACACTCCACCCAATGCTCTTCCAGCCAGGTCCAGCCCTGGTGGAATCCACCTTCGTAAAAAAAACAGGAAACAACATCGATATAGCCCATGCAGACATAGCTGAGGCTGCAGTTCCTGTAGGGGCCCCATCCTGACAAACACAAATGCGCACACACATACACACACACACACACACACACACATAACACACATACATGTAAACACACACACACATAATTAGTAATTGTGCAAGTCTCTACAACTTCCCTGTCTGTGTCTCTCTCCTACGCGTTTGCCAGCATCAGTGGAAAGCAGTGGTGTTTATGAACGCTAACATCATATAGTTATCAGCAGCCTTTCAAATAAAGAGAAATCTTCCGTACCACATAGTCAGGACCTCACACTAAGACTGAGTCTGACAGGCTTGCCATACAAAAGGCTTTGATGTCTTTTACTTGTCAAGTCTTTATGTGAATATGAATTCACGGCCATTCAGCCATGTCTTCTATTCCCAGAGAGCTGTTAGGTGAACAGCAGTGGCCCTCTCTGACTTAGATCTGACAACCTCCCACATCTCCACTCCCATTGGAGCAGTGGGCTGTCACTCACATTGATGATGAGTGTGAGTGGCTCCCCGGGGTGGTGTTTGATCAGCTTCTCTTTTGTGGCTGTGAAGAACTGAGGGTCCTCCACGTACTCCAACAGGAAGTGCCCTCCGTGAGGCTCCTCCTCTTCCTCCCCTTCATCATAGGAGGCAGGGCTATCTCCTGTGTAAAGGACTCTGTTCAGGAAGAACTTCAGTGTGGCCAGCTGGGATTGGCTGGAGGCTGGGGTGGAGCATGTGATCATGGAAGGAGACCGCACCTTACAGGCCTGGAGATGGAGGGGGCGGGAATAGAAAATACCTATCAGAAAGACTGAGATCTTCTGTAAAATTCTGAAATGATTATAGCCATTTAGAAACTTTCCAACCAGACATGTTCCCTGAGTCTCCAATTCAGCTGATACTCACCGCCTGGCCAACATCCAGCACCTCCAGTGTTACACTTTGCACCAGATCAAAGCCCTTCCCCGTCACAGTGATGGTTCGACCCCCGCTGCAACACATGACAAACACGCGCTTAAGATTCAGCTTCAACAAAGTTCAAAATTAACATACTATGTGGTCTATTAATAGATGTAGTAAACACATCGACCACACAATTACACACACACACACACTCAGTTCATCTTAGTCAGAAACAACCCATGTGTCTGTCAACACGGTCCCCCAGGGGTGAGTGTCAGTAGAAACACACCCGGCCTGGAGAAGAGCCAGCACATCAGGGTCACACACTCCTGCTGCATCGCCCCCTGGAGGAGGACTGCAGAGGCTTCCTGCTGCATCTCAAGGATGTGTGTTTGCATGTGTGTGGATATACATGCATGTGTGTGTGTGCGATGTACCTGAGGTAGCTCTTGTTGGGCTTGATGAAGCTGATGCTGGGGTTCTTCTCATAGGTGTACATGGTGCTGAGGGCAGGGTTCTGACAGGGAATGTCCTCAAACTCCACACACACCGTCACCGCCTCGGTGTGTGTGTGCACGGCCGCAGGCATGGTGCACTCAATGGTGTCTGCTGTTTGGCTGGAATCCATGCATGGACAAGAACCAAGACAGCTACATGAATACACCAAGACAACCCACCATATATTTTGCCAGTTAGCGGTTCCAAACAGGAACCGCTGACATAAACACTGGACATAAACACTCAACAATAAACAGAAACTTTTGGGAAAATAAAAGCACTACCTCACACAAGAAGCATTCTAACAACAACACTGCATTGTCTCCAGTCATAAAAACCACACAGTAGCTGTAGAAGTGCACAGAGAAACGATGGTTTAAGCCAGACTGGTCCACAGGAACACTTACGTGAGAATGGAACACTGTTGGGTACCGTTAACCCTGATGTGAACCTGGGAGCCAGTGTCCAGGTGCTCCCCCATGATAGTCACCCTGGTTCCCCCGGCACGAGAGCCCTTCCTGGGCTCCATGGACAGCAGCTTGGGCACCTGGGGGTGAAGGGGGGAGGAGGAGGAGAGAAAGATGATGACCCTTGTCTAAAGCATCATATCTACATACCAAAGTTACTTCTGCAGTCAAAGTTTGTGAGTTCAGGACGGCAAAAAAGTACTCAGGCATTAAACTGACAAGTTATCTAAGTTGTGCTTACATATCCGAGCCCAAAGCCCTTGTAGTCTAATCTCAGGCTGAGACTGCTGCTGATGGTAACAGTACTGTGAGCTTTAACACCCTCCAGTGACAGCAGAGCAGAGCACTGGATACAACCACTCTGAGGCCTGCAGAACTTTCTCCTCCACACAGGACAGATCCCTGGGGCTGAGAATGATACCTCTCTCTCTCTCTCTCTTTCAATGTCTCTCTCTCTCTCTCTCTCTCTCTCTCTCTCTCTCTCTCTCTCTCAATGTCTCTCTGTCTTTCAATCTCTCTCTCTTTTTCCATTTATCTCTCTTGATCTCTCTTTTTAACTCTCTCTCCCTCTCCCTGTCTCCCTCTCTTTCTCACACACTCATACACACACACACCGGGCAAGTCCCAAAAACTAAAATGTATCTCCCAAGCAAGCTCCACAGCATCAGCATTCTGGAGACTTCCAAAGCCTTTCTCCCCTCCGTGAACCTTGCCTCCAGGGAAGCCTCTCATTCTCGCTGACAGGATTCACTTCCTCTCTGTGAATGTACAGAGGGGGTGTCCATTGTCTATATGTCAGTGTGTATGTGTGTGTGTGTGTGTGTGAGTGTCTGAGTGGGTGTAAGGAGGCAGATGTTTCCGGCCCAAGGTTCGAGGAAGGAGGTGAAGAGCAGGCGCATATCCTGTCTCCGTGTGGATCCAAAATGTTTTCCCTTTCTCTCTGCTCCTCTCACCCTTCTCCTCTCTCTAAATTCCCCCTCTCCTCTCTGCTGTGATAGATTGTATGAGAGGAGTGGGGAGAGGGCAGAGAAAGAGAGGAGATATTTCTCCCTCCTTTTCTCACAGCCTGTAGTCTCACACAGAGCAGCTGAGGGAGTGGGCTGGGCCCGAGAGGGGCTCCCACAACTCTGAGACATGTTTGTTGTTTTGCATTTTCAATATCCTCGTGACTCAAGAAGCATTACAAGGTTGTTTGGGTTTCTCAGTGTGATGGCTCTATGGAAAAATCTTTCTTAAGAGCTTCTGAAATTAACTAATGTTCCAGTTGGATGAAAAAGAAACTCTTCTTTCAGTAAACAAAAAGAAACAGAGGGCTTAGACCGATATTCAACTGACCGCATACCCCTAATCCAATGGGAGACTGTGTTGGTTTGAGTCAATTAGCAGGAGAAGCCAGCCTCATGAATTCTGAGAGGGGGACATTTCTATAGCCGCCATATTTGTTTTTTCTGGCACTGGCTTCAGAATGACAACAGTGCTGAGTTGCAGTTGTGATGAACGTTTGAAGATTCCCACACACTCACATTCCTGAATATCATAAGAGACGCATCTGTTAACGTTCAACAGACACATTGGGAACACTTTCCCACTATTTGTATGGAACAAGGAGTGTGTGTATGTCGGGAGGGGGGGAATTGAGGGGAAGAGGGGGTCGGGGGGTTGAGGGAGAAAAGTTGGACAGTGGAAGGAACACACTCACCAAGTATGAGAACAGCTCTTTGGACTCTCCTTTCGCGCTCTGTCTCACAGTAACTCTGACCTTATCATTCATCTCATACGAGGACGTCCTGGTCATACACACCAGCCTGGGGAAGAAACACGAGAGTGGACGTCCACATTGTGCATCTCCAGACAGATGAAAACACACCAACACACCGCATCCAAACCCCTGAGATCCTGGCTGCTTCTCCTGTTTTACCTCCTGGGTGCACAGGCAGATGCTCCCCTGTGGAATGTACAAATAAAACTACCAGAGAGGAGTCGCCGGGAGCTTGAAAGGCCCCCGGGCCAGATGGTTTCAACCTCAGAGGGCTTAACAAGCTGCTGGGGGTGTTTATTTTATCACCTTATGGCTGTAATTAAAACTCATTTCATCATAAGGACAGACTCCAGTAATGACACACTAACAGTGAGAAGCAGGAGGATCACAGGCTGTAACCAGGCCTACCACGGGCCTCTGTCAAAACAAGCCCTGGCCCAGTCCAACACTGTACTGCTGAGGGGTATTCATCAGGTGGGTGTTTCTGGGTACCTGGCAGATGATCTGGGTCGTGCAGAATGTGCTGAGTGACAGGAGAGCTCTTTCACTGTAAACCATCACACATGTCTGGGGGACAGGGGAGAGGCTGCAGGCTGGGCTGGGTCAGGAGGGCTGGGATGGGCTGAGATGGGCTTAGGGACCAGTTCTGATCCCGATCAATGAATTCAGAGTTGGACTCAGATCTTTCTGGAGGTAATAATGAGTGTAAAACTCTACGTCTACATTTGCTTCATTGCATTGCGTTTATTGTCTGTTGCACTATCCTTCCAGGCTCTGCAGGGTCTGAAGAGAAGCATTGTGAAATGGTACCTCGAGAGGAAGTCATGAAATGTCATGGCAGCTGAATTGCATTACAACAGACAACCCCAAAAAGTGTCAGAGGTGACTGGTGTTGTTGATAGAGGGATCCAGAGCAGAGGCCACTCTGTCCCCAGGAGCAGACACACTGCCAGGCAGGGCACCGACTGACCCCCGCTCTGCATTCCAGCTCTGCCCCGCAGCAGAAATATTATGGGTTTCACAGAGTGATGTTTTGGCTATTCGGGGCGATGTCTCTGGATATTTAACCCTAGTGGGAGATAGGAAGGGTAATCAACTAGAGAGCCTGAGAAGGGCAGTGTGTGTGTGTGTGTGTGTGTACGTGTACTGTATGCAAGTGCATGTGTATGTACGTATGTGCGAAAGTTTGTGCGTGAGTGTACGTGAGGTACTTCAGAGATCTCAAGGCAAATGAGAAGTGGTAAAGAGAGCGACTCAAACAAGTGGAGCCGAGAAGTGTAAACTGCACACTCCAGTAAGTGAGCAGTCTCCACTGATCAGATCATTAATTCAAGTGTTGACGTGTATGGACTGTAGCACACTCTCTCCGTAGAGCACCACACCTTTCTGTGCAAACCCAGCTGTGACCTTTAACCCCACACAAAAGCAGGAGTGGACACCTGTCTCAACAGCCTAGGCTGGTGAGCTCACACTCTCAGGTGTCTGTGTGCGTGTGTTCATCGTGTGCGCCTGCTGTCAGGCACACTGACGTGTTATGATTTCTTCGCGCCGATTCCTTTGTGGAGGAAACGCTTCGCTGTCATAACAACCAAGGTGAGAGAACCAATGAAAAAAGGGCTGACTGGATGAGGTCCTTTGGAGGGTGAAATCTGATTCGCCAGGTCTGAAGCGTGTGTTTGGAGCAACGTGTCAAACTGCCGTCGTGACAGGTAAGACCCTCAGGTCACCCTGGCAGTGGTCTGCATTCTAATATGGCCTGATTGGCTCCAGTGGAGCAAGACAAGATAAACAGTTCCATTCATGGAACATTTCATGGAAGTATTGATGTCGTTTTAGGATTATAGTATTCCACAGGACTCTGTGTGCAGGTGTCAGATCAGGGCCAAACCTGGTAATACTGTATTGGGTGTGGAGAAAGTTTAGAGACAGTGCTATGCTATATAACATCAATACTTCATTTGTACAACAAAGGCCAGACTTATAAAATGTATTCCATTAAACCCCTGTACACCTTCAAAATCCTGTGATAGACAGCATGTACAATCATTACCATGATGTATTTGTATATTTGCTATTAACAGGCAGGGCTGAAAGACACTGTGGCAGAACTTACTGTGTAGAGACGGTGTAGCGGTCAGCCAGGAGAGCACAGGGGAACGAGCCGATGGAGACATTCACCTCCTCGGCCCTCCGTCCCAGGTTCTTCCCCTGCACTGTCAGCAGGGTGCCCCCCTCCAGCGGACCACTCTGGGGGGAGATCTGTGGCAGAGACGGAGGGCGTCAGAGAGAGGAGCAGAAGTCACCATAGCCTGACTGAAACCACATCGTTTGAGTCAAGGTCTACTGACTGATGGGTGAGAGATGGAGGTAAGCTGGAAATAAACCTTGGGCATGGAGCTACCAAGCCCTTTGCACACAGTGCTGTTGAAGAGAGCTGTGCACTGAGTCAGAGAGTTCAGTTGAAGTGCTCTCCAGCCGAACACTCAGGTCTAGTTGATGGAGACGGCGCCTCAGGTTGGTACAGTAATAAAGAAGGCTCTCCAGTCTGCCAGTCACAGAGCCAAGTGCTGAACCTACATGGGCTAAGAGCTGTCTGAGAGGCTCCCGGAGAACACACACTCCACACTGACAGAGCTGAGGAGAGAGGGAGAGCAGAGGTGCACGGGAGGTGCACAGGAGAGGTGCACGGGAGAGGTACATGGGAGGTAAGAGTGAGAGGAGATGGAAGTGAAGATGGGGGGTGGAGAGAGAAAGAGAGAGATGAAGGGAGGGAAGCTTCCACAGAGAGAATGTCCCCTGGCCTCTCCTGCCTCTTGCCTCACTGCTAAAACTCCCTTTCCCTTCACTCGCTCATGCTCATGCGTCATTTGAAACCCTTGGCATTGTTGTTGCCTTTCAGGAACCAAGGAGAACGGGGTGATTGTATGTACTTCACCAACGGACATAGAGTAGGATTTGAACACACTTGGAAATTGCTATCTCTGGCTCTCAGGCAAAAAGCATTCTGCCATCAACTCTTGCTGTACTGATGTTAACTTGGCTTAGCCTATGTTAGGGCCCGGAGAGTGGGGGTGGGGGGTGTGCGTGCCTCTCCGAGGGACCCCCCCCCTGTCTGAGCCGAGGTCACTGGGACCCCCTTCTGTTCTAAGTCTGGCTCCAGTACTCTGCTCTGTCACATACTGGGCTTATGAATGAAAACAGCACTTCTGTTTGATCTGGGAGAGAGGGAAGGAGGGGAGGAGGAGGGTCTATGTTAATAGAGAATAGTGACTACATGATTGACAGCAGGGATAAACAAACACTAAGCGGAGGTGTGTACGTTATAGTATCAAATGTGTGTGTATGTGTGTGTGTAATAGCAAACAGTAGGAAAACCACCAAACGATCATAAGCCCACCGTACATCTGAAAGATCAAACCACAGGAAGTGATGTAATGTTTCCTTCATGGTTAAGTCCCATAGTGGTCTCTGTCAAGCACACTGTAGATCTCTAGAGCAGGGCCCTGCCCTCGTCAACACTGTATAGAGGGGGTATGATCAGGGTAACATGCACACACGCACACACACGTGACATACTGTTCACACAGACACCACAGCTCCCTGATCTTCCATATCTTAGAAGGTGTTAGCTAGCTAGCATGTCTGGTGTTAACGCTAACGTTAGCTGGCATAATTCTCATTTACACCTCTCACCATGCTGTGAAGGCATCTCTCAGGCTGAGCACGCACCATAGCACCTCGTCATGGGAAACTATATCTGTCTCAGCGGAAGACCTTGAAGACCCCTATTAGAATGTAGATTACACTAGACACAGCTGCCTGGAAGTTGATCACGTTGAACGTGGATAAAGTTTGGACACACTTATTTATGCCAGATTCTGGGTAGTACTGGACACAGGAAGTTACTGTCCCACTCATTGGTCAAGGAGGATGAGGATGACATCAGTGAAGCTGTTAGAGACTTCCCTCCCTCTCTGTCTCTCTATGTCTTTATCTCTCTGTGTTTCTATTTCTTTTCTACTTTCTACCTACTTACAGTATCTACTGTCTCTCTTTTGTTGAATAAACTATGTTTGTCGGTTCTGTTCTGGACATTTTGAACAAACCGTTTCAAAACAAAGAACTTGGAATGATAACAAAAGCCCTGAGAACATATCTCTCCCATTCTGTACCTGGAGCATACAGGGAAAGAGCACACTTTTAATTTGATATTCATATACGATATTGTACAATATATTATGTACACGACACAAACTAGCTGGCCTGCGGTAAAGTGTAGACCTACACAAAGTAGCAAGCTAGTGTCCAGGAAAATGTTTGTGTTGCTTGGCAACAGTCCAGTCCCAGTCCAGTGGCAGAACTATTTGTGTTGGCAGAGCTAAATAAATGATTAAATAAACAAACAAATTCTAATCTGTTGTCGCTTATTACCGTGAACTAATAAATGGAGCAGCCTAAGGAACCGTACCTATGACGAATCACAGCAGTGCTGATATTCAGTGGGCTCAAATCTCCTTCAAGGCGGCGGTGGTAGGAAGACTGACAGCTTCAGGCCAACTCCCCTAACCCTCACTCTTCTACAGAGTCACTGTGGCTGGGAAGCAGAGAGCCACCACAGCCACTTAAACTCCTGGGTATTCTCTGGGATAACATGGCTGCCAAAGCATTGCATCACACACTTTAGGATCCTCTGCTCCAGTTTCCCCCTCCTTCTCATATGAGACAGCTGTGTGTGTTTGTGTGTGTGTACGTTTTTGTGTGTTGATACATTTGGCTGACCACACAAAATTTCACTCAGTGTCTTATACAGAAGTCTGAGTTTCCCAACGTACAGACGGCTCCTTTGCGTGACAGTTGTATGTGTCATCTTGTGTGTATGTGTGTGTGACCTCTTTGTTTCATCTAGGTTCCGTCTTGTGGGCCAGCCAGGTTTTATCTACAGGAAGTGTTTAGCTCTACTGGGCCTCACGCGAGCCGTACTTCCCGTCTACGGCAGCAAGCAGATAAAGCGTTCAGTAGTGGCAAAGCAAGCTTGAACGCAACTCCAAACACAGCTCTTTAAAGCATTGAGGTTCAAGCTCAGGCGCCTACCCACGGAGGTTGAAAGGAATGTGAACAAAGCAACAGTCATCCTGATGACTGCAAATGACCTGTAGAACCAAGCGGTTCCAGTCTAGCTGACTGGACATAATGACCACAGCAGTATCTCAAAACCAAACATTGGTTTGGTTTGAGAACCAAACATTGGTTTGGTTTGAGGTGGTCATTTTGTGGTCATATTGGTAAAACACTCATCTCAAATTGTTGAGTAATTTTTCTCTTGCATATTCTATTTCTCAGGTTAACTAGTAAACTCACAACTGAACCTACTGTAGATACATACTGTACATAGCCAGCCAGAGTTGAGCCTCAGTCAGCACACCACCAGGTTCAAACAGCCAGAGTTGAACACAGGTTAAGTGCTCCCATGCTTTCCTTGGTGGCTCCTCAGAAGAATGGCCGTTTCTCCATAGGGTCTGTGGCTGAGTGGGCTGGAGACTCCTAACTGTACACTATACAGGGTGTTTTTACAGATTGAGCTGCTTTAATGAGACTCTGTGCAAACACTTGCCTTTCCAAAGTAAACCCTCATCAGGAGACACTGTACAGCCAGGGCACCTCACCCACACCATGTGACACACCACTTCCTTGTCAAACGGGCTAGGTCAAAGAGATGTTGTTTTTCTATGGAGTACTGTGTTTGTGTATGTGTGTGTGAATGTGTGTGGGTGTGTGCATGCGTTCTTCAGTGAATGTGTGTGCGGCAGCACAGCCTACCTTGTAGATCTCCGGGTCGGGACACTGATCTCCGGCAGTCTGGCAGTCGTCCCTGGGCCTGCAGCTGTTGTCACACCAGCCACAGAGATGACCCTGGTACTCCCGGCCCCAACACTGGGAGCAGTCTGCACTGCCCACCCCACAGTTATACACCTCCACTGAGAGAGAGAGAGAGAGAGAGACAGAGAGAGAGACAGAGAGAGAGAGAGAGAGAGAGAGAGAGAGAGAGAGAGAGAGAGAGAGAGAGAGAGAGAGAGAGAGAGAGAGAGAGAGAGAGAGAGAGAGAGAGAGAGAGAGAGAGAGAGAGAGAGAGAGAGAAATAAATAAAGAGAGCAACAGAGAACAGAAAGAGAGAGAAAAAGTCAGAAACATAAAAGGATATAGAGTTGGAGAGATAGGGGCAGGGAGAGAGCTTGATCAACATAACCAGTCATCTTGAAACATCTTTGCCAGGTTGGTACTGGACTACTTGAAACCACATGTGCAGGAGGACAGGCATCTGCCAGGAGAACATGAATTACTAGAGAAATAAACAGCAAGACAGGGCCAGTAATGGAAGAACAGGATACAGGAAGAGATAAAGAGAACGAGCGAGAAACAGATGAGCGTGTCCATGTTACACTGCACCTCCCATAGAGAAACCATATGTGTGCGTGTGTGTGTGTGTGTGTGTGTATTTGTGTGTGTATACGCCTGTGTGTATTTTTATGACTTTGTGCGGTATGAAGTATCAGATGTTTAGTTCAAGTATTCGGAGTTTCTGGCTGTTAGCCAGTGCTGTTGAAGAGGCAGTTCAGTGCTCACATGGTAGACACATGATCTGTAAACACACAGCATCTGGGCTTGGCCTGGCCTGAGCCTCAGCTGCAAAGGAGATGATCAACCTAGCAACAGTCATGCTACTTCTCATCATGGAGATGTCATTATGAAAACCAGCACAGGCTGCAAGCCAGTTACTGAGCCTACTCAGTGTGTGGGTGTGTGTGCGTGTGTGTGAACCCTTACCTCTCATGGGTTGAGGGCCGTCTATGTATTTGTCCTGGTAGCCCTTCCTCCGCAGGCTGAGCTGGTACACCTGACTGCTCTCTGCCGTGAACAGCTGCAAGCACAGAACAAGCCTTCTGATTGGCCATCTACCAGCAGCACAAACTTTGATTGACACTCCACAAAAAATGTAGACCCAGACTGTAAAGTAGGACGGTTGGTTGTACTCACTGTTACACCAGTGCATATGACCGTTGAGCTATCCAGCCACTGGGCCTCGTAGCGCTGTCCAGTCCCCAGGTCACACTCCAGCTCCTCCCCCTACGGAGCACAAACACTGTGAGACCACACCGTATATCAATCGTGGACGCAGTTAAAGATGAAGTGGGATGTCTCACTGAGCTCAGTAAAGACACATAACATGATGATTGATGATTATACAGCCAATACATGAGAGAAAGCTGTCTGAATGTCCTATAGGGAATTCCTGTGGTAGCCACCCAGGTGTCGGGAGAGGAAGGTACATCAAGGAATCTGATATAGCCCGGGATAATTGTCCCTGCCAGGCAAAGACTCAATCCATTCATTATTAATATTCATCAACATCTGGAGGGTGTGGTTGTCAGGAACTCCTCAGGGAGTCAGTCATATTTAGCTAAGATATTCACCTAGCAAGGCTGGGACTGAGCCAGCACACCCACCACACACACAGCAGAAGACCCAAGCTACGCAGCACACACCACGAATGGCAGCTTAGTCAGTAATGCTCTGTGAGGCTGAAGTCATCAGTGACACTGTGATGAGCTCAGCTTAACAGCTCATCAGGAGTATAAATATGGATAGAAAGGGTAACCCTGAGCATATTTAGGATTGTAGCATGTTTCTTCTATCTTGATAGATTTCCCCCTGGACTTTCTCCCGGTTACTTGGAGGGAGTTACTTGCTGCTTCTGAGTAGCGTCTAAGGTGTTTGATCTTAGTGTTTTCTCAACAGAACGGCCCATGCTGATGGAGTATGTCGTCTGACCCAGGACCATCTAACTGTGTCTCAGCTTTAGGTCTCGTTTAGTATAGAATAGAATATGGTGGAATGAAGCTATTAGCTAAGGTATGATTTTCCTGGAGTATAGAGTAATGGCAAAGTCAATGACATTCTTCAAACAATGTGTGTTTATGTAAAGCTTGAGACTGAAATCTAAGAACAGCAATATAAGAAGCTGATTACATCCAGGACAATTTGTGTGTGAGTTTATGTCTGTCTATGTGTTTGACTCACTGTCTATCACCATGGAAACCCAGTAGGGGAGTGTGTGAAAGGGCAAAGGGGGTTATGGGTATGCCTGACGGACCTGGCAACCAGTCAAGGCTGGAATCTACCCGCCTCATTCAGGACAAGAGAATGAATCACACACTAGTAACAACTGGAGTTTAACCGATCTGAAAACAGTGTTCATTTTAATTATCAGTTGAAACTGTAGAGTTCCAGCCTAGTGTGAAAGCTGTGAATGCAAGGCACTAGTGACTGCATCTACCTAATAAGAGATAAGCTGTTCAGACAGTGTGTTTGACATGAGAGACAGTTGTAAGGTGTTCGTCTGAAGCGATACAGATACTGATTTATTAATAATTCTCCTCTATGGTTCCTCCATCATGTGGCGGTCCTAGTTCAGTCCAGCTTGAAAGGGATCATTTGATGTCCTTAATGACCTGACTCAATTTGACCAACCATGCCAGGTGGTGTCTCTACTCTCTAATCTCAAAGCAGAGCTGGGTGATATACCTCTTCCACGTTGCTTAGGGACAGGCTGAAGTCCTGGGTCATCCCTGAGGGCGACGGAGGAACCTCTGCGGCTATGACGCCGGGACAGGAAGCAGTGTTCTGGGGGATAGGAAGTGACATGGTAGGGTTAAAGAAAACAATGGCTACCCCCGCACACATCCGCCTCCCAAAATACCTGTCCTGTTTATGTATGGGGAGGAAGAGGGAGGGGGCAGCCTGGCCCACTCAGGAGGACAACAATAGAACAGAGGGACGGAGAGGGAGCAGGAAAACAGCCCCACCGGACAGAAGGATGGGACTACACAGCCTCTGTCTTTGACCACATCACAGCATTTCCCTTCATAAAGCAGATCCTTACATTGTTTCCTTAATTCAAGGAATAATTCATCTTTGTTAAATAACTTCGTTTTCAAAGGGGTCCATCAATAAAGTTTGCTTTAATAGTTTCAACCTAACTGGACATTGCAGTTCAGTAGGTTTATAGCCACAGAACACATGGGTTTCAGACCAGCAGCAGACCAGCAGAGCACTCTGACTCATCTAACCAGCGTCCTCCTGCTGAGTCAGCCGGCCCTCAGGGCCCAGCCACAACCAGACCAGCTGTGTGTGAGGGGCTGTACAGCGGCTTTGGGACTCTGAGCTCCATTAACGTCTGTGTCTTGGCACAGGCGCCACAGAGAGCAGGAGAATGATGGGCAGGTCTAACAACAGTGCAGGTGGCGTCAGAGCCCAGGTATGTTCAGAGAAGGCAGCGCCTGCTTGACTTTAAGAGCTCCATCAGGCTCCACTGGTCTCCCTTTATGTTGGTCATTACAGTACAGTGTGACAACCAAGGGATGTAACCAGGGGTTGCCACAACATATATTCTTTCAACTTCCCCTTTTGATGGTATACTGATTTTGACATAGATATAAACTGGTTTGGTTTCTAATATTTGGCAATTAACTTCAATGTACAAGATTGAATTGGCAAGGGATCAAATATGATCAGATACTGTACAATTACAGTCATAGTATTCCAAAGATTTTTCTTTCTACCTACACTCACAAACAAGATGCAACAGAGCATGGGGAGCTTTCACTCTATGGAGGTATATTCAACATACCCTCATACAGGCTAGGAGCAGGCTACTTCAGGACAGTTTGGATTGGGAAATATTCAAATGAGCTGGAACATAGTGGACCCATTCTTAAACAGGGCACCAACGGGCATATCAAACCCAATAGCCATGAAGACAGTTTTCTAAAAGGTCGATGGAGATTTTATATGGTACATGATCTAGTCGGGAGTCTGTAAAACACAGTTTTATGAGCTTTTTCAGAATGGTTGAATGGAGCATAGCTTTGACCACATGCTCTTGCCTAACCATGGAGCACTAACATCATGACACAGCCTGAAGAGAAGCAGTTGCCAGGGTGTGTTTGGTGTGCTCTAGACCTTGGGGCAACTGACCTCCAGGAGGGTGTGTGTGGAGTCCTCTTTACTGGAGACACATGAGTGGCTCTGCTGGTCCCAGTAACACTTCCATCTGGTGCTCAGACAGCTACCACACCTGAGGGACAAGATAAGGTTAGTCTAGTGTGTTTGTGAGTGTGTGTGTGTGTGAGTGAGTGCGCGGGAACTTGAGAGTGTTTATGTCAGCTGTGTGTGTGTGTGTGTGTGTTCTCAGACAGCCTAAACTGGAACACCTCCACTGTGTGTGCCATTCTTCAGCCTGAGGGGGGAGACAGATGTCCCACACCAGGCAAGAAAGTGCCTCGAGTGATACCAAAACTCTGAGGAGGGGTCTGGAGGGGTGTTAAGAAGAGGGGCTACACGTGACAAGAAGGATGAGGACGGCGCTGAAGAAAAGCAGACAGCCCACTTGAGGGACTCTTATCAGTGAAAGCTATTTTCTTTTTCTCTAACTTTGCTTCTGTCCCGTTGAACCACACGAACACAGAGGAGGCCTATAACACTGATCCACACGAACACAAACGCCCTATCTGTGTCTCCGCTCGCCTCGCTAACCCCTGACCCAACCTCAACCATCTCTGTCATACACAAACAGACTGGGCACATAGTGCACCACACACACACACACACATACAATGAACACACACATAAATACACACGTCCACACACACAGCAGCACACTGAGCACACAAAGCTGTACTGACTCTCAGGGCCTCTCAGTGAACAGGGTGGTTAAACACACACTCTCAATCATGTCCCTGTCAGGGAGAAAGATGTCAGGGAGAAAAGACTTCAGGGGGCAGACAGAGACAGCAGACAGAGACAGAAGGAATAGAGAGACAAAGAGACAGTGACGAGGACGACCATATTAAGAACAAAAAGTGAGAGAGAGTGGGAGAGGGAGTGGAAGGGAGTGAGAGAGAGAGAGAGAGAGAGAGAGACAGAGAGAGAGTGAGAAAGAGGGAGAGAGAGAGAGAGAGAGAGAGAAGAGAGAGAGAGAGAGAGAGAGAGAGAGAGAGAGAGAGAGAGAGAGAGAGAGAGAGAGAGAGAGAGAGAGAGAGAGAGAGAGAGAGAGAGAACTGGTCAGCTGGTTGTCCAACTGGGCAGAGAGGAATGCTACCGTCTGGTTGTCATTAACACTTCACCTAGTAACCACTCTGACCAGGCTGTGAGAGAACCGTCTTAACACACACTCACACACCCACACACACACATCCTGAGAATTAGAGAACCATGCACAGAACATGAAAAAAGACCCACATATCCAGTAACCGTGTGAAGCAGTACCTTAGGAGTCTCCTTGTAATAGCTCTTTCTGGAGTTATTAAAAGAGCAGCTTGAAGTGATTAAAAGTTGATAGAGTATCACAGCTCCTCAGATAGCAACATAGCACTCTTCCTGTGAGAATGGCACTTAGCTCATTATCACCTTCAACAATATGCCATCAAATTTCACACCGCCAGACCTTACTGAGGACAGGTTTAATACACACAGTCATACACACATACACACGCCAGGATATACAGAACTTCAGAAATACAATCTGTCTGTACACCTTAAAATCATTATGACACGAGCCATCACATCGTGTGGACCTTCAGACATGGTCAAAAAGGCAGGAGCACAGCAGTTGCTGGTCCCCTGGAGGTTGCAAATGAGAGGGGAGAGAGGCAGAGGAGAGCAAGAGAGAAGAGAGCAGGGGAGAGCAGAGGAGAGGAGAGGAGAGAAGAGGAGAGGAGAGCAGGGGAGAGCAGGGGAGAGGAGAGCAGAGGAGAGCAGGGGAGAGCAGGGGAAAGCAGGGGAGAGGAGAGCAGAGGAGAGCAGGGGAGAGCAGGGGAAAGCAGGGGAGAGGAGAGCAGAGGAGAGCAGGGGAGAGCAGGGGAAAGCAGGGGAGAGGAGAGCAGAGGAAAGCAGGGGAGAGCAGGGGAAATCGGGGGAGAGCAGAGGAGAGGAGAGCAGGGGAGAGCAGAGGAGAGGAAAGCAGAGGAGAGCAGAGCAGAGCAGAGGAGAGCAGGGGAGAGCAAGAGAGAAGAGAGCAGGGGAGAGCAGAGGAGAGCAGAGGAGAGCAGGGGAGAGCAGGGGAGAGCAGAGGAGAGGAGAGCAGAGGAGAGCAGGGGAGAGCAGGGGAAAGCAGGGGAGAGGAGAGCAGAGGAAAGCAGGGGAGAGCAGGGGAAATCGGGGGAGAGCAGAGGAGAGGAGAGCAGGGGAGAGCAGAGGAGAGGAAAGCAGAGGAGAGCAGAGCAGAGCAGAGGAGAGCAGGGGAGAGGAGAGCAGAGCAGGGGAGAGGAGAGCAGGGGAGAGCAGAGGAGAGCAGGGGAGAGGAGAGGAGAGCAGGGGAGAGCAGAGGAGAGCAGGGGAGAGCAGAGGAGAGCAGGGGAGAGCAGAGGAGAGGAGAGACAGGAGACGGGAGCAGAGCCTGTCTGTGTGACCACACTGCCTGAAGAGCCGACAGACCACAGCTCCCCACAGGAACAATCAACAACCAACAAGACCAGGAGCAGGCTTCACTCATCCAATTTCCTTTATTTTCATCTCGAGAATATTAACACAACAGTGAATCCTGTTCAAAACCTCAACCAAGCTACAGACCAAACAGACCTTCCATAACATTTATCCACCAATGTTGCAGAACAGAGCTTTCAGGCTGGACAGAGGAACATGCCCTGAGTGACATCAGCTGAGACAAGAGGCTTTGCTCTCCTTTCTGCCTTGAGCTACATGTGTGCAGAGAGAATGCCAGTGAGACTAGAGCTGACATTTGGCCGACATTTGAGTGATGCTAGGACTTGGCAGAGGTCCCTGCACTGGGACCTGTCTGCATGAGCGCCTCACAGCGCCCATATTGGTATTAAAACCCTGTGTGTTTTGGTGCATGTGGTTGTTAGAGATGACTGTTATGTGTTCTATTTGGATTATGGAGTGTATAGTTAACAGCAGTAGGATTGTGTGTGTAGATTTGTAGTTTTAGGGTGTGACTCACGCAGTCTTGACATGGATCATGCCCGTCCTCTCACAGTCATAGATGACAAAGCTTCCTGACACCACCGCAGTTCCGTTCACTTTTATTGCCACGTGAACTGTCAGGTGATCTGCCACAACAAACAAACAGATGTGTTCAAGATACTACCTTGTTTAGAGTGGGAAGGGTAGGGGTGTGGTGGGGGGAGCCCTTACCTCTGCCAGGGGGGATGTGGGGGTACCTGTCACGGGGGAGGAGGGGGCAGGTCTGGATCTGGGCAGGCCCATAATCCAGGTGGACGGTGGCTGCCGTGGAAATGCCCAATCCATAATCACACTCCACACGGGAGCCAATGAGATCAGGTACACTGCCGTTGATCAAAATCCCTACATCCTGGATGGATAGAGGGAGGCAAAGAAGAGTACAAGTTATTAGAGTGGGTGTTGCTGACATGGTTAATGGGTTTAACCAAATGTTAAGAAATTGGAAGAGTCATAGCTCCAGATGATATAGTTTATTGTAGTTCAAGATAATTAGATCAATTTGGTTGATGATATTGAAGGTCATATGGCACAGAAGCGTGACTGAAAGGGAGAATCTTGGTGTGAAACATAGCACCCTGTTGACGTGAACTGACTTCACTGGCATCGTTTCAAAATGTCTGAGGAAAGGGGCAAAAGGGTGAAGAAACAGACAGCAGAACAATGCTGGTTTGAGATGCCAGCTACATGTGGTAACATGCTTCAGTGAACTCTATTCTATTGTCTTTGGAATTGATCACTTCCTAGCTATGGTGCAAACTTCCTGCTTCCTGCCTTATGCTTCCTGTTTGGGGAGACGGCAGTGGGCCCAGCTTCCTGTGGCCCTGAGTGATGTCTTGGGATGGGCCAGCTGCTGGACCTATCCAGGCTTAACTGACTTACACATCAACTAGAGTGTCGGCCTTATCAGTGTAGACACCTCCTCCTCATACACATGCTTAGAACATCAGCCAACAATATAGCATTGATTCACAATGTATACGCAACAATAATGAGGTTGCATACACACAGTAAAAACGGCGTGTTTTAATGTGTCTGTGCCCAGTCTTGGTACCTTGATGTCTGCAGACAGGCTGATCTCAGGGGGGGTGAGGGTCATGGAGGGGCACTGCTGGGATCCCTCGCCCATTCCGATCCAGGAGCGAGCCAGCGGGCCCAGGAGACACTCCTTCTGGATGGTGCACCTGGGGGGGGAGGGCACAGGCAGAGGGTCAGGCTGACTGGACGTGACTGGGAAGACAGACAGAGAGGACTACAGTAACAAAGAGGTTATGGGACTTTGCAGCGATGGAGATCTAAATGGTTATTAGCGATGCTTTTCATTTCTGCTCCCAGTGAATATTTAGACGTGTTCAAACATCTTTGTCATATTTAATTCCTGAGTGTTACAGTCTTGTTCCCACATTTGTGTGTACGGTATCAAGCTGCTGGTCTCATCTGTGCCTGAGCTGTCTGTTAGGATAGTTCTAACAGTGGCCTGTTTCACTCTGGGACACACACATTCCCAGCAGCTGGACCTATAGGCACTGAAATCAGGGACAACTTAGTTTAATTACAGTACTACCAGACCAAGTATTTGTCCATGTGTGTGTGTTTAAGTGTAAAGTATGAATCCGAATAAATCATAAGATGAATTGACCAAGCAGGGTGGTCTCGTATTTTGGCTTCTGTTTCACTACTAAGCTTAAGAGGTCCCTCAGCACTAGGCTGAGTCAGGACAGAAGGACACAGAGACCTTCAACTCTGGACAGAGCAGCAGCCCCACATAGAACAGCAGTTACAATGAGTTTGACACCTATATTTATATATGCTTTTAATACTTTAATGGCTTTTAGAACAAATAGAACATTGAATGTGTGTGAATGAGTGTTTGAGCGGATGTGTATGAGGTTGTTTGTCTGTGTGGGTGTGAGAACAGATGTCTGTGAGGGTGCTTGTATGTTATTGTGTGTGTGCCTGCATGTGTTTGTGACTGATTGCATTTATGTGTGTGTATGTGTGTGGTGGGAAGATACAAACTTGTGTGTCTGTGCGTGTGTGTTTGTGTGTCTTTGCATGCGAGAGTGAATGTCCAGATTTCCAGTCCCAGGGTGCTGAGGGGCCAGCAGGGCTGTGAGGTCAGCCACGGGGATACAAATAGAACTCAAATGCTCTGCAATCCCACAAACATCCCCTACATACTCACTCCACTGCACACAGACTTTCACCAAACTCTAACTACCACTCTAGAATCCAATCTCATCTAAAACACATCCAACATATGGCAGACAAACACCTAATAAGGCCGGCGTCATTCAGGAACACATTTGAGAAAGACTCCCTGGAATAGCAGAGAGACAACATAGCGAGTGTCCAAAAGACTTGCCTAATATTCCTTTCTGACCGGAAACATCTGCAACCGTGACTCACTGGCTCACCCACTGAAGCATCATGGGTTTTTTTTTCTCACTTCCCTTTTAAGAAAAAGCATGAACCACCCAATATCTAATGTATTCACATATAATCAGTCAACAGTTCAAACACCCTATTATCAGGGCGTGAATATTCACACATAATGTTCATGCCATCCTTACCTACACACACATACAAGCACACATTCACACAAACACATGCATATCACCTGTCAAATTCATTGGCTCAGCAGACAAACCTTACAGAAAAAATATTATAAAAAATCTGTTCTTTTTAAAAATGTAAAAAGAACAGCTTCTTAAAATAAACAAAGTTAACACCAGCAGCTGAAATATGAGCTGAGAAAACCCATTCCTCACAAAGTTTGTGAGTGTCTGGGAGGTGATAAGGAGGATAAGCTGATAAGAAAGTTAAACACCTTAATATATGAAACTGCCCCTTGGAAGTACCACACACAGATAAAGCATATTCACGGACCACATTCTCAAGGGCATAAAGAACACATCCAGTAAAGTTAATCCATCAACAACTTACAGTGCATCTAGAATACAGGCGGAAAGGGTAGCTACACCCGCTCAGACAAATGCGTCATAGTCATCCAGAGTCACTCAGACACACACACACACACAAAGGAAGACTGTGATGGATTCTCAGATTGTGAGATCACTTTCTTTTCCTGGTTGTGTTTGAGTGTCTGTTTGTATCAGAGAGGGTCGTCCTCCCACTGAAGGCGAACTTAGATGACCTGATAGGAGCTCTCATCCATGGATGGGCCAAGCCCCCACCCCCCACCCCCCCACTCCCCCCGCCCACCTGGACCCGACAGGCCTTCCTATCCACCCAGCGTGACTGGTCAAACATTGCCACAGACACACACTCATGACATCAGCTCCCAATCCTCAGAAAGCAACACAGAAGAACACACAGGCATGTGCAGGACTCTGTCACGCACACACACAAAGGCACACGGCATGAAGACGTGCAAACTCACGCAGACAGACGTTCACATATTCACAAAGACACGAGCGCACACACACACACTTTGACATTTCCTTGTCAAAAGATCCAGTGTGTGCTCTCCCTCCCACAACCACCATCACAATCAACGCTCCTTTGTAAAGGAGGAGCGAGGAGGAGCGAGGAGGAGCGAGGAGGAGCGAGGAGGGAAGGGCAGAGAGTGAGAACAGAGAACAGAGAGGGGAGAGAATGGGGGGTAACTTGAAAAATATGAATGTGAGAAAATGAGGAAAGGGAAAAAAGAGAAAGAGACAATGATAAAGAAACTGGTAGAGGAGACTGAAACAAACTCCACAGAAAAAAGGAGGAGAGCAGAGGAAAACAAATCCATACATAAAGGGAAAGGAGAGAAGGCATTATAAATTCTTCCCCTTCTGCAATATATTTCCCACCTTTACCACACACCCTGGCACACACGCACTCATCTACACACGTATGCATGTACACACACCTACACATAATGCTCTTGTCAGGTAATGAAATGAATACAATGTTATTCTATCCCAGGCCCCCTCTCTCTCTCTCTCTCTCTCTCTCTCTCTCTCTCTCTCTCTCTCTCTCTCTCTCTCTCTCTCTCTCTCTCTCTCTCTCTCTCTCTCTCTCTCTCTCTCTCTCTCTCTCTCTCTCTCTCTCTCTCTCTCTCTCTCTCTCTCTCTCTCTCTCTCTCTCTCTCTCTCTCTCTCTCTCTCTCTCTCTCTCTCTCTCTCTCTCTCTCTCTCTCTCTCTCTCTCTCTCTCTCTCTCTCTCTCTCTCTCTCTCTCTCTCAGTGCTCTCTGGCCATGCCAGAGCCCAGGCACACACATCACTAACCCTCTTCTATCTCATCTACTAATCTGCTTTTATCTCCCAACACAGCCCTCAGACACATACACACACACACACACACATACATACACACACTCTCTGCCCTTTGAGAATACAACACTCTAAACACAGCACACAAGAGTAAGAGAGCAAGACACATAGAGCACAGATCCGAGAAGCCAACCCCCACAATGACAGAGCAACAGGAGGTGCTAGTCCAGTCACTGCTCATTGGATGGTGTCACTTCGGCATGTTATCCAACAATGACTAGAACAAAAACTCTGCCATTTCCCCCCCTGCTGTTCTACTTGACTGACAAAATCTAAAGGTGCCCAGTTAACTGACACTTTGTCAGAATGGACAGTGTAGTTGGTATGTTGGTGTAGTGTATTGATTTCCTAGCAGGCTGATAGATGGTAGACTCCCACCTGTTCTCCAGTGTACACCAGCCACAGTGGGCGTCTCCGGCTCCCAGACAGTCACTGCAGCTGCCGTACTGGTCACACACCGCCACCTTCACCCTCAGCAGCTAAACAGGACACATACATACACACACACATACATACACACACACACACACATACATACATATGCTTGACAAGCTTGTCTACCACCATCAGTGTAAAGCCACAGGTGAAGCCACAGTCACAGACAATTACTTAAAAAAATACAAATTAGGAATTCAAAGTCTTTCACATGCAAGCAAGATTTTTATTCTTTTCTCTATTTAGACGTGTCAAATAAGTTCTTCCAGGGGGAGCTTTTACATTTAAAAAGTAAGTCAATTCATTTTCTCTTTCACACATTGTCAATGACATTTCCAGATTTCCCCAGCACCCCTCCATTCCCATGTGTGAACAGTGGTAATGTATGTGCCTCCACTCCCGTACACCATGAGACCTGGAGCAAACACATCCTTGAGAAACAACTGACACTTCCATATTGTAGAAAGGATTTGTATTACAAAATGCTACACAAATTGCTTTGCAAAAAGTTCCCTCTGCAAAAAGCACCTACAGTGGGTTAGCATCCTTCCTGCAAAACTATAAGCAACCATTATCTGTACAAACAGTTTGCGGTATCAATATGCTGTTCTACAAACACGAGTGTTACAGGAATTAGTGATTGGGAGACGCTAATGTTTTGCAGACTTACATGGTGAGCAGTCATGACGTAAAGGAAGTTCCTGTCGTTGGGGTCGAAGGTCATGATGTGGTGAACTGATTCGCCAGGTCTTAGCTTCAGTGTCCACTGATTGGCCACAGTCTGGTTCCTTAGGAGGGTCAGCTGTAGAAAACAGAATATGTTTCAATTTTTACAGTATTGACATAAATACTAATAATAGGAATCAAATGTTGAAGTATGTCAATTATTATCTCCGGAGATAAATCGTCATCTTCTATTAAACAGCCTGGTACTCTATAGTTCTGCACTGACGATACAATATAGCTGAGCTATAATAATGTACTACATTCCAGATTCTGCAAGTTAAGCAGCTTTCTTAAATAAGGTCACTTTCAGCTCGTATAAAAGAGGGGGTTTTAAACACCTACAGTACTTAGTTCTGTGGTGATTTTTCTCTGCCAAATATTATGTCAGGTGCAACGCGTACTTACAGAATAAAATTGAGCAAAATGGGTTTATTTCTATTTTATGTGGTGTGCAACACCCCCCCCCCACACCACCCCCCCACCCCCACCCCCCCCCACACACACACACACACACACACATACAAAGTCTTCAATAGAAAATTCAAAGGCAGCAGTGACTTCCTGTCACACTAACAGTGAGGATCTTGTTTTTGAATGTCTATGGTTAACTGTGAGATCCTGGTGACAAGCTGAGACTGGGTTCCTTATCCATGCACTGACCACACACAGACATACACACAGACATACACACAGATATACAGTACATACACAGACACACTGAAACCTTTGCAAATACCAGACAAAAAAAATCTATGCCCCACCAATGCTGAATCTGAAGCTAAATCAGTATACCATGAAACACTCTCTGACTGTCTAACACACACACACACACACACACACACACACACACACACACACACACACTTCCTCTTTCTCTCTATGTATCACAGTCCTGGGGACATTGCAATGTATGCCTAACCTCCATCCAGGTCAATAGAGAACAAACAAACAGAGTGGGCCAGTAGGGAGCAGCCCACACCTGGCCAGAGAGCAGAGCAGAGGATAGGAGGAGGGAGATGGCACCGTGCACAGCCAGGTCACACAACAAAACACCTGCTCTACTGGCAGGTCACTCCCCCTCTCCATTCTCTGTCTGTCTGCCTGCACATGAAAGACTCAATTCAACCCAGGAGTGGTCATCTGCCACAAGCTGTGTGTGTGTCTTTGTGTGTGTGCGTGTGTGTGTGTATAAGAGAGAAAGAGAGAGAGAGAGAGAGAGAGAGAGAGAGAGAGAGAGAGAGAGAGAGAGAGAGAGAGAGAGAGAGAGAGAGAGAGAGAGGATATTAAAAGATAGAAAGCGAAATATCTGAAGGTTGAGAGAAGAAAGAGAGAGACTGTGTGTTTGTTTACAAAAGACTAATCAAAGGACCTTTTTATGTCTGAGATGGTGTGGTAAAAACAGAGAGAGAGAGAGGGATTTGGGGACAATGATTGCTAAACTGAGATAGATTAAGATTAAGGATACACAATCTTGGTAAACTACAGAAAGAGACTGCAAGAACAGAGTCTGTCCTACTGCAGTAAGAGGTAGACTTAGTTAAGGTGTAATTAGAAATTAGTTCATTGAGGGGTCTCCTAAACACAGGAGCAGAAGCCTAACTTAATCTGTACTGCTGTTCCCTTGTGCTCAGACTCAGCCAAACTCACAGGCACAATCACATTACACACACTAACAGCACCATTACCCTCTGTAACACTACTGCCCTCAGGGCAAACACACACAAAGCACCACACACACAGAAGCATAAATAGTAATGTACATGCGCATGCACACCCACAACGCATGTCATTTGGAACATAAACACATGCGCATATGCATAGTTGCCCCAAGCTGTACACAATGCATGCACAGCATGCCGCACACACATGCAGCACGGATACAAACATATACAGAAACACACACACACAAACAAATACTCTAGATAGAACTCTGACACAACACACAATCAAGGGGTATGTTCAGTGGTGAACACATGCAATATAAACACCAAACCACTCTTTCGCTCTCTCTTTGTGGCATGAGGGCACAACCAGACACCTAAAAACCCTAAACATACAATCAGGCAAACCAAATGGACACGCACACACACACACATGCAAACACACACAAACACACACACACCAAGCATCGGGTGTACAAACATAAACCAACCCAACAAACCAATTATCTTTAGTAAGGGCAGCAACAACAAAAAAAAACAGATTTTCAAACAAGGGGAGCTTTCAGGAGGCCTGAAACAAGACACCCTCCAGCAGAATAGTTCTAACATTGTAAAAGGTACCAGTCTAATGAAGAACAATAGGGCCAGAAAGCTTTCAGACAGAGTTTTATGTCCTTCCTCCCAGCTGAGACGTAGCTCATGGCGCTCCCTGTGTTGGGGCTGTTCTGTTGGCTCAGTGAGGGGTGACTTGGAATGCGGGTGAGACAGGATTAAGGAATTCCGCTAATTGGAGGAGAACGTTTTTATAGGCTGAAGCCACTGCAGATGTTGTCAAGCTGAATCTGTGGACTGCTGTCTGAAAACCTTCACACTCTGCAAGAGTGAGTCACCTAACAAAACACACTGCAGCTTCTTCTCTCTGAGGGTGTGCAGCAGACGGCCAGGCCCCTCGTCATTGACTGAAGGGTTATCTGAAGGGTTAGGCCATGTCTGACAGAGCAACTACTGTTAAGTCAAGTATTCTGTTTTCGTAAGACTGAACCTTAAAAGCCACATTTGTTTCCTTGTATGAGGGTTCTAACCACATCCACACTGGTAAATTGAGTAATAGAACAGTTTTGTCGTGCCTAGTGTTGGGATGTGTGTGTGCGCGTGTGTTTGTCACCTTGCGCAGTCGTCCAGTACTGGTTCCCAGGAAGACCATAGTGTGGTTGTGTATATTGTCCACGGCAACTGAGGTGAGCCCTATGGCCTCATAAAGAGGTGTGGCCCTCAGAGGCCTTCGTAGGGCCAGGGGGTGCTGGAGGTGGGCTGCCCCACAGTCAAGCTGCTCCGGCTGCAGCTAATAACAAAGAAGAAGAACATATTTACTGAACAGACAGAATATGAGTGACAGTGTGAGAATCCCGACCACCCTTCACCCAATAAATATGTCAATACATGGACACGGTCATGCTATAAATAAAAAGTGAAACTTTAATTAAAAGACATGCGAACCCATGTAAAATAAATAACAACTAGAAGTCAATTTGGTTGGTCTAATCATTTTAGTCCATCTGAAGACTGTATAGTTAACTTTGTCTCTGTCGAAGAATAAATAAATAACCATATAAAAACCATGAACTGACTTTATACCATTCCACATTAAGGCTTGGATGAGCACCACAACTAGAGATTTATTTGTCTCTTTTTGTAAGCAGAGAAGCAATGACAAGACAACATAGTGGATATCTTTGGAGTCCGTTCCCACGCGCAGCTCTTCCCTGGCCTCTTTGCTTATCATAAATTGTGTCCTTGGCTTTCTTTCAATGCAGGGCCCTCAGCCACGCTACAAAAATATCAGATTTCAACGGTCACAGCAGAGGAGAAGCAAAACCGAAGAAAGCCTTTCTTCTCGGTGCAATATGATGTATTTTCTTTGAGAAAACACAACCACATCAAGCCACAAGTGGGTGCCTGGGGAAAGGCTCTGTGGGCTGAAAACGTCTGGCGTTCTGGTCACGGTAAGAATGGCCCAACCAGCATGGGTGTCTGTCTCTCAGGACCTCCGCATCTTAATGACCTGACAGCTAGGGGTCTCTAGACTCCGCAATCAAACAGCCCGTTTGTTACGATCTCCAACATGTCAATCAATCTAGCCACACTGAAAGGATGGAATTTCACAGCATTCCTCAGACTGCGCGCAGAACATAGGCTTCAATTTCATTATGAGGCACTGCCACTGACTGTTGGAAACAAAAGAGTCATTTTACATTTGATGTAAAATCATGTCAGCAAATCGAATAACTAAAACTACTTGACTTTTTGGTTCTTTAGAAGTTACTTTTATTCAAAAGAACTAAGTTACTCCTTCTGTTAAGCCTAATGCAACATTAAGTGGGAATTGGGGAAACTGTTTGTATTTCGTGATTGTTGTAGGCCTACTCGCGAGATAAGTCTATCTGATCCATCCTGCGGTTCCCATAACCTTCGCATGCTTTGGAGGATCCTTCAAGCCATCCTGACCCCAGGCGCACTCGTGACATGGGAAATGTCTCCCCTCATGAAAGCATCATTCATTATAGTTAGTCTACTAAAACTGTCAAGTATGTCATATCAAGTTGCCAAAAGCAACAGTGAAGTACTTACAGATTAATATGCTTTCCAAAAAAGAAAAATTTGAAGCTTCAGACAAAAATGTAGGCAAAGTGAAAACTTCAGGAAAACTTATCAGCATTTCGGAAGAAACGGGTGTATATTTTTTAGATGTATTCAGAACCATAATTTTAAAAATATTGGTTAGGGGGGTATTTTATACAGTCTCATATACAGTATATATGGGATTTATACTAAACCAACCCTCCTTATAAATTCCCTAGCCCCATGTGCACACATATTACATGTATACTTACAACTAGAGTGCCCTTTTGTATGCACGCTGCGCCAGAGCCTTGAATGACGCTGTCCAGCACCTGCACATCGCTGCTGGGGGAGTTGGAGCAGTTCTTACGACCCTGTCGGATCTCCTCCTCGATGTCCGCGAATCTAAACGCGCACAAAGCAGACTTTCTGTCCGCTTTTGCAAACACGCCGAAAAGGTAGGAGTCCGTATTGATCTCGGCTGGGTGGACGGACACAAGCCGGTTATATATGTTACCGTTAGATCCACATTGTAGCGGCATCTGGATGTAGGATTCTGTAAGTTTCCGACTCTCCGCGCCAGAAGTGGGTTTGCGTGTACTATCAGTGTCCAAACATATCCTGGCAAGGATGCTATTGGGCTGGCTCTCCTTATGGCCCATTTTTGCGTCATTGTTGATCGCAATGTAAGAATACGTCTTCTGTATAAATGCATGTACAAAGTTAAGTTTGTTTTTTGGTTTCACCTCCTGCTTAATTTTAAACACGTTATCCTCAGACGGGTTGATGTCATAAGTGAAAAGCCGGGATAAGTCCTTGATGTTCAGAGACCGAATGGCAATCTCCGGGGTGTTCTCGAAGCGCAGGTCCTCTTTGCTGTGGTTCTTCGGGAAGAACGGGGTGCCAGCCCCGGTATAGGTCGCCCCGACCAGGAGCCGCGTGTTGCCTCCATGGCTCCTGAAGATCAGCCCCACGGTGGAGGCATTGGGGTGATTTGCTGCGATATTCAGCATGCTGGGAAACACAGTTTTCTCTCCCTGAGGGGGGAACTCCACCGCTATCTCCGATATGTTATCCATTCTCCTAAGCTCACAAAAGCCCTGGTACACGGAGCCACACACCAGAAGCACCCCCTGCTCCCTGTCCAGCTCCAACAGCTTGTTGAAGTTGTCAGTAAGGGATTTCGGATGCTCGCACGGAGCCTGCGGTAACTGTGGCGCATGGCACAACAGGTTGTCCTCAACCGGACCGGTCCTCTTCTCCACCTCTAAACTCAGAGTCCCGTTCAGCTGGTAGATGGTGTTGACAGTGGCCAGGTATACTTTTGTAGATACCTGGTCAACCACGAAATTATTGGTCTGGTTTGGAGACTCGAATGCCTGTTGTATCTGTAGCGCGCGAGCGAAGCGCGGGCCATGGATACTCCAGGGTGATTCCAGAAGCAGGACACCGAAGATCAGAACAGCTATCTCTGTCGAAGGAGGCATTTTTCCTTCTGGTCGGGTTCCGCGTGTTCTGTGCCGAGGGGTGCATTGAGTAAAGAAAAAATATTGTGTTTGTTCCTACTGCGACAATCTAAGAGGAAAGGCTGTTTCCTGCTCAACGCCTAAACACAGAGTGACGTGATAGCCTCAGAGAGCCGTTGCTCCTTCTCTCAGTGCAGCGCAGCGTAGGCAGAGTGAGCTGTGTGAGAGCACACTAGCTGCTGCTGCTGCCCCTTTCTCTGACAATCCCAAAAGTCAAAATGCCCTTCGGTTGTGAAAAACTATCATATATTTAGATACACTTAGATAATGTGTTGTATTGGAAATACAAGGTTGTGCACATAACGCGCCAAACGCATTTTCTAAATTAGATATATAGGATAGCCTACATTCACATTAAATCAACTGATAGGCTAAATTGAAGGGCAATATATTTATAATATGATATTAAGGAGCCACAATTTCGGTATAATTATAGGTGCTTTGTGAAATGAAATCAATAAATGAAAATCAATTAAATGAAGAAAAAAGATTATGACCTCTGTGGATGTAGGCCTATAGAGATATGGACCACTAGCTTTAGGCCTGTCCAAACTCAAAGAGGTTCCGCTCATCCCGGGGTTAATTGCAGGTCAGTCATCCACCTCCTGTGCTCGTGTTCCCTCAGCTCCACGATTAGTTCTGCAGATATGCCGAGGGTTCCGTTCTCTCACATAAGGTAGGGTAAGTAGCGTGAAAGTGCTACCAGATGGGCGCATCGGCACACCTTTCCGCTTTTTGACGTTCACGTCGATTCTGCATAGCTTTTGGGGGTTTGTCTCATAAATATTCAAACGCAACACATGTGCCTCCTCTCAAAAATGTATGATAATGGGTGTAACTTAATCACTTTCTCAACAGAGATAAAATTATGCTTGTCTTTCACAGCTCCGAGATGAGAGAACATGACAGTTCCCAGCGGGATATTTTCCCTCAAAACAGTGTGCGAAATCTGCGCAACAGGCAAAGCTGAGAACCCAAAAACTTGAGTGCATTTAAATTCCTCCTTCTTTGCTGTCTCACTCATAGGTTACCTCTATATCCAGTTGTACCCTCAGGTCAATGCTCTTCCTCAGTCACCGCTCCGTGATTGGCGCTGATAAATGCTGCCAGGGTTTGTACAGTTTACATCTTGGCCACGCACATCAAATCTAGCAGTGTGGAGGGGCAGGAAGGTCCTCTCTGATACGGCACAATACCCCATGCCACAAACACTTACACACACACACATGGGGTATATATTTATAGTATACTCCGTTCAATCACAGATAAACACCGCGTGCTCTGACAAGTGCACTCACTAATGTGATGGCTCCGTGCACTCGGAGGTGATAAGGTCCAGGGTCATGGCTTTCGAGGATCAGCTATCACTAGAGAGGTGTAGGCATATACTAGTGCCAGTGCTCCGCTCGGATAATTTGTGATTCGTGACACTAGACTAGGGCCTGAAGCTTGTGTGTGTGTGTGTGTTTGTTTGTTTGTTTGTTTGTTTGTTTCTTTGAGTGAGTGAGTGAGTGAGTGAGAGGGCATTTTGCCTGGCGACGTTACTTAAAACACTTCCCTGGAGAACCGAGTCTGGCCTGTAAGAGCCTCAGACCGTGACTGAAGGACGACCGAACGAATCTGTTTCCGCCCTGATAAGGAGTTCGATATTTCAGGGCACGACACCTCCATCGGTTCAGCGCGTGTATGCTGCCACACATAGCTTATATAAGGGGTAATTCATATGCAGATAGGTAAGTAATATTGTTTGGTATACCGTATGGGCTACTAATATGACGTAAAAAAACCTTTAGCCTGCAGGTCATTGCATGGGTCTATTGGACCATGGAAGGGGGAGATCTCCATCTAGTGGCCCTATGAACACATGCCACCTAGATTAAATCAGTTCATTAATGCCAGAATAAAATATCGGTAAAAAAATGCCTGAAAAAAAGATCTGTTTGTCAATGTACCACTCCCAGTGTTCGATGGTAATTGCACTTCAACAGTTCATTAAAATTATCATAACACTTACACACACTCCATTTAGCAGTATAATTTGAATGCTTTAGAATTAGTTGCTTAGACACAATATCAGCTTCACTCATGCGCAACCTAGAATCTCATCTAGTGTTTGTGTTCATTCAATTAACAATCTAAATACCAAACACACACATATGTACACACAGATAAATGGCAGAGTAAGTTAGTCAGGAATGCACTTTATTTTATTATCCCACACTTAGAAAAGGACATTGGAAGGCACTGGAGTGGTTTAGCTACACAACCCTACCATGCTGCATCAGAAAGGTCACTGCAAGGTCTAACCAGGGCCAGAGAGCATCTCTACTGGGCTGAGTTCACAACCACAACATATGAACAATATTCATTCAGGGTGTATATTCATTCTGATGCCATAAATATGTCTACATCCACTGCAGTGTCAACTAACTTCCATTTATTCCTATTCTGTAAAACTGTTCCAAAGTAATAACTATAATCCTGAACACCACCCCTATCAAGGAGGGCTATGCATCAGCAACTATGTATGGAATTGCTATCAAGTGTATTACAATCTTTGTCCTCTAGCAGTGTACAGTACTAGGAAGTGCAGGTCAACAATTCCACTGATCGGACCTACTGTTATCTTCTGTGGAGCATGGTGGACTTTAGCTGGACTGTCTCTGGAGCAGATGAATAAAGATAAGACTGATCCTCTACTGAGCCAGCATACTGAGTTGTAAACCAGGATCAGAGTTAGGACATGCGCATCTAAACACCCAACATCCTGATCACAGAGGTTGTGTCTCTCACAGTACTACATCGCCCTTACCTTGAAAAATGTCATTCATGCACTACAGCACCGTGTGCTGTCTGTTCACACAGAAGGACTAGGCTGTCTTCTCATGCTTTGAGACTTCCTGACCTAGGTCTCCTTCTGGCACAGCTGACCCCTGACAGGCCCCTCCCTGTTTTGGCATGAAGAATGGTAGGGTGGCAAAGGGTGGGAGTGGAACACTCAGCAGCGACAGTAGAAGTGCGTTGCAGAATATTCTTACACAGGTAAGTGCATTGATTTGACATGGCAGTGGAGACAACTATTAATGTAGATATGAATCAGCCTTCCTTCAAACTAGATTTTAGAGGTCAAATTTGGCAGGACATGAGGACACCACCTATCAAGTCTGTGTCATCTACAGGATGGACGACCTATGTAATTTCACATTCTCCTATACCCCCAGGGGTCCGGTACAGGGTGCTGTAAGGTGCTGGGATTCTCTAAAGGTTAATAAAAACGAGCAATTCAGAAAAAAACACATTTGAGACCAAATGGATAATACAGTGTATGGGCTATCACATTAGCCCCCATGGTCCTATTCAGTGGTTTTGTGGCAAGTTGTCGACCCAAACCTCTGTCTTTTCTGGTGCCACATTCTATATGTAGTTAATGTTTGTCACTCTCCTATTTAAAACAGTTCAAGTTCTTGTTGACTTAAAAACGTAAATCATTTCTAGTAAAACAGTACGGAAGCACAAGGAGTCTGTATGCATGATGACACTCAACATAACGTCCTTCCTTTGACTCTGGGAAATGGAGGGTTCTCTGAGGTTGTCTGGTCTCAGAATCAAGTAGCAGTAGCAGAGGTTTGAGGAACGTTTGCCTTCACATTTCTACCAATCACAGCTCGGTAGTGAGTCATTTCCTGAAGGCAGCCTAAAACATGTTCATGTCTCGACAGAGGGGCTGGTTAGCCCCTGAGGTGAATAGCCAATCAGTTTCCTGACAAGCTCCTCTTTGTGCAGAGTGGGAGGAGCTTAATGCTACATGGTACAGAATACAATAATGTTTCAAATAAAATATTAGAAAATGTAAAGACAATATACTTGATTAACCTCTAAAAATAAAACCAGTATGACATTGCATCCTGTGAGGAAAAGAACACTATAATATCTTGTCTCCAAATATGTAAACAAAGTCTCTTCTTTTCCAAAGGAAAGTCATGTGACTGTTCACTGATCTTCCCTCTTGTCTCTTTCGCTCTGGTTTACTTCCAATTCCTGCATATCTGTGACAGCTGATTGGAGAAATCCTCAGAGCCTGACGAGACAGCCTTCACATCCTATTGCAGTTAGGCTCTCCGGCTTCCTGTATGCGACAAGAAGTCGCACCATTGACGTCTCCTTAGCAACGCGAACACTACCCGCCTGGCCCTAATCATCTGGGAGGCTGCAGCGCTCGGTGTGTGTATCCCGAGAGGGCGTCCCAGTTCCTCCACAGGAAGGCGAAGAGGAGGACGAGGAGGAGGGTGGAGAAGGAGCGCGAGCGCGTCTTCATCAGGGGGACGACACAGTTGGCCACGGTGGACACGAAGACCAGCAGCACGGCCATGAGGGCCAGCAGCACGTTGATGAGCTTCCCCAGCAGGGTGCGGGCCGTGGCGTTCTCCAGCCCCTCCAACTGCACCACCTGCTGCTGCTGCTGCTGCAGCTCCATCTTGGAGATGCGTGTCTGACACGCCTCCAGCGCCTCCTGTGGGGAGGAAGGGCGACCAGCAGGGTGAGACACACCTACGTCACGTACTTTAAGCAGAGACAGAGCAGTGTTGAATAACATGGACGCACATGGACACCTTCCTCAGTGTGCGACAGAGCTCTAGCAACCCCTAGTGGTAAAACAGACTCAAATTCAACAAGCAGAGTTAGAGAAATGCTGTACATCTAAACACATACAGGGTTCAGTTTTAGATCTCTCTCTCTCTCTCTCTCTCTCTCTCTCTCTCTCTCTCTCTCTCTCTCTCTCTCTCTCTGTCTCTCTCTCTCTCTCTGTCTCTCTCTCTCTCTCTCTTTCTCTCTCTCAGACATACACATACATATAACACCCATTTGAAAGACCCTAAATCAGCTCTGAAGTGAGTTCACAGACCTGTATGTCCCGAGCCCTCTCGTAGGACTGGTAGGCTATCTTCTCTTCCATGCTGGCCAGCTCCTGCTTCAGATTGAGGATCTCATTCTGGTGAAGCTCTGTCAGGTCATTCAGCTGCTCCTCCAGACGCTCACACCTGGACACACACACACACGCACACACATACATACACACACACGGTGAGTCTGAGGCCTGATACATTATACACACATACACTGACAGATACACACACTAGCAGACAGACAGACACACACACACGCACACACATGCACAACCTAATGACACCTGATTGTGCTGATGACTATCCTGAGCTGATTAGAGCATGCTTAATCATCGGCTGACAGAACTGGCCAATCAAAGACGCTCAGCAGCAGGAAGAGGGAGGGGACTGAGCCGACCTGTCGAGACATGGATTTGTGTTGGCAAGTACATCTGACTGGATCAGCCAAACAAGAGAGAGAAAAAAGTGTGTTTCAGTGAGTGTGCACATGCAGGTGTGAGTGTTTAATTAAGTGACTCACACCATTGTGATCTCATTAGCTCTCCCCAACCCTGCTCTCTGTCTAGCTTCTGCCTTGTGGCAGCGCACTCACATAGCACACCAGATGGCTGTAAGCTCCGGTGCTTGTAGGACAGGACAGGTGAGTAAGAGGATAAGGTGGGGCCTTCACAGAACTCCGGGTACCCTTCCTGTAATAATGACAGCCCAACCCTATACCTAGAATCCCCTATCAGTTACATACAGGCAGCTGCCTAAGCACATTGTGTGTATGTGTCATGGGTGGCTGTGTGTGTGTGTGTGTGTGTTTGTGTGTATACAAGAACAACACGGATCACCTAATTTGAACAGATCATGAGGGTGAAACTCTGAACACGCTTTCAGACAGCACTGTAAAAAAAAAAAAAGGGTGCGCTCATTTATGATTTACACCAATGGCGTAACCATTTAAAACACAGACAAGCCATGCTCATTCCCAGCTGACATGCTTGAATAAGCTCGGTACAGTGGACATTCTGCTCCTCTTTATTTTTAGCCTGCTAGACAAACACAGTCCCCTGCCCCAGACTGACATTTTAGGAAGAAAAATGTTCCCCTTCGTCACTAAACCGCTTTCTCTCTCTTCTATTTCTGCCCCTCCCCTCTCTCTTCTCTCTCACTGCCTGTGACATATTCCTGGATAACCCTGGTGGTTTATTTTCAGGCTGAGAAGCTAACACACTTCACCACACACGTGCAGACAACAACAAAAACAAACCCATCGGAAAGACGTCTCTGTGTGTAAAACCAGAAGCATGAAGCTGGGCCTGGAACAACACATGGGCACCTGTTCTCCACATAGGTCTGTCTGTCTGACTAACTTATATTCTGTCTCTTGTCATGGAGGAAATCTTTCATGAATTATCCACCTCAACTAGTGTTCTTCTACACACCATCTACAGCTCGCATGTCATTCATTATTGTCGTAGTAATAGAAGAAAGCCAAATTAATAATTATGCCTGACCAAATACATAATGACTACAGTGCTGTAATCATTATGTTGATAAAGTGCTCTTCAACCCAGGAGCAGGAGTCACTTTGAGCCTGGTATGCCCTAATATAGGCCCATCGCCATTCAGGAAGGAGGATCTAAATTGCTCTTCCTGATTCCTTTACACCAAGGACCTTTCCCTGGCCAAAGTTCCCCTTGGCCAATGTCTAAGGCAGTTCGATTGTTGCAGCATACATGACAATGTGATGGAGTGGAAGCTCCTTCTCAAAATTGAATTGAATGTATTTGTAGGCCACTGCATGTCACTATAGACCAGGGTGAGCTGTGAGTACCTGAAGCGTTCTTCCTGCAGGGCCTGCATGATGACAGTGTAGTCCCTCTGGTAGTGGTTCTTCAGGCCATCCAGACTCTCCTCCAGGCGCGTCTGGCCCTCCCTCAGATCCTGCACCTCCTGCAGCAGCATGTCCATGCCTGAGCTCTGGCTCCTCTCCAGGGTGTTGCCCTTGGAGCTGGGGGGTCCCCCCGGGGCTCCCGTGGTGCTGTTGGCCCCTGCTGAGCCTGACGTGGCACTGGAGCAGTCGTCCTCGCTGCCGTACTTGGGGCTGGACTGGAAATGGTGTCCCGCGCTGCCCAACGAGCGCCCGCCACCGCCCGTCACCCCGTCCTCCCCCGAAGGGTCGTCCAGGGAGTCCTTGAGGGAGGGGAGGTTGTCGGCGCTGCCGAACCTGTTGCGGATGAGCGAAGCGATCTCGCGGGGTTTGGACACCACCGCCCCGGCGGCCGAGTGCGTGGCCTGAGAGAAGCTGGAGAGACCCCCCTTCACGCTGTCCACCACCCCCTCACTGAAGCCCGTCACCTTGGCCCCCACGTCCTTCAGCCCCTGCTGCATGTCCCGGAGCACATCCTTGGGCTGCCGAGGGATGCCGTTGTGCTCCACCTCGCGCAGCTTGCGGTGGTAGTGCTCCAGCTTCCTCTGCAGCTGCTGGATGGTCTGGGCCGACTTCTGGTTCTTCTTCTCAAACACCTGGCAGGTTCAAAGTCAGCGGGTTACAGTTCTGCACTGAGTAGATGGACAGAGCAGGCTAGGTGTTAATATAACATGTAGAACATCACAGCCAGTCTATTAGTGTGTAGGGAAGGCCATTTTGTTCAACCTTTCTTTCTACAGCCTGAACTCATTAACAAGAAGAAACATGTCAAGATAAGGATATTAAGAGAATTACGGACTAAGGAGTCTATTTGGAGTTAAGTATGCTCTCTGACCTGTTTAATGCGGGCACTCTGCTGCTTGTCTGCATTGTTTGCCAGTTTGAGGTACTCGGCCACGTTGTCATCCCTGGCAGTCTGCTCGATCTTGATCTGCTCCGTGAGCTTGAGGATCTTCTGCTGCAGCTGGGCGATGGCCTGCTTGGTGCGCTGGGGGTCAGGGGTGCCATCGTCAGCCCCGGAGAATGAGCCGTCAGCCCCACACGACACGGATAGAGGGGTCTGAGACAACCCACTCACCTCCAACCGGTCGATCTAGAAAGGGATTAGATATGGGGGTGGGGGGGGGGGGGGGTTAAACAGAGTGTGGAGAGAAGGGTTGGAGAGAGTAAAGAGAAGGGAAGGAGGATATGAGTCTAAGTTTCATATTGAGGAAACTCTTTTCTGGAATTGTGCTGATGTATCAGTCTGGGTGGAGATTCCCCTCCATGCTGCATTTAGCTGCTAGAAAGAACCCCTGCATTAGGTGAGGGAGCCACTAGCGGTCAGCTCCGATGACGTATGATGCATGATCACAATATAAGAAACAGCCTGGCTCAGAAAAGAGTAAGAGGACATAGAAACAGAAGTCTGTAAATGTCTTTTGTTTTATATGTTCAGAATGTCCAACTTAGTCATTAACTGGTCATACACTAACCTAGATAGTGGTTATTTTTAACATGGGAACACCTCTTCACCAGGTTAATTAATGAAGGGGGATAATAAGTCAGACCTGATTAATAAAGTGTGTCGACTACAATGTGGGGCATGGTTGACAGCATGTTGGATTTGTGAGGACAGATTATAACAACCTGCCTGTGTAGCCCAGATGACTGTTTCTTTACCAGACATTGATTTATTTTGTCCATATCGTTGGCCTTATCACTCTAAGTAAAACCAAGAAGTTGCCTTAGGAATGTAGTTTTACCTAAACTTTTGAGTAGAGCTAGGGTTAGATTAAAGCATTGATTAGGCACGTTTAAATCAAATTTAAAACTAAGACCAAAAGACAAAACAAATTAGGTGACCTGACATGATCATACATCAAAATATTAAATATTATAAGTTATGCAAGTTCCTTCTGTATTCTGTCAGATGTGTAAAGTAGCCCCAGTACATCCCATTGGGTATTCTTTCATGCCGTCTGTTAGACGGTTTACAGACTGTCAAGACTGTTTAGACTGTCAAGACTGGTAATACATTTAAACAAACATTAAAAGAAATATTCGGCTATAACCACATAACGGTAACGTAACCAGCTATTCATTCATAAAACTGAAGTCGTTCGCACTGTTGCAGGAATGTCACTCGTGCGCGAGGAAGTGATGACTAATCGATGACAAGCGCCGCTGTAATAGTTTAATCACATTCCCACCGCAAATGCGATTTACATTTGACAACACTAAATTAAAGACAAGCAACTTTAACTCATACAATGGACTTTTATCAACAACATGAAAATAATAAGCTCGAAGTTGATATTTTAACTGACTATCTCCCACCTTGCTATTCTTCAAACGCAGGACTTGTTCCCAATGCATTTTCCCTAAAAGCGGATTAATTTGTATTTTCATTGGTCCCAAGATTTAGACATCCAAGTAGCCTATGTCCCGCCAAGGCTTCATCACATTCGCTCGCCCAACAAACTTGACTTGTGAAAGTTGACGCTTTTCACCTGAAACTGCCTATGCGCTTCTGGTAGACTCTCCTCCCTAGTTCCTCCCACTCTCCTCCCACTCTCCTCCCACTGCAAGACAAGAATGACATCATGGCCTGAGTTTGCAACCACGCCTCGAGCAAGTGCAAAAGGGACTCAAAACTGAATCACAAAAACATAACAGAGAAATGTCGCAACTGTACATATGTGAACTCACATAGCTCCAAAACATTTGCCCTTGATATTTAAGTCTATTTATGGTAATAAGTCACAGAGATATGACTATTTATATAAAAAGATCAAAATCTGTGTTTCCTTATCTGTCCATTGTGAAAACAATAGTCGCGATAAGAGCTTGAGTGAGGAGAAACTAGAACTCTCTAGAGCAAAACAATTATAGGTCACGCTGACTGTGTGACTTTGGGTCAAATCCACCAGTGCCAGTCAACAACGAAGAGGGGGGCCTGCAGGTTAAGATAAAGCAGTCCAATAACCTGCCAACCCTCCTAAACACAATCACACACACTCACCCAAGCACACACAAAGCACAAAGCCAGGGATTTGAAAGTAAGTCTACTTTAGCCTAAGATGTCACTGTGTGCACTGCATTTTAGAAACGACAGTGCAGGGATAATGTTGATAGTTAAATTCTGATAGCCAATAAGCAGGAATAGTCATTAATTATAATTATTTCTAATAGGCTAATAAAACCATGAAATGTACTGAAAACAAATGATGATTATGCAGGCTTGATGACTAAACCACCAAGGACAAAAATCAACAGGTGTAAAATGATTGAAAAATCCCCTCTGACGAGAAGTCGCGTTGACGGCTGACAAAGGAATGAATCAGTGAACAAGAAGAGAAAGCAATGCGAATGGCGTGAGCATTACAAGCGGGAAATGCGAGTAGGCTGGCATCCAGTAAAAACCTGTTCTCAAATGTGGTCCTAAAATATGACAGTGAGGTCACCTGTTTAGCATTTATGTCCTGCAATGATGTATGGTCTGACGGCCATGGGTAATATCTACAGTCTACGCAGGCTAGGCCTATAGTAAGGACAGTCAATTTAGTTTGATAGCCTAACAGTGTTAAATGGAACCTGAACATGTAGATCCACTCATTGACCCTTCTACTGTACATCAACACTCTGATGTCATAAGCAGTGCTGTCTGACTATCTGATAACATAAGGGTAACCAAATGAATAGGCTCAATATGGCATAACTACCTGTAGCCTCTGATATAGTGTCATAATCACATAGCTTCTTATGGTGTTAAAGCATCAACAAAGGAAAGCACAAAAAGATTAAATGTGCCAATCCTGATTGTTTTGAACTACAGTGCCCTGCTTCGCAATGCTTTGATGAGGGTTTCCTTCTGATAAGGAAAGTCTGCGCTTGCACCAATAATCCACTTCAACAATCAAGTCGACAGCACAAGATAACCTGTAGCACAACTCATCATCACCAGGGTAACCAGTGCTGCATGAATGCGGCTAATCATTCAGTGATCAGCTGTAATAGACACAAATGTCAGGGTCAAAGACCAGGCATTTATCTGAAGAGTGAAGTTCAAAAATCTGATTCTAGGTCTATAGTCCAGATCACGATCTTGTCCTTAAGTGCAGGGGCCTGGATAATACTGAATAGGTATTTGAAACACAGCATTGGGAGTAGAATCGCAGGCCAGGCCGATACAGATACCTGTCCACCAAACTGATGAATGAGTCACCTCCTCTCCTCCAACACTTCTGGGAAGATGTAACGTGAGATTAGATCAGGGGAGGTTCGGAGAACAGAGAGCAGGATTCCAAGAGCTCAACGTGATTCTGAAGGATCACTGTACCACTGTACAGCATGTGACACCGTGAGATGGACTCAACTCAAAAAGAGAACACAGGAACACCTCTCAGGCTCTCAGCTTTTAATGAGAAGAACGATGCCTACCAAGGCAAAACACACAGTTACCTCCTCTCTCTTCACCTCTATCTTTCTAACACACACAACTGCTCACAGGGGCTGATACCCAACCGTGGCGGAAGACTGTGACATGCAAACTACAATATAGAGAGAGTTTCAGACCACAAATGTTTACAATGTTACTGTACACTTTTTAAACCCTAGCTCAAATCCATTTGAGGCTTTAATTATGTTGACTCTAAAACAACCATAGGCAGTCACATAATGTAAGCTTGCTGAATCTAAACCTTATACCCCTGGATAAACATAGACACACAACATCAGATTAAATGTTTTAAGAGATTTTGTGTACTCTTGAATGCAAGTACCTTTGAGCTAAACCAATCAGTACCAGTATGGCATCTAGCTCTGCAACTAACAAAAGCATAAAGGAAATGTACTTTATAGATCAGATTTAGATTACTGTAAGACTTTGACTGGATATTATGTTGCTGTAGATAATGAGGACCAAACACCTCAGACAGTTCATTTTCTAACTGAACATCTTTAAACTGGACATGAACTCAGAGCCACAAAACAGACTTCAACAGATGCAAGAGAGCAGGGAGAATGAAAGAGCAGATGATGTAGATGATTGAGGAATCAATTTGATATAATACTGTATCAACATGTCTAACTGTGTGTATGTGTGTGTGTGTGTGTGTGCATGTTAGTTTGTGTGTCGGTATGTGCAGTCTTGGAAGGGTCTTTCCCAGGCTTCTGATCAAACTTGGGTAAGTCAGACCTGCTCAACAGCTTTGTCTAGATCAAAAGGTGTCACGACCCACCCCCAGACCAGACCAACAGGCAGCGCCTGTTGGGAGGTTCAGGTTTAGTTGAGTGGGGGTGGGAGGTAATCTCAGAGGTATCTGTCCAAGCCATGGAAAGACAGGACAACTGTAACAGGATACCCCACTCTCTTCACAGAGAGACTCCCTCCTCCACAGTCTACTGGTTCATAGTATTAACATGTCTGCCTGTCAACGATGGTGTAGGAAATGAACATTATGCCAATGGACACCATTAAGTCAGTAAGTAAACCTTGCAGAGTCAAAATGACCCTTGTTTCTGTAGTTCAACTCAGTGTGTACAGTAAAAATACTCCCCTACACAGGACAGTTAAGACTGACATAATGGTGAGAGGTCCCCTATTTCTAAAAGTTTTGGTACAGTATGAGAATCAAAACTCAACAATGTCAGAAAAGGGTCAGCACTTCTACAAGGCCTCTGAGTTAGGCTGTTATTACTAAGAGGCTGTCATAAGAGTCATGATGATAGATGTGTAATCACACTGTCCAGCCAAACATTTCCTCATTCCCCTGGCTATGCCACTTTGAGGGAATGCACATTCAGTCTTGTTAATGTTTAGGTGAAACATATATCTCTCTCCTCTCCTCAACTTTTCTCTGTCCTCTCCTTGTGGCCATAGTTCCCATCCAGCTCTGCCAAATTAAGCAGCTCTGATATTGAGACAAAAGAGCAGTTTTTAATGGAAACCCGCTTCTTTGTGTCTTGAAGGGGATCCAATCTGGCAACAATGAGCCCATTCAACAGCTATGGACAATTACATAACTCTGTGTGACGCTGTCACAAGCTGATTTACTTCATAACACAAACACACACAGACTTACACACACTTGTACAAAATCATGCACATACACACAGACAAACTCTGTCCAAGCTCGCCAGTATCTAACTGTTGTTGTGTGGAGGATTTCAGGGGGTCTGAGAAAAGCCTGTTGTGTCCTCTTCCAAGCTTGAAAAAAACCTACACCAACAGCTATAGACCCTATAAACACACAGGCTCTTCACCACCAAAGCGTTCTGTCCCCATGACATCAAACCGAGTCCTTCCAAGCCTCTCAATCCTACATTGGTCTTCCACCTCAATTCACAGCTTTCAAGGTTATAGAATCCTTTCTATGGTGGCAAAATAACTATTTAATTATCTGGCCCAAACCATCCTCATCCACACATACATACTATCTGACAGATAAACACTTAGAGATAACAGACTCATAGAGGAGACTTGTAGAGGAGATGCATACAGTACACAATGCATGTATACAATGACAAACAATAAAGTAATCGTACATATCAAAATACCTCTGCACATAACACCACTTCTGTGAGACAATAGTCCTCCCCACACACAAACATACACACACACATACTGTGTACATCCAGGTGGAGACTCACGGTGGTGGGGGTGGGAGGTGGAGAGGAGTCAGCAGTTACCAGGTGTAAGATGACCTCCATGATGGGGGGCTCATATGTGGGCCTCTCTCAGCCTCAGGAGAGGCTTGTCTGTCAGGGAGGAGGGCTCTGAGCCAGCCCACTCATCACACTGGACACACTCCTTGTCTGCTTTACACAAAGTCCATTCAACAAAAAGTCTACTTAACAAAGGGTCCACCACAGTCCAAATAAACAAAGCCCTGAAGGACCCAATGAAAAAAAAAAACGTTCAGGGCTTAGAGAGATAGCTTCAAAGAGAGTATCCTCAGTGACCAGCCAGTTTCCTCAGCACTGAGGAGCACAATCCACCCAGGGATCTAACTGCTCTGCTGCTGCTACCAGCCGTACAGTCCCACAAACACAGGCAGCTCCTCTCAGCCCATGCTTCAGTGCTCACACACTGTACGGGGCAAAGTCCAGTCAACGGCAAGCCTGCGTATGGAGGACACACGCTTCATCAAACACGACTCCCTCAGACCCTGCTCTCCCGGGAGGATCCGCAGTCCTGGGTCAACTCCACGCACACTGGGAAGGACAGAGCTGACAGAGTTAACCCAACCAGGAGCTGACCACAAAAGGAACGCGGGGTTAACTGTTCTCAAAGCCCACGGGGCGTAAAATCCACCCAGCGAGAAAGAGAGAGAGAGACCCCGAGGACGGATGTGAGGAGAAGAGAAAAGAGCCCACCAGGAGCTGTCAGAGAGAGAGAGGGAGGGAGGGAATGAGGGGGGTAAAAGGGGGAGTGAGTGCCCGGATGGGATGGGGGGGAGGGAGGGAGGGGAAGCTTTTATTCTAGTAGTTTCGAGGCCAACTATCTGTAGAAATAATGTAAAAACTTAATTTACAATACAATTATCTTTGGCAGCTTGATTGTCACAGCCAATCTGGATTTTAAGCCATCACGCTGAAACCAATCACCTCAAACAACATGCCTCATCCAATAAGATTCCATGAAGTAAATATATCAGCCAGTCACTAATCACATCCTTCATAGACTGACCAATCAAATCAAACCAGGGAGCCAATGACAATCACTGTAACACTGTACTAACCATCTACAGCTCCTAGGCATGACACATCAAGCGTCCCCATAGACATAAACATGGTCTTATTCAACCAGCCCTGCATAACAGATAGTTAATTTATAACAGCCACACAGTTCTCAACCTGATCTAAAAAGAAGCATGTCATGCATTTGTATCTTGGGAGGCATAGAATAGTCCGTTTTAACGAGAGAACAACTGCTCTCTCTCAACCATAAACCCCTTTTCAGATTATATGGTCATATGATCAACAAGACTGCAACTCCAAAGTATGTAAGACTGTGTGGGTTTAAAACTGTAATGGGGAGTGTGTGTCTGTATGTGTGTGTTTATATACTGACTGCTCACAACCAATTAGGAGGAGAAGCGAAGCGGGGCACAGAGGGGGTAAAGCAGGACATGGGTTGCCAAAGAGCTTCTGTACAGAAATGAGCTGAGCTGAGGGAGGGAATAAAGGAGGGAGAGGAGAGAGAGGGGAGGGGTAATGAATACAGGCTTTAAGAAAAGACTTAGAGGGAGGGGTGTAAGGACCCTGAGAGAGAGGGGCTAGTTTGGGGGAAAGGTGGCTTACATAAGAGCAGGCCTCAGTCATTGTGAGGGAACTGTGAGAGAGTCTGTGTGCTATGTCATACTGTAATACATGTTTCTGTAATAAATAAAATGGACATAATGACTGACGATAATGACTAACCTCCCCCTCCACTACAGACAGAGGCTATCGTCAAGCTGCCCACCCCTACCATAAATCCTCACTATCCAGCCTGTCAGTACAGTACATTTCATCATCATATGCTTTCCGCTCATTTCAAAACAGGCAGAACGCGTGAGACTACACACACCCTCAACACACATTGAAATACTGATCAGGAGGAATGCAAACTCATTACACACATTACATCAGACAAAGGCCTGGGCCTTACCCTCACTACATGGCTGTCTCACTTATTTGATGTCAGTCACCTGCGAGCCAGAGACAGTGATGTAGTTAAACAGGTTTCTGGGTGCTTTTGGCACAGACTCACATTTTGCTTCTATGAGCTCAGCGCCATTCCAGCCCCAGGACACAAGTCAAGTCAAAGAGATGTATTATCATGTGCACAGTATAACACAAGGACACACACATTCTTGTGAAAACAGCTACGTAGTGGCATAAAAAAAGATTATTAAATCGTTTTTTTTTTCTTCAGATGCATTAATAGCATTAAAAACTATCAAATAGGGGTGAATCAGGAACCATTGTCAGTGTTACCTTTCTGCGGCGCACAGGAAATGTTCTGTACCCAGGCAGCGCCACATGCCCCAGGGTAGCAGAATCAGGTCACGGTCACCTATCCACAGCTAGAGTGACTCAGGAATTTCTCAGTGACTCCGTAAGACATTCCTTAGTAACAATCCACAAACAGGCTTGTTTAGCGACCATGAGGAAGTATTTGAGGGGTGGAGGGTTACTTTATAGTATCCTTAGTATGTATGCTATTGACCAACAGCACCCTGGAATACAACGGTCTCCCAATGGGGTTGTCTGAGATTACTAGGATGTTAATTTATAGATACAGGTTCCGGTTCTGTATTCTGTGTATGTGTGTGCATGCACTTGTGTTTATAACAGGTCAGCCAGCAAAACATAATTCTCGTTTCAGCCGTTTCATTTTATAAGCCTGATTCTCGTCACACCTTATGGGTTTGTAGGAGATGTACACAGCCGCCAGGGCTGTGACCTATTTGGACACACATCAAACTGCACCCGAGGAAGGTTGGGAGGAGGTGTCCACCAAGACACCAAGGGAGTCAGGTGGCTGAGCGGTGAGGGAATCGGGCTAGTAATCCGAAGGTTGCCAGTTCAATTCCCGGTCATGCCAACTGAAGTTGTGTCCTTGGGCAAGGCACTTCACCCTACTTGCCTCGGGGGAATGTCCCTGTACTTACTGTAAGTCGCTCTGGATAAGAGCGTCTGCTAAATGACTAAATGTAAATGTAAATGTAAGACAAAAAAGAAAAACACCTGGCAGACAATGATGGTCGGGATAAAGAGTCGGAAAGTAGAAGATGAGGAGAGACAGATGGTAGCATCACATCCTTGCCCCTTCACTCCACCTCACTATGGCTTATGGGGCGAGGTTGTGAAAGGAGATATAAACCCAGAAGAGCAGGGTTTGTTTGGGTGGCGAGGAGCTGGAACACAACCGTCCCCGTAGAGCACAGCCCATGCTGCTGCCTCCCCATCCAAGCCTCCCAGTCCCAATCATCCCTCATCAATGGCCTCGTTGAGATGTACACAAACAACAGGGCAGATTATTAATAGATCGCATTGTGACTGTAGGGACTGGGAGTGCCATGGTTTGAATTGGAAACACACAGCCATGCAGGAGAAAGAACACACGTGTTCACATCGAGCACGCACGCCAAACCAAGACAAGAGAGATGGAGAGAGGAGTTCTACTCCTGCCATCCTCCAGCTCTGACCCACCATAGTAACCTCCCAGCTAACCACGCACAGGGACATATGGAGAGGGAACACTAGCTTCTCCCACGGTGTCCAAAACGCACATCCTGAAAAAGATTACGGTCAAATGGGGGGGATTGTTGTGGTGTGAGTCTGAGTGTGGGACATTGGCATGTACGGTACACATGTCCCTGCATGTCTGAGGTACTGAAGCCAGTGTGTGTGAACTCTTCACCATACAATGTACTCACATGTGTTCCCTTGCTTGGCATGTGTGTTTCTGTTTCTGTGTTTGTGTATGTGTCTGGTTCTGGCCTGGGTTTGCTGGATCGGCTCTGTTTACACCCGACCCATCCTGCTTATGCAACACAGAGACAGGGGCCGCTGTCCCACAATTCATAGCTGGTTCTGTACAATACAATGTGTACCATGGGAAGTGTGCTGGCCTAAACACCCTGCCAGCCTATTCACTGGGCAGGAAGACAGGGATGGCAGGACAATTAGTCTTGGCCTTTTGCCCCTATACTTTGTTTGATCTACTTCCCTTACACCCATCTGGTTCTCTATAGCCCCCCTCCCGGTCTAATCCTGACCCCCAAGCCCCCTCTTCATGAGGCCTGACAGGTGCCCTGGGCTGAGGCTGAGAGGCTGGGCCTGAGAGGCTGAGGCTGTTTCAAGGCTGTGGCTGAGGGGGGAATAAGATGCTGTCTTGGTTCACTAGAATCCACAGGTTCACTTGAGGGTGAAGAATAATTGTTAGTATTTTTTAATACTAAGCTGATAGAGAACACTGATTATGTGTACACCACAGCCATCCATAAATGCAGCTTATTACTATTGAATGGTCATTTTAGCAGTGATGATTACTATCTGGTCTAACATGCTAGGGAAAAAGTATGGTGAACGCCTAAAAACAAATATGTAAATTAAACACATACATCACTCTAACTTATGGATACATATATCTGAGCTTTTACCCCCACAACATATAAAATCATAAACATCTGTTTAAATATTTTGGGAAAAAAGTATCTCCTCATAATGCTTAACCATAACCATCATAATCCACTAGGTGGTGCTAGAACCTCTACTAACCAAACAAGAATTGTTGGACAGGCTAAAGACTTTTACATTTATTCACTTTTGAGAGAGAGACAGAGACAGCGACAGAGGGAGAGAGAGAGAGAGAGAGAGAGAGAGAGGGAGGGAGAGAGAGAGAGAGAGAGAGAGAGAGAGAGAGAGAGAGAGAGAGAGAGAGAGAGAGAGAGAGAGAGAGAGAGAGAGAGAGAGAGAAAGAAAGAAAGAAAGAAAGAAGAAAGAGAAAGAAGGGAAAAACCTTCCGCAGCTACAGGACCTCCATCCCAAGGACCCTATTCTAGAATTCCTTTGTTATGAGTTGCAAGGTTTGTGGCCCTGACAAAGCCATTTCCTGCACTATTTCCTGTCAACATCCCTTCTCTTTATTACATTCTTCCGTCATAACTACCCCTTCAGTGACAGATTTCACACACAACCCTAATCTGCTGTGTAGCTTTAACCCTGCATAAGGACGTTACGTCCAAAGAACAGTAAAGGGAAATCGAGGGCAAGGTAGGATAATAGATCAGAGATAAGTGATAAGAAATGGAAAGATTGAATGAGGGAAGAGCTGTAATCTGAACCCCAGTGAAGACAAGGTCAGGTATTCCTGTGAGATAACAAAAGAACAGAATGATAGAAAAGATAGTGACCATGAGGACAGCAGTCATTATGAGACTAGCGTATTTAACTATGAGACCAGTGTGAAACATGGGCTGCTACTGTACTGGCGTTATTGTGCTGCGCAGTTAGAGACCCCCAGACACCCCTTCATCACCTCATAGAGACTTTAGCCCTGCTGTTTCTGTTGTCCTTTGATTGGAGGTACAGCTGGCCACATCAGGCTTTCTGATTGGAGGGCACAGAGTGAGCACAGGGTAAAAACATGGCTCATTGGTGGGTTTTATTTTGAAGGAAAACATGTTCTCCTGTGTGTTAACTGGGTCAGTGGAGCAGAGCAGAGCTCAGCGATCTATAGTCTTATCTATTATTCATTATTCAACACACACACACTCGCACACACACGTCCCATCAAAGGGAGTGGCAGGGACTGAGGGATCAGCAGACCACCACCTCGGCATGTTTTCTAGTCCTCGTTCACACACCAAAAAGTTGATATATCTACGTAAATCCTTTAATATGTCAACCATCTTTTGACCTATTACAGTCTACTTGACTTGTCAAAACTGTTTACCAGTGAGCAGTGCTAGGGCAGCAGACATGTGGGTCAAGGTTGACCAGAACATCCTCACAGCTCAAAAATGTGGAAATCCTGCAACGGCTGACAGAGCCCTACCAGACATTAACAAATAAAAATGCAAGACACATCCACACCCACACCCACCCATTCCCACCCCCACTTACACATACAGTACTGCACATACACACCCATATCCCACTATTACTTATACAGGACCAGCTTTGGGTCAAGAACCTAACCTCACAAAGAATATGACCCATAATGACTCAGATAACTAAAATACATACATGCACCCCCCCCCCCCCCCCCCACCAACGCACACACGTAAAACATGCATTCAACACATTTGCCCTTCAAAAAGGGAACCTGGCCTGCACTGCTTGAGGACTATTAATATCTGTGCAGTGAGAGCAGCAGCCTCCTTCCCCAGATTAGAACAGTGAGGAAGCTGGAACACTGGGTCACAGTTGATGTCCCTTTCTGCACCTCCCACAGCTCTCAGACACACTCCTCTCTTCTGCTCACCTCCACCCATGACTTCTCTCCTGCAACTCCTCCTTTCTGATTTAGATCTCTACCTGTGAATCATCTCCGACATTTACTACCCCTCTACCCTGTCTACTCTCAAGAGATAGTGACCAAAAGAGATCAAATGAGAGGGATAAAAAGATAAGACAAGAGGGAGACAGTGAGTGCACATGACATTTATGTGCTCACAGTTTGCAGAGTCAAGTCTGTTGTGCACACAGAGTTGTTTGCATACTAACATTGCACTGCCCTGGCAAAGGGCGTTGGCCTGTATGTATAATTACTGATGAATATTCAGCAACCTAATTAAACTGGCTGGGGTAACACTTCAAAGGGAATGCCCGCATCCACGCACACACAAATTAATAAAATGTACACATACTTTTGCAGGTTGCAGCATACAAAGGTTACAACTTCAAAAGCAAATAAAAAAGACTGCCCTCATCTTTAAGGAAATATCTGTAGTAAAAAGGGGCACAAGACCAACTCCATTGATTTATCTGTAACCCAATAGCTTCCTTCTGTTGACCAAAGTGATCTTCTGTCTATAATTAGCCTTATTGATAACCTACTCGGCTACAAACTCAAGCTCTTATTACTATTTGCATTTACTGTTTTACATGCAATTCATGTCAACAGTGTGCTTTAAAGTGTGAGTGTACAGTATGTGTTTAGCATTCAGTACAAGGGCAGATAGAAGAGGGGAACAGTACTCTTTATATAATGCTGTTTATGGACACTCAGCGCATCCTGAGAAGGATGCGCTGAGTGTGTGATTGATTTGCATTTATGCACTTCAGCATGTCTGTTATCTCTTGTGATATCAATATGATATAAATCCACGTGAACAGCAAAACATACTTACACCACACCCTAACGCTCAAGCAGCAAGACATCACTGTGTCGTGCTCATCTCAACCTCGAGCACAGGAAACAGGAAACCTCCGTTTGTCTTTCTTACAGCACGGTGTGAGAGTGCGACTGTCATGAGCCCAGGAACACACCAGGTTAGCTCTCTAGATTAAAGACACCCTGCCTATGTCTGTTTTCTTTCTCTCTTTCTTTCTCAGTCACTCTCTCTCTCTGTTTCGGTCTCGGTATCTGTCAATTCCTCTCTCTCTAGGATTATTTTCCATCTAGTCAGACTGACGTGGTTACTATGACGTCAGAGACGGGCACCTGTGAGCCTTAAGCACCCACCCTCTGCCCTCTTTGACCACCCCCTGTTACTATGGAGACAGACAATCAGCTCCACTGTGGCAGCGCTGGTTAGAGAGAAAGAGAGATGTGACGTAAATACACTGGGTTTTAGGTAGGCCAGTCAGAGAAAGATAGAGAGAGCAAAAGAGTGTGTGAGAGAGAGTGCGTACAAGCATGGTAACAGATGTAGCTTCTTGTTAGAAAGGAAATTACCCTGTCTAATTACAGAGCTAGGTCCTGCAACACACACACACACACTGGGGGAGAATCCTCGGGGCAGCCTCTGTCCCTGACACAGAAAGCTGAAGGAGGAAGACACGGAAGAGCGTTTAAGCTACCATTGATAGCAGAGTTTGCTTCCCTAATCAATAACACAAACATCAATACACACAGAACAAAGAACAATCATACTGTAGGCAAACATGGCTATCTAGATTAAACACAAAACTATACACACATAATACTGCTAGTTTCCGCAAAAATTTCACAATGTCACACTAACACGCACACACACACAGACCATGAGAGGAAAGTAAATTAAGGAACAACATTGAGAAGACAAACTGCAATCATTCTTTGCAGTCTCAGTAGCAAAAATACCCAAGGTCACAACGCACACACAACCACACGTGCACAAACACACACGCAGACACATTCGCTGCCCATTCAGTAGCATTACAGCCTACGGGTGAAAAGCAGGCGAGAAAATATTGACACTTTCAGCAGAAGAGTTGTAGAGCACTCCAGGGGAGACAGAGAGCGGGAGGACCGTTTATTTGAGAGAGAAGAAAAGGAAGATAGTGGAATAAAGGGAATGCTGGAGAGAAAATGTCCATGAGGAAAGAGCAGGGAGCAGGGGGGTAGAAACTGAGATGAAAAAGAGAAAGAGTTGTGCAAAGGGAGGCCAACCAGGGAGTCGTGAGCTTAAAGTAGTGAAGAGGTTGTCTCTACCAACCACAAACCACAACATGAACACTTCTATTTACAGCACCTTTTCAGTAATGATTGTTTTAACACAATAGTGAAACAAATTTTTAGGCAAGGAACTGTTTCACTAATTCCTGATACTATACACAAATTATAGTACACATGCACACACACAGATGCATAAAACACACAAACACCCACATAGTCATACAAACCCTAGCTCTGACACATACACACAAAGCAGCTTTAGTCAAGCGATGGATGACATCACTTCCCGGATGGGGTCACATCAATTGAAAAACACACAGTACACCTCAACCCACTGGCGAACTCCTTGTCAAATCTCAATTACAGCTCTGTTTGATGTCTGCTGTGTGTGTGTGTTGTCTTTGACTGGAACACAATCAGTCTTGTCATAAATGTTATTGAAAGTAAACACAATCGGCAGTTGTTTGACCGGTCGGAATGGTTTCTAGCTTAACGAGTAACAACACAGTAATACAATAAAAATATTATATTGTAGTTGGAACACACCTTTAAAAGTGGACCTCTGTCAGCCTCCATTAGAATAGAAGACAACCCAGGAGAGGGATACAGTAATGAGGCCGGTAGTTAGCTAAGTGCCACACAGGACCAGATTAGGCCTGGGGACCATGCCACACTCACAGGCAGGCCCTCTACAGAGAGGACAGGTGACCCTGACAGGAGCAGTCCTCGTTGGGCTTTGGAAGCTGTGATGTGGTTGCAGAATTGTAACTGCACCAGGTATTCTCAAGGTCTATGGATCTGGGCTTCACTGCAGATGGCTTTGTGGAGACATGGTGCTGCTGGGTGCCTTCTGTGTGCTGGGGAGAGGAGAGGGCCAGGTGGCCAGGTGGAGAAGGCTTGGGGGGAGGGAGGAGGCAGGCATTGGGGGGGACTTATCCTTCCACCCCCTCTTCCAATATCCTCTCTCTGAGGGACAAGGTGAGCAGACATTTAGAAACATGCCCTGGAGGGGTATCTGTCCTCCACAAGCGTGCGCATGCACATGCACAGACACTCACACATGCACAGACTCACACCACACTCACACACACAGATTTTGCCTCTAGGCTTCTCTGCTGTTTCATCTCAATTCAATACCACATACCCCCCTAATGCCCAGCCCTCTCTAAGCTACGTACCCAAACAACCCTTTAAGTCCTTGATCTTGACAAACCTTGTAAAATATGCCGTGCCCTCCAGCTCTCCCTCCCTCCATCTCCCACATCACATCTCCTCTTTCCCTACCTTATACGACCAGACCAGATCTCTCCATCTAACCTTTCTAGAATTCTAGTAAACAGGGAGGAAACTGTTTGTGTGTGCACTTGTGTGAGTGTATGCTAGCATACTCACAATACAACACATACTGTACACACACACACATACATAAACACACACGCATACACTCAGAACTACAGATGACCGGAGAGAGATCCATCAATCAATTAATCAGCTGGAGACACATTGTAATTACTCCCACAGGCCAGGCAGCAGCTGCATAGCAGAGGGCTATTAGGAGAGCTGTACTGTGGCCTGGTACAGCCCTCAGCCTCTCTACCACACAGCCCTACACTGGGGACCCTTACTACAGACACACTGATAACAAAAGGTTCAGGTATCTACTAGTAACACAAGCAACAGTAAACCCCTTACAGCACCACCTTCGTGGTAACAATGTAACCGTGAGTCCGTTAGTCCAGTCAAATCCCAAAAGTTACACAATCAGAGGTAAGCATTGATCCATTTCCTTTGCAATCAGATATAGCACAAGCACATTAAATTATGGTGACTAGTTCTTCCTACTCTGATAGAAGTACTCTGTCCTGTGTTTGATGATGTGACTGCTAATGTTAGCCAAATCCCCCCTGCAGAAACAGGTGTAGGAAAAGCCTTGTATCCTCCTGCCAAAAATACAGCAGCAGGAGTCACACAGCTTAGACAAGCACCTGACATAACACCACTAATTTCACCGACAGAAAGAGAAAGAGAGGGAGAGGGAGACAGAAAGAGACATAAATAAAGAATGAGAGCCAGACAGTAAAGAGAGACAGAGACATAAATATATATATATATATATATATATAAGAGAGAGAGAGAGAGAGAGAGAGAGAGAGAGAGAGAGAGGGGGAGAGGGAGAGAGACTGCCAGGAAGAGAGTCAAGTGGAGCAGGTATGAGAGGGACCCCAGGTGTCATCAGCAGGTAGCAGGACCAGAGCAGGGCTTACCTTGGAGTCCTGTCGGCGTAGACTGAAGCGCTGCACCATCCTGACTTCAACACTCAGCACTGTCGTTTCTCGTCCCAGTACACACACACTCACATACACACCCGAGCATCTAACACACTCTCAGACACACATGTTAACCTCCTCTCCTAAGCATCTAAAGATCACATAAACACACACACCCAAGAACAGTGTTTTCTGTTCCAAATAGCCCATCTATTCCATACTGGTTCATGTACTGAGCAAATCCAAGTAACGAGAGAGAGAGGATAGAAGGAGAGGGAGGGCTTAGAGAGAGACAGCAAGAGAGAGAGGGAGGTCAGACAGACGGACAGACAGACGGACATATATAAAGAGTGCTCAGCTGTGCTGCCCTCTACTCACACCCAGCATGGTTCCCAGCTCTCGCACTCTCTCTCTCTCTTACGCTCTGTCTTTCATGCACGCACACTCCCAATCACCCTTTCAACACCCTAGCAGCACATGGCAGACAGATCCCCTCCACAGACGCACACGCAGACGGCTTCACGAGACAGACAGGGGTGAGCAGCGCTGACCTGGACACACAGACACATCTCCACACAGACTCCTCTCAGCACGCGCACAGAGACACGCCACGCACCCCTCTCCTCGGCTCTCTGACACGCACGTCTAGGACACGGCAAGGTTGCCTCATGCTTCCTGTCAGTCAGCTGTGGCTGGGGAGGGGAGGGGGAGGGGCCAGCAGACTGTCTGTACCGCCCCTCTCCTGGGAGGCTGGGACTGTGGGAGGGGGACAGAGAGGGGCAGAAAGAGAGAGAAGGGGTAAGAGGGGGAGAGAGAAGAAAGAGTAAGACAAGGAGATAGAGAGAGTGAAAGAGAGAGAAATGGAGGAGGGTAAGGGGCTGACAGTGCATAAGAGGGTGGGTAGAAATGGACTCAGAGAGGGGGAGAGGGGGAGGGGAGAATGGAAAGACAGTCATTTAGGAAAGATGAGCGAAGAGGATATCTAAGGCGTGGCTACATCACGCTTTTTAAATGCAACCTCAGCAATACTGTACACTGACATTTACACCTCGCATACAAATACACATATACCTAAACATAGCCAATATACTGTATACGTATATATAAACACTCACACAAACATATAATGTACTCTTAAACACTGGCTACACAGACAGACACACACACACACACACAGACTGATGGGGTTCAGACCATGCTGGGCCACCACCCAACATCCAGCAGGAGGCTGTAACCCCTGGCACACACCAACCACAGGAGGCGACACTCAGCCAAGGTCGTCTACACTGTTACCATGGAAACTGTACCGGGGCGTCGCTCCAGACAGCTCACTGTGTGCTTCGAGGTTGCCACGGCTACTGCTCAGATGACCTGAATGACATTGAACTGTTGGCTGAGACAGGGTTTAGAGGCAGCGAACTAGGAGTAGGTACTGATACAGGGGACTGGGAGTAGGCTGTGAGACAGGGTTTAGAGTCAGGGGATGTTATCCAGAGCAGACTGGAGAGAAATAACACTATCTTCTCCATGTCCATCATCCCTGTCTGCCTGACTACAGAGCCAGGTCTCTTAGTTGAGCTGGGGGACTCTCACTCTCTCTCACAGTGTTAAAAATTACACTGTATGCACACAGGTTAACTTCCAGAATGGACATCTATAGCTATACACAAGACAGTAGGCTTGGTTATTAGTAACGAGACCGTTGCCTGAACCAATGCTTCACATCTGTTTCTGTTACCGCAGATGATCCAATACTGCCACCTGGTGGTTAGACCAAACAGCCCAACAAGACAAACGTTTTATTGTCCGCATACACACACAACAGGCCTATTCTTGCCTTGCACACCAGTATAGTCTGTATGTGTATGTGTGTGTATGTGTATGTGGTCTTAGTAAACCAAGAAAACGCTTGACATTTCCTTGCACCACACAACTTCAAGTGTGTTTTTCTAGGGGAATTTAGGGGATTTTGAGTTAGGGTTAGCATTTGTGTCAGGGTTAGAATTACAGGGAGAAGGGGGGAGGGGTGACAGCACAGTCTGGTACAGATGTCCAACACATATGGACCTCTCAGAGCATCTGTCTCACCAATGGCAAGACAATATCTCCTTCAGTCATGACATAACCAGCACTGACTGACTTTTCTCAACATTGCACAAACACACACACACACAGACACACAAACACAGACACACAAGCACATCTACACCAACTCCAGAAACACAATGACCTCTTGATCATAAAAGTACAGTCAGTTTCTACAAAGAGGCATTCTATTGTCAGATGATCCTTTTACAGACAAATACTTTAGGACAGTGTTAATTGTCTTTCTCCAGTGGATAATTTGATATTTTGTTGTATAAATAGCTCACCTGAACAGACATGTAAATTGCTATGGTATGGCCTGTGAGACAATCTAATATTGCTTGTAACAGAGCAATTACATGGGGACAAACCACTGAGTAGAAACAAGGGGGTGACTTGTTTAGCCAGATGGACACCTCCAGATGAATTTAGAATAATGTCTGTCTGTCTTAGAAACACAGGCATGCATGCAAAGAGCATTTGTGCGTATTTGTGTGTGTGTGTCAACTCTGAGCCTGGATTAAGACTGCTTCTGCTCAGGGGCATTAGAGGATGGGAACGTTGTAACACAAAATATAAACCACACACCTACACAAAAGGGAGTCAGATGGCTGAGTGGTTAGGGAATCGGGCTAGTAATCAGAAGGTTGCTAGTTCGATTCATGGCTATGCCAACCAAATGACGTTGTGTCCTTGGGCAAGGCACTTCACCCTACTTGCCTCGGGGGAATGTCCCTGTACTTACTGTAAGTCGTCTGCTAAAATGACTAAATGTAAAAGGACACACACGGTGAAAACCTGCCATAGGTGCCACAAAACCCTCAGAGACAGAATCTCAACTTAACATATTAGAGAGATTGGACAGCGCAAATGTTAACAAGACACACCAAACTCCAAACAGGCTGCATCCCTCACCCGCTCTGTCTCCTCGGTGGACTGGTACCCTGGCGACAGCAGCACGTCTCCGGGGGCGTAGCCAGGACTGGGGCTGCTGGGCGTGGGGTCCGTGGTGGAGGACGATCGAGGGCGGCTGACGTGCTGGGAAGGATCGTGGGTCTGGCGGCGATGGAGGGTCTGGGGGCTTCCTCTACTGAGGGGGTCCCGGTCTCCACTCCCTGTCCCGGCACCTGACCCAGACCCCGACCCGGCCCCCCCTGAGCCCTTAATGAGCCGGCTCTGCAGGCTGGTCCCTCTCCTCATCATGCCCGCTGGGGCCGAGCCAGGACCAGCTAGGGGGGGAACCACAGTAGATGAGGGGAGGTCAGATTCAGGACAGGGTGCCGGGGGTGGAGGGGTGTCCTCAGTGGGGTACCGAGACGCACCGCCCACTGACACCTCTGATGAGGAGGAGGAGGAGGAGGAAGGGGCGGAGGTGGTGTTGGAGCGAGACAGGGACAGGCGTCTGCGCTGCTGCTGGAACAACTGTTTGAGCCCCTGGCCCAGAACTCCCATGCTCTCCTTGGCATTCTCAGTGACCTTGGAGAGGGCATGGTGGCCTGAGGGGGAGGAGCCCCTTCTGGAGCCAGAGGCCCCACCCCCTGGAAGCCTGTCCCTGCCCTCCAGCTGCATACAGGCCTGCAGCACTGGCACAGAGAGGGAGGGGCTCAGGCAGGGAGGGTCTGGATGGCGCAGCAGGAGGTAATCTACTGTCTCTATCTGGCAGGCAGGTACAGGGTGAGAGAAGAAGAAGAGATGAGCAGAGCAGGAAGGAGTGGAGTAGAGTAGAGTAGAGCACAGTAGAGTAAAGTAGAGTATAGTCAAGTACAGTAGAGCAGAGTAGAGTGAAGTAGGGAAAAGTATGGTAGGTTACAGCAGAATAGAGTAGGGTAAAAGAGAATAGAGTAGTCTACAGTCAAGTAGAGTATAGCACAGTATAGTACAGTGCAGATAAGTTGAGGTGATGGTCTGAGGGTGGGTTGAGAACAGCTCAGCCGCCGTGGGGTTCCATTAGGGGGCATGCATCAGCCAAGCAGCACTGTAAGTCATGCTGGTCTACCACAGAGAGAGAAAGGAAATGGATTATGACTGGAAGAGAACCAGAGACTAACCAGAGGAAGCACTGGAGAGCACACACACACCGGGGCACAGACCAGATGGCTGGAAGTCGTAAAGACACAGAGACAGACAGACTGAGAGACTGAGAGACAGACACACATACAGAGATAATGAGACAATATGTGGAAAAACCCACCTACCATCAGCCCAACAATGTCTAGCCTGCGTCAGTGTCTTGGGTCACCTGCAGACAGAGAGAGAAACAGAGAGAGAAAGAGAGAGAGGGAAGGCCAGTCAATATCATGATCAAACTCAAACACTCTGGTTCAAGGATCAACGATCCCTTAGTTCTGTTTCATCTCTGACCTTGTCTACATACGACACATGTGGCTAATGACTAGTGAGTGAGCTGTTAACACGTGAGAGTGCGTGTGGTTTATGTGTGTTCCTGTGGCCCCTAGTGGTTGGTAATTACAGGTCATGTTCCTGAAGACCAACTTCAGCACTATCTGATGTCTAAGGGTCTGTTTCCCCACAAACAACAACACAGGCTCAACACTGCTAACCCCAAGTCCCCGCATGTTAGCAGGAAACCCTCCCAGTTTCCTAGCAGACAGTGTGACAGCAGTGAAGGCTCTGCTTCAGTGAGACGCAGACTGTCACTCGCCCTCGACGACAGATGACTGCTCTCATGGCTTTTTTTCCAGTAAAAGCAGCAGTCGCTACGACTTCTACTGCATATTCAGAAGAATCCACACCTACACACACATACACCCTTGCACCCGAGCACACTTACATGTGCACACACACACACACACTCCAAGAATTGCATGCATAGTCACATACACACACTTAGGAATGCAATCTACACAATTGCAGCTGGGATGACTATGACCCCGGTTACTGCTAACACAATCAGCTGTTCAGGTTCACAATGGGCCCAGAGAGAGGAGGGAGCAGGGAGCAGCAACACAGCACAGAGCCCACTCTGTCACCGCCACTGAGGGGCACACACACACACACAGATACACACACACACAGATACCCACAAAGTTGTGCACACAGATACACACACAGATGCGCACCAACACAAAACAAAGAAGCAGGACAGAGGAGTCCTGCTGCTTACTATCCTCTAGCTCGATTATAAAGACCTTAGTCAGATAACATTAAATAATAATCTATCTGGATATTTGATACTTTATGTCCTTCCTAATGTGTAAAAGTACGTATGACACAAGATGACAGATCTAGAATACATCAAAATAACACCTCAAGAAGTCCTAAACACCTACTGTATGAATGGTATGGCAGAGTGGATGGACCTCTGTTCTATTAGAAGTTCATTAAAAGTGGAGAACTAAAGTCAGACTATAATACACATCTGGTTGTCCACAATATCCAGTATCCAGGAACTGTAATCAGGCAGCTTGGCACTGTCTGCCTGAGAGACAACAGGTGTTTAACAGGTTGATTCTCATTGGCAGCCAGTCACCTGCTGGCTCAGGTCACTGTTTAGGTACAACACACATATTCAGGACAGGGGAAGAAAGCCCCTGGCATCTATTATTACAGTGGTGACGACACACTCTGAACCTTCCCCTACACTCAGATGGGGAAGGTGAAAATGAAAACATGCATGCACAGAGAGAAAGAGATGAAGAGAGAGAGAGAGAGAGAGCGAGAGAGAGAGAGAGAGAGAGAGAGAGAGAGAGAGAGAGAGCGAGAGAGAGAGAGAGAGAGAGAGAGAGAGAGAGAGAGAGAGAGAGAGAGAGAGAGCGAGAGAGAGAGAGAGAGAGAGAGAGAGAAAGATAAGTTTAGCACCTTCAATTGAGCTTGATTGATTGTTATGGAATTTGTTTTGGAATACTGGAGTGGAACGTTTGCTCTATTTTTAATCCTGTCCTGAACTTAGTCATGGCTCTGTTCCTGTTCCTGGTCCTGTTCCTGGTCCTGTCCCCAAAGCTGCCATCATCCACAAGCTGATCCCAGCCCAGCCCAGTGGGTTGGGCGCTTTGTTGATTGACTATGGTTTTATATTCACACTAAATCCTCTTTCAGCAGTCTTTAGAGGACAAAGCCCTATTGTCAGAGAGATTGTGTGTGTGCTTTTATATGTGTGTGTGTGTGCGTGTGGCGGGGGGGGGGGGGGGGGGGGGGGAGTATTAGTGTCATTTTATGAGGACAAGGCTTGGATTTCCACCTAGGTGAGGTCATCAAAATCAAAATACAAGCAACAGATGGGCCTATGACTCTTGTCTGCTCTGCTTAGTCCTGTCCTCCACAATGGCACAGGTCCTTATGCATGAAATACATCCACATTGTGTTGTGATATTTACGTAACATATCACTTTGTTCTATCTCACAATACTGACTTACCATATCCTAAACATCCCCCACATTCCATTGAAATATAAGACATTTACACAAGCATGTAGGTCCGCAAGTGAACACACATGCTTAGCTGGATCAAAGCTTGGGCTCTCTGACGATGGCACCCACATTCAGTCCTGCACAGAGATATCATTATTAGAAGCCAGCAGGTGTCCAGGCCTGCGTCACTGTCAGCAGCCATAATGAATCAGCGTGTTGCCTAAAAAACACTGCAGCCTTGTTAAAGGTGAATGCAACGGCCGAGAGGACAACAGCCCTTCTGGAACCCTGTTCCTCACACCAACACCAGCTCAGTTTACACACTGCCAGGGAGCAGGAAGGCAGGCAGGCAGGCAGGCAGACATGCAGAAAACACAGACAGACAATCAGACAGTCAGACAGGCAAGCAGGCAGGTAGGCAAGCAGGCTGGCAGGAAAGCAAGCAAACATGCAGGAAAGCAAGCAGGCAGGCATCCAGGCAGGAAAGCAAGCAGGCAGGCATCCAGGCAGGAAAGCAAGCAGGCAGGCGGCCAGGCAGGAAGGCAAGCAGGCAGACAGGATGAGGTGCTAAGCACCAATCCATTATCATTGATGAACCAGGACAGCGGGATAAAGCTCACCATTCCTATCACCATGGAGAGGACACCAGACCTGTAGCTACAGGACAGACTCAGGCTCACATCGGTGTGTTGTTTCAGACCAAACAGATCTCCTCCAAACATATGTTGTGAGGGGCATGCTCAGTGGATACAGAAACATGTTCCACGAAGCCTTTGGCCTTTGACGTTGTTGAGCATGTACATTAGAAGCAGTCCAAACATGACAATGGCAGTGTGAACAAGGCCACCCAGTGTTGTGTTCCAGAAGAGCTGTGGAGCTGACGTGGAACACAGTGCTCTTTGTTTCCTCAGAGCCACACACCGGCCTATCTCCTCTCTTTGTGCTCTGTCTCTTTCACTCACAGACACACATCAATAAGAGGGGAATTAGGCCAGAGAGTTCTGGCAGGATAGAGTGTGTGTGTGTGTGTGTGTGTGTATGTGTGTGTGTGTGAGAGAGAGATAGAGTTTGTGTGCCCTCTCTGACCTATGGATAATGGGGCACATCTCATCCTGCAGCCCCATGACAACATAGGAAACAGGAGCAATCGTTATTGTATCTGTACGTGTGTCTGTGTGGGTATGTGAGGATGACACAGAGGAAGGGGGAGGAAGAGTTACACCATGCTCTGTACATGTTTGGTTACACGTCTGCACTGAGTATAAGGTAGGGAGTCAGGTGGCTGAGCGGTGAGGGAGTCGGGCTAGTAATCTGAAGGTTGCCAGTTCGATTCCCGGCCGAGTCAAATGATGTTGTGTCCTTGGGCAAGGCACTTCACCCTACTTGCCTCGGGGGGAATGTCCCTGTACTTACTGTAAGTCGCTCGTCTGCTAAATGACTAAATGTAAATGTAAATGTAAGGTGAAAACTGACAGGAGAATAACAGGTGGCCGGATGACTGACATGTAAATCCCCAACCATCCTTTTTCCAGAAGATAACAAAAAAAAGATAAACCCTAAAGACAATCAGACAGTGAGGCAGAGAGACAACCACACAACACAACAGAGGCAATGATGCCTCTTTGTACTTAATTAGTAAATGTATTTATTTATTAGTTATATCTTCAGTGAAGTCATTTTGAGCATTCATTAAAAACCCTACATACTGCATCCATCAGTGGGAGTCTAGTTACTGTAAATATATACAGTGTTGAGCTTGACAGAAGACAGGCTGAGTCAGCAGAAGTGAGGAGCAGCATTGTGAAACCAAGCAGTGTTTAATGTTCTGATCTGTGTTGAGGGTCAGGGCTGAGCACTGGAGGAAAGCCTGACTCTTTTCCAGGGGCTGTGTTCTTTAAGGAACACCTCAGCATCGCTGTTGAATGCTGCAGTGACTATGTATTTTTACGGATGGGTTAAGTAACAACAATGCAGCGAGCTAAAGATGTTAGTGTCTGGCCTTCCTGACACACCATCACAGTGCAGGCTAGAGGCAGAAAGGAGTATGAACAACAGCCTTCTCACGTGGTTGCCAACAGACAGCACAGGATTAATCCTAATGCCAGGCAAGGAGTCTAGAAGAAAATGGGGTGTGTTGGTGTGTGTGCGTGCGTGCATGTGTGTGTGTTTATGGGCAAATCATCAAACAGAGTGTCCCTGGAGAGGGGTCAGAGAATGCCCCTCCAGTTAGAACAGTGACATGGACAAATGACCACAAGACTGTCCTTTACTGTGGCAGCAGCCACAGTAACAGGTGAGTTCAACTTTCACCCCCACCAGCACACAGACATAAATATCCCTATCATCATCTATCCAAATAACCCTCAGTGGAGTTCCAAATCACATGCAGACACCAGACACCTGCAGTGTGTATCAGCACGTCCAAGTTCAGCCTCTGGACCAGGGGGCTCATACTGCAGAGCAGGTCAAACACTGTGGGGTCACAAGCTCCTCCTCACGCTCTGTCCTAAGCTGACTGACCCCCATGGCCACTCTTCATATAACTGGCTGGATGAGGACATAGAGCCCCCCCTGTCCTGTAAGAGACAGTGTTGTGGTCAGGCTCAGCACCCTAAATCAAGAAGAACAATCGGGCCTAGCTCCCTTCTGAAAATGTATTTACTGTCAGCCAAAGGGAACCAAGCTGGAGAAGGCTGGTTTGCCTGGAGTCTACGGCATGCTAAAATTAGCCGCGCTAAGACACCTCTGCTGCTATGTAGCCTTTCCAGACCGCAAAAGCAATGATAAGGTGTGTGGAAGAAAGAGAGTACATTTAGTCATTTAGCAGACACTCTTATCCAGAGCGACTTACAGTAAGTACAGGGACATTCCCCCGAGGCAAGTAGGGTGAAGTGCCTTGCCCAAGGACACAACGTCAGTTGGCATGACCGGGAATCGAACTGGCAACCTTTGGATTACTAGCCCGATTCCCTCACCGCTCAGCCAACTGACTCCAAATGGAGTAAGTGAGAGAGATAGAGAGAGAGATAGAGAGAGAGAGGCATAGAAAGAGGGAATGTGTGTGAGAGAGAAAGAGAGAGAAAATGGAGAAAGGCAAATAAGAGCAAAGCTCAGTCCTTTCACTGTGCCAAACCACTTAGACCAGAAAGACACATTAAACTGGACAGAATCGTCTGATCAATGACCCAAAAGCTCTTTACGAAAGTAGCACACACAGTGATAAAACTCTGACAATGCTACTAACACTGGCAATTTGCTATTACAGCACAATTTGTGGTAATCATTTTATTTACTTCATATCAAAACTACATAATGACACAGTTTGTCCAACACCTCCTTCCCAGTCAGTCTTCAAGTGAAACCTCAGTGAAAGAAGACCTCCTTGTCCAAGCTCAGTAAGCTACAGTGACTCCTCAAACAACAGCATAACAACCTTGTAGTCAGAATGACTCACTTATGCAAGCAAAACACAGAAGGTTGATATCTGATTTGCTAAATTACAGAAGTCTGTTGGACAGAAACTCACTCTATAAGGACAATCACTGTATAATAACACCATTAATCACAAAGTCAATATTGACATGATGATGGGCTATCTCCAGTCAACATGACCTGTGAAGAGGAACTGTGTGCCGGCGGTCAATAAATGAGCCTTTCTGACTGCCAGAGTAGAGTGTGACATGCAGGAACAGACCCAGCATGACTCTCCCTGAACGCTGCATGTGAAACAGCTAAACAGCACCCAGCCAGCCATCTGAGGCTGCGTGCTGCACACACAGCAGCAGAGGCCATGGTCAGATCAGATCAGCGCAGCTAAGACGGCAAGGCGCAGACACGGAAAACACATGCATACACGTTACACACACATTTATACACTCACACACACAGGCAGAAACTGTGAGCAGCCCGCGGGTCCCTAACAGGGCAGGCAGGCACAAAGTAAGAGATCAGAGGGAGCGGGGGAAGAGGGGGGAGGAGGGGGGAGAAGGGGCCAGCGTCATCGTGGTGGCCTGACCAGCACAGTGAGACATGAATGGCTGTGTCTGAAGCACCCTGAAGGGGCAGCCACGCTTTCAGCCACTTACTAGTGTGTCAGACAGATAGTGGCATGCAGTAGTTATCATGTCCACCCCTTCTACGGCTGTGTGTGTCTGTTGGTGTGTGCGTGTGTGTGTGTTTGTGTGTGTGTGTGCGTGTGTGTGCGTGTGTGTGTGTGGGTGTTTGACAGGAAGAACGAAAACAAGAGATAAAGAGAGAGGAAGATATAGAGAAGCAAGACAGTAGCAGAAAGGACGAGTACAGTAGAAGGATCCAAGCTAATGTTCAGTCCACACTCATAAAGTCCTTTTCTTTCATGATAGCAGAGCAGAGCAAGAACAGCTGCATCCAGCCCACAGGTATTTAACAAAAGACTGAGAAGAAAAGAGAACAGCACCTGCTGTCTGTCCATATTTTGCTACAAGAAACAGACATGCCACACTGGAGAAGAGAGCTGGCATATTCTGTCAACCAAATGCTCTACAAATATCTAAACCATGCTCCTTGACACCACAGCTTACCACACACAACACATCTGAAGATAGTGAACTACTTACATCACCACACAAAGGTGTGGCGATGGTGGTTTGGCATTATTGATAAATCGCAAAATAATAATACAAGGTCATTTTAATAACAGGATATTAACATATGAATAATACATTTTATTTTTATATATTTAAACCTCAGTAAATTATGTAATATAGTTTACTTACATTGTATTTAATATCTATAATTGTAGATATATCATGTGACAAAGAACACTGTCCTGTCACGCACTTTCAAATTTACATAAACATTCAGACTACTCTGGACCACGTCGAGGATAACTGTATGGTAGGATACCTTCTTTATAGCGAGACTATATTGGAGGAGAAGATAGCTACATTACTAATGTAGCGTGTTTTTCATGTGAAATGGAACATTTTAATAAACTCATGCTATACTGTTGGCTATTAGAAAATGTCATTCAGATACATGTTGACAGCGCTGCAAGTTCTTTTACGTTGTGCCATAGGCTACAGCCTATCCCTACTGTGGACTTTCACTGGTTTTGCAATATATATCAACAGTGAGTGCTCAACTGAAAACGACTATTCAAAAGAACAGCAAATAGTTCTGTTCGACCTCTACCATTCGCATAACAGTAAAAAGAATACAACTTTTGCTAAGAAATAACACTTACATGAGCAACGTGAAAACTATACTGCCGACAGTCGTCCACCCCTCTTCTGAAAGTCGCTTACCCTCCCTCTCCCACGCTGGCGTCGGAACGCAGAACGAATCTCGTACTGTATAGGTTGACACTGCAGGACCATACCATTAGGGATGATTAGGGGTGTTCGGCACAATAGGCAAGTCGTCAGACATAACTAGGCAGAAATAAAAAGTTTCGTTAGTCATCGTAGATATTACAAATATTTAGTCATGACCACAATGAAAGTTACGATGTAACACATGATGATCAATGAATTAGTTGTATTTGAATAGTTATATTATGCATGTCGTCCTGACAATTTTTCAGAACAGCTCATCAATGGGTGCTAGTCACCAGATAATAATGCTAAAACCAAAGGCCTTCTGTTGTGTTTTGCAAGACAATTCAACTTGTACTGGAAACACGAACTAAGATACGTGCTGCATACTTAATGACAAGTTTTTTTATTGTTCCATTACTGTAAGAATTGGACAACAAATTATACTTCTAACTGCAGCTATACTGCTCAATTACCTGCTTTTCCATTTCTGAGCTGAACATCAAGCCTGAGAATTAATTTGTCACTGATGTGACTTAGTATTAATTGTAGAAATTGATTAGTGGTATAGCAGTCACCATGTGGATGTGGATGGACCTCACAGTAGCTCAGATTTTGGTGTTTCGTTTGAGGCAATGATTTCTACATTGTCTCAATAATTATGTTACAATGCATTGGCATGTCATACCTACCTACACACTCACTTTGAGTTGCTACATCACAATCCAGGGTATTTGAGGATAATACTTAAGACAAACATGCTCCAAAACTACACACATGCGTACACATACACTTGAATCCCAAACCATTTAGTAATGGCTGAGTATAGTGTTTGTTTCAGTAAAGCAACAGAGGATAGCACTGGTATCAAGCATCTACAAAAACATTTGTAATATAAACCCGCTGGATTAAATAAAAAATTATTGAATGAGTTTATACACGTCATTTTGTTTAATCCTTAATACAAAAGAAAAAGTGAGTCCTCAGAGATAATAGTCTTGTGTTAGAACTGCTAGCAACTTGTCTACTGTAGCTCCAGCTGCATCCACTAGATGGCAACAGTATCCCAGTTGTGCACGGATGACCAACCACTGCACTTGAGCATGCACCACCATCATCATTATCATCACTGTCACAGTCATCAGCATCATTATCAAAATCCACTTAATCATTTTCATGATCACAGAACTACCCCCAAAAAGGAAGCAGATGTTATGCTTGCATGAAAATTATTATTGGGTGTGCTTTGCCTTCGGCAAGGGCACAACCTTTGTTCTCTCACATATATATATATATAACTTTTGACAACCTAGGTGTCAAAAGTTCGTCTTGGTAGCGATTGAGTTGCTTCTATTGGGATTTACGTTCCGTTGCATGGTTTAGGCTCAAGTTCAGTTTTTGTGGCGAAAAGTGAAGCTAACGGTGGCTAATTTGCTAGCCACAGTCACTGACGTTACTAACGTCACTAACGTCACGAAAACTCGCGTGACTACCTCTAGCAGAACATTAGTTTAGCAGCTCGTTAACTTCTGGGAAATAGCTAAGCTAACTGCTTTACTGCAAGGCAGCTGCCGAAACGCCACAAGCAGGCCAGGGTGATAACTATTTACTAATTTTACTTTGTGATATGACACACAATTGTGATGTGTAATGTACAATATAAGCTGATATTATTAAGGAAGTACATCTACATTCGGAAACAGTAGTCTACTATTTCACTTAAGAATTAGCATCATGACATTAGCCTGTGTTGCCCGGGCAACACATACTACAGTGGTCTTAGACCACCATGTTCGATTCCAGACCGTGCAAATTGACGTTGTGTCCTTAGGCAAAGCACTTCACCCTACTTACTCGGGGAGAATGTCCCTGTACTTACTGTAAGTCGCTCTGGATAAGAGCGTCTGCTAAATGTAAATGTAGTCAAGATCAAACATTTTAAGGCACATAAATGTAAGAAAAACAACATTTTCCATTTAGGGCATCTTAAATATAATAGATGCATCTCTGCATAAATTTTATGTTTAGAGTGGCAGAGGAATTTAAGTTGATGCATAAAAACCACAATTTGGTTAAGAAAACAATCACCAGAATGCAGGAAATTAAGCATTTAACACCCAAAATCTCCTGGGGGACAACCCCCGCTTAAATATTTCCCCCCGACATTGGCCACTGCCAAGGTGTCCCTTATTTGACCACATTGGAGGTGGCAACCCTATCTATGACGTATCTGTTTTCAATCGTTAAAATAAACATTCCTCACAAATACATTTTCGTTGTAGGATTTATTATGACATTAGTAAACGATTTGTTGGTGAAATTACCATTACCTGTGGTTTCAAACCAGTGTAGCTCACTGCAACGCTGTAGGCTACAGAACATGTTCGGCACTCCCCTTACTTAAATCAAAAGTCTTTCAATAGGTGAAACTATCTGACTACTAACCTGAACTTCATTGCCACAGCCTAAACTTTGTCAATCTGTTCATGAAAATAATTAATTTCAGCCTAAACCGTACAACGGAACGTTCAATCAAATTCAACCAACGCAATCGCTACCAAGACGAACACAGCAGTAATCTAGTACTGTACTGTAGTAGTAGAATTTACTGGGGCAGCTTCTCCACACAGGGCTATATCGCATTTTGCGTTGTTACTGACAATGATCGCTACCAGTGAGCTTTTTATGAATGAGCGATTTTCCACTAAATAAATGTCAAGCTTTTTACGTTTTTGGGGGCATATTTTCAGTTAGCAGATGGTACTGTTTGAATCGCAATTCCATCTTCTACTGCCGGTAACGTCGTTGAATAGTCTTCAAAGGGGGTTCTTTATTAATGAATGAATGCAATATGAGTAGGCTAAATGCCTGAAAATATCACGAGAAGGGAAAAACTTGTAACGTTTAAGTCATAGAGATTAGGTACATTTTTACTGCCAAATGTATTCGTTTTGATTCAGCTGAGGCTGCCTCTTGCAGGGGAAATGAGAAGACATCTATTTCATTCTACGCTTCACTCGTATTTTGAGTTGTAAATGAGCAGCAAAAAAAAGATGCTTTTAAATCTATGTAATCTTTATAAATAATAAGTATGCATTTTTATATAAAATACACAGGAATATCAGTTGTAAAAATGTAATTAAAAAACTGACCCCTGTGCAACTGACGAAAGCAAGCACACCCTACAATTTCCCCAGAAATTGCACTCTTTCTAGTTTGCATTGTTTTGATACATTTTATTTATTGTTTTTTTCGGTTACAAAGAAGCTGCAAACCTGATATTTGACAGCCTATGAGGCTTTTGAGATTGTAATTCAGCATGCAAATGGTAATTTCTACACATTAAACGATCTTAATATTGTAATTAAAATTCCCAATTACAATTATTAAAGACAAATTGACTTTCGAATGAGAATGAACGGCTGAAAATCATGACTGAACGTCACTGAGTCAGTGTGAGGGACTGAGTGACTGGAAACATTCACGTGGTTCAGCAGCCATGTTTGGTAAGATGAACCATATTTCAAGCTGTCATGTGTTTACTGTAGATACTTGAAACACAACCATAGATGTTTTTTGCTTCATGACGCTCTTGTCCAATGATGTTCAGCTTCAACCGGATCTACTAGTACCCAGAAAACAAGAAAACAGAGCCACACAAAAACAAGCAAAGCTCTTCACCACGTCACTGCTCCCCCCTAACAACTATCACCAGGATTGAATATGTTGACGATGTCCTCCCCATCCTTTTCTAAAGTCATCCTCACATGCACACTCACACACAAACACACACACACTTCCAGTGAACTGTTTTTCCTCTTCCCATGGCGGAGCAGAGGATAATGGGAAACATTAGAGTGAGCGGCTGATGCCAGGCGACGCTCTCTCTCCGAGCACCCCAGATGAAGACGCTAGCTCCCAGTGGCTCCTGCCAATTACAGCAGCCACTCCTCTAGGCCTAGCCTAATGAAGAGACCTGAGCATGAGAGGAGAGGGGGGCAGGCTGGGATCGATCCCCCAGCCTTGTGAGGGCACAGTTGGAGAGCCCACACAGGATAGCCTGGGGACTGAGGGACTGGAGCTTCTTTTTAAGGCCCACAGATGGTGACCCTCAAGTGGGGTCTGGATTCTTGAAAGTGTCATTTTTCTTGACCTCTAACCTTTATTCGCTTGACTTCTCGTCGTCTGCAGTCACTATGTCAAGTCACCATGTCACCAAGTCACCATACTTCAAAGTCAAATGTCGAATGTTGAGGCAAGATGTCACAGGTTTTCACCTAAATGGAAGACCTAATCCTACTTCACGCAGCATCAGTGACAGCATGTAAAAGAGTTAAGTGAGGAAAGAAGGATGAAGATACAGTAGAAGGGCAAAGAGGCAGACTCCTGGAGCGCTCCCCATGAAAAGATGGCAATTAGAACAATAATATGGTTCAGTAAGTTCAACTGCTCACTATAAGGACGGACAACTCGTTCAGAAGTAGCATCCATACACACATGCAGTTGCGCACAATCACACACACCTGTGTACGAAGACTTTTCTGGTCGTTTTAGAAAAGCTGACAGGCTCATTAAGGAAGTTAATTAAGTTAATTTGAGAGCCAGTGTGAGACGTGATTCTGAACTCAAGCTAAATGCACAACACAAAAGCTATCAAAACACATTGTAAAACACAGTAAACATCCACGCACATATACACACACATACTGTACACACACACAACTTGAATGAAGGAGTGAACAATCGAATGAACGATGGAAGAATGAATGGTTGTATTAATTCATAGTAGTGGACTCCAGATGTAGCAATAGATGTTTCTTGTCTGTAATACACACACAATCATCCTTAACTCAGAAAAGTTATGTATGATTCCTGGAGGAATAACAGAAAAGAGCTGAATTCAATGTTTATCCATATTCTGTTTGAGACCAGTACAACCAAGCCTCTGATAAGGTCAAGGGCCTTTCGTCTCCTCCAATGTTCCGCTAATGCTGAGGCAGCATCCATACTAATGAAGCTAATTGCCATTTCTGCCGTTGAATTAGCATTTAGTCTGACAGGTTAGCCAGAGCCTGTCAGCTGCAGTCACAGCTAAGGCGATCATCACCAAATAGATGCTATTATAAAACCCAACTTTTTCTATGTCCATTTCAATATTGTTGATGAAAGGAGTAACTTACATGATGGAATGTTAATAATTCAAAATTCATTCAAATTGTCTGAGTGATGGACCGACACTATCTCTTTCTCACACACATGCGTGTAGGTTCCTAAACACATTCAAATGTCTTGAGCATTTGCCTCCACACAAAAGGCCCATACTGTGATTGATAGTGTCTGATTTGAGGGTATGGTGAACCTTATCTATAGATGTGATGTGTTGTAATACTTGTTAGATGCGTGGTAACTCCCACTCCCAAAGAGGAAAACATGACTCCAGACAGTGGCACCCATCACCCCCTGGATGACCAACACCAGGTAAATATTCCTCTCAACACACCTGTCCCCTGTCACCCTTATTTAAACTGCTGTCACCATAGATCCAGAGAAGCTGACACCCAATCAGCCGAGCACACAAGGCACATGCAAACTCCTGCTCCTGACCAGGAAGTGAGATCTTCTCCATCACTGACCACTTGACAGATAATCAATTGATAACGTTTTTAAGTCTTTAATTGGTTGTAAAGGATATTCTAAATGGCAAAGTGGCTGTATGAATTGTTAGGTTAGGCTATTGATCTTGCTGGATAATGAGATTGGTTAGATACACACAGTCTCCAGGCATCAAAACATATAATGAGCCTGTTGTTCTGTTCAGTTACGCAACAGTGTCAGCTCCCTGGAACTGTGATTGTACACTATTGGATTTTTTGAGAAATCCAGCATGTATGGATCCAAGTATGTCCATGGGGACAGATAATTCTGTGTCATATTAATTCCGTTTAAATTGATGGAAGAAGAGAAAATAAAGTGTGACTGTTGTACGAACAAGGGGATGAGAAGGGAGAGTGTGTTGGAGAGCGACTGGAAATCAGAAATGGTAAGAGATGAGGATGGAGAATGAGATGAGAAGGAAAAGTGTCTGATAGAGTAGCTAAAAATAGAAATTGAAAAAACATTTCTAGGTGAAAGAGAAAGCAGTGTGTGAGGAGAGTAATCTCTAGGTAGTAGTATCTCTCCCTCCTCTCTAATGGATCACAACAGACAGAGAGGAAACAGACACAGACAGACGTACAAACAGTACAGAGCTCAGTCTCACTGTTGTCAAATTAGGCTTATAAATTTTCCTGTTCTCCTTTCATTGTCCAACACCTCTAATCCCACTCCCGTCTCTACGGTACATATCATTACTCTACATGAAAAGGCAAGAGGTCTTGTGATGAGCTCAATCACAATGCAAACAGAATAATGAGTCAGAGGCTTTGTGTGAAAATGAGCAGGGAAGAAGGCTACTGCCTGCTGTGTGTCTGCTCTGCTCTCTCTCTGCTGGCTCCCAGGCAGGTTGACAGTCATTTAGTGAATCCCAAGATTCTCTGGATAAACTGAAATGCCCTGACTTTTTATGTTGCACTAATAGGACACGCCACTTCGAGCTTGAGAGACGTTCCATCTTGTTAAAGAGTTCTGCTGAAGCCTTTACCTTCAGCAATAACTTAATGTCGGAAGCAATTAAAACTCATCTCTGGAAATGGAACCATAGTTTGTACGGTACAAATGACTTTTGCTTTTTACTTTTCCCTTTGTTATTTCACAGTTCTTTTCTTTCAACGGCTTTATTGCTTGCTAGACAGAGAACTAGGGTGGTCAGTGTATCTATGAAAACAGCTAAAACCATTGATTTCCACGAGTTTTAGTATTTGGGATTTTTTCTTTTTCCAATACAAGACATCTCCGTTCATTGGCTTCAAACAATTAACAACAATAGGTGCTGTAGAAGCCCAACCAGAAGGTCAGAGAACCATGACAACTAGAACAGGGGTTTCTCTATGGCAACTTTGATTGCGGCATAAAGAATGTTCTTACATTTGTTTGCCTGATTGAGACTGTATGCCTGAAAAAGACTGAAAGCTGTAAATGATATGGATCAGGTAAGAAAACATAAAATCCTACAAGTTGTTACACATCATCATTACAGCTGCCTGTTTTCTGTGTGCCTTCCCTAAACTGTCCGGATGACTCACACGTGTCATCAATAAGAAACCACAAGGATGTTCAGATGTTGTTTATCCAGGCTAATAAGCAGTGAGCTAACAAACCTGAGAGAGAGAGAGAGAGAGAGAGAGAGAGAGAGAGAGAGAGAGAGAGAGAGAGAGAGATGAGGAGGGGGAGATGTGTCTGCTGCATGTGTGTGCATGTGTGTGTGCTCTGTAATCATCTGTCCTCCGTGAGACAGATTCAATAGCTGGCCAAAATCTCAACTGTGAGGATTTCTATATTAGGTGTCTGTTCTGAATGATGTAGGGGCAGCAGCCAGCTCATTGAAATGGCTTGGCTCCCTGGCTGTCTTCATCAATACACCTGCCTTAATCAATTTAGATACGTCAGACTTGTGGGATGGAGTCGCACGCAAACTCACACGTACTGACACACACCAAAACACCAACTCAAGTGCACACACACATATCAAGACAGCTCTGACCTTCCCACTGTTGACTGAGGAGTATCTGTTCCATGCACAGCCTAATCAGGGACAGGAGAGGGGGGGTCCTCTGAGCTTTCCCTGCTACAGGACCCAAGTGTTAATCAAGACGGCTTAATGAATTACAACAGATCCATAGCACTACAGCTCATCTGAATGGTCCAGTGATGGATATTGATTGTTTCAATCATACTGGCATCTGTTGAACTCACATCTGTTGAAGCCACATTCCCACAGCTACTGAGAGCAAGTAACAAGAAAAAGAAATGGAGTAAGACAGAGAGAACAAGGGAATGTTGGTGTTCCTGCTCCTGATAAGATCTGGAAGGATCTACGGAATGGTTGTGGCTGACAGAGAACAGTCATAATTTAAACATCCAATTTAAACAAACTGCTGCTGGTTAAGGTAAAAGCACATCTGAGAAAAAAATAGGTTTGCATTGAAATAAGAGGTTTGCATAATGATCAGTATCACTGGTTGATGGACTTAAAAATAGTAATGTCATTAGTAAGTCTGGAATATCAATATTATCGCCTGTAAGATGTGGAAGGTATACACACACATGGTTGTTGTGGTTTCTCTGTTTTATTCATGCATTCATGATTTGCACTCCTTGCAGAGCCCAACAGAAGGCAGTCAGCTCTGAGATCGTCTGTTCTCAAATACACGAATGAATGAATACATGAATTCACTTTACTGGTGTTGGGCAGAGGATGAAGAGACAGAGATGGAGGGGGCACAGGAAGAGGGGGAGAACATTCAAAGAACTGGCAGGAGGGGCTGAATGTCAAGATATGGACCAACGAGGAAGGAGATGCGCTGGAGTGTTTTAGGGTTGAGGTTAAGAGACAGAAGCGTGAAGGAGGGACTTTCAATTGGGGCTGCAAAGAGTGAAGTTCGCCAGAGAGAATATTAGGGGGAGTCTGTAAAAGGGAGAGGGTAAATGAATGATCTCCCTCTGCAGTGGAGACCAACCCTGGTAGTGTTGTGGGTCAGAGAGAATCAGGTCCCGCAGTAATTAGGGAGGGGGGACGCAAAATGTCTTGCAGAGAGAGAGAGAGCGAGAGAGAGAGAGAGAGAGAGAGAGAGAGAGAGAGAGAGAGAGAGAGAGAGAGAGAGAGGCATAGAAAGAGGGAATGTGTGTGAGAGAGAAAGAGAGAGAGACTTAGACAGAAAAGACATAGAGATTGAGTGAGAGAGAGAGAGAGTGAGAGTGTGTATGAGAGAGAGGAGGGGGGATGTTTTTGTGTCATAGAGGTGTGCTTTCTTTCTCCCTCTGTTGATTACACCAGAAGGAGGCTCTGTGGAGTTCTAGTTCATGTTCCTGCTGCCACTGAGAGCTGTGTGCCTCCTCCTCTGTCAACTCCATTATCTCCACTACTGCTGTAACCTGCCATAACGCACAAACACACACACACGCATGCTCTCACACATACACATGTACAGTACACACACGGTCTTACAATGACAGTCAATTATCTCTCTTACCTGTTCCTGATCATTCTTTTTGTGTCTCTCTTGTTCTTTCTCCCCCTCTGTCTTCCTTTCCCTGAGGTGAATTGCTGGTGTGAGGTTGGCCCCATATTTAGTGTCACAGACCTCCAGTGTAATAGCAGCTCACTAATTACCACCCACATGACTACAAAATATCACATCACAAAAACACAGCATGACTCCAACAGGAGCCTACACTATGATGTACACACCATAGTGACGGTTGCTCAATAAATCAACGCAAAATACTCTTCACGGCACATCACGGCACAACAGTGTGTGTTACTGTACATCAGAACTTCATCATTCAATCATACTAGCACAGCCAAGACAGAAACCCCCAGTACACAAAACTCCTCAAGGCCAGATCTCCCCGCACAACCAAGACTTCAGACCATCTCACACAGAGATACACACACTTGCCACATCTGACCAGGTCTCCCAGCAAGCCGTGTGAGATAGTGAGAACAGATCTGCCGATCTCTGTTTGATTGTGTCTGACTCAGACACCTCCTACAGCCTGCAGCTGGCTGGGCACCAGGGTAGCAGAAGGAACTGCTTGAAATTCCGAAGCTGAAAATACGTGTATAACCAGTAAATACAGTAAATACAGTACTCTGACTGTTCTCCTCACATGTAATACAATTAGGAATAAATGGTTAAAAAATGATTAACTTTATGCTCGTATTCTGACACATTATTCTGAGTTTGACTGTTGTGTTTATGGGCGAGTATGTGCGGGTGCCAGAAAAGAGTGAGTCATGCTGATGGTCAGCGGCTTTGCCCCACCAGTCTGGAGACCAGGGACATCTGACAGGGAACGGGCTGTGGAGAGACTCTGGGGTTTTCACACTTTGACCTCTTTCCTGAAAACTGTAACTTCATGAAATTATGCTACCTGAAGGACCAGAAATATAACACTGTGGTGAAATAGTTTTTTCAACTCTTTGTACAAGTCAGTGGACCCTGGCAACAACTTTTTTATTGAACTCCCTCTCCCTTGACAGAGGGCCAGCAGACCAAGAGTCGACCAACCTGAGTAAGTGAGGAGCAGGGTAGTGGTAAATGAGTCTGGGGTCCACCATACTGGAGGACTGCTGGAAATGAGCTGAAGCAGTGGACCTGATCACAAAACCATTACCACTCTCTCTATGAGAGCAGAGCATCTCTCTATGAGAGCAGAGCATCTCTTTGAGAGACTGTTCTCCTCCATGCCATCACAGAGCAAGTTGTCATCCAACTGTGAGTCATTTCTCTCTTTAATCACAAAAATGTCAACCATTCAAGACATACAGGTTTAAACTGGCGATCAATGGACGGATGGATGAAGGGGGGGAGATGCGGGGGATGTAGGGAGAGATAGAAATAAATATCCCTGCAGATTTGAAGTGAGAAAGATAGGCTCTGGAGAGACAGACAGAAAGAGATAATATAGAGAATACAGCTGAAAGACAATTGTGTTTCATAACTACATCAATCTGATGCATGGTAAATCTCCTCGCTTTGGCCAATCATGCTCTCACGAATGTCAGACGTGGAGGTTGAAAGACAAAAGGCAAGATGAGAGAGCTAACAGGTAGCAGAAAGACATTAGGATCTCCATCAAGCAGATCGCATCTCTTTACGTACAATTACTTTTTGCTCATGGGAATGTCGCTCAAATGTCGAACTCACATTGTGTCACTGAGACAGTAACCTGTGGGAAAATACCTTTTATTTGCGCAACTAAAATGACAAAGATTTGGTGTTTAAAAATTCTATCATGAAGAAAAGTGTATACTTTTACCTTACAACAACAGTCTTAGTAATGAATTGTGAGTTTGCATAAAGAATTGAGTCATAGGAGGGGAACAAATAAACTGTGTTTGTGTGTGTGTGTGCGTGTGTGTGTGTGTGTGTGTGTGTGTGTGTGTGTGTGTGTGTGTGTGTGTGTGTGTGTGTGTGTGTGTGTGTGTGTGTGTGTGTGTGATTTACAATAACACAATTTATATCTTATTGTTTCCATTTTACTTTGGCATTATACAAAAATCAGTTTACTTTCTCTCAGGCTCAATACAGTTACACCTCGCAGCAAAAGCACACAATACAGTGATGGGGTGATTCAGTTGGACTCACAGCCAGATGTGTAGCCATCTGTTCCACCTTTGTCAGCATCCTCCACAAAGAAGCTAAGTAACCAACCCAGACCTGCTCCCTTTGCAGGGAACACAACACAAATAAAGCCTTAAGATCAATCTCTGGCCACGCCAAACAAGACCTGTTCAAGAGAGAGAGGTTTTCTATTCAATCAAAAGGATTCACCAGGGGCTCGTGTCTTAAACAGATGCCTGCTGATTTATTCAGAACACTGATAGTGATGGACCTGCCATTGTTTTGAGGAAGTATTTACTTAAAAATGTGCAGCTGGAAAACCTTGTGTGCCCCATTAAGTTTCTTTTCAGGCTATTTCAATTACATGTAGTCACATGTAGTCTTTGAAGAACATTTTACAAAAAGTGCAATTACATTTGTGTACAGAATGGGTTTATATTCGGAAAACGTTTAATTAAACAACACTACTAATTATTTCTACTAAGTAGTTACTGTATGAATCATGTGGAATGCACATTACAGTCTTCCAATTGAAAGCTTGTCAGTGGGCCTGGCATATTCAAATATTTTTCTGGCGTGAATGAACATTTTCTCAATTTAAAAGTTGATACTACTCACAATCTCACAGATGTTAGTTTTCATTATATATTTTCTGGTACTTACCCATAAAATAATTTTTTTAATGAAATATCTGCAGTAAATGGACACAAAGTAAATCACAGTAACTATCAGTCAGAAGTTGAAGTAAAGTTTCAATGAACACCCTCCTACACTCTACCTAACTCTAAAGGGCAGACATCTTTATCAGACATCTAAGTGTTTCATCTAATATGAACATGCACCCTATCATCTCAAGCTGACCTTTCAGAGCTCTCACACACACAACAAGGACTAGTGTATCTTCATCTAGGACATAGAAGAATCCGATTGGCTAAAAGGGTGACCTGTCACTCCTGGTCTTTCACTGTAAACAATGACTGTGTTGTCATCTCAGGAGACAACAGGGGCTCGGGTGGCTAAGTGATACAGCACAATCCAAATTAATACTGACCCACTAAATCTTCCAGAAATGACAACAAGTAAGGCATGAATGGAACCTTGTTAGTAAAGATACAGCAAAGGCCAGAAAACAATGTTTTTAGTCAATCTGACATGCTGGATGAGAACAATCCGTAATGAGAACAACTTTATTAGCATTGCCCCAGACTGGTGTCTTTGAGGGGTAGTAGCCAAAGGAGATGCAGCAATGGTTCTGAGGTGGAGTCCCCTCAGAGCTGTCAATAAAGCCAGCATATCAGACCACGCTGCCTTCTCTATGCTCTCCTCCCCTGGGACCAGTCCAATACACTGGGCCACAAACAGGATGCAGTCACTCATCCACAGAGACATCTCATGCAGGTCTTGGCAACTCAAAGAGAAGGGCTGAGAAGTGAAAAATGAGAACTGTTTAAAAAAAGTATTTGAACCAAAAAATAGTTGGAATGGAGAACATGTCCACTGTATTTGGCTGACAGTGAGACCTGACACACTGGCAGGCACAGCAGGCACCTCCAAGCCCTCGTCTAACATAATGAGACAGCACATCTGGGTATGCACCATCATCCGGAATCTCTTGTCTTGATGGAAACCTTTTGTCATGATTCCCAAAAATGTGTGACAAAGTGACCAGGTGTCTTTCAGTTATGTGATTAATATAGTTCCTTTCCAGTAAATTTGAGATTTTTTGATTTGAGAGTCGACAGGCTTTAGTATATCACACTGTGGAGTTTCATTTACAACTGCCAGGATTTGATTCACATGAGTGTACCTCTCAGCCTGTATCCACAGGGGCCTGCATCTCTATATTCCAGATTGTGTCTTGTTCTAAAAGCTCAGTTCCTAACAGCAGATTGTTTCCCTCACCCCACGGCTCGCTGGTCTGGTGTGTGTTTTCCTCCACTCCGTGTGTGACATATGCAGCATGGACACATTGCCTGCCCAGACTAGTCCCTCTCAAGGTGCATGTTGGAAAGAGTGTGTGTTCCCGGTGTGAGCTCACATCTCTGGACCGCATCCTGTTCATCAGTGCCCCCTGTGGTGTCGCATCTGCCATCGATCCCTGAGGCAGGCATAACTAGCCGCTCGCTCTCCGGCCCACAAAGACACAATAAGGCAGAGCTTAGCATACGTCCCTACGGTCCACCAACTGATTGAGTGAACACAAAAAGGCAGTAGAGAGATAAACAGTGTGTGTGTGTGGAGGGGTGGATCAGTGAGTGTGTGGGATCAACTAAGATATTCATGAACAGCCTCTGGATGATTTTGAGGTAACATGACCCCTCCTTTAGAGAAAGTTCTTTACCCTGTAACCTGGAAAGGTTTCTCTTTTCTCCTGGAAACGAGACAGAAAGACAACATAAGATAAACTCAACAAAATGACAGAGGAAGCCTAGGGATTAAACCCTTTTATGTGACAAGAATGATAGTAATTTTTCCCTTCAAGTGCTCCTCAGATATTCGATGCCTGTGAGAGGCTTGCCCCCTTCACATGCTCATACGTACAGATTTAATAGTAACTCTGACCTTTTGGTATTCAGTGGATCATATTGGTATGTCCTTGACACATCTTCTCTGGTGGATAGACCAACCACAGACCAGCACTCACACAAGATTTAGCTCTGGGTTGCAAAGATTACTCCTGGGGTAAAGTTTGACGGTTATCTAAGAGACTTCAGGGTCCTGATGGACCACACTGTCAGGCTGAGGAATAGGGAGGTCAGACAGCAGGTCAGACCGATAGAATATATGGATAATACAGTATATGGATATAACAGACAAGTCCTGCTCCAGCCATGACCACTCCGGCAGAAAGTCTACCTTCAGTCCATAGTCTGATCAGTTTGCCCCAGCCACATACACACACTCAACATTATGGCAAAAAGTTAAAAATCTATCTAAGATCAGAACTCATAACAATTCAAGATCACTCTGTTCTTGACACCAAAGTAATCCTCCCTAACTTTTTTTCAGACCATTTTATCCTCACCATAAGGTCTGCAAAATCAAATATCAAATGATTCCACATCTGCATTTGATTCAGGCGTTAGGATTGAAAGACCAGCTCAATCTTCTTCTATTACGCTTGGTCTCAGGCGATACCTGACGCTGACAGGGGAAGGAAGAGATGGAGGGAGACAGAGATGGAGAGAAGGAGATAGAGTGAGATGATGAGTGAGCTGTAGCATATAGTAGCTGTGCACTAATCACCGTCTCTGCCTGGAGAAACACACAGACGGCTCCAAGGTAATTGAGAGATAATAGGATTCTCACACAGTGAGCCACACCGCTACTGCAGAGATGACATTTTAAAATAAATAATGCAAACTTCTGTCTGTCTCTCTCGCTCATAATCTCTCTCTCTGCGTGGGGATTCCAGTGCACGCCTGGGTCTGATGAGCAATGGACGGAGATTCATTTTCTGTCTGTAAGAACAGAGCAGTCACCTTCAGAGAGGTGACAGATGACTGACTGGTTTTACGACAAAACATTGAAGAGAGAGACAAAAAGAGAAATAAATAGACCTGCTTTCCAACGTATCATCATCTTTTGTGATGTTTCTCTCATCTGTGTGTGGGTGCGGGTCAATACATTGTAGAATGCATTCAGTGGCTAGTGTACATATACCTTTAATGCTGAGTTTGTGTTCATGTATGTTTATCAAATGTCAAAAAGAGAGTGATTTTATTTCATCTAAATTCACCATCCAAGTAAAAAATGTATGTATGTTAGCTTAGTGCTCAGTTAACATGCAGTAGGGCTTTCAGGCACCCAGAATAACATTAACAGTTCCTTTAGAGAACAGCCTTCCTGACCTCTAGATCTACACATCCAGCCCACAGCACTGCCTATGCCTGTACCCGTCACTCACACTCAACCACCCTGACCCCTGTCAGGACAGTGTCAGTGTGAAGAAAAGGGCCAGTGTCACTTCATCCATCCACACACACAAACACAACAGTGTTTGTTTGTTTGTTTATTTGTTTGTGCCTTTCTGTGTAACCCTTGTCTTCTTTCATCCTGTCTTTAACTCGGTGGCTGGTCTTCCCTGTCAACACTGGAGAGTCTACCGGCCTGGTCAGCTGTCCACTCAGGTGTTGGTGAGTGTTACCTCTGACTGCTTCACTGGGTCGTGTCTCCGCCTGTCTGTTCCCTCAGCCTAGTCTCTCTGAACACTCACAAGTCAAGGTCCAGTAAACTTTAAGGACCTCCCAAGCATCTCTGCTTGACTCATCTGTGTGTTTTTACACTTCTTCTAAAACCTTGGTTTCACAGAACTGCTTTACCTCCTTGGGGAATTATATCAGAAAACTAAACATGGCTAAATGATCTTTTCCCATGTGTTGGGGACAGGTTGTGGTCCATGTGTGTTCCGCTGCCCCATCAAAGAGAGACAACAGTCTCTTGTCAAATGAGCCAAGATTAATAACACAAGGAGTTGCACAGTAAACCTTGCAACTACAGTAAAATTCACTGTGACTGCACAAGCTGTTGTCACATCAGTAAACTGAGTAAAGTTAGCTCAGCTGTTTTAAACTTCCGGTATTTCATGTCCACAGCGCAAAACTTTTACAGTGCAAGGGAAAATGAATAAAGAGTCAGAGACAGGAAGATTTAATAGTGGATGGTGAATAAGCGAGGCATCATTATGTTCCGTGGTCTGCCTGACGATGGTATATATTTAGCCTGTCCTCTTATCCAGTACACACTGCAGACCTTCTCGCTAATTGTTATGCTTTGTAACTTATAACAGCACTGGTATCCTGTCTCCTTTGTGTTGTATGGGCCTGTTTGATGAGAAGGAAAACACAGAGTTTGCTTAATCACAGCCTGGCACCTCAGAGGGAAACCTCACCCAGACACCAATTCCAGAACACAATCGTGATGAAAACTGCAATAGACAAAAAAAACGGTCCCATGCAAACATGGCAGTATGAGGGTTAGTTGGGTCGGGGGTGGAGCCTCTTGAATGTGGAAGGTCACGTTTTAAATTCTTAAACATAACAGGCTTGTTGCTGAGTTTTTTTAGATTGCAGGGTTTCTTCCAAAGGCTCTAAAACTGTGAACAAGAGAACAATGTTAACTAAATCACAGTTCTGTCCTACTAAGAGCTGAGAAACAAATAGCAGATTTATTGTAACTTGACAGCAGGATGCATCATTAACTGGTTTCTTTTATCCTCTGCAATTAGTGTAGCGTTTGTGAAGCTGAGAGAGGCAGTCTGGACTCCAGAACAGGTCAAACATGCTCTGGTGTTAATTGTGCTACTGCTGCTATCCTTTTTTCTTTACTGTTCCATGAAGAAGTCAGTAATCACCAGCAGTATGTGTTTTATCTAATAATGTATACATTCATGAATTGGTTACATATCATTTCCACCTCTCTTCAACATCACCTTTGCCATCATCTCACATCTTCCACTCTCAGGAACTGACTGATACATGTATCATTGTCCCATTTGGTGATTGAAGTAACATGTTTGAGAAAGCCATGAGGGTAGGTTCTTGAATGTGAGGTTCTCTTTCTCAATAATCCTAGAGCAGATTGAAAGAACCTGTATTTGGTTGACTTGGGCTGGGTGTAGAGATATCTATACACTCACTCAGTGCCTCATGTCACCATCTCAGACTAATGGAATAAATCACTCCAATAGGAGACCTGATGGCCTTAAAATAGCCTTGATATTTTTCAACCTTAAGTTTGATTGGGCTCTGAAACATGAGAAGTATTGAAGGTGTCAGCACTGTGAATACAGTTAATCACGATTACAAGGTGCATTCCCACCTTATCTCTCCGTTGGCTGAGGTTAACTGTAGGTTTTCAAGACGAGTTTATCAATAATCCGAAAATATCTGACACATGGCGCACGGAGCTTCACACAAGAACAGAATTAAGATGAGCAATGCGTTACCTTCGGGCTCATTTGATGTCCACCTGGGGCCAGCCTCGCACCTTTGACGCTTGACGGAAGGGGATATATCGCCATATCGATGAAACTGTTGTAAAGTGTTTTTGCTACATTACATTAGATAATGGTAATATTTGGACAATAAGGGTTGACTAATTGAAAAATCGACTTCCCCTACTTTTAGATACCTTATAGACCAAACGTGTCCGCATGCAGTCTTTTAAAAAAGACTCCAAATTAGGCGTCAATACTAAGTGCATAAGGAATTTAATTGTTTGTTTCCTTTTTTGTGCTCTATGCGGGATGGTTTAACAAAAAACGTATGGATGCCATGACATTTGAATGAAGCGCACCCCAATGTGTTTGAATGACACTTTATTGGATGAATGCTCTGTCAATTGAAGTCATCATCATTAGATTTCCCTCTCAGAAACCCAGTTACAGGCCTAATTCAGATTTGGATGAGAACCTGACAGCGTCCTCTGGAGTGTAATGTACAACCGGATGCGCACGGATCTGTGACATCAATGGAGACGAGGAATCCTGTGAAATTACTACAGCGTGGTTGGTGTGACGAGGACGGCCGGTGAGTATAAATAGCTAGAAGAAAAGTATCTGCACATACCTCTAAACTCGGTTTTACCGGGTCAGTAGCCGCTGCGAGAGACAGAGAAAAACCCTACAGCCAGGTGCAGTTTAAGGTTATAAACAGTGCAGCGAACAACTATAAAACGGACAAAGTTAATCTTAAGCAATCATAGGTGAGTTTGATTGTTTTTAATGAATTTCTCAGAAATTATACAACATCAACCTATGTATGTGAAACTGTGTTAATAATACAGCCTTTGCAGTGCGCACCGATCTCTCCTGGAAGAAAAAAAACATCTCAAATTGCCTGTGGTGCATTTACTTGTAATCATTGCGGGATGTGTCATTTAACCATTTGTTTTAACAGTAAGTTTGTCTATATTCCTTGTGATTTTCGTCACAGGAACTTTTGCCATGAAGTCTGCGTGCCTGCTTGTCCTGGGTTTTCTAACGATCTGCAACCTGGCGATGTCTCGAGGACAGGAAATCCCCGTCGAGGATGAAACGGGGGACCGAAAGACTATTGACGACATCATACTACAGAGAGCGGAGAGCCTTTTTCTCCGTTCAATTCTGAAAAAGATACAGGACGAAGATGGCTCAAACGGTGCGTAATGGAGTACTGTTTTGGCACAATTGTTTTGTTGTTAGGGTTACGCGGACACTCCAACACACAGAGAACACACATTAAACTTTTTTTTTCTAGAAAATAGTTTACTTTGTATTCTTCTCTAAATCCCTTCATTCCACAGTAAATTGTTTATTAATATATGGTCCTCTTAAACGAATCGGTTTATTTTAAGAACGTGCTCTGATGCACGTATGTGTATTGAGTTCCATTTCATTGCTGTAAAACAACACATTTGATCAGACGAAAATTCTTTCTTAACCTAGCCCATGGCTTCTTGAAATAATAGAGAATAAAATATGTATCCTAGAAGCTCAGCAAAACATTTGGTGAGTCCAAGCAAAGCGCGCGGGGAAAATGTTTATCCAAATATTTGCATGCATTCCAGTGAAATCTCAGCACGTTAGGCCTATTGCAAATTCGCCTGTTAAAAGACAGACATTGTCCAGATAAAGATTCCGAAAGTAAATCTCCTTTAATTTATGAGAAATATGTCATTTTACGTGCATTATTTATGGGCATCGTGCAGTGCAGCATCATTTTGTTTTGACCATGTAGCCAAAATATATTTTAAATGACTGTTACATTTACAGAGGTACTTTCCTCTCTGCCAGAGTGGATGGCAAAGCGGCAACATCCCGGCAAAAGATTCAACGAGGACCTGGAAAAGCGACAACACCCAGGGAGGAGAGACGATGACGACGAAGACTACTCGGATGTCCAGAAGAGACAACACCCGGGAAAACGCGAAGACGAAGTAGACTCATTCATAGAAGTCCAGAAGAGGCAACATCCCGGAAAGCGCTCAATGTTAGAGCAATTTGCTGAGAACCCGGCACTCCTGAGCGAACTCTCCAAACGACAACACCCGGGCAAACGCTACTTGATGATGTACAATAAACGCCAGCATCCCGGAAAGCGAGACCTGGAGGATGAGCCAGACGCTGAGGATCTCCAAGACTTGGACAAGCGCCAGCACCCCGGCAAACGTTATTGGGATAACATGGTCACGGATTTAGATGCCAGCAGTCCATGTGATGTGCTGGACCCTACGAGCTGCAATAAGGCAAACCTGTTGCTCGAGTTATTAGACAACGTGACCAAGAGCCGGGCTGAGGAGAAAAGACAACACCCGGGCAAAAGGCTCGCGCCAGACGAGGGTGTAATGGAACAACAGTAAAATTAATCAGAGTATTTCTCAAGTGCTGTAATGTAAAGAATACAATGTATAGGCATACATTATGAATAAAATTATAGTCAATCAATTCACTTGATCAACCCCCTTTAATTGAAACATGTGTACATTTTCTATTAAGTCCATCCTCACCATGTTAGATTGCATAAAGTTCTTATACAAGAAAAACAACGAAGGCTGATATTAAGGAACCACTGTATGGATATAGCGAAAGGAAAATTTGGGATTGGATATTAATCTGTCATATAATTGTTTTAGCCTATAAATTTCAATCCACATGCAGTTTCATAGTTAACAATAGCATTTTAATTTGTCTTTATTATTTAACCTTATTCTCAGATGTAAGATATAGTTTAAGTAAATATACCCTGCAAACTAAAGTAGGTGAAGGGATTATTTTTCTACATAAAACGTGTTGCATGGAGTAGGCTACAGTTTTTAAGTTACTGTTGTAAAACTGTGTTTTACCTTTGCCTTTTAGCTTACCATATATCCATAATTATGTTGAACAATAAACACATTGGTACAGATGACCGGTGTATACATTATTATTCAAGTAGAACTTATAGCCACATCATTACCATAACATTGAATAGGTTGATAAAATTCCCTTGTAGTGATGCTCTGTGAATGCACCGGTTCAATGAATGATCCCCTGACCAAAAGCTGATTGGGTGTTCTAACATAACAATGTCAGGATATCATATTTTTTCTCAGTTAATGAACAAAAGTCAATAGACAGACCTTTTGCATGTCAGCTACTCTCTCATCCCAGGTTAATTGACCTTATTCCATCAACGGAGGACATGTGCCTGATGTAGTAGGCCAGGGCTCTTCAATTAGTTTGGAGCTGGGGCCGGTTCTTGAAACTGAGGCAAAGTCAGGGGCCGGAGGATATGAGTAATCACGGTAACAAATAAAGAAATTACAACAACGTACTGAAGGAGTCAATATATTATATTTTGTAAGTGCATATAACAACATATGCCCAAGAGGCATAGGCCCAAGGATTCAAAAATCTTATATCATATTAACAGACAATTGGAGAAAATGCAATTAACTAACAAAAATGGAAGACTTAGGGCGGTGGGGGTCATTTTAGGGCTCTACCAACTATACATGACTTTAAATAGAACAAAATGATACATACACAAGCTACTATATGTATTTAGAGATCACGATTCTGAACAAACAACTAAACAAAATAAAATTATTTATGTGAATTGCTGAAGTCTATTTAAAATGTTTAATTAATCTGAATTATTAAAGGGAGTCAAATGGCTGAGCGGTGAGGGAGTCGGGCTAGTAATCTGAAGGTTGCCAGTTCGATTCCCTGTCATGCCAACTGACATTGTGTCCTTGGGCAAGGCACTTCACCCTACTTGCCTCGGGGGAATGTCCCTGTACTTACTCTAAGTCGCTCTGGATAAGAGCGTCTGCTAAATGACTAAATGTAAATAAATAAAAACTTGGTTTGAATGCATGATTCAAATACTTCACTTGTTTCATGGATGAATCAGCATTTTTGAATTCTCCTGAATTAACGATTCAATTACTAAATGTTCCCCAATGACAAAACATTTTTTTAAGTTATTAGGCGCGTTCGACATGGACTGACTTCATGCAGCACCCTTGAATCTGAGAATGCCATTGGCTGCTTCAAGTCAGCCGGGCTGCAGGCGGCTGCAGACGACGCCGGCGCTGCATGAAGACGATCGCATCTAAAATATCATGGTCTGGGTGAATACTCGATTCTGATTGGCTGCAGCCAATCAACCAAGTAGTTCCAGCAAAATTGTTCACCTTTCTAAATTATTGAGCTGGCTACGTTGTATTTGTATGAGCAAAGAACATCTTTCCTTGGTATGAGCCTGTACAAAGTGTCTGAAATAAGTAACAATAACATCAGGGACGCAGTCAAAACCTCCGTTTACAATTTTGAGAAAGTTTACCAAGCTAACATGTAATTACAACAATGAGTGACTTCAATATTTCTTTTAACCTATTTGGAAAATGTTCCTTTTCTGAATTCACTGTGTCAGTCAGTGTCACGTAACCGCTCATCTCACATCCCATTCGATTCACCTCGCTAGTCAACCTAGCTCTACTTCAGACATGCTGCGGCCAACACATAAAAATCTTGATTTGATTTGGGGACAATGACATGGCTAGATTGCTGGCTAGTCTTGTTGTTAAACATACTGTCAAATTATAATTACAGTTTGGAGAATGTCCACTTTGATGCGATCATCTCACATCCATTTGCTATCCAACCCGCTACACATGCTGCGGCCGTACTGTAGCCTAGTACTAGTATATGGCCGATACCTTGTTCGTGAAAACCTTGATATTGATTTGGGGACAATGACATGGCTTGTTAGCTAGCTAGTCTTCTTGTCAAACATATTGTCAAATTATATTTACGGTTTGTCAACCGTACACAATGTTCTTGTCTATGAATCTTGCTAGCATAACTTAGCTTTCTGGCTAATAGCTCAGTCCTCCGCTGCACGTAAACGGGCGGGGCCCCCTACAGGACGGGGCCCATGGGCTGGAGCCCAGTCAAGCCCAATGGTAAATCCGGCCCTGGTCACGAGTGAATTTTTTTTTGTCACGAGTGAATTTTTTGGGGGTCATAGTCACGAACTGAATGAGGTTACCGGACCACACTCCGGGGGCCAGTCCAAAGCTGTTCGGGGGCCGGATTCGGCCCGCGGGCCGCCTATTGAAGAGCCCTGTAGTAGGCTATCGAAACCATGCAGCATTTTATTAAGCCCATGAGAAAAGAAAAGACCTCATTGTAAATGTGTAATTGAAACCCCTGAATGGGAATCTGAAATGCAACACTTCAGTGCTGTGGTAAGTGTTCCTAGGTTTGGTAAACAACATGTTTACCAGCTGTTTGTAGCATCTGAAGTGACAATTAACTCACGATTCGCACCACCTCCACCACAGGTTTTACAAACACATTTAGCATACTGGGGAGTGAAGACATATTAGATAGTACCCAATTGCTGTGAAAGTACCAAGTCAATGAAGGGAATCGCCAAGTACAAGTTCAAGACAAAATCTACGTATTCATTATGGATCTATAAATCTTGACCATACTTTATGTTATTGCATATATCCAATAAATGGCTTGCAATCACATACAATTTGGTAATGCCATGTGGGCAAAAGCTGAGGGTTGTTTAGAAAACTTCACTGCCCGGGTATTGACACAAACCTTATTTTTGTCCCCAAAACACCCACACACACACGCACTCACACACACAAACTATCCTGTCCATTAGTGATGTTCTTTTCAGTGTAATGCCAGGATGTGTGTGTGTGTGGGTGTATATGTGTATCAGAGACAGAGAGAAAGTGGAGTGGAGAGGGAGTTGTAAAGATGTTTGACACAGTCTGTAGTATGCTCAATGTTTGTGCCAAAAATAAGGTTTGTATCAATACCCTGGCAGTGAAGTTTTCTAAACAACCCTATACATACATATGTTGAACACAGTTCAATTCAGATAAATCAAATGAAATTTGTATTTGTCTTCCAGGATCCCATGCCACTTTTATGGATTGAAGAAAAAAATGGCAGAAAAAGGAATAAGCTGATGGGACAAACTTGGTTTGGTAAGACAAAATTGCAAGTCAGACTTCCAGCAACAACAAAAAGACACTCTGCCGGAAAGCATTTGTTAATTAAATTAATTTTTATTACCTCCCTTCATAGACTGTCACCAGGCCAGTCAGAACTTGATAATTCCTTCCATAATTTCCTCCCAAATTGAATTCTAATCATTAGCATACTGAAATTGAAATTGGTTTAACAATTTCCATTCAATCAGACCATAACCCGCAGGCCTGTCACACCTTGGTCTCACACTTCGTACTAATTGTCCCTTCTGTCGTCTCGTTTTATCAGACAGTATGCTAATCACATGACTAGGCAGGGCTGACAACCAACCTTTTACCCGTTGGGAGGGTGCTGCAGCTGGCGATTATCCGCTGTCAAAATAATTCATTCTATAGAAAAGACATTATTAACCTTTACAATAACTAGATAGACTTGTGAGTACATCATTTATTTTCCATTGATCAGTTCTGAGACATTTTAGAATTACTATGTGTATTTAGATCTGCAGAGCGATATTGTTTACAACGCAGCATAGATGACCAGCTGGGCTGCTGGCTAGCTTAGCTACTAGATAGCCAAAAATGGCTAAAGTATCTCGACAAGCAACTACCTAGTTAACTTTACTATCTAGCTAGACAAGAAACTTGCCAGCTAGCAATGATCGTGGTTTCACTATCAGATATGTGCTAGTGCATGACGGATAATTCATACAATATAAATATATTTAGCCTTTTCTGTTGTTTTCTGTTGTGCACATCGACAGCTAACTAGCTAGCTTGCGATAACAATACTACTCTGTGGGTGCGAACTTATGGGGAAACAAAGCCTTCTTGTTCTTAGGGGTGATGATGCAAACACAATTTGAAATCTAATAGAAAAGATGCTGTCCATATAGCTACAAACAGGTCGTATGTCTATAATCTTTATGGTTTTCGCGATAACCAGCTATTCGATGGATTGTTGTGTAACTACACATACTAGCCTAGACTGGAAACAAACCAGACAGGCTATTTGTTTTACACCCTCCCTGTGAAAGCACTATCAAGAGTAAGGACATTTTATCTTCCATAAAGAAGAAAACATTTGTAAATAGATATGTGGCACCTCGTTAAGGGTTACAGTTTTGACAGGGACGTCAGACAAACTCTGTAGAAAAGTCTGTGTTCTAAAGCTAGCCTCCTTTTTATCGTTTGAACATGTAAGCAGTAGGCTATTCCTTTTTCTTCCACAGCTTTACCCGGGTGCCATGGGGCAGGATTGGCTGAGAGGGCTGTACACCCAGTTAACTGTGGAGTGAGTCAGACCACACTGGATGATCCATCTACAGCCCTACAGACTTGCCCATTTCAGCCATGGCCTCCAGCTACCCGCCCCCCTTCGAGGGCACAGGGGAGGTAAAGGAGGGCTTCCTGTGCCCACTGTGCCTGAAAGATCTGCAATCTTTCTACCAGCTTCAGGATCACTATGAGGAGGAGCATTCTGGGGATGACCGTCACGTCAGGGGCCAGCTGAAAAGTGAGTCAACTGCATAGGGTGGTGGTAGACCAGAGCTGCTCAAGAGCCCTGGTCTGATTCCTGCTATGTTCAGTGAACTACAGAAGATATGGAGGAGATCAGGTGTAAATGGAAAAAGTAGACTGGAATTCTTTTAAAACGCATCCATCTTTTCCAATTCTTTGAAATACACATTTCTGCCTTTCATTGATGTAGGTCTTGTCCAGAAGGCAAAGAAAGCCAAAGACAAGTTTCTAAAGAAGGATGGAGAGGACAGGCCTGAGACAGGCAGTTATGAGTCTTTCTACTATGGTGGAGTGGACCCATACATGTGGGAGCCTCAGGAGCTGGGTGAGACAGGGAGCCTCGGGGGGGCTCAGTGCACTGTGGAATTGGGGGATGGTCAATTGGTTTTCCTGTTAATTGTCAGAGACCATTAAAACATAACAAATAACCACTCTGTTTTTTGGGAAAAGCAGTCTTGTGATTGATATTTCCTTCTACTGTTCCTTCTTAATGCTTATCACTTGACATGGACAGGAGCGACCAGAAGTCACCTGGACCTCTTTAAGAAGCACCGGGCTGCCAGGATCGATCACTACGTCATTGAAGTCAACAAGCTCATCATCAGACTGGAAAAGGTGGGAGGACAAACTCACTTCAACTTTTTTTACACTGCTGCACATTGTTAAAGTTTAGCAGTGAAATACACATTAACAGCCATGCATCTTTCTTGTGTTCTCTTTTCAGTTGACATCTTTTGACAGGACAAACACGGATGCAGGCAAGATCAGAGGTAAGTGTAGAAATAGGTGTGATACAATGTATTTTTGTGTGGAACATCACCGGTCTAGGGTCTTCTAATGTTAGTCATTGTGTTGTACTTCATCCCTTCCCTCCCTCTCCTCAGCAATAGAAAAGTCTGTTGTGTCGTGGGTGAATGATTCAGACGTACCATTCTGTCCTGACTGTGGGAATAAATTCAACATGCGCAACAGGCGTCACCACTGCCGCCTCTGTGGGTCCATCATGTGTCGGAAGTGCATGGAGTTTGTTCCTCTGCCACTGGCTTGTGAGTATAGAAGAAGAAGGGGGAGAAATGACATTTATGTATGAAGCACCTTTCAAGATATTCAAGGGGTGAATACAATTGAACGCATTCAAAAGATAAAACAAAAACAAAACAAAGCATCACATAAAGCAAGGAGACAGACGCGTTTCAATCACACGCGGTTTGAATCAGCCAGAATACGGATGGTTTAGCTGATCCTAACCTCCATGTCCTGCTCGGTGAAATACGAGCCTGACTCCTCCGTCTCCCCCTCTGTCCCCAGTCAAGCTGACGAGCGGGACCCGGGAGGCTCTCTGTGCCCCTGGCAGCCCCGGGCAGTCCCAGTCCCCTCCAACAGGCGGCGGCGGCGGCAGTGCACACGGCTCCAGGAGAGGCAGCATCAGCAGCCTGAGCAGCGTCAGCTCCATGCTGGAGGAGAAGGACGACGACAGGATCCGCTGCTGCCACCACTGCATGGACACGCTGCTGAAGAGGCAGCAGAAGCTGGAGGAGAAGGACCACGTGCCGGACATCGTCAAACTCTACGAGGTAACCCGGACGGCCCGCCTCTGGGAGAGGAAGTGGCGGGGCACTCTTGGATCTTTTCACCCCAGGAACGCGGTTTCCATTCGGTTGTTCATTTTGTTGTCGACTTCCTGTCATTCCCGTTCGGTCTGTTTCCTGGCATTCACCGTCACTCGCCTTGTCTCCCCTCCAGAGGCTGAGGCTGTGCATGGACAAGGTGGATGAAAAGGCTCCAGAATATATCCGAATGGCAGAATCTCTCAAGTAAGTCCTCTTAGTACTTTGTTTCCAAGCTGAGCTTAGACCTGGGTGGGGTGGGGAGTAACGGGGGACCCTGATGATGTCACTTCCTGGCTTGTTTGCTCACAGTGCTGGAGAGACCACCTACAACCTGGACACGGCCGGGGGGCTGAGGATGGAGGTTCAGAAATACTATGAACTCATCGACGCACTAAGGTACATGCTTTAGCAAATCCACACGATGTTGTAGTGTTAAGCGATATAAGAATGAAGCTCGATGCATTTCCTCCTGGACATGACACTGAGCCGCTCCCTCCTGTTGTCTGCAGTAAGAGGATCCTGACCCTGGGGATGAAGGAGGAGCCAGCACCCCATCCCAAGACCCTGCAGCTCCAGAGGATGGTCCGCTACACAGCCACCCTGTTTGTCCAGGTTTGCCCCACACACAAAGACGGAGGGTGGGGGGGTGGGAGGGGGATATAACTGAGTGGGGATCAGAGTGAAAATAAGTCATATCTTAAAAACAAGTCTAATATCTTAAGGTGGACTCTCTCACTCGTTCTCTCAGTCTTTTCTCACACCATCACTACAACCCCCCCCCCTCCTCTGCTTTAGGAGAAGCTGCTGGGTCTGATGTCTCTGCCCACCAAGGAGAAGTACGGGGAGCTGAAGGAGAGGAGAAAGCAGGAGCAGGAGAAGAGACTCCAGCAGGAGAGAGTGGTAGGGAGGACCCATCAATCAATCACTGTCGGTACAAGGGGCAGAATCTAATGTCAGTCCTGACCGTTCCTTCTGTGTTCCTCCCAGGTGGCTCAGGAGGCCCAGAAGAGGAGGCAGGACTCAGAGAGGAACCGTCCAACACCCAGCACCAACGGAGAGGCTCCACATCCCCCCAGGGCCCCCCGCATGACCAAGGCTGCGGGCTGGCTGCCCTCGTCCGACTCCCTCCACACGCGCGAGCTGGAGGACCCCCTGCTGCAGCAGATCGACAACATCCAGTCGTTCCTGCGGCAGGCGCGGGCAGCTCAGCGGGCGGACGAGGCGGCCATGCTGGAGGAGAACCTGCGGCAGCTGCAGGACGAGTACGACCAGCAGCAAACCAGCCTGGCCATCGCCCTCTCGCAGAGGCTGGCCCAGGAGGAGAGCCTGCAGCAGGGAGAGCTGCAGCGCCTGGAGGACAGGGAACGGGAGGAGAGGGTGCTCAGAGCCCAGGCTCCGGTCTCCAGCCAGCCTTCCTACACCTACACCTGGGAAAGCTCTCTTGACTTAAACCAGCTGGGCCATTCCCATGGCCAGAGAGAAGAAGGGGAGGAAGAGGAGCAGGAAGAGGAGGAGGAGGAGTTAACTCCTAAGGCGGAGGGAAGCCCATCCTCTGTGAGGTCTTTCCCTGCCCTGACTGGTCAGGAGGAGTCACCCCCAAGGCTGAGGAGTTTAGGAGGGCAGGTGACACCCCCTAGTGGAGATGGACAGAACCTCACCTCCCTCAATCCCTTTGAGGAGGAGGACTCCACCCCCATAGAGGAAGATCCGTCCAATCCCTTCTTTGAGGAGATCCAGAAGGAGCACAAAGGGGTGGCTAATGGCAGGAAGGACTACAACCCTTTTGACGAGGAGGTGGAGGAGGGAGGGGTGGTTCAGGGGCAGTCAGGGGAAGCACCTGGTAACCCATTTGAAGAGGTGGACGATGCAGGTAATCCCTTCAAAGAGGCTTCCGGGAGTTCTCTTGGAGCCTCGACCAATCCCTTTGAGGGGGCGGACAACGAGGTCCTACCAGACGTGGACGTGATCGAGGAGGAGCTGCTGCTACAGCAGATTGACAACATTCGAGCGTACATCTTCGACGCCAAGCTCAACGGCCGCCTGGACGAGGTGGAGCTGCTGTCTGACAACCTGAGAGAGCTACAGCGCACCCTGCAGGAACAGAAGAAAAAGACACACTGACACACTCTCCATCATGCCTCCGTCACCCCCCGATCACCTGCTACTTAAAACAAGGCTGTCTGCGCAGTGCTCGAAGCTCATCAGGCTCTATGACGGCTCCCTTTTAATGGCTGCTGACCCCACTGTGGTTGAGGAGGGTGAGGTCAGATGCATCTGAGGAAGAGCTGTGCCCTGGTGGTTCTCAACATGAGGTGGTCTCCATCTTCGCCTTCTAGTCTACTACACTACACAACACAGATGTAGTACTCGGGGTGGATATCAGATATCAGTGGTTTCCTTTCTCACCTCATGGCACTACAAAGGTGGAAGTACTTGCTGCTGCTTTGAAGGAGAGTGAATAGAGTAAGTCACTTTAAAATGATGTCAGTCACTCTAACAATGTTGGGCAGCCTAGCACTTAAAAGAAAAATGCTATATTTTAAGGGTTAATATTATTCCATACTAATACAAACACTGACACACCATGACATCATTCAAAGGCCTAGGACTGTTCATTTTAAACAAATGTTGGTATGTAACAAAGCACAATGCAGTGTATTTAGAAACTGTGCACACACACACAGTTCTATGCACAGATACAGTTGTGTAGAACAAATCAGTTGGGCAGGGTTGCATTCAATAGTATGTTAATTCAATAGAATATGTCTTAGCTGTTTACTGTAACAGCTTTAGTAAAGTCCGATTTTTTTTTTTTCCTTAATACAAAGCATGTATATACTGTTACTGCTAAAGCCAGTCATATCTCCAAATGCATAAATGTTTAACTTTGAGAGTTTAACATACAAAGTCATTGGCAAATCCTAATTTATATCCTTGATCAGTTGTAGATGAGACACTGGAGGGGAATGTTAATTGACACGATATTAAGCTATTGTGAGCCAAGTCAACAAAAAAATTTATATTTTAGACTGCTCAATATAATAGCATCACTGTTGATTAATCACAGGATAAATGCATTTGTTTTCCATTGAACTTGCATGATTTGAAATACCACCCCATGGTCCAAAATGTGCAGGTGTTTCAATACAGGTGTTATCCTAGGTTCTCCATTCCTTCGTTTGCTTTCTTAACATGGTGAGGAGGGTCAGATGTGGAACTCTGAATAACCTGCAAACATCCTGTTCTCTCCCACACATACCTCAAGCCCAGTGGAGAAGATGAATGATATAAGCCTCAGCTAATGGCTTCTCTCGTTAGACAAGTTCAGTCTGTATCCAGTGTTATGCAACATGTTCAGCCAGGTCTCTCAGCACTTACAAATAACGCATAGCTTACTGTTGCTATGGAGATGTTGGGCTGTAATGTAGATGTTAAGGCTTTGCAGTGGCACATAAAAAAGAAAGTTCTGTACTCTGATTATTCTTGTTTGTACTCTACTTTTGTCTTATATTGAATATTGTCTTCTGATTCCCATCTCACGGCCAATTGAAACAACATTAAATCAATCAAGCACCACCAAGTATTATTACACACAACAGTTTGTCATTTTACATTGGTTTCATTGCCATCCAGTTGAATATTCTTTTAATTTTGTTAGAACAGTATTTGTTGATCATGCACCACTAACTCAATTGTACTGTAACTAAACACAGAACTTGCTTTGAAACAACATGAATGGAATTATGACTAATGTATTTGTGGCAAATGTGAATGACTTGTCGCTTTTTGATAATGTTGCCTGTTCACTTTAGTCATCATAATTAGGAAGTTCTATCTTCCAGCACTAATAAAAGTGTTGGAAAAAAGTGTATTTTCTTCCTCATGTTTGGGTCAGTGTACAAGGTAAGCAGAGAGTGGGAACAGAAATCAATCCCACACATTAAAACCCCACTATGGGAGTACAGTTAATAAATCTGATGAATAGACTTCAAAAGATTATCAAGTCTGAAGGGAATCATATGACATTAATTGGAACATATTTGCAAACAATGCATTTCATTTAACTACAGAGCTGTTCAGATAATACAAGATAATCATGTTTAATCAATTTATGTACAAATACAAAACATTAAATTCCATGAAACATAATATGGTTTGGTTAAGTCCATTCCTTCCTCTGCAGCAATCAAAGCTCAGTCCTGTGCAGCTGCCATCTTGATGCGGTACTTCCCTGTCATCTCTTGGGGCAGAGGTGTGGTGCCTGGGCAGGGTACTTGGCCTTCAACTTCACAGATGCACTCCTTCAGGCAGTATTTCTTGGGCCCAAAATTGGCTGGATTAGAAGCTTCCATTTTGGCAAGAGCCTCCATCTGCAAGACTTCTCTGTAGAAGAGAAGGGTGGTGGTGGTGGGAGGGATAGCATACAAAAATCTGGTTAGAGAGGTTAAAGGTTAAAGAGTTGCACCTGACAGTTTATAGCTTGGGTCCAGTTATTTGGCACATTCCTAGTTCAATCGTCAGAATATAGAACCAAATAAAGACGATTGTAAGGGGTAGGGATCAGGATGGAACACTTACTCTGTCTTGCCAAGAATCTTCTTCACATGCTGGGTGATGTGTTTAAAGTCCTTCCCCTCCACATCCACTAGCACCTGCTCACCATCATCTACAGCAAAGATGCCCGAGTTATACTTCAAACTACCAGATTTTAATGATATATTACCAGCTAATAAATGTGGCTGCATATGTTACAAACCGCACCCAAGTAGAATTTCAAGAAAGGGGACGGTGTCATGTTCTTGAACATAACGATTTGGACCCAAGGATTTTTGTACTGTATTTGCGGTACATTGAAGAACACGAACTTTCTGCAAAGCACAAGTCACGTGAACGTATTGGTATTAACGAAGACTAAGGCAGAAATAAATCGACAAAAAAGTGTTAATGTGATAGTTGCAGTACCCACTAGTTGCTAGTCACTATTATCATGAAAACCGTACGAGGTCGTGTTCAAAAACTGACCTTGCTCCTTCGCTGAGCTCTCCGCTTGTGTTGTAATTTACCGACATAATCTTGACTCTGTTTTTTAAGACAAGTTCACCTTTCTGGAGGTATTCTAATGTTCGTCTGATGGGAAACCGTCCTTTCATAGGCATCTTCAGGCCTTTATTTAAACGCTATATTTGAGAATAGTCGCTATATTAAGTGTACACAGAAAATGTCTAGTGTACAGCATGAGTCGTGTCGTAATGACGTCAAGCAGGCGCAGACTGATGGCGTCAGATCCTATGGTTCAGTTCTGTCTGTAGTCTGTGGTAGCCTGCTTATTTAAATCGGCAAATATTTCAAATTAAATAGGAAAATAGTGATCGTCTATGAGATATATAAATGTACCTTTATCTGTGCATAAACACATTTATTATTTTCACCACTGGACTTTGTGGCCTCAGGAAATAATGTGATACAGAAATGTCAGTTGTCAGTAATGTTTTTGCTAAATTGTGCTCCTTTGAGGTAGAAAAAGCCTGGCTATATAAATGCAGAAACGTAAAAGCCTAAAGGCCTCAATCCTGTCAGTAACTAAATGGTAGGGGTTCTCTGGTCATGAACACAGTATAGACTCACATTGAACAGGGGTGTCACTCAGAACTAACAGTCACACAAATCAAACCATTATAAAAAGCACATATGGAAAAACATATAATTTACATTTTGTTCAAAATGTCATACCTCATGAAACACATTGGCTATTGTATTTAGAAACACATATGGAAAGTGTTTAGGTAAATAGTATATTTTAAGCCACAATATTTAACTTCACATTTTTTTGCATTCACCTGAAAGCATTTAATAAAACATATTAGCAATGCATGCACATCAATGCAAAAAAATAAAATAATAAAAAACAAATGCCCTCTGTATTTGGGGCAAACACTGACAACACTAGAAAACTGGTAAAAAGGGGGCATGCACTCCTTTTAATCAAATGACATGTAGTATAAAGCTTAGTACATAGACATAAACAGTCATTTCAACGTAGAAATGACAATATGCATTTATTCAAGATAACATACTTTTTACCTCTGAAACTGTTACCCTTGTTGATTATGTTAATGTACTAGAGTTGGCATATAGTACTTTAAGTACACTTAGAATAGGAGAACACATTTGCCAACAACAAATTAAGCTCCATGATAAAATGAAACATATCACAAATACACAGAAATACTGAAGGATGGAATACAAACAGAAGATATCTTCAGCACAAATACTACCAAATTCAATTTGAACCATGTAGTAAGAAACAAAAGAAAAGGCAATGTTGGAAACGAACAAACACTTTGTTCATATTTGTGAAACTAACAGTATTTAGAAATGATGTTGTCAATTAAAATGGACTGACATCACTGAGTCAGTATTTGGAGGCTGCCAATGACAAGATGACAACATAGATGCACAGAACAGAAGGAGACAGGGTCCAATGCTCTCACAAAGCTTGATTGTCATGAAGGCAAAAGAAATGTAGACATGCAGTAATTGTGACAACAAGATAACAAACAATTTAGACAGAGATGATGGTTAAACCATACAGTAAATGTGCAATTTATTTAGGAAATAGCTTAAGTCTTAAGATAAATAAAAGCTTTAATTTTAGAATCTATGAGAATACTCTGTCCAATAACAAAATATGGACAGTTATCACACCAATTACATTTTGACGCTGTTAATTTAGGAAATAAAGGCAAATGAAAGTATTTCCTGAATTAACTTGAAATAAAAGTGCACACAGATGGCTTGTCCTTTTAAATACTTTGTACATTAGGTCTAGGGTCAAGTTTAGCTGCTCATGGACTAGAAATGTATTCAGATTTATTTTTCTTTCCTTTTTTTGTGAAGAAAGTGGTTGCCTTTAAAATAAAGACCGGCATAAAATCGTAATCTTAAAATCTTCATCTTAAAATTAAAAATACGAAATGTGTATAATAATTTCAAGTTTGATATCTCCATTTTAACATTCAGCCAAGCATTGCTTTCATTCCTAGTATATGTTGATTTAATACTACAATTATTGAGATTAGAGGCAGGAGCAAGCGGTAACTGGAGCAGTATACTGAACAAACGTCTCAGTGCATAGAACAAAAGCAGAATGGAACAATGAAGCAAATATGTACACTCCTTATAGAAGGAATTTTCTTAAGTATTACTGATAGAGAGAAAGAAGGTTCCAGGGTAAGCTGTCAAGATTCCCCTTTCTGGAGTTTAGTGCTCTAAGCAATGACACCTGGATCAGAGACTCCAAGTCCCCATATGCATCTCTTTCAGGAAACATTCTTAATTTCAGTTTTGCAGGACCACAGCTGAGATGCATCACATGCATTGAAATAGTCTGTCTGAGAGTAACACAATCTGAAAGGGATCTCTTTAGGCCGTGGTCATGGGATGGGGTGGAGCAGATTTACAGCTCTTGGGTGGGTAGGGGCTTGGTGGGGGGTCATGCACTGGAGTCTGTGATCTGGCTGTTGTAGTCGGAGGTCTCCATCTTGAGGATGTAGGGGATGATACTGTCGATGGGGACATTGCCAATCAGGCCTGTGAAGAAGAGCTCTTCTGTGATGCTGGAGCTCATCAGACGCAGGGCTGGCAGACGCATCAGGATACGTGTCAACCTGGACAGCCAATCAGACAGCAGGACAGGTAATAATGCTTCCCTGAAGAAAGGGACTAGACAAGGTACAAAGTATCTTAACAGTCAGACAGTGGTGTCATGTTACCTGTAAGTGTCATGTGGGTAGGCTTTTTGCACATAATCCTGAAGTTCCATCTGGGCCTTCTCCTGGAACTTCTCAATAGGGTTGCTGCTATTCAGACCTGGATGATCTGTGGGCATGAGACATAAAAATAATTGATAACTGTCATCATACTATGATACTACTTATATACAGTTAGGTCCATAATTATTTGGACATTGACACAATTTTCAGCATTTTGGATTTGAATGGACAATGGATTTGAAATGAAACAATCAAGATGTGCTTTAAGTGCAGACTTTCAGCTTTAATTTCAGGGTATTTACATCCAAATCAGGTGAACGGTGTAGGAATTACAACACATTTTATTTGTGGCCCCCCCCGTTTTAAGGGACCAAAAATAATTGGACAAACTAACATAATCATAAATCTAATTGTCACTTTTAAAAATCTTATGTAAATACCCTGAAATTAAAGCTGAAAGTCTGCACTTAAAGCACATCTTGATTGTTTCATTTCAAATCCATTGTGGTGGTATACAGAGCCAAAATGATGAAAATTGTGTCAATGTCCAAATACTTATGGACCTAACTGTATCTGGACAAAATGTCAGCCTTCTGGACACTGGCCATTCATTTGATACTATATCTGGACAAAATGTCAGATACACTTACCGGGACTGAAGAGAACTATGGCTTTCAAGTAGGCATACTCATAGCTGTCTGTCTCCATCTTGGCCATGCTGTTGCAGAACTCCTGCAGCTTCCAGATGTGCTCCATCACTAGCTTCACTCTCTCCCCGGACACCTTGTCTGCAGTGGACCCACACACAGAGCTCAGCTAACAACAAGCAATGTTTACGAAATAAGTCATATAGGCCACCTGACTCCCTGAGCGGTTAGGGAATCGGGCTAGTAATCTGAAGGTTGTTGGTTCGATTACCAGCCGTGCCAATTGACGTTGTGTCCTTGGGCAAGGCACTTCACCCTACTTGCCTCGGGGAGAATGTCCCTGTACTTACTGTAAGTCGCTCTGGATAAGAGCGTCTGCTAAATGACTAAATGTAAATATAGATCCAATGAAATTAGATGCAACAGTGTGTACAGAGACTCACACAAACACTATATAATATAACCAATTGACATAATTAGAAAGAATGAAAGGCTGTACTTTGGTGTGTGTATCTGCATGTTGGTGTCTGGGCAGGTGTGTAGGTTTGTGCTGAGACTTGAGGCCATACCGTCCTGGATGCTACTTTGCAGGTGGCTGATGATAGCAGCCAGGATAGTGGAGAGGTTCATGATCTGGGCACACTGAGCCAGACCCAGGGTGAACAGCTCATTCCAGCAGGCCCGTACCAGACTGGTGTTACTGTCTGGACTGGGAGACAGAGACAGGAGGATGATAGCACTGAGTATTGAACAGTAGGTTAAATACAAGTAGGTGTTACACATCCATCACTTAGTTCTAACATAGTAATACCCACAAACCTCCACATAAACACACCAATAGTGGTGCTCTGAGTATAATGAACCTGCTAGGATGACAGTGTTCTCACCCGAGAGCTGAGAAAGCAGGTATGGAGCGTGCCCAGTGCATGGAGAGGAAGAGGAGGCGGGATGCTGATTCACAGATGTAATGTACATTCAGATACTCAGGAACAGGGCTGGGCATAGTGAGCTGGTACAGAGACACACAGAGACAGGAGGAAGGGTTAAAGCATGGATAGAGGGATGGAAGAACAATAAAAGAGAATAATAAACGGGTTTAGCTAACTTGTTGATACATTATTTGGCTAAGGTAAAGATAATATTCATAGATCTAAGCCCCCACCTTGAAGCCAACGTGTGTGTCTGTGAGCAGCGGCCCCTCCACCTCAATAATGGGGGTCACTTGGTCTCGGCTGATCACCTGGATTGTGGCTCCATCCAAACAGTCCCCCTCCTCCGCCAGGTTTTGCCCCGCACCAGCATCTGATGGATTCAGGGCTTTGGCCAGTGTATCAAAGGCACTAAAACAAACATACACATTAGAATTTTTTTTTATTCAACCAGTCTATCCATTTGAGAAGAAATTTTAATGTCCCTGATTATCGATTTAAGAGTACAAATAACAAATAAATGATCATTTCTCATTTGCATCCTCCAGTAACTGCTGAAACAATGTTGCTCTTTTTTGATGCATGACATCCATCAGCAGACAACCCACAACCAGACACATTTACACAAGTTGTCCCAAAGTATCTCACTCAACACACACTCCTCTGCCCTACACACTGTGTACCGTGTTATCTCACTGGCAGACTGCTCCTCCTGCAGGCTGTCTGAGGTATCGCCATTGTTCACAGACTCATTGAGAGAATCTTTAAGGCTGGCCAGTGATGTCACCACATTAGCCAGCGTCCCTAGATCCCCCTGTCCTGGCTCTGCCTGGCGGAGACACACAACTGGTTAGCCACTAACCAAACCACTGGGAATGGGAACTCCACCCAAATCCATATATTCAAGAAGATCAGAAATCTATCCATTTTCACAAAGCCACTAAAAGAAGGCATCAGTTCCATGATTCTAAAAATATCGTATTTAAATAAGACTGTACAGGGCACTCTCACTCTGAGATGCTTCGTGAAGCCAGGTCCAGACCTGGGGTCAGGACCGGAGGAGAGAACATTTACCTTAGTTCCAGTGGCCAGCAGAAAAGTCCCATCAGCCTGGATGAGTGGCTGCTGGATGTTCACCAGAATCCCAGGGTCCAATAGGTTGGAGCTGCATACAAAGCATAGTACCAGAACCGAGTTCATATGTCTGATGTGTGTGCTGGTGTGCAGACAGATGTTGCATCTTCGTGCCAGATGGTACATCACCTACCTGGAGCCCTCTCTGTTGGTGATGAAGGTTGGTGTGGCTATGAGCGGGCTACGCAGGTCCTTTCTAATGTATATCTTCTCTGTGGAGGCGGCACAGTTGGCTGGCTTCTCGCGGGGCAGGTCGATAGGCTTCCTTTCACTCTGCACCGCTGAGGGGACAGTACAGAATATGTCCACCAACATTTGTTATGTTTGTGTTGCACGCAATAACACTCAAATGTCTGGACCTCCAGTGTGACAGAGGGATGTGTATAGTAGGCTAGTTGTGTGGGTACAGTATGCATTTGTCTGGGTGTGTCTCGGGACTGTACAGTAGCACACCACTCACAATCCATCTTCATCCCCATTTCCAGGCACTTCCTCAGACGACAGAACTGGCAGCGGTTGCGGTGGTGTTTGTTGATGATGCAGTCCTGGTTGCTGCGGCAACTGTAGGTGAGGTTCTTTCTGACACTCCTCTTGAAGAAGCCTTTACAACCTTCACAGCTGACTGCCCCATAGTGTCTCCCTGGAAAAAACAGGAGTTGTGATAGGTGGTTGTTTGTGTGTATGTGTGTGTGCACATGTGTGTATCTATACCTGAAGCCTTATCTCCACACACCACACAGTACTCCACAGGCTGAGGTCGGCCTACATCCCCCGACTGCCCCAGCAACCTTTCCACTGAGGCTGCGTCCATGATCTGGAACACAGGAAGACCGACATTCTGTGTTATTCAGCACGTTCCATCTGTATTTTACAGTAGAGTGGTGGTGTTGTGGTGTGTTGTATACCTGTATCCTGCCTGGCACCATGCTGTCTGAGGTGGTGAAGATGAGCTGCTTCTCTGAAGAGGCCAGGATCATCTTGCCTGTCCCAGAACCATCCGCTGTAGTCAGTATGAACTGCTGCTTGGGACCACTGGACCGGTCCATGGCTGTGACGATCTGGATCTTCTGACCTGTCTGCTGGTCTGTTACAATCTGAGGAGAGAGAGGAGAGAGAGGAGAGAGAGAGAGAGAGAGAGAGAGAGAGAGAGAGAGAGAGAGAGAGAGAGAGAGAGAGACAAAGAGAGAGACAAAGAGAGAGACAAAGAGAGAGACAAAGAGAGAGACAAAGAGAGAGACAAAGAGAGAGACAGAAGGGAGAGACAAAGGGAGGGAGAGAGAGAGAGAACATACTTTAAGAAAACAGAGATTTCGAACCAAAACATGGTTTGGTATGCACAGAAATTCCAGCAAACCACTCTATACCAGGTATAAAAATGAACTTTTTGTCAAATTCCAGTAAGAGTGTACAGAATGTACAGTTGTAGTGTAAGGTAGTGTGGTAGGGTACCTGTATACACTGTTGTGTGGCAGTAGCCTCAGAAGAGACAATCTGAAAGCGTTGTGACGAGCCACTCATCACTGAGTCTGGAGGGGAGGACTGTGCCTATAATCAAACACACACTGAACATGTACAGAACCTTGTTCAAACACCTCATACTGATCGACATATCCCCATAACAGTTAAACATGGAGCAATGCAAGATCTGAATATTACATGACACATACAGAACATTAAGTACACACCTACAATTACAAACTACTAATGCAACACAGCTGATAAACAAACTGACATACACACACACACACACACATTCAGTCCCATACTCACTGGCTGCATGCAGGAGGGGAGAGTTGCTTGACTGTGCCCTCAGTGTGACCCCTCTCCACTGAAGGTTAAGAGTGGCCTCTGTCTCCACGGCAACCGAGGAGACAGAATCGACCAGCCCCCAACAGTCCGCCATACAATCCAGGCAGCTGCATATCGCCTTTGTCTCACAAAGTGAATATCATATTTTAAGGAGGAGCACTGAATGGGTCAGGGGTATCGTGCCCTCGCTCTCTCTTACACACACACACTTCCACACTCACCAAACAGAGAGACACATCACACACTCACACACAGGCAAGTGGGGTTGAGTGTGTCACTCACCTCTGCCACCTTGTCAGAGGCCACTATCTGCTGAGCATGCAGATCTATGTTGGTCGTCATGGTGATGTAAGGTCATTAGTGAAGCCTGTTTGGAGGGTTGCCAAAGATTTGTGTCAACCTCAGAGACAGTAAGATTATCCTTTACCAGAACATATAGGCTAGTATGTGCCGGACCAACCTACATAGCTTATATAGTACTATAAGGCAAATAGATTGTGCTTCAATCAAGAACGTTAGTTCAACTTTAAGAGCCCATGTGGCCTATACTTCGCAGACTTCCCGCAGGTCTACTGTATCAATTATCTATTTAAGATTGAGTAGCTTAACTCGGAGAGAAAATGGGCTATCCTGCTCTGAATTGCTTAGTTTAATATCTCCTAGCTGTACATTTCACTTAATCAGATTAATATACTCTGACAACATGAGTAAGAGATGGCTGCAGTGCAACTATTTTGGGGTAGCCTAACCGTGCTATCAGTCTCCCGGTAAATGTAGCCAGAAGATCCCCACACAATTATTGATTGCATCCTGCCCATTTCCCGTGCACAGTGAGCTTTTTTTGTATGCTCTTGGTGATATGTGATAACTTATACTCATGCACAACCCCCAGTTTGACCCGAGTTCTCTGATCCGCAAATCTATCTCCATTTTTGGAGAGAAGGGTGGCATTATTTTAACAAACTTGACGAAATGATTCGATTTATTGTTGAAAACTACAATACATATGCTTACGAACTTTAGAACCTGGTGATAAATGATGAAAGAGGGGTTTATCACTTCTGCAGTGAAGATTGGTATTGGCTAAAGTAGTAAGCATTCGCCTTTGGACCGTCCGCTCATTGGCTGGACCTCCAAGTCAGTCCAGCCTTTCTGACAAATGCATCAAATACGGAACAAAATGGAGAATGTGGCTATTCGCCAAATCTCTCGATAAATGAAAAACAACTAATTAAATTGATTGCATGCACAGAATTACGTCTGACATTTTAAAAAGATATTTTCATAAAAAAATTCATCTTATTGCGCTACAATATGCAATCCACTCATACCACCATTTTCCCCGAGATGGCAAAGGTAAAAGGGTCGAGTTCAACTGCGCTAAAACCGACTGCCATGGCTAATGTTAGCCAGCTGACATAACTATTACATATGCAATAGTTACTACAATATCTTCGTTTTACATTTTACATACATCTCTTGTCACATGGAATACACTAATATAATGCTGCATAAACCAAAGGCATGAGGGCTAGTCATTGTATTAATTAAGTTCAGTCAAACATCAAGACGCGCGAAGCAAGACCGTGCCGCTAATGACGTTCATTCCCGGCCTGTCTGGGGAAGAGACTCGCTACAGGGAGCCAGCTAGACAGCCTAAAACATGCTCTTTTTGTCTATCTGTGTCTCCATTCCTTTTAAATAGCCTTAAACTAAAGACCAAAACTTACCCCTTGAACAAAGATTGTAGTTTGTTGTTCTCTGATTATTTAAAAAATATTTGTTTTTGTTTTTCTTCTGTGAAAGGTCATAGTTCGTGACCCCGTAACGCCGGCGTGTTTGGAGTTTTTTCTTCTTCCTTCTTTCTCACCCTGCGCTTTTTTCTCCCTCCAAGCGCACAGAGCAACGCAAACCAGACAGCGCTGACGTCAGCCAGTCTGCTTCTTTTGTGGAGGGCCATGAAGGCCAGGCAAGTGTTGAGAAAATTGAATGTTATTTAGCCTACCCTAACCTTTTATAAACGGAATTCCACTAAAGTAAAATAAAATCCTAGGCTACATTTTACGTTACTCAGAGGGAGGCTTTTTTGTTTTGTTTTTAAATGTCGACGTTATATGTGCTTGTGCTAGCTTTGTTTTAAAATATAATTTCTTATAGGTTGCCTACATATCCTATAATCTAAAATATAAATTAAATAATAGATTCACTATTATTAGTATTAATAAGCTACTTTTCAGCAGCAATATTATTTGATCCTCTATTTATGTCTCTCATTGAATACATCCTGTTAAACACATGGCCTACGTAAAGATTTTCTGGATTGGAAAGGATATGATTTAATGTTCTGGATAGAACATAATATAAAGAAAGTAACTGAAGAAAGAGCCTGAACTGTACAGCACTGATATTAACGACAATGTTATGTTTAAAGAAGTAGCCTCATTTAGTCAACTGCTAGGTTATGGCCTGTTCATTTCATATCTGTATTGAACCGATTAAAACGAATGTTTTAATAGTAAGTTAATAGTAACACTTATGTTCAGTTTCTATTCCTATAAGGATGGCTAGGTATTAATACAAGGGCCTGAGTCAGTACAAAGTTCATAAGCTTTACTACTATGCAGGGTTAGGGCTGCTGAATGTGAAACTGCATCCTTTTCAGGACAGTGCATTTGAATAAACCTCTGTTATCATCAGTTATTATCAACGTGGAATTGTAGTTTTAAAATGTAATTTTGTATCAGTGACACAATAGGCAATGACAGGTCTACAAACGCGTACACTACTGATAAAGTCCACACGATGTCACAATTAGCCTACCATGAAGAACAGAATATCTGCGACAACGTTTTAAACGATGTGACAGTGACCGACGGGATCCTCATAGTAAATTGTTGGCTAGTCCTACACGACACGTCAAAAAAAATAAAAAACTTTTAGTGCTGCACATTGACCCAAAGTATATCCGTGATCATAAAACAATATTTGTTTGTCATTTACAACCGAAGTCATTCAGTTGGACCATGGCTATGATGGAAAGTGTTCATTGGGAGGGGCTGTTGGAACAAACAAGAGATGATGTTGGCGAGTAGACTGGCTAATCATCGTATCGCCTTGTTTTTCCGCCGAAGCATGTGATATCATATGCGGATGCTTCTGCGACTTGTTTACCGTCTATACGTATATATTTTTTTATCTCGCATAGATAGAAATTGTTGTGGGGAGGACAACCAGTGAATAAGACAAGGTATGTGAACCCACTGTGATTTACACGATTTTTGTAGCTGCACAGTCCCATTCTATTCTGGATGTTACTGCAGCAGGGTACCAATCGACTGCTACGTTTGGCACTTCCAACATCCCGGGGCCAGGAAATGTGAGCAGTTACGCAGACTTGCATCTGCCACGAAAATCGGAGAATATCCCACAAAGGGCAACGCATTTCAACACGACTACAAGGAAAGATTCTTATGGCGATTTAATGAAAGTGAAAGTGAAATTTGGTTACAAAGAACTGGTAGAGGGGTAAGTTGTGGAGCTTTCATTGGGTGCTGCAGTGTGGAGGTTGGAAGGAGGTCGATGGTGGGGCGGGGGTGGTGGGTGTGTAAACCCCGCTTCGGGAAGCGGGGGGGCAGGTTTGGTTTCCTTCCTGTCATTTGTGTTGTGATAGCAAGTGCAGCCTTGTTAGCGCTGTTGTTTGTGGACTCTATCGAGTCATGGGCCATGAAAATGAACACAGTGGTGGAGGCTCAGGGAGGTATCATACCTCCTCAAAGTGTGCCCCCGACTAGGCCCGAAGAATATCTGCTCATGCCCAGCCCTCTGGTCTGTCAACGCGCCAAACCGTACCTCATGGTCATGGTCACCTCTGCGCCAGCTAATCAGAGGGCTCGCCAGGCCATTCGAGACACCTGGGGTGGGGAGGTGGAGGTCAAGCGCCTGCGAGTCATGACCCTGTTCATGGTGGGAGTGGCCTCTGACCCTGGACTCTCCAAGCTGTTGATAGAAGAGGCCCGTGAGCGAGGAGACCTGATCCAGGGACGCTTTGTGGACAGCTACTCTAACCTAACCCTGAAGACTCTCTCCATGCTGGGATGGGCCCGCCGCTTCTGCCCTCAGGCACACTTCACGGCCAAAGTGGATGATGATGTACTCTTCAATCCAAGCGCCCTCCTGCACTTCCTGAACAGGAGCCGTAACCCCTATGAGCAAGGGGACTTGTACCTGGGCAGGGTTCATCTTCACGTGGCCCCAGACCGTGACCCATACAGTAGGCACTACCTCCCCGCAGGAGCCTACCCTCCCTCTGTCTTCCCAGACTACTGCAGCGGTACAGCCTATGTCATGTCCCGCTCTGCTTTGCTCAAGATCTCCTTGGCGGCAGCCGCCTCACCCCTGTCTACCCCTCTGCCTCCCGAGGATGTATTTGTGGGACTTTGTGCCCGTACTGCTGGGGTGCTGCCCTCCCATTGCCCTCTCTTCTCTGGCGGCCCTTCAGTGCCGTATGGGCGCTGCTGCTACCAGGCCATGGTGTCCATCCACCACATCCCACCCAGAGAGATGCTCCGCTACTGGGCCGACGTCCACTCTCCACCTCCTTGTTCCTGGTTGGGCGTACGCACATCCCTGGGGGTCTGTAAAGTCAGGGCCTTGCTGGGAACTGCTTTAGGGATGGATCAGGGTTTGTAATGGTGTGTTGGGATAAACCAGCGTGCTGCGTCTCACTGCAATACTGTGAATAGCACAAGCGCTCTGCTTCATTAGGTATAAGAAACCACTGTGTACTTTTTATAGCTTGATTTAAAGATGTACTTGAATTTATTTTTTGATGAATGGAAAGGATGGCATATTTGTTAAAGCTAAAACAAAAGGTACTTATTTGGAACTGTTTGATGCTCTGGTTATGATTGAGACCACACACACATACTCTCGATTGAATCATACTGTAGAAAAAGTATGTTCCTAAGCTGAAATGAAAATGCTAATATACTACAGGATATATGCATGCAATTAGTATAAATAAAGCCTTTTAGTTAAGGGCTTACCTCGAGAGCGTATGTCCTGTACAGTATATCCACTCCAACCTTTGTTTTATTCAGAAAATTAATAAGTTATTAAAATCATGTGCACAATGTAATGTTTAGAACACACACCTAAAGTATAACAGTTATCCATTAAATTGCATTGTTACTTATTAGGCATAGGCAAAAGCATACTATAAACTTAAGTTGCAGACAGTTTGGTTGCACTGACAATGCTTTACACAAGACAGCATAAAAATACTACCTGTACATGATAGCAGAGTCTCACCAAATACATGAACAGCTACAATGCAGTAAGCAAGCAAAACGATATAACTAAATTACTGAAGTTTGTTTCTGTCTTTTCAAAACATTACACTCTTCATCCAAAAGGTATAAATTGTGTTGACTAACTTTCCATGTAAGTAAATAGTTCTGTTTATTTAAAATGTATTAAAGGAAAGATCAAGTGGATCAGAAAAAGGGGCTCCTAGGTGGCTATTTAGTTGTGTGAAGAACAGTGGGAGACCAAAGATTTTTGAATACTAAGAAGGAATAGACAAACTGTCAACTCGTTTTCTAAAGCTGGAGGTTATTCAGCTCTCCACCACCCAGATGGAGCAGCAACATTGTTCAGATAAGATAGAGAGCCAGGGGCACCCTGAACAGCAGCAGTATTTGTATCCATGCTCTATTAACTTACGTAACTGTAGTGTTAAGCAAGTAGGCTGCAAGTAATGGACAGGAACTGCATAGATTTTCTGGTCTGTTCTTTGACCATGGGTTTGGTGGTTTGACTTTTCTCAGCCATTGGCAGAAAGGGGGGTTCACTACTGCTGCAGAGGGGAAAGGCCTTAGGGCAGGGGTGTCGAATCCTTGTCCTTAGCGGCCGCTGTCCTGTATGTTTTAGATGTTTCCCTGCTCCAACACACCTGATTAAAATGAATGGTCGTTATCAGGCTTCCACAGAGCTTGATAACAACCCATTCATTTGAGTTAATTTGCCTTAGGGGGTACACTGGATCACACAACCTGACACAAAGAATATTCCATGGTGAAGTTACCAGATGGTAAAAGTGTAAAAATGTGTAATTTCAGTTCAAAGCGGCCCTTCCCAGGATGTGATCACTGAACAGCTATATTTATTTCTGTGGGCTATATAGACAAGTTATTTGATGGAAACCTGGTAGTTTAATTAATCCAACACCTCAATTGACACAATGATAGACTATACTAATGTAATCTCAATATCTTCCTTTCAATGTAGACATGCTTTAGAAATATCTCCCTCCAAGCGTGTGTGGGTGTGATTGCATATGTGTTTATGATAACATGGATTTGTCACAAATAAAACATGTCAAGTTGCTTTTGGAGCTGCAAATGAATCATCTTTTCTGAAAACACAGTTGCTCACATTTCTTTGTCACCATTTGATTTGCTTCTTAAAAGAGGAACTTCATTGTCTCTGCTGACAAATAAATATAAGCACCGGTTTGTAATTAAAAGGTTCAATAAAATACAGACAAAACATTTGAAAAACAAAAAAAAACTAAATGTATAGAGCCTTCAGAAATCTGAGAAAATATCATTTGAGTACATTTAGCATTCCTAACAAACTTCTAACAAATTATTATGGCATGAATGTGTTCATCAACAATAAACAGAACTGTTGATACTGCAAAAAAAATATGCTAAATCCCTTGGGCGTGTGCAGGAAATTGACATGGCCTAGTTTAGGCTATTAATGGTAACGTAGCAACACCCCAGTAGTGTTCCTCCCCATCACAATTTCACACAGGAAGACCAAGTGACGAGCTTCCAAATGGTTCCTTTATACCAAAGTCGAAAGATTTGTCCATTACAGGGCAGTTAGGTGTTCGCTCACATAAAACACCAAAAAAATGTGTCCTATTTCCTGAACCTGTCCAGTGCAGAATTCTGTCCAGAGAAAGTTTTAGTTTTATTCTCTTTTTCTTTCCTTTCCTTTTCCAGCTTCATCCTGTCTTCCACCGTTTTCCTGATGTCATCCTGAGGAGAGAAAGGGGTTAAGAAGCGAGCAGGGACATTAGGGTACTGAATTTCTGAATAGTCAGCCAACTCACCCTCTGGTCCTCATGAGCCACTTGCTTCTTGCGCTTTTCGACCTTTCCACTTGAACTCCGACCTTTGGTCTTATGCCTGGGAGTGAACTTCTCCTTGGTCTGTGGGTCATAGCCCTGGATACAGAAATACACACATATGTCATGGTGCTCTTTCCTGTCCTTTATGATGAGTCAAATATTTTGTGAAAAACATTTGCAGACCGCCGACAAGCAACTGACCAGAGCCTGGACCTGGTCCTGGTGCCGTTGTTCCCAAGTGGCCTTGTCAACCTGGCTTAGCGTTCCGGGGTCCAGACATATCAGCTCTGGCTGAACCTTCTCCAGCAAAGCCTTGACCTCCCACTCTTGCCTCTGCTTAGCACTCCGGTAAGGGTTGGCATCCAGGCCATCAAAGTTAGGCTCTCCAGCACCTACAGGGTGGGGGAAAGAGGGAAGAGTAGAAAGATAAAGAAACTCCTGTCAGACCCAGACTTTCAAACAGAATACGTGGCGGTTGTTTTTATTTGTTTAGTGCATACTGACCTGGTACAACCATGCTTGTGAAGCCATCTCCATGTCCCACCCCAAGGACATCTTCAAAAGGGCAGAAATGGACGCCCCACACTGACCCTCTCACCCGGTGGGCCATGTAAGGCTTTGTCACTGGGGTGCTCCATACATCTCTATAGACCTGCAGAATAAACAAACCCATGATCCCAGAAACATTCCCATGGAATCCTCCTATTCGTGATCCAGGTCTACATCCTCTTCTGCGGTCACCCGTTTATGTTCTAGAAGAGACTAACCTGGACTATGTCTCCTGTGGCAGCTGACAGCAGTCCCCTTTGGCTCAGAGACAAACAAGAAGCTCCCGCAGGCAGGAAGTAGGACTGGAGAGGCTTAAATGCTCTGAGGTCATACACTTTCAGTTTCTTGTCCATGCCTGATGTCACCATGTACCTGCAGAGACATATAAAAGAAGAATGTCACAGGAGGGCTCTCTGCTGGGCATCAAGAGAATGGCAGCATACAATTGACCAGAAACACCCATCACGTGACTCACGTGCCCGACTTGTCAACGGTGACTGAACGCACACCACCCTGGTGACAGAGCATCTTGACAAGGGACTCCTTCTGATTGGGTGACCAGAGGGTGACTGTGCCATTGGAGTGGCCTAGGTGGATAATGGCATTGTGGGGGTTCTGGCTCATCACATCCAGCCGGCCAGACTTGGTGCAGATGGCTGCCACCTCCTTTCCTACAGACACGTCCAGGTACTGCAGGAAACCTGTGGCACTCTGATCCGAGTGGTGGGAGAAAATAAACAATTAACAGATGAACATTACAGCATAGTTAATCCACTGAAAGATGTGGATGTAATTTAAAAGCCCTAGAGAACTGAACTGGCGAATGCATCACAAAGTGTAAAACATATGCAGATCATACTATGTAGCATATCGCCAAAACATTTCTTAACAACCACTGAACTCACCGCTGTAGCCAGCAGGAAATGGTAGGGGAGAAACTGCATGCGGAGGACATCATTAAACTTCCGGATGCAATGAAGCTCAATGCCGTTGTTGTCATAGATATACAGCCACTTTTTCTGGGCCACTGCGAACATTGCCTCACTGTGAAGCCACCTAAAGGACAAAGAGAGGGTAGCAGAAGATGATTTATTTAGGGGGAAGGTGGTCAATGCTTTGTGTGTGTTTCTGTGTGCTGGCATGTAGGGACTCACTTGACATCATTAACTGTCTCCATCACATTCATTTCACACATCAGCTGTTTAGACTGCCAGTCCAGACAGGTCACGTGACCTCTCCTACCACCAAGCAGTAGGTGTCTGAGGAAGGAAAAGTATATGTGAATATAAAACACATCACATTCATTGTTGGCATAATTCACTAGGAACACATTCATTGTTGGCAACATTCACTATGAACACAATTGTGTCATCTACATCAACAAAGAGCTGTTCTTGAGTACGAGGTGACACTGACCGTCCAGTTTTGCTGTAATCGAGACGGTATGGCCCAAACTGAGACAGGTTCAAGTTGAAGTACTGGGGAGAATCATTGAAACACATTTTGAGAACTAGTACGGTTGAGGCAATAAAACTAGTGTTTTTTTCTCTCTATATCACATCTCACCTTTGCCCCAGATGTTATATCCACTGCATCAGCAATGTCTTCCTGTGAGATGGTGCAAGTGTCCTCATCCTCATCTCCCTCCAAGAACCTGACAAGAGAAGGAAGTAGATCATTCCAGAGAGATTTTCAAGGAACATAGTGCTCTCCTCACTGACAACAGTTCCAGGATTTGGATGGCACAAGTAGTCGTTCTTGTAGATAACAGTGACAAAAGAATTACCCAGCATCCTCTGGAAGTAGAAGGTCATGGCGTGCAGCTTGTTTCTGAGCAAGTTCTGAGGCTGCTTCTGAGCGATCAACAATATCTCTGAGTTTATACTGCAGTCGAGGAGGCTGAGAAACACAGAGAGAGAGAGAGAGAGAGAGAGAGAGAGAGAGAGAGAGAGAGAGAGAGAGAGAGAGAGAGAGAGTATTAAAGAAGATTAAGGGAGGGGATCTGGTCTTTGATTATGATCTCAGTCCTGGTAGGGAGTAATGCAAGTGTCGAACCAGTTTCCCCTTTTCTCCTCTCTGGAACTTTTTCAGTTTCTCCTCTGGGACAGGTGCAGAACCAGGGAATGGGTCTGATTTCTGAGGGGGTACATACAAAAAAGCCAATATGCCACTGACATAACAAATGAAACAAAGGTTGGAAATGTCCAATGTAGTTCTCATTTATTGACGACTCACCCCTGATATAAATTTGTTTCCTCCTCTTTCCTCTTCACGTTCTCGTCTCTTTTTCGCCCCCTCCATCCTTGCAGGGGTCTCCTTCTGTAGCAGAACATGCTTGGACTTACCTTCATTCTGTCCTTTATGATCTTCCTTCCCTTCTTCCTCAGTGCCCTGCCAGTATCTCTTAGCAGACTGCTGCAGAAAACAAATACATTCGGAGAGCGCAAGAAACAGTCAATAGGGACACTTAAATGTATTTCTTTTAGTAGTGGTCTTTTAACGTTGGCTCGAAGCTAGCCATCTAACTGGCTTTATTTCAACGTCCAGTGGAATGAGTCCACAGATAACTTTACTCCGAATTGACGATATATTGTTTTTCTACTTATAGATTATTATTAAATTTTTAAGATAGGCTACCTTTTCCTTTTTCCCCACGTGTGTAGTTTCCAACGCTTTCTCTCCGGGCGCCGCCATCTTTGTTGTGTTAGTTTTTACTTCCGCTTAAACGGAAGGAAATCTGAATACGTCATTTGGCATTATTCACCCTTTTATTTATGCTAGACTGTGTGTTTATAGGTCAATCTTTATTTTACTTTAAATGTAATTTTTGGGGGGATTATTTTTGTTTGATTAGGCAAGAGTTGCACCACCCCTCCTCCTTGTTTCATTGGAGATCACAGAAAACTCTAAGAATGTTGTTCCCTTTAACTAATCATATGACCTAAATCACTTTAATCTACTGTACAAAAAAGATTAGAAATGGATTCCATGTCCAACGGCTTGAAGACCCAGCAAATGTAATATGTAATAAGGACTATAATGTAGTCTGGACTATATAGCTTCCATCTTAATAGCATAACCAACAATTAATTCATCTTCGATAGGGACAACTTATGGACAAACCTTGAGTGCTAAACAGACAATGACATTTCTCCTGCTTGCTAAGGCAGTTTTAATGTGTTTTACATTAAATATGTTTTAATTTATCAGTTTTTTACTGATTATAAAGCACTTTGTAACTCAGTTTTAGAAAGTGAAAAGCAAATAGAATAAAGATAAATGAAAAAAGCTATGTTTTTCTAAGAGAAGGAATTCAATACTAAAACAAATCAGTTTTTCAGATGTTTGAATGGATAGTAACACAGAAAATCAACTATCTTACTTGCATAAGATTGCTTAGCCTTAGAGCATTCCACTTTCCCCCTCTGCTCCGATGCTACATTAATGTGGAGGAGAAATGAGGGAAGTGTGTGCAAAGGTGACAGTCACTCACATACCTTTGTAAATACCTCAAGCTTTCTTTTTTTGACAGAACACATTGTTGCACACTGAGAGAGAGAGAGAGAGAGAGAGAGAGAGAGAGAGAGAGAGAGAGAGAGAGAGAGAGAGAGAGAGAGAGAGAGAGAGAGAGAGAGAGAAGGGGGGGGACAGAGAGAGAGGGAGAGAGAGAGAGAGAGGGCGAGGGAGAGAGCGAGAGAGAGAGCGAGGGAGAGAAAGAGAGAGAGAGACAGAGAGAGAGACAGAGAGAGACAGAGAGAATCATCAGTTGGATCAGTTACGTGCCATCAGTTGCTAACGTTTTCAGAATAGGAGGGGAGATGCAGAAGAGTAGGGAGAAGTTGTGTTCTTCCACAGGCCCAGGAAACAGACTTAGATCCAAGGGGATCCGCTCAGTTAACCTGCAACAACACATCTGGAGAAAGGAGAGCTTCTCTCTTCCTTGTGCTTCAAAGAGTTCTGGAAAAGCTGAGAAAAAAATACCAGATTGTGAGGATGATGTAGGTGTACAGGGGGGTAGGCTATCGGCTATACAAACTCCTGCACTCTGCACATTCATACATTTCATGTATTCAACCCAGTTTCAAGAAGTGAATGTGATTTTATATCGACTAAATTTTCCTCTCATTATTTAACTATTCGGATAATACATTTGGCATTTTGCGTAAAAAATAGACTAGCCTACTGGTCCTCGTACGTATCTTTCACCCACTCAGTCTAAAGTTAGCGCTGATAGTAAGGTTTTTAATTGAACACTTACAGAACAATGGTAAAAGGGTAGCCTTTGAATCACAGTCAATGGTAGGCCTATGCTATTGTAACTGCATAACTGTAACTTTCGTAGCCTACTGACAAGGAGGTATTTGCCAGGCTTTGTAACTGCGAAATGGAAGCCGGTTAATAGCTGAAAAGGACACGCTATCAACGATGTCCATGCACTGATCGAGCACAAAAAGGGTCTTTATAGTCTGAATGTAGGGCTGTTATGTTGTTGTATGTTTAGCACTTGTGGATCTTTCTATTTAAGTCAGATGTCATTAGGAAATTGTTTTCATTACAAAAGATAATAAATAAAATTACAATTAATTGCCTATCATTCTATGATAACAATGGGTACTGGACAGATTGGTCAGATTGGGACCTACTAATTATTACGACCTCACAGTCGGTTACTGAGTAATGGAGAATTAGGACACATTATAAACACAGGGGTGTTATGAAGTGTGTGGGATTGTGCGTGTGAATGACTGTTCCGATTGTGTTTGTCAGGACGAGGGGCTGGACACAGATAATATTGTGGGGGTGGCTTAATTGCCCGACACAGAACAGTAAAACTTATCGTGCAGTGAAACTCAAGAGTGTATAATTGGGAGGGAGAAAGAGATAGAGAGTGATAGGGATTGAGAAAAAGAGAGGTTAGTCTTATGTAACTAGTAATGAGGAACGATAAGATTTTGAACCTGTAAGCTGTAAACTTAATGAAAGAACAACAAACCTACTTTGAAGAAATTCATAAATAGGAAGTGAAAAGACGACTGTAAGGTGTAACTTGAGAATACCATTGAACCGTAGGCTACTCAACCTGTCCAACTGGAAAAGGTAAGCCTGCTGTTACCCATGGTTTAAAGCAGAGTGCGAATTATACAATGACAGTCGAGATCAACTTCTTCTCCAGGGCGTGTATCGACCCCCCGACCTGTTGTTTTGACCTCTTTCGATGGGGTCAAAGTCTTAATTAGGGGGGTCAAACCTCCCCAAGCCCCAAGTAAATTGAACCTTGGTTTACAGGACATTTAACAGAGCATCACTCTGGGTCTTGCAGAATACTGGCAATAATGTGTTGCTTTATTGCAAATCTAGTTGCAGTGCCTCACTTTACCTTTAGTGCATCACCAACTTCTCTGAATAAATCATTATACAGCTGTATTCATGATGTTTTTGTGATCCATATAGTGTAGCAACCCAGGGGACTTGAAAGCCCGTTTCACAATGAAATAGGACTCAGATGTTAACATAAATTGTCCTTTAATAACAGATGTCAGGGTAAGGGTAGTGGGACAAACTTTAAATCAGGGTTCTTCCCATCCGGGGTCTGTTGGCCTTCATGGGGTGCGGTCCTGTTGGGGTTAAAAGCAGAGCGAGAGGCAGTGGTGATTTTAGACCCTTTTTAGGGGTGCTCAAGCAGTAGTTCAACACAAACATCCCATTTGTATATTTTTTTTTTAATGATGTATGCTATACAAATAATGTCTTTATGGTTAAAAGATCATGACATTGTTTACAAAAGCACAGATTCTAAATAGATCTAACCTCTTAATTTTGCTCTCAAAGTGCACCAGATTCATGGGTTTAAATTTAAAATGTAATAAAGACCCTAGAGGGTCAGGGGTTCGCTATATCCTTCTCACCTTTATTACCCCTGACCCGTTTGCATGCCTGTTATAAGTAAGGGGGTTTAGCACTTTTGCAAGGCACTGTATTCATGTCACATTCTAGTTGGGGGCTGAGCACCCCTAAAGGTCTGATCCTAGAATTGCCCCTGGCGAGAGGTCGGTCTTCTTCTTTTTCCAGTCTCTTTGCTGAACAATGCTCCTCCAAGGTTGTCTCTCTGGTCCTTTGGTTCTTTGTTCCTCCATTTTTTCCCTCCATGCGGCCTCTGGCTGGCTCCCTTTATGCCCTCCCCTGATCACCTGATGGGCTGCAGGTGTGATCAGTGCCATGTGCCAAGTTGCTGCAGCACTTCAACAGGCTGATAGACCTTTTGTATCACCTCCCCTAATCTAAGCCTATGGACTGTGCCGGATTGGGTGGTCGGTTTCCCCTGGTTTGCTACTAGGCTACTGATATCAAACTCAAAATGATTGTGTTAACAGATCTGTTACTCAGTAATGTTGATGCTCTTTTTGATCATCAGTGCTGTTCAAATGTACAATTTCAGATGGAAAAACCCCCTCGGCCCGATCTGATTGACTTCCATGGTGTTTCTATGATCCACTACTTCACTGATAACTGGGAGAACATCCAAAACTTCCAGGCCAGGCCAGATGATATCCTTATTGTCACATACCCAAAAGCAGGTCTGTGAATGTGAGGAAAGACTAACATCAGTACCAAGCCTTATGACCATAAAAGGTTTTAGTCTCCCTTCTCTATCTCTCTTCTTCTTTCCTCCAGGAACCACGTGGGTCTCTTACATCTTGGACCTCCTTTACTTTTCCCAGACTGCTCCTGAACGTCAGACATCCATCCCCATCTATGAGCGAGTTCCGTTCTTGGAGATATGTATTCCCGTCATGCCCCCAGGTTAGAAAGACCACCTGGAGGATACTTGCAAGCACTGACGTTACTGTGGAATTGTTCCTTTCCCACATCATAGTAACACATAATGCATGTCATATAGCATTCTCAGTGACAGTCCCACACACTACCTTTCACAGAGACTGCACTCATGTTATTCTGCCACACTGACCAAGAATATATACATACTCACACTGGAACTCACATTGGAGAGAAAACACTTAATTCTTCCCGTCTTCACAGGAACGGAGTTGGCCAATAACTTGAGCACCTCTCCTCGGCTCATTAAGACTCACTTACCAATTCAGTTTGTGCCCAAATCCTTCTGGGAGCAGAACTGCAGGGTAAAGTACAGTACAATGTATTTAGAATGCTCTTTGTGTCTGTGTTGTCTTGATTGTCTCTCAGGGCTGCTGTAGATTGGAAATACCAGTTCATTGTGAACATGACGCACAGAGTATATTGAAAGGACACATAATAAAGGACACATAATACTTTTCTGGGCAGAAACCTTAATTTCCTTTGCTTATATCACTGTCTGTTGATCTGAATTGGGCTTACAGAGTGGCCAGTAATTGACAATAAACCTCTGCTTTCTCTCTACAGATAGTGTATGTGGCCCGTAACGCCAAGGACAATGCAGTCTCCTATTTCCACTTTGACCGTATGAACATGGCCCAGCCAGAGCCTGGAGACTGGAACAGCTTCCTGCAGAGATTCATGGAGGGAAAGAGTGAGTCAATTTCAGAACAAGTGTGCGCGACATTCTCCATAATCATCCTTTATTATTACTAAATCTCCACCAACAATTTCAGTGGTGTTTGGTCCCTGGTACGACCATGTGACTGGCTGGTGGGAGAAGAAACAGAGTCACTCCAAGCTGCTCTACCTGTTCTTTGAGGATTTGGTGGAGGTGAGTTACCATATCGAAGAGATTTTTAAACAAGTGTTGTGTTCCTTACATGTCTTGTTTCCACGAGACCTACGGAGTATTTAAATTACGGAATAATTTACAGAACCTCGTAATAGTTGTTAAATGGCATTCAGTGTGCATTTGTGTGTGTGTGTATATGTGTATGTGTCTGCGTGGTTGTCTGTGTGTGTCTGTGTGTGTGTCTGTGTGTGTACGCGTTTCTTTAGGACACTGGTCGAGAGCTGGACCGTCTGTGCTCCTTCTTGGGGATTTCTCCTTCAGCAGAGGAGAAGGAGAAAGTGAAAAGAGGAGTGCAGTTTGACAACATGAAGAAGAACAGCATGACTAACTACTCAACCATTCCAGTGATGGACTTCAAGATCTCTCCCTTCATGAGAAAAGGTAAGCATAATTATATAGAGATAAGCAAATCAAAACCGATAATTCTGTGTAGGCCATCGCCTTTTCAGTGCTCACATTTGATAATTTGCTTTTGTGTCTCCAGGAAAGGTTGGAGATTGGAAGAACCATTTCACTGTGGCTCAGAATGAGCAGTTTGATGAAGACTACCAGAAGAAAATGAAGAATCCCACTTTAAGATTTAGAACTGAGGTGTAAAGTATTCAGTATATTTACAAGCAGAATATCACTACTTTGTTGCTAACTATATGAAAGTTCTGTGTTTATATGAAAGTTATGTCTGTGAGTCTACTCTAAAGTCACCAGTACTTAAACACTGTCCATCACAGTCTGAATGTAACCTTTGGGATCACTGGACTATACCTTTGGTAAATAAAAATATTATAATCCTACCTGTCCAAGCCTACCTCACTTATTATCTCCCTGTTAACTGTTTTCACTTATAGTCCAGTCATTTTATTAAAAAAGGTAGGACAAATTGCAACAGAAGCAAACTCTACTGATTTTGTATATTCAATATGTCCTGAGTAAAGAAAAAAAAGCCCCAAAGAATCCAATTAGGCGAAAGTTTCAAAAAAGACCCAAATATACTATTTTTCTCACATGAATAGGGTAAACATTTTAACCTTTAGACATCACCATGAATATTACTGAGTTGATTACTTACATCAAGACAAACAAAAAATGTATTACAAGATTTTTTTTTTTATTGTTTGTTAACATGGGCAAACGGTGCATAATCTAATTAGGTATGTGATTTGCATTTATGCAAATGTAATTTGCATATATACCACAACAGATCTAAACGTTGGGTATAGCCAGGTGAAAATGTCTTGAGCTCATTAAGACTCACTTACCAATTCAGTTTGTGCCCAATTCCTTCTGGGAGCAGAACTGCAGGGTAAAGTACAGTACAATGTATTTAGAATGCTCTTTGTGTCTGTGTTGTCTTGATTGTCTCTCAGGGCTGCTGTAGATTGGATATACCAGTTCATTGTGAACATGACGCACAGAGTATATTTAAAGGACACATAATAAAGGACACATAATACTTTTCTGGGCAGAAACCTTAATTACCTTTGCTTATATCACTGTCTGTTGATCTTAATTGGGCTTACAGAGTGGCCAGTTTTTGAAAATAAACCTCTGCTTTCTCTCTACAGATAGTGTATGTGGCCCGTAACGCCAAGGACAATGCAGTCTCCTATTTCCACTTTGACCGTATGAACATGGCCCAGCCAGAGCCTGGAGACTGGAACAGCTTCCTGCAGAGATTCATGGAGGGAAAGAGTGAGTCAATTTCAGAACAAGTGTGCGCGACATTCTCCATAATCATCCTTTATTATCACTAAATCTCCACCAACAATTTCAGTGGTGTTTGGTTCCTGGTACGACCATGTGACTGGCTGGTGGGAGAAGAAACAGAGTCACTCCAAGCTGCTCTACCTGTTCTTTGAGGATATGGTGGAGGTGAGTTACCATATCGAAGAGATTTTTAAACAAGTGTTGTGTTCCTTACATGTCTTGTTTTCCTTGTAGGAGACCTACAGAGTATTTAATTTGAAAGTATAATTTACAGAACCTCGTAATAGTCGTTAAATGGCATTCAGTGTGCATTGTGTGTGTGTATATATGTGTGTCTGTATGTGTGTGTATGTGTAAGTATATGTAAGAGCGTCTGCTAAATGACTAAATGATTAAAGCGGAAAGTATCTAAACCGGAAATGAGAATATGCGGATGGCGGCTCCCATCGTGACTTCCGGAATAAGGTGAATAGGTAAGCAAATCAAAACCGATAATTCTGAGTAGGCCATCGCCTTTTCAGTGCTCACATTTGATAATTTGCCTTTGTGTCTCCAGGAAAGGTTGGAGATTGGAAGAACCATTTCACTGTGGCTCAGAATGAGCAGTTTGATGAAGAATATCAGAAGAAAATGAAGAATCCCACGTTAAAATTTAGAACTGAGGTGTAAAGTATTCATATTTACAAGCAGAATATCACTACTTTGTTGCTACTTTATTAACTATATGAACGTTCTGTGTTTATATGAAAGTTCTGTCTGGTGAGTCTACTCTAAATCAAGTCACCAGTACTTAAACACCGTCCATCACAGTCTGAATGTAACCTTTGGGATCACTGGACTATACCTTTGGTAAATAAAAAATATTATAATCCTACCTGGCCAAGCCTTGGTACACCTCACTTATTATCTCCCTGTTAACTGGTTTCACTTAAGGTGACCCTGGATCTCCACAACCAACTGCACCAACTAATACCACATTCATTATAACCCTAACACAAGGCTACCTTAAGAAAAAAGTCACATTGAGTAATTGATAAGGTACCAGTACACTGACAGTCAAAAGTTACACAATTGGTAAAAGTTTATAGACTTCACTAACAATAGAGGTGAGTCACATTTTTGTGTATGTACATGTGTGTATATGTGTCTTAACCTGTTCTTTTTGTTAAGAGGTTACATGTGGTTATGTGAGAAAAGGGTTATGTTTCAGTCTGTAAAAAAAGGACCACATAAAGATTACACTTCTATCATGCTCTACTTTAATGACTTCAGGGAGGAGAGTTTATAGATTTTACTCCCTCTCCACGTGACAAGTCTGTACAGACACCACACTAGAGCTAAGTCATTTGTAGGCTCTCTCAGGCTCGGCTCCAGAATGAATCAGATGGGGCGGCATTTGGTTTCCACAAGTGGGAATTTTGTATATAGCTGTGATGGAAACGTATCGCTAAAATCATGGTTGGAGGGGGGGGGGGGGGGGGGGGGGGGCATTGCCCGTCCCCTTGGAGCCGACCCCGGGCTCTCTCCTGTGACCATGCTGCCTCTGCGGAGCCAGCAGTGGCCACCTGCCTCCACCCAGTGGTGGTTTGTGGGACGGGCAGGCTCTGCTGCACTGTGAAAGCAGAGAGGCCCCTTTGAGAACGGAAGGCCATGGCTCTTCTGTCAGTGATAGAATTGTTTGGAAAAGGAGGGAGGAGAGAGTGTGACGGAGGGGGAGGGTGAAGGAGAAGGAGACATTTTCTGTGCATATTGGGAACTGTGAAGTGAAGGGAGTCAGTTGGCTGAGCGGTGAGGGAGTCGGGCTAGTACTCGGGGGAATGTCCCTGTACTTACTGTAAGTCGCTCTGGATAAGAGCGTCTGCTAAATGACTAAATGTAAATGTAAATGTAAGTGTCTTTCAGAGAATTCTTGTTTGACTGTTTTGGATTTAAGCAAATCGGGTATGTCAATCTCCTTCCTTCACATTTTCCTAACGTTAATGAGTAGCTTCTTTTTGGGATTTTGGGATCAAATATCTGAACCATGCAAATTAAGACTTTCCTTCTCTTGTCCAGTGAACTTCTCTGTTAAGAAACCCTGTTATCAGAATGGCCATGGGCATTTATTTAACTGGTGCATGATTCATCTGAGGTCAGGGTATTGCACATATACTGTATGCAATGTTTATCTGTCACTCTTAGATGGAGCTGCCACCTCGACCCAAACTTTTTGACTTCCATGGAGTATCCATGACCAACTATTTCACTGACAACTGGGAAAATGTGCAGAACTTCAAAGCCAGACCAGATGATATTCTCATAGCCACATACCCCAAAGCAGGTATAGTGTAAATCAATACTATCAGTATAAATCAATTTGGTCAGATGCTGAATAAAAAATGGTATACTGTAGAGTGTACACATTGTATACGTACATGTTTCAAAAAGGATTGGCCAAATTACATGAATTACCTTATTTTTCTAGTACTTTTATGAACAAAATACAAATCAGGAGGGGAGAAGGAGAGACAAAGAAGCATACAGCTGTCAGGTCTTGGATTCATGTTATGGTTGGTGTGTTTGTGGAACTGAAATCTCTCCCCATGGTTCCCTTTATTCTGCAGGAACCACATGGGTGTCCTATATCCTGGATATGCTGTGCTTTGGCCACTCTGAGCGTCAGAACTTGGTCCCCGTGTATGAGAGAGTGCCTTTCCTGGAGATGCACATTCCCTCTTTCCCTTCAGGTTGAAAACCACGAGATTCTGGAATCAGTCGATTGCTTTTTAATGAATCAAATACATCTCAACTCTCATGATCGCAGTGGCTCGAGAATATTATCTCCTGCTTTTTCTGTTAGGAGTGGCTGAACTGAACAAGATGTCCACCTCCCCTCGTCTCATCAAAACTCACCTTCCTGTCCAGTTTATCCCCAAGTCCTTCTGGGAGCAGAATTGCAAGGTACTGTGACCTCACACACCTCAGTGAACTTTCTATGTCTCTGTCCTCTCACTCAACAGCAATGCTGTTCTTCTTTCACAGATAGTGTATGTGGCCCGTAACGCCAAGGACAATGCAGTCTCCTATTTCCACTTTGACCGTATGAACATGGCCCAGCCAGAGCCTGGAGACTGGAACAGCTTCCTGCAGAGATTCATGGAGGGAAAAAGTAAACGATTGAGTGAAAGGATGAGTGTACTATTTCAACTTCCTATGAAATGTAATACTGTACATACTAATACATGCTCCCTGCCTTCGTCTCCTCCTAAGTGGTGTTTGGTTCCTGGTATGACCATGTGACTGGCTGGTGGGAGAAGAAACAGAGTCACTCCAAGCTGCTCTACCTGTTCTTTGAGGATATGGTGGAGGTAAGCATCTTCCTGATGTAAGGGATTTACTGGATTCAGGGTTGGACATCAAGTCTCAGAATGAGAGCACTGTTGGTTCCAAGGGCCGTACATGTCTTTGCAGGACACTGGTCGAGAGCTGGACCGTCTGTGCTCCTTCTTGGGGGTTTCTCCTTCAGCAGAGGAGAAGGAGAACGTGAGAGAAAGAGCACAGTTTGACAACATGAAGAAGAACAACATGACTAACTACTCCACTGACACTGTCATGGACTTCAAGATCTCTCCTTTCATGAGAAAAGGTTGGTATGCGAGCAGGAGAAAGAGAGAAAGATTGAAAAATAGAGAGAGATGCTGTGGCAAGATTTGTTCCTTTTCATAGAGATGTTTCTCAAAATTTCCAGGAAAGGTTGGAGACTGGAAGAACCATTTCACTGTGCATCAGAATGAACAGTTTGATGAACACCTTCAGAAGAGCATGACAGAAACAGATCTTAAATTTCGCACCACTATATAAGGCTGGCTCTTGCCTTTATAATAATAGTGCTGAAAATATATTTAAGGATATTACAGGGGATCATGCCTACATGTTAATATTGATGGTTGAAAAATACATTAATGAAATGAATAAATACTTTACTGTACAACATTTTATTGTATTTATTTTAAACCAGATATGAGACTGCAGCACAAAAATACAACTTCAATGAGCGAATGAATGCGAAGGAATATGATGGAAAATCTCTAATACAGAATATCTGCTCTGTGATAAGTGAGAACAGATAAGTACAGGCTGGTTTACTATGGCACATACTGTAATGATGGAAAAAAAACTACACAAGCACTCCCACCATAACTGTCAATCACTGATGGTCCCACCCCCCATTTGATGAGATGAAGGGGAAGAACAGGTGGTATAGTTGCACTGAAATCTTACTGGATCATTGGAATGTCAACAACAACAACTCAACCACATTTGACTGTAAATACAAAACAAGTCAAGCATTTCACGTCACAGGGAGAAACTGCCGTCACTGCAGAGGAAGGGCCAGCTCTCTGGTGGAGCTATGGTGGTAACTTAGGTCTTAAAAGAGACAGCCTGGGCTACGTTCAAGATACAGGTATGAACAGACATAACTCCACATGGGTTAGGCTTGTTGTATCAATATCTGCTTCACATTGAATGCCAAGACAACTATAGTGAAGACACAGAGTTCCAGAATAATTCCACAAAGGATGATTTTAGTAAAACCCTTCTACATTAAAAACCATGAACAAAGCCCAGAAAGTCCTTAACTACTAACAGCTCTCTGGTTACATCCATATTCATTAGCAGTGTTCCAAATGTCATCCTCAGTTATCACTCTGATAACTATAGTTGCCTTTACAGACACACAAGTAAAACCATTTCAGATTGTCTTTCACAGTAAATACCTTTTGTTCACGCACCTCTATTTACAAACATCAAAAATAACAGTATTTACATAATTTCTTATGTTACATCATATCTTCCTTTTGAGTACTAAAAATACTTTAGTATTAATACTAATACTTTTCATTTAGGTTTCTACAGGAGTACTGAGGTTTAAACTAGGCTCAGGGATGTGTGGTGCAGCTCTGCAAAGCTGTGAAGCATTCCAGGTAGAACAACAGTGTGTGCACTGATAGAATTATATTATAATTATATATAACTTATAATCACTGGTCAGCACGTAGTAATATTAGGAGTTATGACAAAAGGTGATCAAAGACTGCATGGTGCATGCTTGTTAAATTAGGAAATGCTAAAGGCTTTACCAGATACTTCATATAAAATAGACCAGTTTCACACTTAAATGTCTTGGAATATAAAACCAACTGTTTTTAGACCCTGCTAGAGGCAGCTGCCACAGCTGCACAGGTCAATGGGCTTGCAGTGTGTCAGAGGCGTCTTCGGGGGCTTGTTTTGTTCGTCTGTCTTACATAATAAGCCTCACATTATCATAGAACTGTGTTGCAACTGTAATCCTGCTTTCTTCGTGGGAACTATTGATACCTATTATCTATATATAAACACAGACCGTTTATCAGATAATGTGTATGTACTGTATATCTACGTCAACATGACTTCAGCTTGGTTATTGTACAGAATATGGCACATATCTTCACATCACAAACAAATGCATCAAGTTGAAATATTTCAGCAATGAAACACTATACAAGGCTAAACAATTCAGTATGATGACGACATTTTCACAGGGAGCACAAGGCCTCAGTTACCTTTATCCAAAAACCGTCAAATATAATGGACTGTCTTACAAATGCTAGGGTGTTCCTACAACTCATTGGACCACATTATAAATCCTGAGCCAATCCCTTTTCCGCTTTCACCATACTGCTTTGAATGGTAATCTCTAAAACTGAATGCATGTATGCGACACTTGGAATGAAACCTGTAGGTCAAAGGTACACCAGTATGTTTTTTATCGATTTGCTGTGTTGCTAATCTGTGTGCTCTTTGAACCAGTCTTAGTGAGTAAGCCACAACTGGAGGGCAGCTGGATGCCGATGGGCCTGGGATTATGGAAGTCCTCCTGTCAAGTCCCTCCTCTTGAAGCAGCTCTGATATAGCCATTGAGTCAATGTTAAGTTAAACGTCAAACGTCTGTCTGTCAGTCTAGATCTAGTTTGGTAATAGTCTTGTTGGGGTTGAGTCCTTGGTCCTGCTGTTGTGGGTAGGTAGTGAGAGTTCAGAGGTCGATGATCTCACTGCTCACACTGGCAGAGTCTTCCTGCCGGCTGACCTCTAAGTAGCTCTGCCCCGCCCCTGCCTCCCTCCCCGCCCGGCCCCGCTCCCTCTCTGAGTCTGGGGTGAGGAAGGGCCGTGTGTCGTCTCCCACCTCGTCACCCAGGTGGCCTGTAGAAGTCCTGGAGGGCCGAAGGGACACGGGACAGGACACGGAGGAGGGGACGCTCCCTCCCCCGTCCCCGGCCCACCTGTGACCCTGGTGGGAGGGTGTGGGGGGTGCTGTGACTTGCCTGCTCGGCACACTGCTCATCACACTGCCCCCAAGAGGCATGGAGGACTCTGTGCGAGCAGAGTGGTCGTCACTGCTGTCCGAGACCAGCTGGGGGTCGCTGTTTCTGCGGAGCCACGGCCCCTGACTGCCCCCTGAGCAGGGGGAAGGGGAAGGTGAAGGGGGGCACAGGGGCTGGAACAGGCTGCCCCCCCTGAGGAGGTGCTCTCTGTGCAGGGCCTCGTCGATGCTGCGGCTCAGATCAATGGGGGAAGGGGGTCGAAGGTCAAACTCGTACAGAGACAACCCAGATTCCTTCTCCCGCTCCAGACTGCCACACAGAGAGCGCTGGGGTCTGCCCAGGGCCTGCAGCCGCAGCAAAGACCCCGTGGAGCCATCGGACACCCCCCGGTCTGCAGACCTGCCCCTCTGGTTGCGTCCACAGTTGCTGTCCTTAACGTTGCGTGGTTGGGGGGGGGGCTGCTCTGGGTTCTGGTTTCTGATCAGACTCTTGCTGATGTCAGCTCCTGGGCGGTCCTGACCGGCCCAGTTATTGGGCAGCTCTCCTGGTCCTCCTCCTCCTACCCCTCCTCCTCCTCCGACGACTCCATTACTCTCAGACTTTCTACAGGGCTTCCCTCTCAGGCTCTGGACGATCTTAGACCAGCAAGTGTGTCTCTGAGTGGAGCCTGATGACTGCCCTGGGGAGGGGAGATCCCCTCCTGCCCTGCCCTCCCCGCCAGGCCCCTCTCCTCTACCCTGGCTCCCCCGGGGCCTCCAGAACACCCAGGAGGCCAGCAGGAGCAGGGAGAAGCCCCAGGCCAGTTCCAGCAGACGGGCCCAGAAATGCACAAGCCACCAGCCCCAGCCAAAGCGTCTCCATTCTCCTAGCAACCCGTAGAGCCACAGGGTGGCGTGGACATGAAGCCCACAGCACAGCGCCCCCAGAAGGCCACACACAGCCAGGACACGGCTTAGGACCAACCCAGTCCTCCGACCCCCAGCCCAAGCCTTACCACTGGGCTCCTCTGACCCTCCAGGCCTGGGGACCGGGGGGCAGCCAAGCCGGGGGAAGACGTAGCAGAGGAAGCCCAAGCAGATGACCAGACCCCAGCCAAGGGACAGGCACTGCAGGGTAACAGGCACAGCTGGAGACAGGGCAGGGGACAGCAAGTCTGCCGCAAGTAGCAGGGTACACTGAAGCACAGCCAGAACAGCGGCCAGTGGGGCGCTCTCAAGAGCTTCAGGCAGCAGACTCAGCCCTGCTCCTCTCATGGCGAGCAGTGCCAGGGCAGCCTGCGCCCACACCAGCAGAGGCAGGGCCAGGTTGTAGAGGGCTGTGACTGCCGGGCGTGGGAGCAGGCGTCGTGTTCCGTAGGGGTCGATAAGGAACAGGGCAGCCCTGACAGCAGCCGCCAGCAGAAGGAGAGCGTTGGCCAGGGCCAGGGCGCCACGTTGTGAGCAGTCCATGCTGGGAGAGAGGCCCAGGCCCAGGGCAGCTCCAGCCAGGAGGAGGAGGAAGAGACCAGCAGAGCCGTAGACGTGGAGATCCCAGGCGAAGGCCAGGGTGCGGCTTAGGTCATCCCAGTGGAGAGAGGTGCCATTGAGGAAGGGGGAGGAGCCGGGGGAGGTGGAAGGGTTGGAAGAGGGGGGTGTGCGAGGGCGTCCCAGGCGAACAGAGCGGTTCTGCTGGGGAGGACCAGACTGATCTGTGGAGCCAAAACGCCCTCGACCAATCTGAAGGGTAGGGGTGGTGAGGAGAGGCGAGGCCCCTGAAGAGAAGGAAAGAAAACAGTATAATTTCAGCATTCTGAATGGACAAAAAAAAATTGTAAGTTGTTCAATAAAGCAAACCCCTCCGAAAGTGGTCTATTTATTTTGATTACTATCTAAATAAAATCAAACCTGATCATAGACAATTTGCTATGTGGTTAATTTTACAAGTTGTAATGGACATGTAACCTTTTTTTTAAATATTTTTCTTGTTTTATTTCAAATACAAACAAATGGTGGGACATTTCTGTACCACCAGGGGGAGATAAATCTTGTATGAGAGGTCTACACTATGCAATAAAACTGTTAATCCAAAAGACTATGTAGCCTTTGTTAACAATAGCAGTACTATACTCCTTATTCTATACTAAACCATTTTAACCATTTTAGTATCAAGGTGAAAGATTCTTATACTAAGTGAACAATACTCAGACGAGAGGATCTTCTACCTTAATAAACTTCCCTCCCAATGACCCTCACCATTGACCTATCGCCCCTGGTTTCCTCCTCCACATCCATCGCTGCCTGCTCTCTACGCTTGTCTCTCACATCAATCTGTTTGTTGTCGTCCGTCAGCTCTTACATGAGAGCACCTCTGCCCGTCAAGTCTGGAGGCTCCACACTTAACTTGCACTCACAGATCTCCACAGGTAGTGGCGGCTGCACAGATTAACTTCCACGCACACACATATTCACACTTGCAGACAAACACACACACAACGGCTATAAAATAATAACACCAAGGTGAAGTCCTTGTGGATGATAGCTGACTCATTTGGTTTATTGTATATGTCATTGAATTTTTGGTGTAATCTCTATGAGGTCATCTCTGTTATGGAATACCCCATTACTGCAATATACTATGTCTGTGGTGAATTTAAAAAGTAAATCAGGGTTCTATAAAAAACAATCACTCAAATTTTGGTTTGATTGATTGGTTGGTTTGACACACACACACACACACACACACACACACACACACACACACACACACACACACACACACAAACACACACACCCATGATGATATCTCTCTGGGCTTGGTAAAACAAGCACACGAACAATTGTCCTGGTAGCACCACCTTCTCCAGAGCCTAGGAAACACCCTACAGCAGGCCACTCAGGCAGCCATTCATCACTTACTGTACAGCACAGGATAACACCAAGGGTGGAGCACTAAAAAAACGACTTATACCATACTTGGGTAAGGCACTTCACCCTACTTGCCTCGGGGAATGTCCCTGCACTTACTGTAAGTCGCTCTGGATAAGAGCGTCTGCTAAATGACTAAATGTAAATGTACTTATTATAGTCTTTTCCTCTCCTACACATACACACACACACACACAGAGCACACACACTTTGTCACACACACCAAGGCTGAGAATTGGTGATGGATGGTGGAACAAGATGATCTGTGGTAAAGCTTTGACAGAGGACACTCCAGCGTCTCTGGCCTGTGTGAGTCCTAACTCACCATGAAGAGTCAGGTGGCTGAGCGGTGAGGGAATTGGGCTAGTAATCCGAAGGTTGCCAGTTCGATTCCCGGTCATGCCAACTGACGTGTCCTTGGGCAAGGCACTTCACCCTACTTGCCTCGGGGGAATGTCCCTGTACTTACTGTAAGTCGCTCTGGATAAGAGCGTCTGCTAAATGACTAAATGTAAATGTAAGAGCAGCCCGTGAAGGCTGACACCATGACTGATGGCTCTCTCGAACATAGAGCACTCTTTGGCTGAGCCGTCTCCCTCACCTTCTACACAGGCCCCCTCCCTGTCTAATCACACACGCTTACAAACACATACATATGCTGCCTCTCATATGTGTTTGACTTCCGTCTTTTAAACGGCGATCTCGCTGAGCCGCAGGACTCCGATCTGTCCCAGATGTGCCGATCCCATTTCACAGCTGGAGGCAATTAACCATACCCCAGCACTCTCCCACTCTTTAACACGCACACACACGCACACATGTTCACACATTCCCACACACCACATAAAATTACTGCGTCTATGAATGCACACACACACACACACACACACACACAGATGTACAAACACACACACAGACCCACACTTGTAGGTTATGTATGTCATTGACATGAGCCATTAATAGACCCAATTCAATCTACTGTAAAATGAAAACTGCAGTTGCTGAATTTCAGTTCCCTCCCGGGAAAACAGACTCAGTGGAAGGTTGTTTTAACATGATCTAAATGTTGTCCTGATGGTATCTAACTCAGAGACTGGTTTATGTGCCCCATGTGTCATACTTTTCCTCTGTAGTCTGCTTTACTCCATCCCTTTCTCTATCCATCTGTTTATCATTAGCACTCACTATGCACTTTCTCTGGCCCCCACTGTCTTGTGTCTCTTTCAATCGCTCACTCATTCACTCACTCACATACTCACTCACTCACTTTTTCCTCCTTCCTTGTCTCCCTTTACCTATAATTGCTTTGTCTTATCCTCTCAGTTCACCTCTCTCTCCACTTGTGCATGCTTTCCTCCCACTGTCAACTCTGCACACCTTCCAGTCTACTTTCCATCTCTTTCTTTATTTCTCGCCCACTCTGTCTAGGTCTTTTCCCTCCTTTGAGTTTTTTCCAAGTTCTTCCAGTAAAATATTCCAGCTGCACAAATAATTCCACTCTAAATCATCACAGGAAAGGGTAACTTTTAACCCGGTGAATACAGCCATTGTTTTTACCAATGACAAAACCCAAAGTGCACTACTTTTACCTGTAGTAATTGCAGTTCTCCTTAGTTCTGTTGTCTTTGCCTGTTGACTGGTTGCCATTCTTTCAGGTTGTGGTGTTGTTGTCGGCTTGTGGGTGGTGCTGGAAGTGGTTCTTTGAGGGGCTGCTGTCTGAGTGGTTGTGACAGGTGTGGTGTCTCTGGCTGTGGGGGATGTTACAGTGGTGGCCAGGCGCTCTGTAGGTTGGTCTAAGGGGGTCGTGTTGTTAGCTGTCAGTTCTGGAGACAGAGAGATGCAGAAGTCAAGGTTATGATGAAACTTGTATTGCCCTTCTACAGTCTGAGCTAACGCACAGGGAAATGGTTATGATGAGATCATGTATTACACTCACGTGTTAACAACCGCACCCTGACTGTTGTCTGTGTCACTATGGACATGGGTGTGACCTTAGGGGGTGCTGTCGAGATGTTTCTATTGGCCGGTGTCAGGTTGGAGAGGCTGGGCTGCTTGGTGAGGCTGATGGTAGGAGACAGCAGGATGTCAGCCATCTTGGAGGAGGGGTCTTCGCTGAAGGCGGTCTGAGCTTGTGGTTTAAACTGAGCCATTTCAGCATTAGATGTTGTCAATCCAGCCCGCAACTCCTCTTCAACACCTGTTATAGTTGGGTAGGGCTCACTTCCTGAACCAGTTACCTGCCAATCATCCTCACCCCCCTTTGGTACTGGTCCATCATCAGCTCTGTTCACTGTGAATGGCTCAGTCCCAGCTGAAGGAATACCGTTACTGTGGCGGGTATGGTCTGAGGCTATTGTGGAAGATGATGGAGTTACTTTGGTGGCAGTCTCAGTTTGAATCCCTGTTTGGTCTGGTCTACTGCTTAACTTTGGGGTGGGGGATGAAGAAAAGGTATGAGTGGTAGATAAAGTGAGTGGGGGGGAAGAGGCCATTCCTCCAACCCCTGTCCTTGTGGGCCATATTCTGCTAAATACTTTGATTGGCACATCAGTGCGGCCTCTCGGAGGGTTCGAGGACAAGTTTTCAGACGTCTGATTGGTGGGTTTAGACGATGAGCTGGTAGGAGGCTCCAGAGTAGAGGAGGAGGAGCTGATGATCACCTGTCCAGGTGAGAGATGGAGAGAGGAGCAGAAGAGGAGGGTGAAGCTGAAGAGGGACACGGTGTCCATGACGTGCCTCTGAGGGGATGTCTTCTATGGTCCCTCTGTCTGTCTATCCGTCTGTCACACCATTCTCCACTTATGCTCTGAGGATACAGAGAGACAAATGAGAAATGTCAAAGATGAACCACCAACCAGCTCTGTAAGAAGTACAAATTCCTTCCAAGTTTGACTGTGTTGTACACTTATCAGAGTTAGATCAAGAGGTGAGACTGCTTGTGTGCTCTCATGTTTCTTATAAACAGCATAGTTAAAAGTATAGTTTCTGGGTGGTGTGTGTGTGGGTGTGTGTGACTATATGGAGGAATGTTTATGGCATGACTGCTGTGCTGACTCAGAGGGCAGGTCACTGAATCTTTGAGGACCTAGCAACACTGTACGACACACAGAGGGGTGTGGTGCGGTGTACAGTTACATTGATTCTCTTTCTGTCTCACACACACACACACACAGACCAAATAGGACTTTGGCCTGTAAATGAAGTTGCATAACAGAGGACCTGCAAAAGGACCAGAGCAAAAAGAAGCCCAGATGGTCCAACTCAAGACAGATGGATGTATTCTTTCCTTCTTTCTCCCTCTGTTTCTCCCTCGTTAGATCTGCATGCCATCCCTCTTGACTATCCTTTTCTTCACTAAATAAACACATTTCTCACCTACATCTTTCTATCTCTGAGCATCTACCGGAGTTACTCTCTGTCCTTGTTCAACCGTGTCTCTGCGGCTCTGAAGGACAACAGTGAGTGAGGCTGAGGCTGTAGAGGCTGTAGAGGCTGAGGCCAGTCAGAGCAAGACAGGATTACACAACTAAGTCATATCGGAAAACAGCTGTCAGTATGATCCCTCACACACTCATTATACATTTATCTTATCATCTACCCCCCCTTTCCCCCCGCCCCATCCTCCACTACCTCATCCTCTGACTCAAAACTAAACAAAAACAGTCCCCGCGCTCATGCTGACTCATCTGAAGGAAGAGGAAGCGGCCCGTGGGCACAGATCTAGGATCAGGCCCCTCTCCCTTAGTTCTAAAGGGAAAGGGGGCAGAAACACAGAGCAGACTTTACTTGTGGGGGACCCATTTTATGTGACTCATACAGGCCCCATCCTTACCCACAACTCCTCAGTCTCTGACTCACATGTAAAAAAAACTGCAAACATCTGACAGCTGTTCTTCACATGTGTCTTCTGTGTTCTAGAACACACGTGCAGAGCTGTTACGAGAGTGACCCACCTTAGTATACACAAGGGAGGTGAGTGCATCCTGAGTGCAACTGCCTTGATTTAAGGCAGATGACATCCGTCCCTGTTTTTTTCTCTCTACCTCCCTCACTGCAACAATCACTTTTCTCAGTGTTGTTCCAGCCAAAGATGCAAATGAGACGTCTGTCTCGACCAATCTCCAGTCTGTCTCGACCTCCACACCCTCTAACAGTAGCTGCGAGTCTTATCTTCCTTCGCCCCCGTCTCTTCCACTAGAAACCTCCACTTCTGTTCGCCAATCCGACTCTGATTAATCCCCGTTTTCCCTCCGTCTTCTCTCCTTTCCTCGCTTGCATGCTCAGGTGCAGCTATTTAAACATGCTCATATTTTACACACGGGTGTGGGCGCTGATAAAGGACCATGACGATGGCGGCAGAGATAAGCAGGAAGAGGGGAAAAGCGGACATAAAAACAGAGCGATAAAAGTGAGCGATGAGTTCACCGAGAGCGGAGGATGGAGAGAGATTGATGGGTGAGGGCTTGATTTAAACTCAAACGGTGAAGAGGAGGGGGTGAGACGGGCAGAAAGAGGTCATTTGAGCAATAGACGTGCATTGAAGCCCAGAGTGAGGGAGGGAGAAAGCTGTTGTTGGGAAATTGACTCAGAGAAGCTATAACTCCTTAACCACGGACAATCCCAACAAGTTTGAGTCATTTTATGTGACTGAGAGAAATCTTGGAAGGGAACGCGTGTGTATGCGTGTGGGTGATGACTGAGGTGTGTATACACGTGTCACACCAGGCAGTAACATGGCTAGCAGGTGCAGAGTCGGACAGAGATTCCGGCAGTTGAGGCTAAACAACCTGACAGTTGAAGAATGTCTGTTAGAAATCTGAAACTAGTTGCACGACACTACAGCAGGCCTCGTTGGTTCAGTGTGCAGGGCTTTTATGGTGTGTGTTTGTGACTCTTCACAGCGAGGACAGAATTGCTCTGCTGCTCCGTCTGAATCACTGTCAAAAGAAATTGAGTCAAATCACACATACCCAGACACACACACAGGTTAGTGTACAAACATGAGAAAGCGTCAGTCTTTCTATGAATGTCGGTTTGAGTGAGAGGCAGAGAGGGCAGATGGATGCATGAGGGAGGGTATTTTTATCCTGAGCTGCCCCTGGGGTAGAGGGCCACATCACTGAGGAGCAGGAGAAAGAGAAGGAGGGAGGAGGGGAACAGGAAGAGAGGATGTGGACATGTCGTCACTCTCACTCTTACAATGAGTCTTTTATTAAAGATAGAGAGAATTGCCTGAGGATAAAATACCGTTGTAATGTAGCATGCAACAAGCTGTGGGTTAGCACATCCACCCAGTCCAACAGAGACATCTGTTACTCAGGCATGACTCACTAGTAGCACTGTAGCTGAAGCACATCCTACTACATACACAAGTGGGTCTTGGGTTGTTGTCTTTGGCGTCTGTCATAAAAACAGGTGCAGGCATGTTTTACCCTTATTTCAAAACTGTGGAGCTTCCAAAAATGATAGGCAAAACCAATTCCCTGAAATGCAAACTTAATCTGAAAACAGAGAGCAGAAGTCTACAGGTCTCCCTCTGTACCCTGAGTACATGGTGTAACGGCTGTCTCATTCAGAACTGAAAAGCCCACTTTTGGCCAACACATCACTAGGGTGCCACACACGTCGTACACACACAGTAATTCTCTGTCTTGCACACACATTTTTGCTAGATTCCAGAGAATCTGGGAGTCTGCAGTTGGGTTTTCCATCAATTTGAGTGAATGTTTCCAAGAACAGACACAAGCCTGTTTATGGACAGAGCAATCTGTGAGCTCTCCCCAACAAGACCTCCTCTGAATGGTGCCATACTAGCAACTGCCGCGTGTGAGTGTCTGTGTATGTGTGTATAGGTGTGTGTGGAATGGAAACATGCCTGCAATGTACCTCCCCTTGTTCATGTACACATGAGTGTGTGTCTGTGTTAGAACTACAGAGGCTCCAATGTCAAGGTGGTGGCCATCTAATGACCAGATTAAAGAGTCGTGCCCTTACAGAACCTCAGGAGTGGAGGACTAGCCACTAAATAGCGAAGAGAAAGAGCGTAAATAAGGACACAAAATCAAGCACAGACAGTGTAGAATGCATAGTGGAAGAAATCATAAATAGTGTAGGGAGAGATGAACAAAAGGAAGGTGTGAAAGAAAGAGGGAGAAAGAGAGAGACTAAAGTAGAATTCAGGGCTGTGTCATGGCGGGACTCTGAGCTGTTTCACAGTCCAGAGTCAGGGCATTACTGCATTCCCCTTAGCTTAAGGTATGTATAGTTTCCTTGTGCTGCACCGTGTGGGGGAGAGGTAAGACAGACAGACAGACAGAGAGAGAGAGAGAGAGAGAGAGAGAGAGAGAGAGAGAGAGAGAGAGAGAGAGAGAGAGAGAGAGAGAGAGAGAAAGATCTAAAACTGAACCCTGTATGTGTTTAGATGTACAGCATTTCTCGATCTCTGCTTGTTTAATTTGAGTCTCTGTTTTACCACTCGGGTTAGGGTTTGTGTGTACGTGCGTGTGTGTGCTGGAAGGTGTGGGAATGTTGCTAATTTTACCATTAAGATTCCACCACCTTTCAAGGTGGCCTCCCCCTCCTCTTGCAAATACACAAACACTTTACAACTGACTACCTAAAAGAAAACGACTATATATAAATGACTATAATTGATCAAATATATAATATATGAATATGTATTATTCATATATTATATGAATATATATTCACATGAGCTTTTTCTAGAAAATGATGGGTAGATACAATGTTATGTTCACTAGGATGTGACAGCAAATGCTCCAGTCTAAGTTGCCTATATTATGCCAACTACTCGACCCTCGCTCCATGACTCCTGACTGATCTTCTGACCCTTTGTCCAGCAGGGTCATAACTCTGTCTAATGTGATCTGGACCACACATGAGAGACCCCAGATGTGCTCCCTGGAATGCGATGGCTCCACAACAAATCATTACAGCCCTATGGGTAGGTTTTGATCTCCATATGAGGTGGATGCCCAGTTGAGACAAGAGCCTGACATCTTTGTCCAATGCTCTGCTTTCAGACAAGCCACAGATTAAGGGCAAAAGTCAGCCCTGGAGAGAGTGAGGTATTTCAACGGCTCATAGACACCCACACATGCACAAACACACATCCATACACCACACCAACACAAATACAGACTAACACAGACAAGGTGAATAGACACCAATAGGTCACCTTATTCAAGAGGTTTGCATTTTAAAGATCAAAGGTAATTTGTAGATCTCTAAATTAAAAATACACATGCAAAACAGCATTCTGATTGTAACAACTTTCACTGTATGACATTTCCAAATGAGGGGCAAAACAATTATTTGAACAAATGATGCTTCAGCATGCTGTTTGTGATCTCCTGTGGGTCTAAGGAGCTCTAAATAAGAATGGTGCACACTGATGAACGCCCATGTCGTCCATGTTCCCTGTGTACTACAAGGTGAATGTTTTGTCAGTTAGAATGGTAACCTTTCTGTGCTTCCAGGGGTTTTCCTGGCTGTTAGGCAGCTCTGTCTGAAGAAAATGTCTTCAATATGATCTTATTTCACAACCCTCTGTGGGGCAGATGTGGACGCTAAACCAGATTGACAGATAAAACCATAGCCTTAAAGTATATTTCTTATCCCATACCTTTAAGGTGGTCTCCTGTCTGTCTCCAAATCACCAATTTTTTGTGATAACACTTTCAAAGCCAGGTGATAAGTCTCGAAGGTTGCTAGGCTTTTTATTCTTCGCAGTGTTTTTGTTGCTTTTCTCCAAGTCCTCTCCGACTCCAAGTGGTCTGGCAGAGCTCTGTATTAAATCCAGTTACGCGGTGGAACAGCTTGCATGCGTTGTGCGATCCAGAGGCGCACTGGCACAGACCCCCTTCCCTTCTTACCTCCCTCAGCTAGACCCAGCCACGGCTGTGGTTGAAACCCTGATGGGAAACAGGTGGATCCAGATTCTCCAATTGCCCTTAATATTCCTCGTTGCGTTCGGGTCTACAGTGTCCTAAATACTAAACACTTACGCTACAACTTGTTGCTCTTTCGTCATTTTCAATAACCATTCTAAAGTGTTGCTGAATAATTCCCTCCGTTCCAGTCCAAAGGATAAGCCAGTATGCTCAAATGTCGATAACTTGGGGACCTGTCTATTAAACATGAGTAGTAGCTTGTGAGGAGAATAGCCTACTCGAGCTTAGAGTATTTATAGCAAGGCATCATGGTCATCATGTGCGAGCTCGTCTTTCCCGACTAGTTCTTTATTCTGACCGGTCAGAGGCGCAGATTCGCAGCCAATGGGCGAATGGCAAACTGCATCACAGCACCAGCCTGTATCCTCAAGGTGCCCGCATGCACTCTCGGATTTAGTAACCCAGTAGCCTATACAACTGCAGGTATTTTCATTTCAGGACTTTAATTTAAACGTAATTAACGTTGACATTCGGAGTTTAACATATGCGGTTCTGCAATTCAAGCGCAATGGAATATTCTCACAGGTTAACCTGTAAGCCTACGTCACACATGGAACGATGCCCTGAGTAATAGCCGCATAGCGTAGCCCGTAGCACATAGTTCATAGCCTACGATGTACCGTTAGATACATTATTCGACCAGCATCCGTTAAATTACTTACCTGCTTTTCTGTGGCGTTTCAAATATCCTTCACGTTCGTCAGTTTAGGAATCGGGCATGTCGCCGCAGGTACGTAGGCTCTGTGAGTAGTTTTTCTTGGTGCTTCAGAGCTGGACTGCCGCAAGCTACCCTACTGCAAGAAGCGTAAAGACTGCTATCGTGAATCCCCTCTGCCAGTTTTACCTATTCCAGAAACCAGCGAGTTTATCACGCCCCCCTCTGACAGCTCCATCTCTCCATCCCTCCCTCCTCTTTCTCACATGCGGATCAACATGATTGCCTACCGCCTGGCCGCTCTGCCTTATTACACAATGCGCAGCCTATACGTATATAGGCTATCACAGACTCCTCGTTTAGGTCCCATCAAATTGGAGAAATGTTTACTATTGAAATTATAGGTAGTTCCGCTATCCTCTCTTCTTTTACATCTTGGAAATAGACACGTAGACGACGTCATGAAGGATTCAGTGTGGTGTCATGTTCACTAGACATGTCTGGGCATAAGTGGATCTGATAAACACAGAATGTTTTATAAAGTGAAGACTTACAGACTTATGTGGACCATTTAGGTAGTCAGATGTTTTTGTTATTTTTAACTGATGAGGTTGGGTCTATTGCCATGAGTTGCAGTGATCGCAGTCCCAGACTTGGGACGTCACAATACCTGTGAGTACAAACAATAGAGCTGGTACAGACAGCGATCTCGTGGTGCAACGCTACACCCTCCTCTCCAGTCTCCCAGTCTTCCCCTCTGGAGGGAGAGCCAGTCTGGGCCAAGACCACTGCTGTCTTCCTGTGCCAAGCCCTCTGCACCCCCCCCACCACCACCACCATCTGTCACACACACTCATTCACCTGGACCCCCCCAACACCACCCTCCCACCACCAAGTAGGTGCTTCCTGTAGGGGCTTCCTTTACAATAGGATCTCTCCTCCTCTATCATTTCAATACTCAATTCAGCTGAGTTCAATGGAACTAAAATAACCTGTGTAGCTCTAAGGATTTTCCTAAGACCATTACATTACTACTAAGCCAATAGGAGAGAAGACTGCAGGCTTGGTAGTGAGGATTGGAGACCCCTAACAATCCTAGTGTAATCAAATATTTGGGCTTATTGCATGACAAATATGCAAATCATATTTAAAGAGACAGATAGCAAACACAAACAAACTAGGCTAGACTGAAATTAAAACAAACTTTCTCTTTCACACTTCCCCATCCATATTTGTCCCTTAATTTGAATAAGCATTAGGAGAATTATTCATTCACAGCGTATCAAATACATCCTTTGCATATCAAACAAAAAAGTCTTTTTTAAGAAAGTGTTTCAATCTAATGTAGGTGAGCTTGTGTATCATTGACTGTGTCTTCCGTGTGTTTGTGGTATGTGAATAGCATTATCTAGCTACGTTCCTTTGGTAACAAGATTACAGTAATCTGCTGTATCTGTTGGGAGCCCAATACAGCTGACATGTTGAAATCACACAGAAGGACCCCATGAGTCACCAGGCTGGTCGGGGTGTCCATCTGTCTGCCTATGTGGAATAAAAGAAAAGCTCTATATGTGCCTTAGAGAGAGGGGAGAATTGGAGAGAGAAAATACGGAGGGCCCTAAAGGGAAAGATGGAGTGATATTGAAGGGAATTAGAAAGAGAGAGTGCTTCAGAGAGAGAGATGTCGGAGATAGACATATCCTTACAGGGAGAAGAGTAGAGATGGTCAGATATACCCAGTTAGAGAGAGGTATGCCTGAGGTCCAGACACAAACAGTCTTGGAGCCATATGTGTTAGATCAACACTATCTTTGCAAAATGTCCTTGAGCTGGAAGAGTGAGTTAACTAGTCCAAAAACATTTAGTCTCACACAAAATCACAGCCACATGCCTCTGAAAATACACACAATGCAGGTAGAGTGTTTACATAACGTCTTGGTACCAGAATGTGAGAGATGCATTCCATGTAGTCATTAGGATTGATCCTACCAGGGGGGCACAGAAATCTAACCCTTCCCTATAGGAAGCAGCCCCCAATAGCTGGTATAGATAAAGCCTTAATCATAAACAGATCCCAAGCAGGAGATGACCAGCAATCTCATTGAGAAGTAAATTAGTTTTCTCATTTGTGATAAACCTCTTCCGTACGGGAGTCCCCAGGTTCTCATATGTTAATGTGTGACCACACAGATGAATCATTGAGAGCTTAGCTCTAAAATATCTCCTTCAGCTCTGGCCTCTGCCTGGTTGTCTAGACACTCTGGGATAATCCCCAACTCCGGCCCCAAAGAAGGAGCTCCATGTGGGGGTTACTCTCCCTCAGTCTCCCCCTCTCCCTCCAGCAGCATTGGGTTACATCAGATCTGGGGGGACGTAAGAGGGAACACACATGGCACCATCTCTGTGTTTATAACAGAGCAGAACTCCATGGAGCTCCATCTAAGGCTTTGTAACTGAGACTATTATTGTATCACATCTGTTATTCTTCAGGGCCCGGGGTAATAGCTAGCACTTGCCTTATGATTAGACAAAGAAAAGTGAAACAGTAGATGACAAACCATTTTTAGCTGTTATGTGCTCTGGTTGTGTGTGTATGTGTGCATGTTTGTGAGGGTGCTTAAGACAGAGAGCTTCAGAGGGGGAAAGGCCTGTGCCGAGCCCAGTCTGTGTCAGTGTATGAGATTGAGGAGGGAAGAAAGAAAAATGTTTTGAAATGCACATGTTGTACCACTGTCTTTCACACTGTCAATCTGTTTACGAGTACAAAAAGACGTCAGCCATAACAATTAGAACCACATGGAGACATCCTCTCATACACATACACAAACACACGCGCTACTCATATAGTGCATACCACCACTGGTCTCTCTTAACCCCACATCCACATGTGCTCCCGCCCAGAGACAGGCAAACACACCCCTACTGCTGCACATCTGGCTTTGGACACAAGCACCTCTTTGTGCTGGGGCTCAAGGAGTCTGCCCCCTTGTGTTTGGGATTAGTATAGACCTTCCTGAGATAGGATATCAGGAGTTTCACTGAGGTTGTATTCCTTCAGCACAAACATGAATGCAGATATTACATGAAAAACATCTCTTGCGTAACACCATAGGGCTATTTTGGTATTTGTGAGCATGTTTGTGTGCATGCATGCTTGTGCACTGTAGAGATCCTGCTGAAAATGTTGCCGACACAGTTGGTTTGTGTCAGACACTTCCCTTCTAGCTCTTTTCTCCTCCTCTTGTCATCCTTTCTCCTGTTCCCCACTGCTATTTTTATCTTGTTCTTCCTCTGTGTGCCCTTAAGCAGGGCCCGGCCACAACTCAACTGGACTGAGGATGAAAGCTGACTCAGTCATTCATTAACACACATGGCTGCACAGCCTCCACAAATAAACACATTAATGTGAATGCCCCCCGCCCCCCATACACACAGAGAAATGCACAGATGCATGCGTGCATCCTCTGAACGCACCTGCTCACAGTATCTCTTTAACAGTAACAGCATGCCTATAAGTAGACGTGCTGTTACTGTTATTGGGTAATAAATATAATTAATATATTAGAATACTGTGTAACACAGGCATTCTCTCCCAGTGAGAGCTAGTTTCCTAGTAACCGTCACACAAGCACCCTCCCAGACACCAGCACTTATAGCTCAAAGCAGTGATGACAGATAACTGCAATCCCTACTATAAACAGACATGCTGACACAGCTGACTAATGCCTATAGATAAATGTACAGAGACTGTGCCACTCCACAGCTGCATGGACACAATTGGACAGATGCACAGAAATATACTGTAATCAGCTAGATAGTGTGCAGTGTGTACAGAACTACAGGGGCAAACTGTTGTTTTACAAGTACACACACTCAGACATCAACAATGCTCAGTACATCACACACATCGCCCAAAGGGCCAGTAAGTACTGCTTAACATGAGCTTAACAGAATGTCACATTTTGTTCATAAATAGAAAATTATATTTAAAGCAAAAGGCCAAGGAAATGTGATACTGTGTTGTATCTTTATCACCATCTAGAGGTCCCCTTTGAAACTGACAACACCATCACACTGGTAGAATACAATAAGTGAACTGATTGACTCGGAGGTAGAAAGTGCACAGCAGTATGATGCTTTGCTTTTGTGTAAAAGAAAGAATAAGAAAAGAGGGACATTGGTACATATGTTTTTATTTTCATTGTAAACATTATATGTAAAAAGTAAAAACGCAATGCTATGTAATCCATTACATATCAATTCATATCTAATACAGATTTGCAATTTTCTCAACAAATAAGACAATCTTGTAGTGATTTGGAACTTATGTTGTCTCCTAATTTATGTTGTGCAACATAGCGGTCAGGAGAATATTTAGATTTCATCTGCACATTTAAAGTAACCTTTAATCTAAACAGTTTCTGGGTGAGCGGGGAAAAAGAACCTGAGAAAGAGAACAAAGGCTGTCCACCCCACAGCTCTGCTGTTTAGAAGTAATGCTCAGAGCGTGGCAGAGAAACCAGCCCAACACAACACAGATCAACTTGAACCCTTCAACTCTGCTGACCTCACTTATCTGCCTCCTCCTTCTTTACCAATATCTTATTTTTTACTTTTCTGTCACAATTTATCCTGGTTTTCTTGTTTTTTCCAATATCAGATCTCTTCATCTTAGTCTTTAACTTGACCTCCTCATCCTCCTGCTTCAGAAAAGGCACTTCTTTCAGCTTCTGGAACTTTTTGAGATCAGCGCAGAACAAAACCTGAGATTGAGACAGTCAGGGTGTGAAATTCATGGTTCCCCTGCATGTTCAAAAAATTTTGTTCAGTTGTTTGCACACTTATACCACTCACTGAATGCGCCCAACCAGCATAAGGACCCCATAGCTGCCTGAAAAAATCCCCTGTGCAGAAACACAATCAGTTATTCAGTGATGACCTAGCAAAAAAAGCTGCTGATGTGAGAGGTTACTGGTACAGTATGAGGGAGGACTTGGACATGGTGGAAGACAATCTTCCACTCACTAAAGCCCACAGAGGAGTGAAGCTCAGGAGACTGCAGTCAGGCCTACGAGGCGTTTCTCACCAATGTCACGGTGGACCTTGTCGGTGAGGCTCTTCTGCCCACTGCCAGCAGCACAGTTGTAGTCCCGCCTTGCGATTTGCCACACGTGTGTGTCCACCGGCACGGCACATGCCTTGTCCAGGGACATCAGACACACACAGTCTGCCACCTACAGGGAGAAAGGATAGTCACACTTTTGCTAACCATCGAGAAAAAGAAAAGTAAACATAACATATTTAGTCAAACCAGTGGTAGAAACTCATGATCTTGTGTAGATGCTGACTGGCTGTACCTTGAGGCCGACCCCAGGCAGAGTGCGCAGTGCGTCACGGGCCTGCACGTACGGAGCCCTACGAAGACTCTCAAGCCACTGGGGCCCGTGTGTGTGCAGAATCTGCTGGGCACTCTGCTGCAGGTACCGGGCCCGATAGCCAAAACCTAGATCCCTCAGACACGCCTCTACACTGCTGTCTGTCAGTCCAAGCACAGAGGATTTTGGAGGTTGTTCAAGTAGAAATGCATCATCGGGTTTTCATTGCAATTCAACATGGAAAAGGGTCAATAATACAAACAGAAAGGTGAAAACGAAGAGAGAGAAATATGGCAAATGGAGGTATATTCCTAGTCCCCTTGGTGGTACCTGAGAGGGCTTGAAGCGAGGGGAAGTCGTGGTAGGTGGTTTGGTCCAGCTGGCACAGCGGGGTGCCCAGGGACTGACACAGCCTCTCCACCATGCCCTGGATACGGGAGATGTGGTTGTTGGAGGTGCAGATGAAGGAGAACAGACACTCGGTTGGATCCTGACGCAGCATACGCACACCTGGACACCCCACACAGGTCAGTTGTATACGCCTTCAGACACACGACCGTGCACACACACACTCATACATTCACTGGTCGATTCATACGGCCTACCTGTAAAGATGTTAGAGATGTGTTTGAAATGGGGGTCTGCTACTCCCCACTCCCTGTACAGATCTCCCAGCTTCACCTTCAACTGGAAGTAGTCTCTTAGCATCTCCTCCTCTTGACTATCCTGGTCCGGAGTCACAGGAACGGAGTCCTGCTCTTCCTTCTTTACCTCTGCTGCCTCCCCTTTCAACCTCTTCCCTGATTTACTGGATCCTGGAGCCGGCAAAGCCACTTTCCTCTTTCTCCCTCCCTCCTCTCCTCCTGCATGGCCTGGGATGGTGTAGGTGTGGTACCACAAAGCCTCGTCTGTCTGAGTGAGAGTCCACACTCGTCCCCCCATAATTCCAGTCCAGTGGCCCTCACCTGTCTCCCGCCAGCTGCAGGGGGTAAAGACATTTACAAACATGCATGTGCAAGACTAGAGGAATAGACCACTTGACTAATTCGATTTTAAAAGTTTACAGAGATTTAAATCAACGTAGCCAAGACGAGGGGGCTGAGAGGATGAAAAGGGCTCATGTGTCCCATAGTGTTCAGGTGTGGTGCGTGATACTACAGCAGGGGGTCAGTAACTCACCGGAAGGTTTGTCCACAGCCAAGGGTGAGGTCCAGCCTCAGCTCGGACCTCGCACAGGCCAGAGATCGCCAAGCCTTCTTGCCAGCTGAGAGTATCGCATGTTGCGACATCGTCGAGTCTGAAGATGGTCAGGCGTTAAATCACCACATTGCGTGTAGCCTAGAGAGGAGTGGAAAGTTACCTGAGATTGAAACGTAGAAAATTGACTGAACCCCAGTAAGGTTTACCGATGTTAACTCTGTAAATTAAGCAGTGACCAATAATAGTGTAGAATTCATTTGCATGTAGTTATCTTATGTTACATTTGTTTTAAATTGCAACAACGCGTTTACGCCTACCTGTATAATATGTGGGCCCGTTATGACTTTCACGGAGTTTGAAAGCTTGTTGGACAAACCAGATCATACCATTCGTTTTTTTAATTCATCAATGCAGCTCTTGAAACTGCAGGCCCAGCTTACTAAATGCTGCTCAAACTGACCAACAGCGCGCTATTTGCGCTTAGGATAAATTATCATAATATAGATCTTGATATTGCTCTTGTCTGGAATGTAGCTGATGCAACATACAACGATTTGGAGAAATCCCTCCCCATCTGATGTAAACACAGCCAACGATTGGCTTACTCAGATAGCGTAGGTTGACGACTCAAACCAACATCGTTATATGATTGGATGCTGCTTCCATATTGTGGTGTATGGTTGGTTCATATATTCTTCCATAAATAGACGAAGTTACATTCACCCCTTCAGTGAAAAGTGCCTGGTGCAGCGTGTCTACCGGTGTGCGGCTGGTAAAGATGGCGGATTCGTTGACACTTTTTACTTCTATTGGCCTGACAGAGCAAAAAGCGAAAGAGACTTTGAAAAATGAAGGTCTCAGTTCTATCCTAAAGGACGCTATTGCTCAGGTACGAACGAATAATGGGGGCCGTGTATAATGCTGTCTCGATATGCGACTGTCTCATGCCATATTAAATCTTACTGAACAGCAATCCGCAGTTAATGCTCTGAGTCAGGACTAGTGTCTGTTATCTGTTATTCCTCTAATTTAAATGTAATTTCAAACCTTATTTTCGGGGAATTACTTTGATCTGATCTCACGAAAAAGACTAGAGTAACCTCTTACGCTGCTTTCACTTTTACTTTGCACCTCTGAGTAATTTATTACCTCTACCAAAACTCATATAAACTGTCATCTTGACAGACTCTGCTGCTCTCTCTCTCTCTCTCTCTCTCTCTAGTTCACTCTTGTACTTCTATCAGGAGTGGTAAGGAACGTTTGTGGAAAACACGACATGGCTTTAGTATGACAATTATCACCACCAATGATTGACTGTTTTCCCATAGGCCCACCAGGTCCATGGGGCAGCAGGAGTGGACAAAGCCATGGGGACCTTGCTGTACACCATGGCTTCCCGCCTCAAAGATGTCAAACGCCTGACCTTCCTTGCAGAACACATTGCCCAACGGAAGATCAACACAGAGCTGCAGCTGGCAGGTACACTTAAGCTCCAGTTGTGTATTCTCATAGGAACTTGGGGGTACAGTAAATGAATTGGGCCAGTGTGAATTGACACACTGGATCAGTTGTTAAAATTATACTATACTGACACACTTGTTCCCTCTGCCTAGCTGCCCTGGACTTTGTGAAGAACCATCCCCAGGACCCAATCAACCAGAATGAGTTTGAGTCTGCCTGTGGCGTGGGAGTAGTTGTCACCCCAGAGCAGATCGAGGATGCGGTAAGGACTTCCCAGTCCCGTGTTATCCCAAATCTAATTCCAGACTTACAGTGAAGCTCCAAACATTGTATACTGCTGCTCCATTTTTTTATTTTATTAAAGCAATAGCAGCAAATATTGCGTTGACACTGGATGCCAAATCCTCTTAAGGTGGAGGTTGTGATCAAGAAGTACAAGGAAGAGCTGGTGATGGAGAGATACCGCTTCAACATGGGACTGCTTATGGGTAAGATGTCGGCCCTGTTTCAGCTCACACCCTCATCCTGGTTCTTGCTTGTCTGGGTCTCATGACATGTTCTTGTACAGGGGAGGCTCGTGCAGCTCTGAGGTGGGCCGATGGAAAGATCATCAAAAACGAGGTGGACATGCAGGTGAGGAAATACTATTAGTTTTTTTTGTCATAGAGAATGACTGTCCCAGTATTAATACTAATTCTGCATAGATCAAATGTATTAATATGTGTGGACCTCTGTGAAATGTGACCCTTGCCTTGCTGTTTCAGGTCCTACACCTCTTGGGCCCAAAAACCGAGGCTGACCTGGAGAAGAAACCCAAGGTAGCACCTCAAAACAAGACTATTACTAGTGGACACTATCAAATTAATTACATACCACACCCAATAACCCATAAGCCATTTATAATGTTATGTTTCAATGTGAAGTTTACAAAAGGTAACCAGTGATACTACCTTTGCAGGTCCAGAAGACCAAAGCCCCTGAGAGTGAGGCCAAGGTCAAGAAGGAGGACCTGGCAGTGAACGGTAAAAAATCAGGGCCAGACTAACGTCACACACAGATTTGGAACATTTACTGTATTCTGTATGGTCATGTCATGAGATCCTTAAAATGTGTTCCGGTAGGAGATGTGAAAGGAGAATGCAAATCATTGATGGAGCAGCTCAGAGGAGAGGCACTGAAGTTCCACAAGCCAGGTGTGATTGAGCCCCCAAACAAGCTGCCGCTCCTATCTACAGCATGCTATGTAGAGGTGGTTATTTCCTGTGTCTAGCATCTAACTGCTGACTCCTGTCCTTCAGGAGAGAACTATACGACGGAGGGTTATGTGGTCACTCCCAACACCATGAACCTGTTAAAGCAACATCTGGAGCTCACTGGTGGACAGGTAGGCAAGATGAAGCTTGATGAGTGTGATGGTTCAACTGGGATTGACATACTAGCCTTGAATGTAGGCATAACTATTTCACAATTCTGTTTCTTTTCTCCTGTCTGTCATTACAATCTTATAGATCCGCACTCGCTTCCCTCCCGAGCCCAATGGGATCCTTCACATCGGACACGCCAAAGCCATCAACTTCAATTTTGGCTACGCCAAGGTACAACCCCGTCTAACGGCACATGCCATTACACTGTACAGGTTCTTAGTGGTCTCCTCTGTCCTGTGGTCCTCATGGTCTGTTGCTCTCCCTCAAGGCCAACGATGGGATCTGCTTCCTGAGGTATGATGACACAAACCCTGAGAAGGAAGAGGAAAAGTACTTCACTGGCATCAGGGACATGGTGGAGTGGCTTGGTAAGTCAAGTCTTTCCACACCGGCCAGGATTGCAACATTGGCACAGCATCTGAAAAGCAATTGAGCATTTTAGAATGAGCTCTTGGTTGAGTTGCGTCTAAAAACACAAGTACTTAAAATGCCTGCACAAGTGTGTAACAGAGATGACACCCATACTGTATTACAATGACAGTGTGTGTCTTTTTATACCTTCCATCTCAGGTTATAAGCCCTATGCTGTTACTCATGCATCAGATAACTTCCAGCGCCTTTTTGACTTGGCAGTTGATCTTATTCGCAGGTGAGTAGAGTTCCAAAGGGATAGAACTATGTGTTTAAACTGTATCCTTACATTATCATGTCTCCTTTTCTTCCTAGGGGCCATGCCTATGTGTGTCACCAAAGGGGGGAGGAGCTGAAAGGCCATAACTCACCCCCATCTCCATGGCGAGACCGACCTTTTGAGGAGTCATTGGTTCTGTTTGAGAGGATGAGACGTGGCCTGTTTGCTGAGGGCGAGGCAACACTCCGGATGAAGATGGTCATGGAGGATGGCAAGCTGGACCCTGTGGCCTACAGAATCAAATACACAGCACACCATCGCACAGGAGACGCATGGTATGATACACACACTTTGTTTTTCTTTCCTAATGGGGCCTGGCCTCTCCTAATGGGGCCCTGCAAAAGGGCCCCACAAGGTCATGTTTTTTCATGCATCACTACACTTGTGAGGACATTTGATCCCCACAAGGGTGGCTAAACAAGACCACACACACACAGTCTGTTGGGACTCAACTCTGCTTCCTCTCTGTTTAGGTGCATCTACCCCACCTATGATTACACCCACTGCCTGTGTGACTCAATTGAGGATATCACACACTCACTCTGCACCAAAGAGTTCCAGGCCAGGTATTGTGTGTGTGTGTGTGTGTGTGGTAGTTGTATCTGGTTGGCGTGTATTTTAAATCTGTTTCAATTAAATAAATGTATGTATTTGTTTCCCAGACGATCATCATATTTCTGGCTATGCAATGCCCTGGATGTGTACTGTCCTGTGCAGTGGGAGTATGGACGTCTGAACCTCACCTACACTGTCGTCTCCAAGAGGAAGATAATCAAACTGGTGGAGACAGGCAAAGTCAGGTCAGAACTACAGTACCCATAACACCTCTATACATGGTGATGTTGGGGCAGTGTGTGGAGGGAAGAGATGCTGGGTTAATGTGGATAGGTGGGAGTACATGCATTAACTGGTGAGGTTGTGTTTTCGCAGGGATTGGGATGACCCTCGACTCTTCACGTTGACTGCGTTGAGGAGGAGGGGCTTCCCAGCTGAGGCCATCAACAACTTCTGTGCAAGGGTAAGAAATGTAGATGGACGTATGGAGAGGAAATAAGGGATCTTATTGTATAACCGTTAGTATGTTGCTTTAGGTAAAATTGTCTGCCAAATGAATAAAATGATGTAAAATGACAGGGCTGTATGGGCTTCAGGGGAGGAAGGTTTTATTAGTGAGTGACTGATTTATTTATAGGTGGGTGTGACAGTTGCTCAGGCAACGATAGAGCCCCACCTTCTGGAGTCCTGTGTGAGGGAGGTGCTGAATGACAAAGCCCCTCGCGCCATGGCTGTCTTGGAGCCGCTCAAAGTCACCATCACCAACCTACCTGATGACACACAGGTGTGTACAGGCACCCACATACACATTTTATTTTGGATATCGTTCACGCAGAGATACATCTTTCCGTTTGCTTTCCTTTTTTTTCTCTTCCAGATGGATGTGCATGTACCAGACTTCCCAGCCAACGAAGCCATGGGCAGCCATGTGGTTCCCTTCACTCGCACCATCTTCATCGAACAAAGTGACTTCAGAGAGGTCTGTGTGTGAACAGTGACTTCCCAGATTTTCTTAGTATTGTGTGTGTGTGTGTGTGTGTGTGTGTGGACCTGACGTTCTCTCTCTGCAGGTGATGGAGAAGGGCTACAAGCGTCTGACCCCAGATCAGCCTGTGGGTTTGAGGCATGCCGGGTATGTTGTCTCTGTGCAGCGGGTCATCAAGGTAGGATATCACTGAGGCTGCATCTGCACTACTACCTAATAGACACATGACAATGACTAACCCTAACACGGTCCATATTTCTAATATGCTATACTAGCTTCCTAACCCAAACAGTATCTCTCCATGTCCACCTGTCCTGTCTGTCTCTCAGGACTCTGAAGGTAAGGTGGTGGAGCTGGAAGTGACTTGCTGCAGCTCCTCTGAGGCTCCAGAAAAGCCCAAGGCTTTCATCCAGTGGGTCAGCAAGCCTCTAAAGTGTGAAGTGCGCCTCTATGAAAGACTGTAAGTGACAGAAGTGTCCGCATGTTTGATTGTTGCCCCCAAAAAATGCTTGTATTGCAAGCCAAGCGATTACAGCTGTGTAGTGGAGCTTCTGTGAATTTATTTTGGTTGCCTCCAGATTCCTCCACAAAAATCCTGAAGACTCGTCCGAGGTGCCTGGGGGCTTTCTGAGCGACATTAACCTTGTAAGCATGTTATAAGTACTTAAATTGATCCCATGTACAAGATATAATCATGTCTAACATGTTTGTTTATTTCCATTAGAATTCCTTGCAGGTGATTGACAGTGCCTTAGTGGACAGTTCAGTGAGAGGAGCGAAAGTCTTCGATAAGTTCCAGTTTGAGAGAGTGGGTTATTTCTCCCTGGACTCTGACAGCACTGCAGACAAGGTACAGCCAGTTGACATTACACAGACAATGGACACTATTGGTACTAGGCACTCCACAACATTCTAATGTGTCCATTTGTTAAAAACTTGTATGTATATTAACTTGAGTCTCCAACTCCCTACAGCTCGTCTTCAACAGAACGGTTACCCTCAAAGAGGATCCTGGGAAGATCTAAGGACAGCCCAGGATCAAGCTGTACCATCTACCCTTGAGCCCTTCAAAATATTTTGAATGTGTGTTTGAGAGGCTTCTTTCACAGTGGAGACTCAGTGCAGGCTTCAGCATTATCTCACCAGTAAACTCTCCTAACAGAGTTCTAAACATCAGCAGTGACAACCCCTCTTTATTTCTGTCTTTACTAAGACAAACATGTTCATATGATCATAAACCTTGGCAGAAAACAAGGGCCTTACAGCAACATTTTTATTGAGCTTCATAGTCCGTATTGATGTCACACAAAAAGATGAGCTGACATGCAGTGTCTGGTTTTCTTACTGAGGCATGGTGTTTTACCTTCTTCCAGCACCCACATGTGGTTGTGTTTTTGTTACCTTGGAAAGGTGGCACAATTTTGAGAAGAAACCATGAATAAAAAATTTAAGTATATAATGTTTCTGTCTCCCTGCAATCATCTGTGATCTGAAGTCGTAACCAGCATTAGGTAATCAAAACATCCAGTGTGAAAGGTGATTGGGCTGAATAAATGAACCCATGCATACTTCAACTGTTTTAAAGACAGTGAAGAAATGCCAAAGGTATTTCTTTAACTTTTACATTTGAACCTGTGTGAAATGCGTGGGAATTAACCTTTTCCAACCCAGATCATTTCTAGTAACACCAGTTGGTTGTACCAAACGTAACATCTCACGAAGTCTACCTTAATCCGACTACAGTGCATGAAACCTACGATCTATAAAACACGTCTCGTTTTTTTAAGGTACACCGAAATGGATATAATTCTTAAAATAATATAACTCGTACACTAGCGGGCGGATATAATTTGTATGCATGATCACTTTAAGGAGGCCATACTTCTCGCGGTATATTAAATACGTACTCGCGCGTTAGCGTTACGCCAACCCTGAATGTGAGCTGATTGGCTGAAATACTGCTGTTGTAAGATGGCGCCCATCGAAATCTGAGTGGTATTCATAAAAAACAACAACTATAGGGACATACAGAAACGTTGGATAAACAAAGCGTTGTTCAATAATACGGTGTAATTTTATTTATTGTGATAAGAACCAAGTTCGGACTTAGTGGAGTGTTCTTGGCCCCACTAAAAGGAGCTGGACTGGTCTGCCAGGCCAGAGAAAGAGAGAGGTAAGACAGGGAGTGGAGCGGAGCAAAGCGCTGCAAATATAGAATTAGCTAGCAATATACTGTATGAGCTAGCTATCTTAGCTTGTTAGCTGTCTTTTTAATTGAATGTTTATATTAGGCACCACTTTCTGTAAAAGCGTTACTTGTGTTTATTATTGTTGACATTGTGATGGCAGTATAACATTGATAGGCAGGGAGTTAGCTACGGCTAGCTTGTGAGACTTCCATACTATTCTGTTATGCTGCAGTTCGCACGCGGCAACAAAGTCGCTAAATAGCTAATCGAATCGGCTCTCCCAGCTTCTGTTGATGCAATGACTGTAGAATTAACCTGTTCACACTGTCATTTGTCAAATATTCCTTACACTCTTGTGTGTTCGCTTGTGCCTTGCTCTGTGGCCTCACAGCAAGAAGATCTTGGGTTCAATTCCCGGTTGGGGCACCGTTCGGTGCTCCAGTCGGCCATCCCCGAGAGTTTGCTTGGCATCCCCGTGCTCACGTGGGTTTCCTCCCCAAATGCTCCCAATATAGGAATATACAGAACAGATAGCTCTGCTTTCCATGCCCCTGGCCAACACATGAGGTGAGCAATTGGACTTGTCACCTTGATGTGGCTGACCCCTGCTCCTGACTGCCCTCGGAGGAAGGACAGCAGGATGGGAAACGGCAGAGAACTAGTTTCAGAGGCGGGCACTCCCTCTCTGTGTGTGTGTGTGTGTACTATGTGCTGCCACTCCCTGCACCCCTGTGTGTTGTGCTGATAGACACGTTTCTTCTCCTCTTCTTCTTCATCCATTAATAAAACATTTACTTTAACCAAAACCGGCCTCATTCCATCCATAGGAATTATTTGGTCAGTTGTGGTTCCTCATGGATGGCTCCGGCTCTTTTGAGGAGCTGGTGAGGCTGAAGGCTCGCAGTGTTCCCCAGCACCGCATGAAGGAGTTCCTAGAGTCCCTGGCCAACAAGGGCCCGGACGCTCTGCAGGAGTTCAGTCAACAAGGTGACGATACGTCAACCACCACCACCACTATGGTGTACCAGCCAGACACCAACTGCATCTACACAGACAGCACCGAGGTGGCTGGGTCCCTGCTGGAGCTGGCCTGCCCGGTAAGACTTGAGAGAGAGAAACAACCGGAAGGAACAACTAATGCATTGAAGAATTATTTGTATGACAAGCGTCGTCTAAAACAAGCCTCTCCTGTCCCCCGCCATGTTGTCTAGGTGCAGGTGCAGGTTCAGCCGTCCCCACAGCAACAGCAGGTCCAGGTGTCGACGGGTCAACAACAAGTGATGTCGACAGAGCTGTCTCCTCAGCTTGCAGCCGCCGTGCACCAGGTAGCGGCAGAGCAACAGATTGTACAGGTGAGGAGGGTGTCATCATCAGGGTCCCCTAATCACTCCTCTTAAGCCTTTTGTCTGCTCGTCCTAGTTGACTTTTTCTTTGTCATACTCGTAGTAATACTCTCAGTATTTGTCAATTTACATTATCTGTACAATATTTTTTTTTCCGATAAAGCAGAACTCCCTCAGGAGTCACGAAGGCTTAGCAGTGCCTCTCTCTCCCCCTCCAGGTGCAGATGGTGGGGCAGCAGCAGGGGCAGATGGTGGGGCAGGTCCTGCAGGTGCCGTCTGGCTCCCATCAGCAGCTCCAGGGGGTCACCACAGCACAGCTAATACAGTCTGGGGACCTCACAGAGGAACAGCAGCAACAGGTACACTACGAAAGCACACACGCTATACCACCAGTTACATGTTGACATAGTTAACAGATTGTTTAGGTACAGTTCTATGGGCATATATGAAGCCCTCTGTGATATTGCTTGGATAGAGGGCTATACAAATACGATTCGATTATTGCTGTTTCTTAGACTCTCCCGTCTTTGTGTGTCTCAGTTGCATGCCCAGTTGGTGGCAGCTATGGCAGGAGGTCAGCAGATCCAGATCCAGACTGTAGGAGCCCTGTCCCCCAGCCAGCAGCAGCAGACAGGGGATGCTGCAGAGCGCAGGGTGCTGGGGACCACCATTACCACCTCCCCAGGAGCAGGGGTCCTCCAGCCAGCCAAGAAGCGCAAGGTGGACATGCCCATCACCGTGTCCTATGCCCTGCCTCAGGGCCAGCAGGTGGCCACAGTGCTGGCCATCCCCCAAGGGCAGCAGCAGAGCTACCTGTCCTTGCGGCCAGACCTGCTGACGGTAGACAGCACCCACCTGTACAGCGCCACGGGAACCATCACCAGCCCCACCGGAGAGACCTGGACCATCCCTGTCTACTCTGCCCCTGCTGGGGGCCGCGAGCAGGGCGTGACCCACATCGCCATCCCCCAGGACGCCTACAGCACTGTGCAGGTGGCTGGGACTAACACGACAACAATGACTATGTCAGCACAGGTAGATAATGACAAGCTGAAAACGGCTCAGGCGGTGGCCACCATGACAGGGTCTGGGGGGATGGGCTGTCAGGAGGAGGTGGTGCAGACCCTGTCAGCCAACACGCTGTTCCCTGCCCAGCTGATGAACGGGAACATCCACATCCCGGTGGCTGTGCAGTACCCCAACAGTACCCAGTCGCTCATCTGGGACCCCCAGCAGCAGGTGCTGCACACCCAGGAGGTGACTGGGCACGGGGGCCACCTGGAGGTGGATGGGCAGGGCCAGGTACAAGTGCAAACAGAGCTGCTGCTGCCCGCCTCCCTGAAGCCCGAGGAGGGCCTGGAGGTGTGGAAGATCTGGGCTCAAAGGAAGAACGCCGAGCTGGAGAAGGGCGACAGCACCAAGCTGGCTCCTATTGGACGTGAGGACACAACAGACACGAGCTGGTTAACTCGCCCTCCACTCCTCAGGCTGCATTTGACTGGTCGCTTCTTGTCTGTCTCTCCGTCTGGATACAGGTCGCCAGGCTCTGCGTTTCCAGGAGGACCTGGTGTCGAGTGCGGTGGCGGAGCTGTGCATGGCTCTGTCTCTGATGACCCAGGAGGCCCGGGGCATGGAGGGGGAGACGTACGAGGCCGACGTGCTCTTCTACGTGTTCCTCTGCATACAGAAGGTAGGACGCACGCACACGCACTCATGCAAACACGCCATCGGAATCCATTTTCATTCCCTTCTAACAAAACTCTCTCTTTCACCCCCTCATCTCTCTCTTTCTCTTCGTAGTATCTGTGTGATAATGGCCGTGTGGATGATGTGTTCTCTGATACCTACTACACTCGCTTCTCTCAGAGTCTACATCGGATACTAGAGCCGTGGACACCCTCTGTCCATCCACTGGGTAAACGCTCAGGCTTTCACTCTGCAGTGGGCTTCACCCGGCCACCCTACCCTGTGTACGAGGTGTCACCCTCTCCGAGACTGACCCCTGTCGTCCTGCCTCAGGTTACATCATCCCCAGCCACGTGACCGAGGAGATGCTGTGGGAGTCCAAGCAGCTGGGCGCTCACTCCCCCTCGACGCTGCTGACGACGCTCATGTTCTTCAACACCAAGTAAGGGGCCCCGCACACAGAGACGCGCCACAGAGACATGTCCGTGCTGCGTGTGCCTGTGTGACCGTCCCTCTGGCCTGCAGGTACTTCCAGATGAAGACGGTGGAGCAGCACATGAAGCTCGCCTTCTCCATGGTACTGAGACACACCAGGAAGAGCCCCAGCAACCCCAAAGACAAGAGCACCTGCATCCGCTACCTGAAGGCCCCGGGCCTGCACATAGGACAGAAAGGTGAGCGCTCACCCCTCCCCACGGCGGAGGAGTCGGGGTGACAATTTGGGGCTATATCAGTGACCTATGCACTTTTGTAAAGCTCTCTCATGGAAGTCGCTTTGGATAAAAGCGTCTGCTAAATGAATACATGTAAATGTAATGCTGTCACACGCCCCTACATGTTCTCTTCATTCCGTCTTGACGTCCCTCTTGATGTCCTCCTAGTGACGGATGACATGTACGTGGAGCAGCTGGAGGACCCTGAGAACCCTCTGCGCTGTCCCATCAAGCTGTACGACTTCTACCTGTTTAAGTGGTGAGTGTACGGAACAGGGAGCGGATGGGGACAATAATATAGGCTTGTATACGTTCTTGAAAGAGTAGAATGTTTGAATGGGTTGCATGCCTTCATTTCTCTCTGTCCTCTGTCTGTCAGTCCACAGAGTGCCAGAGGTCGCAATGACACTTTCTACCTGACCCCTGAACCTGTGGTGGCACCCAACAGCCCACTCTGGTACTCTGCTCAGCCAATCACAAAAAACCAGATTGAGCTTGTCCTCACTCGCATCCTCGTCATAAGGGAAATCCAAGAATCCATCACCATGTCAACAGTGGACTTACAGTAGCTGGACCGGAGGAGGAGAAGAATTCATGTGGGTCTTGTCCTCCTCTTGCTAAAATGGACCTTGGTTCACACATCCTTCATGCTCCTGTTCGATGACCTCCAAGAGTTTCCCTTTGTACCCTGTTCAGATGGTATGCATATGCTTATAATGTTCACAGTTATGTATACACATCGGGGCGTACAGACTTCACACTAAACCACCATACACAGACGACACACATCCTTACGCCTTAGAGAGCCATTCTCTCATAACCCTACCATCCTGTCTTTTTGCCAAAGTAAATGGTTATTTGTTGTCTTTGTTGGACTCGGAGCGTTAATGAAGATGTTATCAGAATAGCAACATTCTGAAGACACTGTATATTCTCAGATATTTGTAAACACTTTTTTTGTAAAGTTCTCATGATTTCAACTGAGGTGGAAAACTGATCTGTCCCCAGTATTATTTCATTTGTCTGTTTTGTGTCACTGCAAATCATCCTGTAACTGCTGTCCTGCCTTCCATATTCTCTTCTAGTTCCTTTTCCCTTCTCTCAGTGGGTTGTTCTGGATTACATCGATGTGTGGATACATAAAACTCAGAGTATGTTCAGAGAGGTTGATTTTTTCTTATTCTGCTGTGGTTATAGCACCTCCTACAGGAGTGACTCATATTAGGCAGGGAATGATTGACTCACGGACCTAGCCAGCTGCCTCTAGGATGGCGTCTGGCCTTGGGAGTGGCAGGAGAAGCAGGCAGGTGAGGGGAGGAACTGCTGTTATGACCTCCTTGCCCCCTCTTCAACTCAAGGATTCAACTGGGGAGAGAGGTGCATCCCATCTTCAACATTATTTATTTTTTACTAAAAACTTGAAGGGAGAGACATTTGGCCTGTGTGGGTTTATTATTCTCATGGCTCTTCCTTGAACTAGGCTATAAGCAATGTCAATGTAAGGTAACTGGTGTTGCCAGTGTTTTTGAACATGAACGTTTGTACAGCCACTGTACTGCCTATGTGCCTGTCCTCTTATGCGTCTTTCTTGCGTGCCAGTGGCGATGAGTACATGTTTGAATAAGCAGGCTTGGACAGATGTGCATAATATATAATACTTATTATACAAAATATATGAAGTTGAACAAACACTCACTTTTTCAAACACATCAGAGGCATCCACAATAAGTACCACACACTGACAACCATCGTGAATACGTTTCCATGCAATTTTAAACATACTGGGCATGAAGAGGGTAATTTAGCTCTAGTGCTATTCAGAAATCCTACTTTGGAACCATTGTTTGTTCAACATAACACGGAACGTTTTGGAATAAAACTGATATTCCCACGTTTCTCATTCTTGGCAATCCAGTGTGGTGGATCAGGAAGAACTGGGTGAGCAGGTTCTCTCCCTCAGGGCCTGAGCCAGGGAACAGTTTGTAATACTGCTGCAGTCTCTATTGTCTCTCATGACACACAGGAAGGTGTTGCCCCTCAGCCAAGTCCTCTGTTATTCAACGGCACGCAGTACTCTACATACACATCCCCAATGTGTGTGTTCATTAATGTCAAACAGAGAGCAGATTAAGGTGTAATGAGGGAGGTGTGAATTGTGTGTGAGGTCTGATGGGTGTCTGTGTGGAAACACCCTTCATTATTTGTGGGAGTGTAGATTGGTCGTCATTGAGGAGGGCAACAGTCTTCTCAGCAGGTTGTGCATGGTGCTCTGTGTTGGGGCAGGGTGAGGTGCGTTTGGCTCCCAGTTCCCTCTCTGCCTCAACCTGTGACCATGACGCGAGCGCACCGAGGAGCTGTGAGGGCGTTCCTGGGCCCGCACAGCAGGGACAGGAACACTCCGTCTCTGATGAACACTGCTGAGAAGGAGGGGAGGACAGTCATTTGGCCTATCATAGGAAAACTAACTACTGGAAGTTACCGTGGTTTCATTGTGTTAAATCAATAAAGCTCTTGTGTATTTTGGTGTATGTTATAACCTGTTAAGTCCTGTAGTTCTTACACTCAACCAATGCAGCAGACACTGATGAACGAATATATATTGCTCCTGTATGTGAAAGAAATATTTAATGAAACATTCCTGGACCGCAGCATATCTGTGATTTTTTTGGGCTACGTAGCATGATAGGCAACATACTTTCAACTACAGATGGAAGAGGTTTATGAAAGCACCAGATAGAGTGGAGAGATTAGTAAATGTTTATAAAGGAGTTGTAGTACCTTGTTATTTTTGTGTAAGAAATTCTATTGAAGTTCTATTTAACTTTGCTAATGGTCTCTGTATATCTCCCAAAGTGCATTGTGGGTGGTGATGCACTGACCAGATTCTGGACCATCAAGACCCGGTGTTTCCTCAGGTCCTCCACAGCTGCCCGTACGTCAGGCTTGATCCCTCCCACACACAGCTGCAGCAACCAGAGTAGCGACACAAACGTTCCCGACCGGCCCACACCTGCGCTGATAGACATGCACAGGGACCAAATGAGCTACTTTGGATACAGACATAGAATGCCAGTAAGTTGTGTGTCTGAGTAAACGTGGTTGGGATGAGGGAGGGATGAAAAGACCAGTTCAGACCTGCAGTGCACCACAGCTGGCCCCAGACGTGGCAAGGCGTCGAGATGCTGCCGCACGTGCTCAGTGAAGACACAGAGAGAAGAGGCATCTTTGGGCACCCCATGATCCGGCCAGACAGGATAGTAATAGTGTGTGATTACCCGCTCTGCTGGACAGCCCCACTTCAGCACCACACACACACACGTACACACATGCAATTAACATCACACTGTTAGATCTCCTTCCTGTTGTTTTAATCTGACAAATATGATGTAGCTGGGACTCACATGTCGCAGGCGAATGGTGGTGATAAAATAATCTGGACCGCGTTTACGTTCCAATGTGCTCACTTGGAATAATCCAAAACAGGCTGTCCCTTGCTCCAGAGGCCAGTACTGGTCACACAACACCTGAGGAGACCCAAAAACACATACATTATGGGCTGAATGAACAGAAATACTGTTAATGCAGGTAAACCACTACAATGGAAAAGCCTTTTTGACACTGATACAAAATCTTACCACGCTGTTATGTTTTAGAGCAGTCACCATGACGATTACTCTGACGTTTTGCTCCCACACCATCCTCCAGAAATCAGCTATGGTGTTACACAAAGGCCCCTGGGTACAGACAAAGTCTCTCTCCGAACATCCACCCTGCGAGAGGCACATGTGGAGTGGCCATGTAGACAGGTTGATAGAAACAACCAGATCATTCATAGAGTAGGAAGAACTGAGTAATTACTTACAGGGACAAAACTAGCATTGATATAATCGGAGTGCTGGGAATCTTGAAGTGACAGCCTCACCCGGCAGTGGTCATCTGCAACCCGATGAGATCAGGGAATGGCATTCATACAGAATATGCTTTTTGTGGAGTTGCTGATGGCATTTTCTTAATCATTATGTATCTACACACTGAGGAGGTATAGGCTAAGGTGTGGGGATGTTTGTGTTTATGCTGTGTCAATTATTACTATAGGCTCTAATTACAAGGCAATATGGCAGGGTATCTGTTCTTCTCTCTGTTGGCCTCCAGATCTCCTGTCCTGGTAGGGAACTCTTTCCCAACATCATTGAGTGACTTCAGAAAAGAACACAGAAAACAATTGATTAAAAACACTGCAAGAAGATTGTGGATTTGAAGGGAGTCTGGCACTGTTGGATACACTCTTGAGCTTTACCTCAAACTCCTGCCTAAAGCCATTGTTGTTACTGGCAGCAAGTGACTGACAGCGCAGTTGTAGTTCCTGGTAGACCTGCGAAGATATTCTCGACCTGCAGAACAACATTGACATGTGCTTTAAAGGTGAGCTACTGTACTTTGCAAAAAAAAACACAGGCAGGATTTTCTCATACAATTTTAGAGATAGAAGTCAAGGAAGTTACCTCATTCTGCGTTAGGAAAGTATAGTTTAACTTGAGTCCCCAACGGGACCAAGAAAAGAAGATGGCGTTATGATCTCAGAGTAGACATGTGACCAGACAACAGGAACCCAACACACTGGTGAGGTTGATCCTCTATGCTGTTCCTATGGTAGAAAGGAAAAACGTGTTTTTGTGTGTTAAACCTAGAATATCTCACATCTAGCTGGTCCCAACAAGTTTCCCTGCCTCGTCCCATCCCCCAACAGGTAAATAGGAATTTGAGACTGAAAGATCGTTTCACATTAAACACACAAATAACCCTTTAAATGGGTGTTCTGATGGAGGGGGGGTGGGAGTATGCTATAGAAAGAGCAAAACAGTTTCACATATTAGCTGGTCAACAGAAACACAGTAAAATGTACATTCCTTCAATATTTGCTTCTAGAGCTTCTGTCCCATTTAACATAAAATATTGAAATACACACCATCACCAACTTACATTCTAAAACACATTACTAAACAATTGCTAAAGAAGGTTAAATGCTTTGACACCAATAGATAAAAGCAGTCCCAACACAAAACAGCAAAAGTACAGCAGAACTGAGCCAGTGTTTTACCTTCCTAAATGTCCCTGCTCCAAGAGCAGAGGCAACGTGGGGACTCCTGAGAAAGAATCATGGAATAAGAAGAATTTATACAAATGCAGGTTTTACTGGGGTTTCCAATTCCGATTCTGCCTTCAGATCTTCAATTCTGCCTTCAGGTCTTGTCCCTCTTCCTTCGGTCCTCCCCGTCTGTCTAGTGGCTGAGGTAGAAAGGTGGGTGGATACACCTTTTTTTAAACTGGTATCTGCCTACATAAACCAGTTATGATTTAAGCTTTGCTTATGGCTTTCAGGTAGTTTGTTACATCTATTTGCAATATAACATAACTGCATATAGCATATAGAAAAACTGTATAAAAAATAAATTCCCCTGAGATAAAGGATCTATGAAAGCTTCTTTGTTGTTGTTGCAATAATTGTTGTATCACTGTTAACTTTTTCAATGTATCCGAGCACAAACCCCAGCGCAGGAAACCAAGAACCAGAGTAATTTGGAAATGTAATCCAGGTCATGAAAATCAAATGATTTAATAACTGACTGTGATAAGTGATTTGGTATAGTTTTGGAAGCCAGGACTGAAGCAAATCCACGGTGAAAGCCTGTTATGTAGAACTATGGTAATTACAAAAGTTTCCTAACCACACAATCCCTGTAGTTTGCCCTGAAGTGGGTATGAAGTATTTATCTTCTGCTGCTTATAACACTCTTATTTGAAATAAACTGAAACATCATCAAACATCCGAGGGGAGTCTGTATCATGATGCATTTGCGCCATCATCTGGCCACCGCGTCACCGTACATTTTCTAAAGGTGTGGAACGTGACAGGAAGGCTTGTCGAGCGAAGGTCGCGCAGGTGAAGAGAAGAGGAGGGGGGGGGGAAGGATTCCGCTTACTATTGATCTTACCTGAACTACTTATTAGTTTGAAATGCAATACTGAACTGCCGCACTAGGCATGTGAGTAAGCCCTTGGCCTCAGAATGTCTGACATGCTTTCCGCATTTGACCAAAAAAGAATACTGAGATCTGAATGCTACACCACTGGCGCAAACCACGCTTTCGAAAGATTATTTTGATTATCTAAACAAAACTGTAACTGCACAGTGGCGAAATCGAAAGTATGGTGACGTTTTTACTGGATTAAAAGTAACAATGTCACGAAATTCATAGGGCTGAAAAACACTTCCTGGTGTCGTAGCCATACAAAGATAGCCATACGTTTACTGATTTGAAGTTATAATTTGATGTTTTAAACAATATAAATGGATTTACGACCACACGATCCGCTAAGGAAGGTAAGAACATGATGTATCTCCATTGTTTGTCATTTGGCGGAATTATATCCTGCAATATGGTTGGAGACTTTAGGCTACTGTTCGATAACTTCAGGTGTTCCGAGTACAAATAGTTATTGAGACATTGCTCTGTAAAAATGTAGTTTTATCATGTACACTATCATTATGTTGCGTTTCAGCGCTTCCAATTCTTTTTTCAGTGTCCCATGTTAAGGCACAGAGACCGCAACCAGAAGTCAGTGGATCACAGGCTGGATGAGGGTCACAGCAAACGAGCTCCTCAGGTAGGCCTACTTCTAGTTATCTGCTCTCAGGATGTTGTAGGCTACACTCAGCACACACTGGTAGCCTAATTCACAAATCTGCAGGGTTTCTTTAGTCACTTAAGTGAAGTAAAGCACTTGAAATAAGTATTTTTTGAAGGAGTCTTTTTTTCTAAAAGGTTCAACATTTTCTGTGGGAAGACTTTGCATGTCCCATTGAACATTTTGTTGATAGCGCTTTGCATCATCCACATTGCATAGTTAGTTTAGTACAATATTTGTCACCTTGTTTTTATTGCAGTCTTTTTGGTGAGTACAACATTCATTGTGTATTTTTAGCCATGTTCTTGTATTCTCAGGATAAGAGAAGTCCCTTCAGACGGGTGAGAAGTCCATCCAGACCCAGAATCTCTAGTTCCTTCAGACCCAGGTTTGGGGGATTATACCGGCCTCGGTAAGACCTGATTGGCTTTTGGAGTGAAGATCAAATCAAAATGTATTTGTATAGCCCTTTTTACACGCAAGCATGTCACAGAGGGCTTCACATACGCCCATAGAACTGCCCCTCAACCAACCTAAACTCTCAAGGAAGACTTTCTGATATAACATATAACAGTAAAGAAATCTTTACTGTTATATGTTATGTTCTGAGCTTGATTCAGATGACAAACTACGCTGTATCTATGGGTCTGGTTCTGTGTCTACAAATATCTTGTGTTTTGAGGAGATATGTTCTTTTTATTGTACAGTTTCATTCGGGATGAGCATGTGTTCCGGAAGCCTAACTTCAGCTTCGGGTTCCAGAGGTACAACCATTTCACCCCCCGGCCACAGTACTCCTGGAGGGACCAACCCAGGCCCTCAGCGTCAACTCTGCCCCCCAGCCGCCAGAACATTAGCAAGCAGCGAATTGCAAACAGCAGCTCTCCAGCAACATCTAAAGAACACTCCAGTACGTCTCTCTTTACTGGATTGTTGGGAGAATCATTTGTCTGTAGAATACAAACTTGTATGTTGGACCTCAGAAGTGAATTGTGAAATCCGTGTACCTATTGGAAAATTCATTTGATGTTCAGATTCGAGCACAACCCTATTCTTAAAGTTGAAATTAAATTTAAATCATCATTGGCACTGGGTCTCACAACAAGACAAACAGCATTACATACAATTCTACAAAGACACTGGTAACTTTAGGGTTCGTTGACTAGGATGAAGCTGTTGAACACAACCCTGTTCCTTTAGTCTCTTCTCATCTTGTGACCCTTAGATGGCAGTGTTATCAAGAAATGATCAATTGAAGCTATTTGCATTGCAGCTATGCAATCTGTACGTGGTGAATTTACGCACCTCATCATCACTTCTGGTGGCGATGCCACCTGGCACTATGTAACACAGGCCACTAATACTTATAATGTAACACAATGATGCCATTATGCAACTGATAGTAAATCCATTATACTGCCAGTGATATATCCGTCAGCATAGAGGCTCAGCTCTGGATCACCTGTGCCAGTGATAATGTTAGAAATGTGTCATGTTAATGGTAATATGTTAATGAAGTGCTAGCATCATTGTAAACAAATAGAGGATGTCAGATATTCCAAGCTGTGTCTCTATAGCGAGAAATTCATTTGTGTTGTGGTTTCATAGAACCTTTTTCACTGACTTTTTGACTGTAGGTTTTGATGAATGTGTACAGCTGGGTGTAGAGGCCATATCTTTCATCTCTTTGATGTTGTGTTTGAGATGTATCTCAATCCTGTGCCATGGTGATATATCTGTGATCTCCCTTCCATCTCAGTCAGCTGCTCTGGCTCTGCACAGCCTGCAGTACTGTGGAGGTGTGTACGTGTGTGCATGTGTGTTGTGTGTGAAGAACAGGTTTCTCTATGTGCCTGAGAGATGCGCTATAATGGTGACTCATCGGTGTGGTGTTGTATGTGTGTGTGAGAGAAAGAGCGAGAGAAAGAAAAAGAGTGAAAGCAAGGGGTAAGAGAGAGAGAGAGAGAAGGACTGGGCTTAGAGCCAGCTGTATATAATGAGCCATAACAAAGCTATCGCCTCACATAGGAACACCGCAGTCAAGTGTTGCGAGGCAGATTTCTCAAATCACACCCAATGGATTCTGCTTAAAGAAACATTAATTTTAGCCCCTGCTGCCTGCAGACAATAACTATCTCTATGACAGAAGAAATATGCCAGGAAAATGGAGAGGAGAGGTCTTGGGAAAATGTTATCAAAGAGAATGCCATGTTGGCTCCTCCCTGAAAACCTCCAGTGGTCTCAGCGTTATCAATGGAAGATATTAGACCAACTACTAGTGCTGTGTACAGATTGAGTCTGTGTTTCTCACAGGACAGTAGATATCTGGGTTTGTTGAAGATATGTACTGTGTGTGTTTTACAGGTACACCCAGGTTGTCTAAAGGTTCCAGCCGAGAGAAGGAGAAGCCGTCCCTGTCTATCACTGTAAGTGTGTGTGCGTGCGTGCCTGTGTGTGTGTGTTGTATGTGTTTGTAAGCATTAGATGGAGATAAGCTCTAAGCGCCTCTGTAATGTGAATGAGAGAAACAGAGAGGGCCCAGGTGTTGAATAAGGGGGTGAAATTGAAAGTTGTGATAATTAGGTTTCTTGACCCAGACACGGAGACGAGAGAAGGTTGTCTCTTTCAATTTACGCATACTGATGATTCAGATGCCCCTGGCCTCCTCATCTCCCAGAGTACTGTGGAGGTCTCTCAAAGACAAGGCCAAACATATGATTCACAAGCTGGCACACAGTAAACAGTCACTGGGACACAAATGTGGCATGAATATGACAGAGGGGTACAATGTAACTACTGGCTATCCAACTAACACTACAGAAAAGTAAGAACACTTCATTGACAACAGCAACCGCTGTCAAATATTTGTTCATCAAATTAATGATTTAATGTATGAAGTGCCTCCCTACATGATTACGTGATCATAGGTTTGGGTTATTATTACAGTCAACAGTTTTCTAGTGTCATTTGTGTTGATTTAAAATGTATCTGTGAAATAAGCATCAGGCTGAATAAATATTGTATTGGATAGGGATATTGTTTTGACAACGGTGCTTTTTGGTGTTGTCACAATATCAGCCAATAATTGCAAGTGTCCATGTGTTTGGTTAACTGTCTGTCTGCTCACTCTCTCTCTCTCTCTCTCTCTCTCTCTCTCTCTCTCTCTCTCTCTCTCTCTCTCTCTCTCTCTCTCTCTCTCTCTCTCTCACTCTCACTCTCACTCTCACTCTCACTCTCACTCTCACTCTCACTCTCACTCTCTCTCTCTTTCTCTCTCCCTATCTCAATATTGCTGTCTCTCTAGGTCTCTCAGGACACCAAAGGAGGTGAGAAAGAAAGCAGAGAAAGGGTGAGAGAGATCCCCTCGACAGTGAGTCGGGCAGCAGCAAGAAACCGAGCCATTCAGGAGAAGAGGAGGGAGATAGAAGAGGTAATACTACTGTTTATAGAAAGAGACACTTAAAGAAAGCGACACCACATTTAAGATGTTAGGCTAAAGAAGTAGGGAGAGAGAAAAAGACAGATACGAAGAGAAAAATAAATGAAGAGAGATAGATGGGTAGTAGGATCAAGAGAGAGAGCAAGTCACTGAGAGTGATGGAGAATGATCTTGAGAGAGTAGGACAGTGGAGATTTTTATTTTATCTTATTCGGATCCCCACTAGCTGATGCCAAAGACACCAGCTACTCTTCCTGGGGTCCACACAAGAAAACAACGTACCAAACAACAGATAAAAAAGGAAAAGCATGTAACAAAGAAGAAATCAACATACAAACAACAGATAAAGGAAAAGGAAAAAAACATATAGCAAAAAAGAAATCAACATACAAACACCAGAAAAAAAAAAAAAAAAAAGACTAAATAACCTAACCATCAACACACAGACAACAGATGGCAAATAGGAAAAAGGATAAATGAGTAGATAAATACAAATTAGTAATACATGCTAGTATCCAGTGCAAACAGCCATGAGGTGTTGCTTCACTTGTTTTTTGAATCTAGCTTTGTTCTGGGTTTTTGAGATGTGATCTGGAAGGGAGTTCCATTCAACCATAGCCCTGCATAGTACTGTACGTTGTTTTGAGTTTGTTTTAATTGTTGGAATTGTGTAGTTACCCCTGGTGGCATGTCTGGTGGGGTATGTGTGTACATTACAGCTGAGTGTGAGCTGCCTAAACAAACAGTCGGGGTTTTTTAATGTGTTAATTTTTTGAATGAAAGACAGAAGTGATGCTTTTAGCCTCTCATCAACTTTCCGGAGAGAGGCTGATGTGCTCAGTGGGAGAGGAGATCAAGGTTGTGGACCTCTGTAAACAATGATAGACACTCAAACAAAGATGGAGGTAAGAAATCCCATGGAGGACAGAGTTACGAGGAGGACAGGGGGGAGGTTTAAAACTAGTAACAGATAACATCAAATAACTTCAATTATGAACAACAGCACCCCAAATTCTTGTCTCAATTTTTATGCTTTCATTCAGGTCAAATGTGATTCACAGTGGTTTACAAAATTAAGCTTGAAGGCATGTCTCGCCAAAGGCAATTGGTTGGACCTAGATTGTTGGAACATAATTGTCTGGAAATGTGTGGCATGCTCCAAAGGTTTGAAATGGACATTCCACTAGCACTGAGCTATCTGTTTTGCTAAGCAACCCTCATTAGCCTCATTACATTACACAATACGTTTATAGGGGACAAAACATTACTGAACCAATCCTACCTATTGTACCTTTTTAAGAGAAATTAAAAGAAAGGAAGGGGGAGTTGGAGAGAAAGAGAGAGCGCAAGAGGATTTTTCTGTACTCCAGTCATTCAAAACATTTATTTAGGAAACAGACAGCCTGGGGCTTGTCCTGTTTCTCCTGGTCATCTTCATAAACCATATGAGACAGTGGCCGCAGCCTGCTGTTTCTCCAATATCCGAATGTCTCAGGACTCTCCGTTGACTGATTACACCAAAAGAACAAAACTGCTCCAGAGGTGCCTTGTCCAAGTTCAATCAAAATCACTGACTCACCATCCCAGGGCTGCTGCCTTGTTGAACAATGGGACTCGTCCACGTGTCGTACTGCAGGATTCAGAAGCAATGTGACAACACAGCACATGGAGTTGTGTCAATGGGCTGTGAGTGTACGTGTGTATGTGAGTGTATATATGTGTGTGTGTGTGGGGCTCTGCATCCACTCAACTGAAGAGAAGGCCTCTCTTGCTCTTCATATCTCCATGGTTACTAGAGAAGGTAGGCTTTGTGAGAAAGCAGTCTGGCAACAGGTAGCTGATGCAGACATACACCGTCAGGCACACACCAGCTCACAGGCTCTCTCTGACACATACATACATGCACATGCACAGCCCCCCCACACCCACACACACCCATACCCACAGTGCCCTTGTGTCATGTGCAGTGGAAACAGCTGCTCTGTAAGTGCTGCTTTAGACTGCTAATCCACTCAGTGGTAATGGTATACACATGACTTGACTGTCCTTGAACCTTCAAGAATTTCCTACAGTGCTCTCTCAAGCCCCCATTTTTTCCTTCTTTCCTCGCCATCTTTATCTCCATTCCTCTCTCCCTCTCAGGACCATCTTTCTACCTATCCACCTCTGTTCCATACTGTTCTTAATCCTATACTCAGTTTTGCCCCCCTTTGGTAATCAAGACAACCATCTGTGCAACGCTCCTTCACCATGGCAAATGAGTCATGATGTTAACAAACGTCTCACATGCAGTGAAGAGAACTCTAGTTCTAAATCCAACTCTAGTTCTCAACAAACTGCCGGCTAGGCTGATGGTGTGTTTGCATGTTGCAGGTGTACCGTCAGGATTGTGATACATTTGGTGTGGTGGTGAGGATGCTGATAGCGAAAGACCCATCTCTGGAGCTGCCCATCCAGACATCCCTGCAGGACAACCTCAAGGAGATAGGCCTGCGCTGTGTGGATGCCATGCAGCAGTTCATAACAGACTACGACTCCAAAGAACCATCTTCAATGTGACACACGCTCCTCTTGGATACTTACCTTACATTCCCCTGGCTTGATGAATCAACTCACCCTTTAAAATGTGTAGAGTGCTGACTGGATGGCCATGGCCTGTGGAATGTAGACTGTACGTGGTGCATGAGGGCACTGGACACTACCGTCTGTGACAGCTAGTCCCCCAGTGAACTGGCCTGTCCTTGTCAGCTGTCAAAGTCACTCCTGGTGCTCATCCTTCTGGTGGATTTGGTTCAACCTGCCTGATATGTCTGCTACTGGAACAGCCGTGTTTACAGTACTCAGAAACATTCTATATTTCTGTCTTGATTACATACTGGCTCTCTAGAATGATTCTGAATTAAAAACGTATAATTATGTGGATGTATTGAAATGATAACTTTATCATAATTAAGAAAAACAAATCCCACAAAACGAGTGCACAACTTTTATAAAACCAAATGGTCACTTCAACCAACTGCTTCTTTGACATTTTTGTTTTGGATTGTACATGTTCAGATGGCCTGAACCTGATCGTTTTTCATGCTCTGTGAAATAGGCTTCTATGAGTCCAGTCTGTGTGGATTTATGTAGGGAGTGACCCAAAGAAGGAACCAGGAGCTATTGTGTAATAAAGCATTGATCCTGCCTGATGGGTGATCATTGAACAGCCAATTATTCAGGCTGAGCAGAATGCTGATGAGCAGATGGTGTTTCTACACCCGAGACTGGACACATGTCAGGAAGGAGAAGGCCTGTCAGTCAAGCTCACCAACCAAACTGAACCAACACATTGCACCTCACTACAACCCCCCCCACACACACACAACCACCTGCTTGAAGACCAGGGGAGGAAGGAGACACCACCCTTTCACTCTTCAGTGAAGTAAACTTTAATTCCAATAGGTGACAACATCAACAAATGAACATGCAAGAATCTCTATCTCTACATAATGTTATACAAATAATGATTCTTTAGATACAAAATATATAAATATTTAGGACAATATGTACAGAACATTTACATTACTACATCCATAACTTAAATAACATAATTATTTGACTGTATATACATTTAACAGGTTTCATTCTTAACATTATTTATTCATATTATTAATCTAGAGGTAACCGTCAAAAACAAAGCATGTTGCGGGAAAAAACGAGACCGTACCTGACGTTACTGAGCCTGAATGGTCAAGGAGCCGACTGGTCAGAGTCCTTGAGAAAGCATGGAGAGCAGGCTATGTAGAGCACAAGGTTAAACAGACTAGTAGCTATACAAGGTCAGAACACTGGGTCAGCTAACCAATGCCATACCCAGCAGCTCTGGTAGAACACGACAACACAGCAGAGAACCTAACACGTATTGTCCACAAGCACACCATCATGTGTTGATTTCTGGTTAGTCTGGTTAGTCCACAGCATACACACCAGCATGTGTGTGAGGGTAAACAACACACACACACACACACACACTTCAAGCCTGAAGTGTGTGCTGAGGCTTTTTGCTAGTGATCATTCCTCATTATTTAGAATGCTTTTTCAATTAGCTCCTTTAACTGTAGAACACACACACTGTACACACACTAATAGTTTACCCTTCATTTGCCTAAACCATTCTTAAGCTAAATATTAATCGTATAACAATAATGTTCTGTTTGTGCCACCTTAAGTCACCTGACTCCCTATCATTGTAAACATTCCAGTTGTGTAAGGCAGCTCAGCCTATGACGACGTCATACTGTGGAGGTGTACACAAACAATAGCCCCAATGCAGGACCAGTTGTGTAAGCTCACACACATCAAACATGTGCATCTCTTTATCATCCCTCCTCAAACTCTCTTTCTCTGTTTCACACATGCTCTCTTTTACTCTCCATTTTACTCACCCTCCCACTCCCTCTTTCTCTACCTACCTCTCCCTGTCCCTTTCACACACTGCTTTGGTCTCTCTCCCTCCCTCCCTTTCCCTCTCACCCTCCCACTCCCTTTCCCATCTCTCTGTCTCTCTGTCACTTTCTCTCCCACCCACTCTCTTTCCCCTCCCTCCCTCTGCTTCTCTTGGTTCTAGGAGATGACGCAGTTCTTGCTCTTCCTCCTGTGGCGTGTGTGGAGCTGTCCATGCATCTGGCCGTGGTGATGCTGCCCGTGCAGGGGCCCGTGCAGGGGCCCATGCAGGGGTCCGTGCAGGGGTCCGTGCAGGGCAGGGTGCCCGGCCAGACCAGAAGGGCTGTAGCGGTGGCGCAGCTCCTCGTTGTTAAGGTAACGCAGCTGCACAGGCCTGGGAATGGGCTCGCCTAGGAAGTAGCCCTCGTCTTCCTCAGACTCAGAGGATGAAGAGCAGCTGGAGCACCAGGGGTCCCCTCCCTCACCATAGCCCTCCCCCCAGTATGGCCCCCCGAGACCCAGGGGCTGGCCGCCGGCCCCACCTGCGTTCTGCAGGGTGAGGTCAGAGGTGGTGCGAGGGCAGGGCCTGTAGGGCTGCTGTCTGTACCCGCCGGGACCCCCCAGACCAAACATCTCCCTGGCCGTGCGGCCGGAGGGGAGGCGATCATAGTCCTCCTGGACACGGCGATGGGGCGGTTCCACCATGTGGCTTGGCCTATCTGCAGCCAGGTGCAGGGCGTTGTCAGAACGAGAGCGGCGGGAGCGCTTGTGGTGGCGCCCGCTGCGATGGTGGCCGTTGCCGGGGTTACCACGGTGGTGCTTGCGACGCCCCGCTGGGGGTTGCTGCTGCGGTTGCTGCTGAGATACGGGATCTGGCGCGTTGACCCGTCGACGGGGGGTTCTCTCACTCAGGGGGGGTAGTCGCAGGTTACCACTGCTGCCCATCAGCCCCACACAACCTTTGCCCTCAAAGGCCGGGGGCTGGGGGGCGTCCCAGTACTGGAGGGGGTATCCCACCCGAGGAGCGTCCAGGTTCCCGTAGGGCCGAGAGGAGGACAGGGACTCGGTGCTGCGGAACTGGACAGAGGAGCTGAGTGTGCCCATGTTGCTCTTCTCAGACACGTTCATGCCTGAGTCCTTACTCAGATCTGGCATGGAGAACCTAGACAGGTGCTCCTGACGCTTAGTACCCCCATCCAGAGAGTTACCTGGGGAAACACACACACACAGGTGATCTTATATTCCTTTGTTTATACAATTTATAGCCTTACTAGTTCTTCTCTATTCTATTAAAGGTGAAAGGGTACTCTACCTGTGGCATTGGACATGGTTAGGGACTCTATGGAGCCGTGGGGGGTCTGCTCCAGAGGGGTGAGGGGCTCGTTGAAGCTCAGGCCATTGATGGGGTTCCTGTTCCTGGTCAGAGGGGGTCGGCTGTCCCTCTGGAAGCCGTGCAGGCTAATGCTTCTCTTATCGGGGAATCCCTGGTTCTGGCTGGACATCTCGTTGAAGCTCATTTGGGTCCGCAGCTTGGTGGGCCTAAATTCATCCTGACTGTGGTGGATCCAGTTCTCGTTGAAGGAGTGTCCCCTTAGTGCAGCCATGGGGGTCCTCTTGGTGTTGCCCTGCTCCTTAACCCAGGACTCAGGCCTCTTCCCTGGGTTGACCGGGCTCTGGGCTGGGGGGTGTGAGTTGGGGCTGGGGCTGTAGTCCTGCCTGGGATTACACTGCCCCAGGAGCTGCAGGGGTGTGGGGGTGGGAGAGGGGTCACGGGGAGAGCCCTCATAGGCAGGGGGGTAGGGTTCGTCCCGGCTCATCCACACCTGGTTCAGGCTAGGAGTGCGGCTAGGGGTGCGGCTGGGCGTGCGGCTGGGCGTGCGACTGGGGGTCTGGCTAGAGGAGAGGCTCAGACGATCCATCTGGACAGACATGGGGTCCAGTTCAGCAGAGAGGCGGTCCGGCATGGGAGGTGGGGGGTTCTGTCGTACCTCGGCACTCCTACGATCTGGATCAGCGCTGCGACGCTCCTGTTTCCCGATCTTGGTGCTGTGGCGAGATTCGCGGGAGCGGGCGCTCTGGAAGGCTGAGTCAGAGGAGTCGGACTCATCCGGATCCTGATCCATCAATGGGTTGAAGTGATTAGATATATCTATTACTGTTTATTTCCACTAAATATGAAAAATAAACATCTATTTCTACAGTAAAGTGCACTGTATCATACCTGCCCAGCGCTGCAGGACCGAGAGCAGAAGATCTGTCCCTGCTTGGGCAGGAAGGGCCGTCCCAGCAGGGAACGCTTACAGCGGGCACAGCAGAAACACTCTTCTGTGGCGTGCCAATGCTGCCCATCATACGTCATCTGGCCCTGGTCTATTCCTAGGACAAAAAGAGACAAACAGAAGCAGAGAAAGAGAAAAAGAAGAAATTACATCAGTAAGCAGAGGACAGATCTAACTTTAAGGACTGAGATAAAGACATTATGTCTGGTGCAAGATTGTAACACCCTCTTGTAATGAACACAGTCAAGCAGGCAGTCTCAGGTGATTTAGCTTACTCACAGCTAATATGTGAAACATGCGCCTCAATATGTTAATGCCATTTACTGAAAGAATTGAGATACAACACCAACAGTGGGACTCATTTCCCTGTAGACGGCGTCTCTGCGATTTCCCACCCCAGCACTACGCATCTGCAGCCTTTACTGTAATAGCAGGAGAAGGGCTTTGAATGGAGCCCCCCTGAGCCGGGGAAAGAAATCATCTCTCACAGGCTCCATCTGGTCACAACATGGTGTGCTCCGCTTTGAATGGATCCCCGTTCGCTCTATTCTTACTGGGACCTGGAAGGATAATGATCACCCACACCTCCCTGCTCCACTCTGCCCTGTCTCCCCGCAGCTGCAGGCCCGCTGTTGAGAGGGAGCCGTGGGGTGAGGGGCGGCACAACTCCCCTCACACTACATCTACAGGTCATTGTTTCCTATCCAGATGTTGATTATGTCGGTGACGTGGTTGGAATGCGTGCCACTCAGTGAATACAATATTACATTTACATTTAGTCATTTAGCAGACGCTCTTATCCAGAGCGACTTACAGTAAGTACAGGGACATTCCCCCGAGGCAAGTAGGGTGAAGTGCCTTGCCCAAGGACACAATGTCATTTTGCACGGCCGGGAATCGAACTGGCAACCTTCAGATTACTAGCCCGATACATATGCGCTGGAAGAGTGTAGAGAGAGGCACATTACGCTGGTCGTGTACCTATGTGTTCTCCACAGGCGTCGCAGTACTCTGCGTAGAGGGATTCAAAGCAGTTGCAGCAGTGAGGTCTTCCGTCCTTCATGATGTAGCGCTGGCCGCCCAGGGTGGCCTCACACTCAAAGCAGCAGAAGTGCTTCATGTGCCAGTGTCGGCCCTCTGCCTCAGTGCACTCATCAGCAAAGATGATCTGTAACGCAGAACGACCTCTTATCATTAACAATTACACAGAGTTACCTCACTATCACCAAAGTACTGTTAAACCTTGATTATTGTAAATAAAGAGTGAGGCTCTCTCTAGTTTCCACCATCCACCCCCTGCACCCCTGTCCCTGAGGACCCAAAGCCCAGAGGGCCTCACCTCATCACAGGCACAGCAGCGGGGCTTTAGCCTCTCAGCATGGTGTCTGCCACAGTAGATTTTCCCATCCTGGTAGAAGTAGATGAGGTCCACAAGTAGCTCCTCACACATGCTGCAGACGAAGCAGTGAGGGTGCCAGCACTGGCCGTGTCCCGACCGAGAAGCAAACACCACAATGTCTCCCCCGTTCACCTGCCCTCCACACTGAGGCGGAGTAAAGAGAGGTGGAAAGAGAGAGGGAGAGAGAAATGGAAGAGCAGAGGATAAGGGTGGGCGGGAGATCAGTGACATGAAATGAATAATCCAGTCTTTTTAAATGTAAAGTGCACAATCTCATCACTGAGGGCTGCTATTTCAAACCCTCTGATATGACATCAAAAGACAAGCTCAAGGAGGGAAACATGCATCTCATTAAGACAAGCATTGAGTCTGATTCCACATGATGCAGTGGTGGCACAGACTAAATGTCCGTGTCAGATGCAGGGTAGATTGAAGACAGTGACATCCAGAGACAGACAGTAACCCATACCTGTTCACAGACAGCCCCACTGATTGTGAGCGGGAAGGGTCGGACGTTGCCTCTGCCCAGGTTGTCTCTCTTGCGTTGATTGCTGAAAAGTTTGAGTTCTCTCTTCTCCTCTTCATCCAGGGTGTTACAGTAGCGCACCTGGGAAGCACAACCACACAGCAGCTCAGACTCAGGGGGTGAGGATGGATCATCTTTGGTTGTAGAGTGCTGGTTGTCTTTCAGGTCAAGGTCAAAAGGTATGTGACATTGTTTACAGGATGTTTGGAAACTCAGATTGGTGGGGTTTGATTATTTGGTTCCTTTATGCTAGGCAAGATCAATCAACAACAGATATTTCATAGGAATTATTCAAATATTTTTTTTAACCTATATCTGCTGTTTTTGTAAATGAATGTTCCTTGGTATTTCTTTTAGGGGTGTGGAGAGTCTTACGGCACCTCGTTGTCATGTGGGGGCAGCTGGTGAAGCAGCTGTTTAATGCGATGTTTCTCTCCTGGACTGTTCACATAAGGCACCTTGTCCTCAGGAAGGGAACTGTAGTACTGATGCACCTGAGACACAAACACACAGGACAGGACATGTATTGACATGTATGTAAACCATCTCTGTATTTCTACAGAGTACTCAGTCATGTACACGATTATTGTTTTCTGTTGCAATACAAATTTAATGTGTAACATTATTGATTGTACAACTCCCGGGTATGTTAAAGGTTTATTTGGAAGTAACTTTTATCATTGTAAGCTACAATTTAATAGCTTCTTCCCATTAAGAGTAATTCTAAAAACACTCGTAACAGCTTTAATATCCTAACAATAATCATCACTCGACATACAGCTAAGCTTTTAATGAGATATTAACATTTACTGATGAGGTATTAGTGTTTTATATATTATAGTAATATTGTATCAGGTTAGAGGAGGACCATGTCCACTGGGGAGCTGTAATGGTTAGATCCTCACAGGTAAACCTGAAAGCTGTTACCAATCCATTTTCTCTGGTCAATTAGGGAGGTTGTGTTATTGTTCTGTCCTCCATAAACCTTGCCCTTGAAGACAGCACTTGGGACTAAAAGCATCAGGAAAATAGAATCTAGAGGCTTTGCAGCAAAGGCTGCACTGGAGAACAATGAGCAGCTTCAGTCTCAGTAGGCAACATAATACTCAAATTAATACACTATTGAACCATCCTCCGTTCTGTGTCCAATTTAAAAAAAACATTCAAATAACCTTCCATTGTACTTGATGACGGTACTGGTGGAAAGCTTCTTTTAATAGCAGCCAATTATTTTATGACTCAATGAATAGATCCCTGTCAGTGGAGTAAACTCCTTCCACAGAGTAAATGTTCTGAAGTCCTTGATTAAATAACAATTCAGTACGAGCGAAAGTGAACAAACTTCTAACCTAGTCTCAAAAGACAGGCAGTCTCAATTGCCTTCATCTCCGGTTGGTAGAGGGTGAGCCGCTGCATCTCACAGCATCCTGTCAAGATGGCTGCCTCGAGTAAATAACTATCATCATGGCCTGCCTGTCATCTATTAACAGAGCCCCAGGAGGGCCGCTGCATTATAGCCACTGTAGAGCTAAACTCAGAAGCCAGACCTTTTAACTCCAACCCCATGGAAACAGAGCACAAAAACATCACAGCTCTATTATCTGGACAGAGCTCTTCTATCAAGAAATAACTGATCACGTTTACATCCTTTTCTCTGACAGGTTTAACTGTCCTTTATTGTTTCTAGACGTGAGGATAGAATTGTCAGGACAGAGTGTTGGAGCCTGGTTCTGGTACCAGTCCTGCTGTATGGTTGACAGCACAGAGGCCCCCATCTGCTGTGCTCCAGTGAGAATTAAGATGTGTGACATTTCCAATGGTCAGTGATTCATTTGGTCTACAGCAAATAATATACACTCTCAAATAATCAAATGTAAAGATTTTTTTAACAAATTGTACCTTTATTTTTTTCCAGAAAAAGCCTGGATAATTACAAACAGCATGCAGGTATGCCACTCAGACAATAAACCAATAATCCACCACCTGGTGGTCTAGTCATGGTTGTCTTTTCATTAGGCTGTGACCCTCTGAGCTCACACTGTTTCATCTTCAACAATGACAATTGACTAATTTCTTCACAATTACTCTTCCATGAAATGTTTGACAGTTAATTTTCTATGCTTCGTTTGTTCATCTGACCCCCATCCCCGACTCTTTCTCTGACGACATTTGGCACTTAAGCACCATAAAGGGGATTTTAAAGACAGTTATCTGTCTGTTACACCAATCAGTGAGTCCCATGCTCAGATCATTATGGATATGACACACACACACAGCTACAAATAATGTAATTGTCCTGACCGATACAGTTCCATTAGTTCCAGTGTGGGGCAGTGTGAAGCCTTGCTTTCTGGGTGCGTCCTCACCTGCTCTGGGCTGAGTCCGGGGGGCGCCCAGGCGTACTCCTCCAGGGCACAGCCGGAGTCATCGTCAGAGGTGGAGTTCCTCTGGAAGTCGTACATCAGCTTGGTGACGTTCTTCTCCATCTCCAGAGGCATGGTTGTCACAACATGCTCTTCTCGCTGACACTTACAGTGGACACAGATCTTCCTGCAAACGACGAGTAGAGTGAGAGAGAGAGAGAGAGAGAGAGAGAGAGAGAGAGAGAGAGAGAGAGAGAGAGAGCGAGAGAGAGAGAGGGAGATAGAAGGAGGGGGGGGGAGTTTCTTATCAGCATTCCAGACTGCAGCTGCACACTGCAGAATCAATTTTCCCAGTGGTATATACCAGGACTATGGAAGTGAAATCACTGAATATTACACGTAAACACTTCATTAGAGGCAATTATGCTTGTACAGTATACAGCTAGTGAGGACACACACACACAGGCACACCCTCTACTAAACAGTTTAATGCATTCAAGGTTTTTGCCAGTATGAATCTCAGAACTACCTTCTATAATACCTTCTATATTACAAATAAAGAACACATCAATGTATATGTACATGCTATCGACAAGTCAATCATGGTTATGGCTTGAGAAAAGTGTTGACAGTATAGATTAGAATGTTTGTTTGAGCTTGTTAGATAATTTATATCAATCATAATCATCAGCGCTGAGGCAATGGGTGGAAAGAGAGAGAGGATGTGGCTGGAGATAGAAACAGCTGCACACATTACTAATGCATGAATGATTAAATGGATAAGGTATTGCTGGCATCAACAGAAATATAGAATTGAAAGGCAATTAATTTAGGGAACAATTGGCACATTTGGTGGAGTAAGTGCTGGAGCTGGAAATGTATTCCTAGTGGAACTGTCACCCAACTTCAAACAAACATCCCCATATGTAGCTCATGATCATATTAAACAAAACTGTGCTTTTGGTCCTGGAGTGATCATCATGTGACTGTGACAGAATCAGTCCCACATGATGGACCTGAGGAAGACAGGACCTATACAGCAACAACAACATTCCTCAGAGAGCCCTATTGCCATATTCTTGGTGCTGTCTAGAAGGATCCACAGCTAAACTAAGCTCTCAGAGTTTAGAAGTTTATGGAAACATGTCAATGTATGTTTTTGTAAATTTGTGTATAAAGGTGACATACCAAAAGAGAACTCAACCCCATAAACTGACACTTAGTGAGTCAGCCTGCAGCAAGTACAGCAGAGTGTTTAACACTTCATACCTAAGATGGCCGCTGATAGAGAAAATAAAATAGTGTGAGTGTATGTGTGTTTGTGTGTCTGTGTGTGTGTGTGTGGGGGGGGGAAGGGTGGGGTGGGTGGGGAAGGGGTTACTGTTACATCATCACCCATGTATGGAGGCTGAGTGGAGAGTAGCCCCCCAGGGAAACCTGGTGAGAGTGTGTGTTTGAAGTAACACACCCTTACTCTTACTGAGTGGTTGGTTGCACTCAATCCTCTGATCTGCCCCAGCAACACAAGCAGTCAAAGTTGGTGTTTTTGTCTGATCTAGTGTGTGTACACTGTACATGTCTGCCAAGAGAGATTGGGCTATCCATCGCTCATCACACAATCCTATCCATGAGAGGTAACTATCACTCGCAGAGCCCCATTAGGTCTGTCTGTATGTCCGTCTAGTTGATTTGATTTGATCTGATCAGTTAGACAGCCGTAAAGATTGAAGGGCTGTGGCTAGAAGGGATTGGTAGTTTTGTAACTCAGTAGCCTGATTTCATTAGCATATGATATCTTTCCTCAGCTGCAGTCTATTCCGAAGCTTTCTAAGGTATGGGAAGATACACAGACAACACGACAGAGAGAGAGAGAGAGAGAGAGAGAGAGAGAGAGAGAGAGAGAGAGAGAGAGAGAGAGAGAGAGAGAGAGAGAGAGAGAGAGAGAGAGAGAGAGAGAGAGAGAGAGAGAGAGAGAGAGAGAGAGAGAGAGAGAGAGAGAGAGAGAGAGAGAGAGAGAGAGAGAGGAGAAAAGATGGATAAAACATGGGGATGGATGAATAGATAGATAAGACCGATAAGATAGATAAATAGATAGAGAGAGAGAGAGAGAGAGAGAGAGAGAGAGAGAGAGAGAGAGAGAGAGAGAGAGAGAGAGAGAGAGAGAGAATGAAAGACGGCTGTTGATGCAGTGCTAAGAGAAATGATTTTTTTTTTTTCACGTGTCATACTTTCCCCCTTTCCCTCCTCCCTTCATCCTTGTGTGGATCTGACAGGCTCTGTGTGGGTGTGCATGAGAGAGAGATAGAGACGGAGCGGGAGGGAGTGATAGAGAGAAAGAAAGCTCTTATTTATGTAAAAGCTGACATGAGAGGAGGTGCTGGGCTTACGAAGGGAGCCTGACCAAGGCTGCATTAACTCCTCACTGTCAGAACACTGCCAGTCAGAGCACTGTGCTCATCATGTGACCGACGGATTACCAACATCATCTTGCCTTGTACTTCATGTATCATCAGGATTCATCTTCTATATGAAGGTTCCAACAAAACGCTTGTGTACAAAATCTTTCATCTCAAAGCTTCAAAAAGCTGGTGTGAAACATAAGATGTGGCTAACCCACACAGTCCAAACATTGACTGGTGACATCAGCTTGTTGACTCAATCCTCAATGCCAGTCAGAATGTGCATAACTTAAGTGTAATCATGACCTGTCCTGTACTTGTTGAGGACATAAGTCTGAAATTGCCTGTCTTATGAAGTGGCCTCATTCCTCTTTCCTCGCCTCCACTCTGCGTCAGTCAGCAAGTAGCTAGGAGTGTAGAGCGAGATGACAAAGCATCATAATTGTTCTTCACAAGCACTCTGATATAAGCACATGCAAGGATATTATAGCATAGAGCAAGCCTTGTAAAAACTTCCAGAGTTATCTACGCATAAATACAGGCATCATAAGATATAAAGGTTCCTTCGTTCATTCCAAGGAGCTCATTAGGAGATATCACCATCCCTCAGGCTTTCTCCTGCCAGTCTTCACAGCTGGACAGAGAGCACAGTGACATTGATGTCCAGAATGGACAGATCTATAGGGCTAATACCTGCTGCCTTGACGAAAAAGACAGCCACTCTTCTCGCCATCTCTCTTTAGTTCTTGTATAATTTCTAATGACTGAATTTGACAGTGGCAGAGGGACTTTGTATGTTGAGTTCATCTAATGAAATATTAAAACCAGAATATTCAATGTGTGAATTCGATATTTTTAACAGCTGTGGGTGTCTCTGTATGTGTATAATGCTCCTCTTGTAAAACAAGGGACTGATTTTGTTTCCCCCCTCTAGGCACGCAGTGTCCTTCCTTTGCTATACTGTAAAACATCAAACACTTTCATAATGTGCCCTGTGGCCACTCAGAGAGAAGTGTAACACAAATGCATAAATTTACTGATTAGCTTAAAGGTCACCTAAAGCTAAATTGAAAATCCAGAAGTATTGAGTTGGTGGACAGACTGTATGAGAATAATTAAATATATTCGAAAGAAGGAGGCCTCTACTAATGGCAGGCAGTAGTGACGTAAGTGCATGGTTGCTGATAATAGTTCTGGATTAGAACATCATTGATATTCACATTTACATTTACATTTAGTCATTTAGCAGACGCTCTTATCCAGAGCGACTTACAGTAAGTACAGGGACATTCCCCCGAGGCAAGTAGGGTGAAGTGCCTTGCCCAAGGACACAACGTCAGTTGGCATGACCGGGAATCGAACTGGCAACCTTCGGATTACTAACCCGACTCCCTCACCGCTCAGCCACCTGACTCACTGTCAATGTAATGGGACAACAGACGGAGGTTAGCTGACACCAGCCCACTCACCCCTATGAGTTTCCTGAAGTAAAAGGACTTCCAAATCACACAGGCTTCAGGAGTTAGTGGACTCTCTAAACAAGTAAAGTATTTCTGCTACTTGATTGGGCAGACAGCTACTATTTCTGTAACTGCTGGAACAGAAGTTGTGTGTATTAACCTGAGGCTCACACTACCAGATGCAAAAGTGACTTACAGTTGTGAAGGACAAAGCTCACAAAGGCAGAAACCCAATTACACAATGACTGGTCTTTAAAGAACGAACCACTAAACTCCTGTTGGGATTTGGTAGAATGTCATCATATCTCTAGTCCTCTGTACTACAATAAGCAGAATAAAGCTCATGACATTTTAATAGTGTGAATCAGGAGCAGCACACCCCGAAGCAGGAGGGTGGGGTTCTAACCCGGTACTCCACAAATGGTGTTGGTGTTGAAGTCCTCCCCTGCATTTACACCAGCACAAATGTCAATACCCCCCCCCCCCCCCCCCCCCCGAACTCACAGCCAGCCCTGATTAATAATGAAGAGCGATAGGAGCGGGGGAGGGAAAGAGGAAAGGAGCAACGTCAGACCCCCCCCCCCCACACACACACACACACACACAAACACTGCAAACCAACCAGCCACCCCAACTCCTGTCGTATGCCAGTGGCGCTGGTCGTCATGGTGTCGGGTTGGATGAGTAGCTACGGTAACCCTTGTCTAAGTCTCCATAGCTTGTCGAAGTGAGTAATGAGAGAGAAAACTCAATTACAGGATGGCAGCGGTGGCAGGAGTCAACAGGAAATTTGTCATTTGTTTATTTAAGTGTGGGGACATGCAGATGCAATGGCTGATCAAGTAATGAGAAAGACAGCGAGAGAGGGAGAGAAACAGAGAGAGACAGAGAAAGGGAAAGAGAGAGATATGATAAAATATGAAAGGAATTGTTTGTTGATGAGGGGAGTGAAGTGTTGACTATATTTTTGTGGAACAATTTAGGGATGTGATTAAGTTGAATCAATTTGTCCAGGTTTAAATCATCCAAGCAGCCTCTCTGTTTCTGCTCCTCCTCTCTCCCCTCCCTCTGATTTCCTCCTCCTAAGTTAAGATGCATGTGTCACAGGCTTGAAAGTGAGGTACAGGGTGTATTTGTATATTTAGTTAACTGGGTTATTATTTGGGTTGCAGTGGTGTGCTTTGTTTGGTTGCTGTGTGGTTGTTTTGCTTTTCTTTTGACAGCGGAGCTGTACCTCCGGAATCACCAAGCCTGATTGACAATAAGGGAAGGGATCAATTGGAGTGCAATTGGGCCTAATTGACAATAAGGGAAGGGACCAATTGGAGCGCAGTTGGGGTGGGCTACCTGGCCTATAAAACAAGGAAGTCACAGGGAAAGAGGGGAGATAGACGACCGACGAAGTCACAGAGAACCCGATCGGGACAAATCAAGGACGGAGGGAGATCTAAGGACGTGGCTATCAGTCAGCACACACGGGTGACGCTGTGGGAACGAGACGGGAACTGAGGTAATCAGTGGACCGAAAGACAGTGATCCGGATTACGGAGGGAGACCTACAGACGAGGCCCTACGGATGAGGCTACCAGTCAGCACACACGGGTGACGCTGTTGGACTGAGACATTCTCTCTTTTAGACTTTTAGACATTCCGAAAGCTTGGAAATACCTTTTACTTATTAAAGTACAATAGTTTATATGGCATGGTTGTCAACTGTTCCTTTGGTCAAACACACGGGTTCCTCCCCCTCAGAACGAACCAATTGAGTTCCTAGACTTACAACTAGGTGGCGTAGTCGGCACCTCATTACACGTCGGCCACACATGCTACATTGCTGAAGGTCCTTGGGGGCAGATGTATGTTTGTGTGTGTGATGTGGCCTCTGTGGGCCCTCTGAAACCTGGTGTAGAGATTACATTCAAGGACAGTAAAACTGGATGTGCATGAGTTAAAACACAGCTACTGCACTATAGTATGTTGCTGTTCCACTCTTGCAGAGCCGGGCAGCCAATAGCTCTGACAAGATTTCTAACACATTTTGCAGAGAATACAGGACCCACAAATGGGTTTTGAAAGTGTATTTTGAACTTAATTCCTAAAAACTGTTGGAAGCAATTATCAATGATGAAGCTAGGTGATTTGAACTACGTGATACTGAATATGAACTGTGAAGAAAGTATTTACCACATAACAGTGGACAGTTTATATACAGCACCAATCAGATCATAATCCAATCAAGGGCATTAAATACTTAAACAGCTTATAAGGATCAGCCTTAACGAGACATTAATTGAAAGCACATGACCCTATTGGAATGAAAGCTACATGACTGAAGTGCCTGGGAACTAGGAGTAGCAATGTGCGAAGAGTAAAAACCAGGAGGATTCTATCGAATTGCCTGCATTTAGTTGATTTTACATCATAGACTTTCTTTTGTCAAAGTCTTATATTAAAATGAGTTTTATAGAGACAACATTAAAAGCTATAAACCATTATACCTAACACTGCTTATGCAAGTTTGTAAATTCACAGGGAAAAAGGGAGAAAGCCTCAGTGGAAGCCCTGACAGCCTTTCCAGAACATTCTCTGTTAGCACTGTATCATAGATTCATACAGCTATTCACATTTATTTTGATACAGTAATATACTGATCGAGTGCCTTATATTTCATATATGCAACAGACACCGGTACACACACTTCCACATGCACATACACACACACACACCCACACTATCATGCATCTCCTTGATGTTCTAATTGCTGTTCCTGAAATCGAAAGTAGAACTCTCTTACCTACAGACACACATTTCTCTGGATCTCGAAAGCAGTAATTAATGGGTGACAAATTCCTGCTCTTCTACCAGAGTGTGTGGGATGACCTAGAATAGAACACCCAGTTTTCACAAGGCAAATCACACTTACACTCCCGTGTCGCAGTCAGGGGTCTGTGTATCAATACTAAACAGAAACAAATGAAGCCTGTCTTAGCCCCACCTTTATCTCTCATCAAGCTATACATAAGACATTGTGCCAAACTAAAACTACAGTACAGACAAGCCTGCAAGATGCTATAAGAAGAGGGCTTGGGACCAGTCACAAGGGCTATGTCCATAATTGTGATGGAGCTCATAATACCGGAACAACGTATATTGTCACAGGAAACAAGCAAGAATCTATCCTCTGTGTGAAGCCTACAGGAGGATGATTCTAGAAATAACTAGAGAGGATACAATTTCTGGGGACATTGTAGGGTGTGCTTGCTTGCGTCGGTTGCACAGGGGTCCGTTTTTTAATGACATTTTTACAACTGATATTTCTGTATATTTTATATAAAAATGCATAGGGCCTACTTATTATTTATAAAGATTACATAGATTTAAAAGCATCTTTTTTTTGCTGCTCATTTACAACTCAAAATACGAGTTAAGTGTAGAATGAAATATGATGTCTTCTCATTTCCCCTGCAAGAGGCAGCCTCATAGCTGAATCAAAACGAATAAATTTGGCAGACCGGTGTAAAAATTGACCTAATCTCTATGACTTAAACATCCTTTTAAGTTTTCCCTTCTCGTGATATTTTCTGGCATTTAGCCTACTCATATTGCATTCATTCATAATAAAGAACCCCCTTTGAAGACTATTCTACGACGTTACCGGCAGTAGAAGATGGAATCGCAATTCAAACATTACCATCTGCTAACTGAAAAAATGCCCCCAAAAACGTAAATAAGCTTGACATTTATTTAGTGGAAAATCGCTCATTCATAAAAAGCTCACTGGTAGCGATCATTGTCAGTAACAACGCAAAACGCGATATATCCCTGTGTGGAGAAGCTGCCCCGGTAAATTCTACTACTACAGTACAGTACTAGACTACTGCTGTGTTCGTCTTGGTAGCGATTGCGTTGGTTGAATTCGATTTAACGTTCCGTTGTACGGTTTAGGCTGAAATTATTTTCATGAACAGATTGACAAAGTTTAGGCTGTCGCAATGAAATTCAGGTTAGTAGTCAGATAGTTTCACCTATTGAAAGACTTTTGATTTAAGTAAGGGGAGTGCCGAACATGTTCTGTCGCCGTTTGACTTCCTAAACAGCTGTGTAAGTTAGATGTTTTTGTCGTGTGTCTCGCGTAGGCTACAGCGTTGCAATGAGCAACACTGGTTTGAAACCTCAGGTAATGATAATTTCACCAACAAATCGTTTACTTGTAATGTAATGTCATAATAAATCCTACAAAGAAAATGTATTTGTGAGGAATGTTTATTTTAACGATTGAAAACAGATGCATCATAGACCACTGTGGTATGTGTTGCCCGGGCAACAGAGGCTAATGTCATGCTAATGCTTCAGTGAAATAGTAGACTACCGTTTCCGAATTAATAATATCAGCTAATATTGTACATTACATTTAATAATTGTGTTTCACATCACAAAGTAAAATGAGTAAATAGTTATCACCCTGGCCTCTTTGCTTGTGGCGTTTCTGCAGCTACCTTGCAGTAAAGCTATAGTTAGCCTAGCTATCCCCCAAGTTAACAGATGCGAAACGAATGTTCTGCTACAGGTAGTCACGCGTGTTTTCGTGACGTTAGTGACGTAGTGACGTTAGTAACGTCAGTGACTGTGGCTAGCAAATTAGCCACCGTTAGCTTCACTTTTCACCACAAAAACGCAACAGAGACAGAGAGAACAAAGGTTGTGCCCTTGAAGGAACATTTCCTCCTCCAGCTACTGTAAGTATGCACAACATGACATTCCTACAACACAAACATGCTTAGGGTGCCGTCTTTATTTTGGGCCCATTATTATTTGAGTGTGTGTGAGTGTGTGTGTGAGTGTGTGTGTGTGTGTGTGTGTGTGTGTGAGTGTGTGTGTGACTGAGTGAGTGAGTAAGTGAGAAAGAGAGCAAGAGACAGAGAGGAAAAGAGGGAGTAAGAAGAGGGTGTGAGTGTGTAATGCATGTGTTAAGTGTGAGAGAGAATGGAGTCTGTTGCTATGCATTTTTACACGTCTCCACCTCCCACCAGCCTCTGAGCAGAAGAAAGCAGAGCACAGAATACAGTATTACAGCAGAGCAGAGCAGAGAATACAGTATTACAGCAGAGCAGAGCACAGAATACAGTATTACAGCAGAGCAGAGCACAGAATACAGTATTACAGCAGAGCAGAGAATGTCAGTGCAGAGCAGAGAACAGCAGAGTACAGAATACAGTAGCATAACACAACACTGCATATAACATACTAAACACTACATAGCTGAGATGAACTCTTAGTGTGATGCAACCATACTTCAGCTCTGAAGCCTCCATACACCATTAGGTCACGTCCACATTCACTCTTCTTATAGAGGAGGGATATGAACCCCTTGACTGTTTAAGGTAATGTCCCAGAGGGCCTCAGTATTCTTTCTGTTCTAATGCACCTGGAAAACCTGGCCATGGTTACATAACGAATGAAGTTGGATGCATTTGTAGGCTGAAGTGAAAGTGCCCCTGTCAGTCTTTTTCACACCCAAAAGATCTCCAAGATTGATATATATTCCACTTTTGGAGCATTTCATTCTCAAATTAGATTTTTCCTATTTCTCTTTAAAGGGGACTATTTTATTGTTCTTTTACCACTATTTGCTCTCGTATGCTGACTGTCTATAGGTTGGACTAGATGGGACAGATGTGAGCTGGGTTGTGAGCACCATTGCTTTGTCCCCTAAAATAAATCATGTCACTTGAATCCAAATTCATTTCCCTAATTTCTCCTTTATTGGCAGTGAAATGTTTGTAAGCAGAGGGGATTGCCGAAGTGTGAATGCTGCCATATGGGAAACATGTACTGGTCACCATACACGTGCAAAGTGTTATGCATATGAAAGAGATGTCTTCTGGTGTTTCATCTGAATCTTACTGTAGCTTGCTGTTGAGCGGTTGGGTTTCTTTGTTGTTGTCATGTAGAGTTAGTAGAATGGGAGAGTGTGGAGAGAGGTTGGGAGGTGAGCAGCAGCGACTGGGAAAATTGTAGAAAATTTTACTGTTGTCGAAAATGGCACCTGGTCAGGACTTTGGCTTGCTTTTATAAGAGAGATGTTCTTTATCACAGGTCTAGGGTTGAGATTGGCATTTCAAAGCATGATTTCAAATGAAGGCATTTTGCTGCCGGTGGAGGTAAATGGCTGGGCAGTCCGAGTGAGTGTTTGAGCTTGGGTAGCAACACATCCCATAATAGATAGAGGGCTCACTGAAGACATGATTCATTTGACACACTGTCTCATTGTTGAGCCCTTTATTGAAAACCAGCACCATTGTTTAGCAATGTCACTAACAATGGACGCGTAATGACTCACGTCAGTGCCTTTCTTGCACGAACAAAAAGACATAATTTGGCTGTGACAGTCCACCATTCACATAGAGATAGACGGTGGAATAATACAAATAGTTGAGATCTCCAATAAATTAAGTCTTATCAGACTTTATCAGATTAACTCAAGTATTTATATGAATATTCAAATGCCAGTGCAGGTTTAGCCACAGCACAGTGCCAGTGAATAACCTACACTTAAGTGGTGTCACAGAGATACATCCTTATCTGACTGAAAGATTAAAGACAAGGGCCGGCTAAGGACTGTTGATGGTTGCTAGCAGGCCCCAGGAGATGATGGGAATACAGAGGCAAGAGGGCGTTGCTGTATTCTGATGGAGTGTCTCTCGCTGACCTCTAACCTCGGTCCTACTACGTTTACATGCCACAGCTAGGTTCACCAAGGTTCACAAGACTAGCCTTCTTCTCAAAAGACTGAGTACAGCCCCACTATTACACAGCTCTGTTCTTTGAATAATGAATGTTGCCAGACATAATGGATGGCCACGGCAATAAAACAAAGTGTGAAAATGGTACCGTTTTCAGAGGTTATCTGTTACCATTAGTCTAAATGTCATTACCCACTACTGAATTCTGTAGAGCGTTACACAACACATGATTAACTAATGAGGTGAACCTGGTAGCCATCGGCGGTGTGTTTGTGGGGCCGAGGGCCAGGAGGCCTGCAGAGAGGGGAATAATCCCAGCTCAATGACATAACAACTCTGGGCGTAATGATAATGACCTTTGTGGGGAGATGGAGACACTGAGGGAGATGGAGCTGGAGAAGAATCAGAAGGAGAAGGAAGGAAGCTGCTGGAAAGACGGGCTCAGTAAAGGGATCGAATGAGAGATCTGGAGATAGATCGATTTAGAGATAAGAGAGAAGAAGGGAGGGTGGCAAGGGTGGATGAGACAACCCCAGAGGAAGAAGCTTAGTGCCCTGTCATGTTTAAAGTTCCTGTCCACATTCAAAGACAGCAGCTCAGTTGTGAATGTCGGTCTGAGGTGAACTCCAGTATAGGAGGCTTTATATACAGTATTTGAGTATATAGTTTACTTATCTCAATACCAAATATAGCAGAATTGATTCACCTTCATGGAGTGTCCTACGACCCTTTTTATGCAGCCTCCACAATAAACTTGTTCAGGCAGTTGTGGCTTAAACTGCCTACATGAACTTCCTTTAAAGTTGAATCCACAAGCTAACCTCAGTGTGACTGTGTCCAACAAATAACAGATACAGGTCCATGAAGGTGCCATGAATGCTTGTGAATACTCCTTCAGTGCTACAGAAACCATGACTTCACATCAGTGTTATATTAGAGTATTCCTCCCATTGTGCATAACAGGGAACACAGAGCAGCTACAGTAAGCAGAGCAGCTTGTATTCTTTATTTTTGCTGTTTTTAAATGTAATTTGTACGGTGTCCTTGAGTGTCGAGAAAGGCGCTTTTAAATAAAAATGTATTATTATTAACATTTGAGTCTAAAACAAAGGAAAGGAAATCAGAATTATGTGTAAAGGTTCAAGAATAGGCCAACTTCAGGAGAGATAAAACATCTTCAGATTCAGGTTTTCAGAATGGGTTTGAGTAACCAAAATTGGACACGGTCACACTGAGGTCAGCTGGTGGGTTAAACGTAAAAATAGTTTTAGACAAAACAACCTAAACAAGTTTACGGGGGAGGCTGTGTGAAAAGCAAGCTTTCTAAGAGGACAGATCACACTTCTAACAGGTTAAGGGTTCAACAAACCCTAAATGGCATTTAACAATGAGCCTTTTGTCCAATACCGTTTAAGTTGCTGCAAAGTAGCCTCATTCTGTGTGTATGACATACACTGAGTACAGTATGCCGAATAAATAAGTGCTTTTAAATCAGCTCTACTGTAGAAGAAGAAAAAGTTTGCAGGGTTTTAGATTTCCTCCTGCCATTCCTTCAGGGCCTGGCTGAACTAGGGCTGGTCTTGAGACCCTCAGTTTTTGCATGACTTAACACTGCATGCACAGGGGCTGGGGAGTCTTATCCCTGTTGGAAAAATCATTAGCCACAGTTTCAAATTAAATTACCTTGGCAGTATTGGATCACCCTGACAGTCACACTGAGGACGGCGGGACTAAAATAACTCCCAGCACTCCCCAAGTTACATTTCACATCCTCTTCAGACTAGACCTGCAGTGGCCAATCTAAAACAACAGACCCTTGCCAACAGACCAGCACAATCAGGAAGTTCTGGGAGGTTGAGGGTGCATGCAGGGAAGATGGCATGAAAACATATACAAATCAAGCACTTGCTGAGGTGGTACTTCAGTATGTACAGTGAGTATTCTGCATTTTTCTCTTTCTTAGATTATGCCCAAAGGGAAATGAATCCATCCCATTCCTGCTATGAAACATTGCAGGAACACTACAGGAACGCCACGGGCTGGGACAAATGGATTAGCAGTGATCTTATTCTGCTTGATGAGAGAAGGTTTATGAGAGGCAGGAGGCACAGCTGAGGAGCTGTGTTACTGTGTGTGTGGCAGTGTGTGTGTGTGAGTGTTTTACAAAGGAGGAGTAATGGTTAGCAACTTTGCCTGCATCACACTTGCTAATCTCTTCAAAGTCGTTGAGGATTTGGCATAGATTTCTGGTGTGCTGAATCCAGCCTTGGAATGCATATCAAACCAAAAAACCATACAAGAAAACACAAATAACTATGATTTGTATGAAAGTACAGTAGTTAAGACATGGCATTTAGAGTGTATCAAAGCAATCACATTATCAGTTTGTTTACTTTCATAAGGCTTCAAAACCATCTTCATCACCCAGAGTGTTACAGTGGCTCAACTGCATTCCAACAAATGCAGGCTGGAGAAAATACCCTGGACCCTCCATCTTCTTGACTGTGTGCAATATTCAGACCTGAACATTTTAATGGGAGGCAATGGGAGGCCAACCTCATTATCTTCCCTGGGTTAAGGGATCGCATATACAGTACATTTATGACATGATGTGTGAGTGTGCCAGTGTCTGCGGGTGTGTGAGAGAGAGAGAGAGAGAGAGAGAGAGAGAGAGAGAGAGAGAGAGAGAGAGAGAGAGAGAGAGAGAGAGAGAGAGAGAGAGAGAGAGAGAGAGAGAGAGAGAGAGAGAGAGAGAGAGAGAGAGAGAGAGAGAGAGAGAGAGAGAGAGAGAGAGAGAGAGAGAGAGAGAGAGAGAGAGAGAGAGAGAGAGAGAGAGAGAGAGAGAGAGAGAGAGAGAGAGAGAGAGAGAGAGAGAGAAATTGTGTGTGTGTGGGTATGCTAAACAGGGTCTCTGGCAGAGTCCTAGCAATAATGACATTAGTAGGCCCTTCTTTGCCAGTAGAGAGCCCCAGGGCAATGCAGATGGCCCTTATGCTGTCTGGTCTCCTCACACTCCTCAGACAGACAATCCCATCCCAACACCACCACGCCAGCCATGCCAGCCATCACCACGGAGCAGCATCCCTCTCCTCCCCTGCTCTCAGGCCCCTGGACCAGGCACAAGCCCTCATGGGCCCCTTCTCTACACTTTCTTTTTGCCCTTTGCTCCACAAATTTGGCTGAATTCAACTTCTGAAATCGGAAACAGTCTTTGTCTGACTAAGCATAAACTCTGTGTATTGTAATATCCATATCTGTAGTCAGCACTTTCAACCCTGACAGGCTGGAAAGTGCTGAGACGTACTGTACCAAAAGGAGCTTGGCGAGAGGCTTGATCGGTTAGAAAGATCTTAAACCATGACCTTTACAAAGCTATATGTCTTAGTCTTGTTCCCACCTTACTCCATCCGTCAACTGTACGTGGGGGACATTTTGAACCAGAGCTCTCACCGCCCGCAATGTGATTGGCCAATTAGACCAGAGAAGAGCAGATGGCAGGAAGAGCAGGGCCAGATGGGAATATTTGGCCAGAAGAGCGAGGTTAGCACCCAGACACCCCGCCACTAAGTGCCGTGGAATTTCTAAAGGACCACGATGAGTCAGGGCCTCTGTGCTACAGAAGTTAAATATGTTCTACTGATAGATGAGGATTGAGAAACAGTAAGACTGGTGTGTAAGATCGTTCCTCAGCTGTACAATAAGGTCTAATGAGTACATTAATGATTGCCTCGTTCTAGCCAATTATAATACTTTAATATCGGGCTCGGGGAGAGAATTAGTCATCAGATGGCAAGCAGCCATGGGGAGCCATCTTAGATCCACTCCAGGGACTGCTTGAATTTCATGACAACCAATTTGAGACATAACATTCAGCATTCACCCCATAAGGATTTCAAATCAAGTCCTTAATCGTCCCTAAACAGCTCTCCACAACAGAATCTGGTTTCTGGTCTATATTATGCTATAGATTTTTCCTCATATGTTGTGAACGAACTAGGTAACTTGACTGAAAACATTTTCTTCTCTTCTTGTACAGCCTGCCTCTTCTACTTATATACTTATCTCCTGTTCAGGAAGAGAGAAAGATTATCCCAAGCAAACTACTCTTTATTCCACTTGTTCATGAGGACAACATGTTCAATAATGTTTTTTGTGGGCTGCATTTTTCAATCCAGACATTTTGAATAATTACCTAATTCATCATTAGAACAATTCAATTAAAAAAGAAAGCAACTTATTGAGAAAATCCATCTTGGTGCCTGCTGCGGGTGGTAAGTGTAAAGTCAACAACACAGACACACTCAATAACCATTAATCTGATCAGCAGTGTGCACAAGGCATCACCCCACACAAGTGGAGAGATTCATGTCTCCCCCTCGCTGTCTGAACTCACTCAGTTCTGCAGTCAGGATGGATTCATCCTCCATAGTGCATTACTCAGTTTGAGGAACACCGCTGCCAAGGCTAAGGGATTCTGGCAGTAACAGCGAAAGGGGAGAGCAATGGAGGGATGAGAGGCAGAGAGAAACTTTCATTACACCCTCATTCATCATCAGTGGGGTACCTTGGCAACACTCAGGCGTCCTCCCACTCCTTTTCTTTCTCTCACTTTCTCTTTCTCATTTTTTCACCCCCCTCCCAATCCCCCTTTCCTCATATATCTCCCCTTTAATCAAAATGAAATACCATTGTCCAGTTTACGTCTGAGACGCCACGCCAGGCAAGGCAGAGGCTGGAGGCCCACCATCATTTCTACTTCCTGTACAGTACAAGCAAGGCCAAGCCACTGTCCAGGGAAGTGTTTCTGAACGTTTCTGTCTCTGTGTCCCCCTCCCGCCTCACCTCACCGTCTTCATGAGTAGGTTACATCATCTCTTGTACATGCTGTTCTACTGCCACAGTAGTCAGCTGTGTGCTCCTCTGTAGGGACCTTCACCAAAAGAGCCCACATGGCAGAACACACACACACACACAGACCAGACTCAATGAGCTAAAGGGGTACACTTGAAGGAAGGAGCATCTGTGGCCCACCTGAGTCTCCAAATCCCACTCATACCCTCCCCCCCTCAGGTATACAAGTCAGTAGGGGCAGTGTCCCCAGGCTGACTGGGGGAGTCAGGACAGGACATCTACTGTGAGCAGCAGCAGCAGTAGCAGAGCATCAACAGAGCTCCCAGCAACACCTATCAGAGCCCCTTCGGGAGGACTGACATTCTGGAGAGGTGACATCTGTGGTTTCCTCCATGTTGGATAACTCTCCAGTATGTGCTGGGTGTTGTGACTGTGTCTTGTTATGGCTCTGCAGTGTGCTTTTGTGTGAGGATGGGGCTACGTCACACTGCTCTGTGTAATGACTGCACTCTGCAGGGTACATACCACTGCAGCTCACAGCCGTTCTTCTCCCTTTGTTCCTAGAATACACAGGATTACAATCCAATCCTACCTGTATCAAAGAGCTAACCCGGCTAAGACTTTGCTAGTGTCATAATGAGACCCTGCAATTCCTTCCAAACTGGTGGTAGTTTCAGTAAAGAAAGACTCCAGTTACATAGGCTGGGTCTAGCGCCTGGAGGATCAATGGTGGAATTGTGTGCTGAGGAGGCAATGATCAAAAGTCAGGTTTTAGTAGAGGAAAAGAACATGGATGGACCTGGACCCATGAACTCTAACTCCCATTATAGTGTACTCAGGCACAATGGGGTCGGCCCATGGGCTCCTGTGGAGGATCAACTGTATCTTGCTGTGGATAGATTCTCAATGAGGAGAACATCCTGCTCAGACCACCTCAGATCATTTTTATAGACCTCCGTCCAGATCGATAGGTCTGAGTCACCATGTGAAAATGCCCACTGGCCTTGTAAAGGGAGTGGATGGTTATATTCTGTAATCAATGACAGTGTCTTCACCTTGGGGGTTATGGTGTCTGGAACAGGCCAAATCATTATAAACTGCAGCTGTATGCTACTGAATTTCTTGTCTCTCCATCTATACTGTTCGACATTATCAACTGTATGAGAAAGGTCGTAGAGCATCAATTATTAAATGGCTCGGTTATGGTATGTTACATTATTAATAACCTTAGCGTTAACCACACACACACGCACACACACGTTTTCTCTCTTTCTGACTCACACACATACCTACATCCAGTGTCATATTGGTCTTAGAACAAACCCGCTCTCAAACAGACACAGCAAGTATGACATGAAGGTTTAGAAAACCTGTTATATGAACCATAATTTCGTTCACCAAGACATTCCTTCCACAACAATGGTCTAGCTATGACGTGCACCAGAGGACTGGACCATCTGAACTAGCAGTACAGCACAGTCACACAGACCCACAGTTCAGCACCACATGGGGCAGAGCTGTCAAGAGCTCTGGTTCTGAATCCTCCCGCCCACCCCTCTTCAATCAGCCCTGTGCCACCAAGGGAGGAGGGCGGGGGGGGGGGGGGGTGATGGGGGGGAGGCACTCCAGTCACAGTGGGAGAAAGATAAAGGGAAAGAAGGAAGAAAGGAAGGGGGAGCTGGGATAAAGGGATGTTCCGGGGTCAGTGTGGACGGCCTGGGGAGCTAACATCACAGTGACTGACAGGCACACAGAACAAGCAGCAGTTCTGGAATCAAACATGCAACCAGAGCAGCACACCTAAACCCCAGTCATGTGACACAGACCCTGCTTCTCTGGGAAAATCCCATTTGGGATATAGCCAACTTCACTTACGCATTTTTCTGTTATGACTGTGAATTTGCTATTAAGCAGGTGACATTCCATGTTTACACAAATTGACACCTAAGGAATTCCGAGCCAACGCACTTCCCTTGATAAACAGACATAGTCTGCTATCAAAAACACGCAGTACCTGAGTATACCAGCAGCAGCTACAAGTGTTTAGTACATAGATGATCCAGACAGTGAGGTCCACTGGATCAGTTAGCGATCTGGTCGCTAAAGAAGAGACTTTCAGGAGAGCAAGTTGTGTGTGTGTCTACAGAGGTAGATCAATAGATCACAGCATTAAACCAGATAGTCTAATTTACAGTGGCTCAGATTCTTCGGGTTTCTCTGCATCTGAGCTGAGGCGCAGATACCAAGCTGCTGCTGCTCCCTCCCTCCACCCACTCTCTCTAACACACACACATGCACATACACGCACACACACGTTCACACGCAGTAAAGAGAGGACAAAACGAGACTGATCCAGCCCTGTAAATAACAAACCTGCCCAAATCCCTAAAGTGTTTGTCAGTCAAGAATAACAAGCACACCCACAACAACAAATCCGCACACACACACACCCTGGATGGACAAACCATGTTGAACTTAATGGACCAAACTTTCCACGCATTCCAGAAATGTAAAAATTGTAAAAATGTAACCTTTTACCATCATTGTAAGCACACACAAAAGCACAAACACTTGCTCGTATCAAAACACAGCTGCACTGATAATGGATACAACCATCGCAGATCAATCAACATCCCGCAACCAATCACAACAAAGAAAACAAAAAAGAGAACACTAAAAACATAAAAGTTAAAGTCTTGCGTAGGCAGCTTAGACCATGGAAACCTTCAAGCCTTCCTCTACCTCTGCCTGGTAAATGCATCAAGTTTGACGGTGAGGTTGAACTAGCGCTTGTACGAGTAGAGAGAAGCAGAGACTCACCTCTGCGGATGGCTGGTGCAGTGTTGTTGGCTGGGTGCTGGTCTGAGGGGCTGGAGGAGAGGCTGGGGCTCTGACTGTCACAGCACCGTCATGGCAGAGGAGAGGAGCTGCTCAGTTCACTGCTCACCTCACCAGCTCTCGGAGAAAAACACCAGTTAAGGCTCTGGCTCTGCCTCTGCCTCTGGCTTGCTCACAGCAGCAGCAGCAGCAACAGACCGAGGGATGGCTGGGGGCAGCAGACTCTGCGATCAGCAAGTCTCTCTCTCCACCTCTCAATGTTTCTCTCTCTCCCTCTCTCTCTTTGCTTCCCTCTCTCTTTGTCACTGACTCCTCTGTTAATCTATTGCCTTCACGTGTTCTCTCCCTCCCTCACGCTCTCCTTCCTCCTTTCTTTTTTATTCCCTGGCTCTGTGTCCCTCCTCAAGACTGCTTAAATGCTCGGGTAGCAGGGGAGACAAAATGCCTGAAAGCCAAAAAGTGCGTGGAGTCTGGCTTCTGCTTCCTCTCCATGAGTCTAAGCATGGAAGAAGTGTGCGCGTGTGTGAGTCTGTGAGTGCATCGGAAACGCGAGGCATCAGGCGCCACACTGAGTGTGGGAGAGAAAGCTACTCCCACCCTTCCACCCCCCCTCCTGCCTGTTGGAGTGAGTCATCATGTTCCAACCAATCCCAGCACAGCGGACTGCCTCTGATTAGAATCACAAGGGTATTTATTGAGGCTGAGGCTCCTGCACTGCTATCCCGAGGAGAAGGGGATGAGGGAGGGAGACAGAGAGGAATAAAAAAGAAAGTATTACACATGCTTGTAGATTTTTTTTCTATGGGTGGTTACTGGCAGTGGCAACCTATGAACCTTTCCTGTTTACATTTACATTTAGTTATTTAGCAGACGCTCTTATCCAGAGCGACTTACAGTAAGTACAGGGACATTCCCCCGAGGCAAGTAGGGTGAAGTGCTTGCCCAAGGACACAACGTCAGTTGGCACGGCCGGGAATCGAACTGGCAACCTTCGGATTACTAGTCCGATTCCCTCACCGCTTCCTGTTACTGGCTGACTCCATCCATGCACTTCCACAGCAAAAAGCATACAGTCTCTATGTATCACACAGGATGTTGAGTCACTTTCAAAACTTTCAAAATCTCAATCTCAATGATCTGCTTCACCACTCTGACAAAAACAATAAAAAAAGAACACTGCAAGAAGCTGTCTTGACCAGATATCAGAGCTACACTGTACACCATACAAAGCAGGTTGTTGGCGATAGTGTACTATGCTGGGAAGAATTATAAAGCTGGTCATTGTAAACCTTCTGTGGTGGACATAAGCTTTTTGTCATTCATATTAGACTTTTTAAAGTGGATCAGTACCACTGACCCACAACCCATATGTCCCACTGTTATTGGAATATGTCTCAATCTTAATCTATATCTTTAAAAAGACTTCCAAATTCTGGTAATAAAGCTGATTTCAAATCCAGTTTGGAATTACGCTTGTTAATAGATTTTAGCAAGAAAGGAATATTCATGTGCTATAAATCATTTCTGAAGAGTTCCCCAAATAATTTTATTTAAATTCTTGATTTAAAGAAAATCAAATGAGATGTTCCAGAAGGCGGTGGAACTTCAGTAGTGACTCAATAACAGATGTCAAATACTGTTTAAGACAGAGCTGAAGCTGGTCCCAATAATGGAGAGGACAGCCCACAGATCACTATCAATCTACCTCTCCACTGCTCATCACTGTGAGGGAAGACAGAGAAAGTGACAGAAGAAAAGAGGAGAGACAAAGAGAGAGAGAGACAGAGAGAGAGAGAGACAGAGAGAAAAACTTGGGTATTTGATGCACATAAAAGACACCCCTCTGATTACAAAGCAGAGGAGCATTCTCTTTTAATCTATTTTTGTCTTCAAATTGTTGTTATCTTCAAATACAATAACTCACCTTATCTGATAAAGAAAATGCCCAACCAGTAAGAAAAGGCTTCAAATTGAGAACTAGCTAGACCATAAGATGAGTCAGAACTCATCCTAGGTCAGTTCAGACCATGGCTCTCCAGAATGACAGAGCAGAAGAAATCACCTCCCTAGCCTACCCTGGCTATATTACTGTAGCCTTACTGACCCTCCATTGCAATTGACTCTGGTTACAGCCTGGCTGACGACTGTAGCCTTGATCACAAAATGGCTATCTATTCATGGTACACAGTGGTCAAACATGGTCTCACAGCTGTTTTCCATTTGCTTCCCTTTTCATAAAAAAACCTTAGACAATCATTCTGTACAACCACTGTGGAATATTCGTCGCTTCATGCTTTGAAACAAAGCAGGGAGGAGGGCAGCAGCAAAATATATCCCTGCAAAATTTTGGACGGCACAACAGTGGCTGGAGCCTACAGACTTTTGCATGACAAACATGTAAGATTGGAATGCACCAGCTTACAGTTGAGAGCTGTTATATGCACATGTGAACCAATGTTAAATGTAACTCGGAAATAGTTAAGTTGTGGAACTTACAATCTAGTGTTGACTAGTAAGCTATATTTGGGTTTCAAAAGTTACATACAATGCAGGTCACAGTGTTACGAAATCAAAAGCGAAAATTCGCTTCCATTCCTTCTTTCAAAATGTTGATTTTATCCCCAGTAACAGCCAGTCGTGAAGTCTAGTGGGTTTGAGAGGATGTGGATTGGCTTAACTTCCTCCTCAGCCGTCCTCAACTTCCCAGCCCTCCTCAACTTCCCAGCCCTCCTCAGCCCTCCTCAACTTCCCAGCCCTCCTCAACTTCCCAGCCCTCCTCAGCCCTCCTCAACTTCCCAGCCCTCCTCAACTTCCCAGCCCTCCTCAACTTCCCAGCCCTCCTCAGCCCTCCTCAACTTCCCAGCCCTCCTCAACTTCCCAGCCCTCCTCAGTCCTCCTCAACTTCCCAGCCCTCCCCAGCACTCCTCAACTTCCCAGCCATCCCCAGCACTCCTCAACTTCCCAGCCCTCCTCAACTTCCCCAGCAGTCCCCCCTCAGCGCCCCCGCCCTCCCCAGCTCAACCCCAGTCTTGGTCTGTGATGTCAGGCTCTATCCAGACAGCCCCATGGTCCCCCAGGCTGCCCCAGCTGCAGGTGGTGAGGGGGGATCTGAGTGTAGAGGTCAGCTTGATATAGGTCACAAAGACTGAATCAAATCAAGCAGCGACCACTGTATAGTCTCACCACACCATCTTTAATACAACTAGCTAATCAAAATCCTTTGTATTTTGACCTACAATCATAGAGCTGGGCCAATCAACCTGCACCTCAACAATTGCCTAATAATCTCCAGCCTGTAATTGGCTGATTCACCTGTTCTCCTGTTTCTGATACTCTTCCTATGTCACGTATCAACAGCTAAGTATTATATTCTTTTCATTCATTTCTAGGTAATTATCATATAACAAGAAACTTTGGGTGAAAAACTTGGTAACTTCTTGGTTTTATTTAGGAATATATCTGTCTGATCCTGTCTGCCTCAATAGAAACAAGGAACCAGTCTTAGACAACAGCATATCAGGAAACAAGAACGAGAGGATATTGTCTAAACAGTGTCTCCCGTCTGGGGTGATGACACCCCATATGGGATTTTCGAGTCATTCACACACTCATAGACACAGGCGTGCACACATCCGCACACACACTAACACTTACACATGCAAACCCACACACATACACTCACTCACTCACTCACACACACACACACACACATACACACACACACACACACACACGCACACACACGCACGCACGCACACACACTACACTTCTAGATTTAGGCAATCCGCCCACCAGGCACTTCTGTTTCCTACCCCGCTAATCCCACATCTGATGCACATAAAAGACACCCATCTGACTACAAAGCAAAGAAGCATTCTCTTTTAATCAGTTTTTGTCTTAAAATTGTTGTTATCTTCAAATACAATAACTCATCTTATCTGATAAAGAAAATGCCCAACCAGAAAGAAAAGGCTTCAGTTGAGAACGAGTCTAGCTAGTTCAGAACTCATCCTAGGTCAGGTCAGACCATGGCTCTCCAGAATAACAGACTAACCCACACACATACACACGCACACACACACACACACACACACACACACACACACACACACACACACACACACACACACACACACACACACACACACACACACACACACACACACACACAACAGTTCTAGATTTAGGCAATCCGCCCACCAGGCACTTCTGTTTCCTACCCCGTTCCCCAGGGGGGGACCTGCTCATCTGTGACCTCATCACTCAGTTGATACCAACCTACTGGTGCTAAGAGCTCAGGTCAGCAAGAGCCATTCTGGAGCCACATTCCCTTCATCAAGCAACCCAGTAACCTCCCTCTCCCGAGGGGACCGTGGGTAAAGAAGCATGGGAGTTTCATCTCCTCCATCACAGTCACTGGACAAGTCTAATGTCAGAAGATGACAAATGTATCCAGCCCAACACCTGAGGTTCTTTAAGTAATAGAAAGTAAAGATGTGTGTGTGTGTGTGTGTGCATGCAAGTGTCGGCGTGTGCGTGCTTGTGAAAGAGAGAGACAGAGAGGAAGAGGAGATTAACAGTTACATTTAACAGTTAAAACTGGGCTTTCAAATGACTTGCTTCAGACAATCAGAGTGGGAACACTATTCCAGTTTTTTGTGAATTGCTAAAATGCTAAACACCATTCTCTGAAACAAATTCTCAGTGGCCTAAACCTACATGAACTACATGTGAATGTAGTTTTGGCGATTTGGTTTTGTGTTGAATGTTCTGAAAAAATGAGTGAAGGTTTCAAGAAACGTTTTTTTGCAATTGTGAAAAACTATTGAGCCCATCAGGCGTGTGGAGAAGTTGGAGACGGTGCGAGAGAGTAATGGGGTGAGTCTATTAGAACCTTTGTCCTTTCTTCTGTCCATTGATTTAATCACATGCTGAGTAGAAGCAGATAAGCAGGTTTCTCATTCCTCACTGTCACAGAGCCATAGCCTCAGACACAGGGGGAAAAGTAATACGTAAGAGGATATTATTGCCAATCTCAATGCAACACAATACTACAACCACCTTCTCAAACACTAAGTTGTTCAATCAGCAACAATAGCTGTACAGCAAATCTCAAGTGATTTAAAAGGTCATCTCACTCCTACTACAGCTTATTCACATTTTCATGGTCTATCTAGGCTGTTGAGGAGATGTTGTCTGCAATTGGGTAGGAATACTTTGTTTATGTTTGTCATGTCCAATAAATATGTCTAGTTGGTTATATGTTTTGACTGTACAGCACTTTGGTCGACATAAGTTGTTTTTAAATGTGCTTTATAAATACATTTGACTTTGACCTTTTTCCACCACAGGTTTTAGTCATTCAAAAATTGCATTAGACATAGAGGCATCTGTTGTTCCTCTGAGACAAGAAACAATTCACACCTTCGCACTATGGGTACAAATACAAAGACGGGGCCTGGATAACGGAGGAAAATTCACACATAAACAGAGACAAAAAAACATGTTTTGTGTGTGGGTGTGGGCTGAGTCACATGCTCTGATTGCAGGCTAAGAGAGTGGTCCTTAACCACAGAGGTGCTCTGCTTTTTATATCTGACCCTCACGCTCCACGAAAAACAACGTCATTACACCCCAGTGCTACTATTACACCACCAATGTGTACCACAGAGTGTTTACTAGACACTGTCATTACACTGTCCCTGCTTTTTGCAATACTTCATGTCCTGTCGATTCAAAAGTGTTATCAGTTTATTTCTAAATCCTGCAGGCATTTTTGGTGCAGCCATCTAAAGCAGTTAGCCACAGGACGTGGAGATGGGGCTGGGCTTTTACCGTAATTAAATCAGCACTGACGCTGATATCCCTGTTACACTCATATCGTCTGTGACAGGGTGCACTCCTCCATAGCTGCTGAATCCAGTCTGTAGGCATATGGATCAGCTGTCAGTACCTCAGCCTAATCACCATGTCCCTCAATTGAGAACAATAACATTATAAGTATCAGCTGTGTTCTGCCCATTGACTCTATCCTGTTATCCGGGAATTCTATAATTCCTTTCCAGCGTTTGCATGTCCTGGTCAGATCCCTGCCTGTTTTAGTTTTTTTACACCCTGATTTAGCTTGTTGTTTTGGATTCAATATTGGTGGTCTTTGAACTCTTGCTTGTCCTTGGATTCTGAGCCTGCCTTCAGTCTTTGTACATGTTGCAGTGTGAATTATTAAACCTTCACTTACTGTTTCTGGTCTGTGACTGAGTCCTTCCAGCCCAGTACCCGACGTAAATAAACATACCTTTGACAGCCTGGTGTGAAAGGTTCAGATTCCTATGATGTTGAACATACCACTGTAAACTAGAGGAGACAGATGACTTCATACTCTTGATTTACATTGAGGTCTTGATTAATACATGCATTGGTATGCAAGTGTAGAGGACTGGAAATACTCCACTTTGGTGTTTACGAGTACATAACACAATATTCCACATACACTTCCATCCACACGTTCAGTGAATGGTTCATAGTTCTAGTTGAATGGGCTTGGGAGGGTTCAGTCCGGTCAGTGTAACAGGTCAGGATGGTCACACAGGAGGGGAAGGTCACACAATTGATTGTGATGTTTTTCAATTCTGTTACTTGCAATCCTGCGTTGTGTTTCTTGAATATAGAGTGGAGGATGAGGTTGTGTGGAGAGTGGACTTCATTGACACCACAGTTGCTAGTAATGTCAATGGGTCTCTCCCTCTCTCTGATCTTTACTCAGTTCAAACATAGTCTAACAGGGAGTACATTTGAAATATTGTTTGGTGATGAACAGTGCCTTGTGAAAACTGCCTAGAGGACAAACAATCTCAAAGTATTATCATTTAGTGGTGTTGTACTCATAAGAGGGCCTACAACCCTGCTCAAGACTCCGTTTTACAGTGTGTTGAGTGTATGTTCCACATGAGTCATGTTACTTTAACTGAAGGCATTGGAAGAGAAGGTCATCACATCGCAGTGACAATGGCGTATCAGGGGTTAACTGGGGATCATAACTACCCAAGCATGGACTACTAAGAGCTTTCAGGATATGCCTCTTCCCTTCCTTAGTACTTAAAAGCTGCTCTGCCACAACATACAAATAAAAAAAGAGAAAAAAATAATCCACTTTCATGGGCCAAAAAAAGCATTTGGATCATACATTCAAGTAAACAATGAGACTTGGTTAGCATTTTTTTCCCATGGTGAAATCCATAACACACAAAGGATGCACAGCAAATAACAGACATTTAGTATTTAAAGGACATAGAGTCCCAAAAACATTCTTGCTGACATAAATAGGCACAAGTAGAAAGCCCTTAAATCTCCTTCTTGTGAATCTAAACCTCCCTCCCGTCTCCTTCTCACCTCCCTCTTGTCTCTTCTCAACACCTTCACCAAGCCAGTGTCTGACTGTCCACACACAGTCCTGACAGGACCTGTTCAGTAAACAGAGAGTGTCCAGAGGGATGCCATGCTCCTCTAATGTGGATGAAGGCCTGTTGCAGGCAGACATCTTTATATCTGATCTCTCTTTATCACAACTCCACGGGAACCAGGCTGTCATAAATCTTCACCCACAGATATCTCAAGGCCCGACAAAGGAAGGCTAAAATATACACACACAACATACAGAAACAGACAAGCAAAAATACAGACACACACACTCATGGACACACACACACACACACAGTGTTCCCCTACTCCCCCAGCTCGAGAGGATTGATGCTTTTCTTCTGTCCATCTCATTTTGTCATGGAATAGCGAGGCAATCTATGAAGCCTTTCTCTATTCCAAGGAGATGAATTGAAAGTAAAAGCAGTGGAATTATGGACATGGCCTCGTATGGATGTGGGGCTGTTATTCTCTTTTAAACCCTCCCTCATTGCCTCTCTCACATGAAAATCTGGAAAATCAAGACTACGCCATTTATCTGTTTCATATCTAAGAGAAAGTCTCTACACTACACTATTAAAAATGAGCAAATTCACCTTTTGTTGAAAAGGAATATTAGACTTCATGAGCCATGGACCTTGTTCCCACTGTTGTATCAGAACAGTTAGCAAAATCTAATCACAAAGATGAAAGAGGAGGGTGTGCAGCCTGGTTCACCCACAGTGTTGGCTGCTGCAGGCCCAGTCCATATTATGACAAGACCCACCGGCTCTAACTCCCGCTGCATGCTAATTAGTCAAGACATTCAATGACAAATTAAATAATACATTTAGTGGAGGATATACGAGCCACATTGGCAGCATGAGCAGTCTGCCCTCTAATCCAGCTTATCTATTGCCCTTTTCACAAGATCCCAGCATCAGAGCAAAGACACACATGGGGACGACCTCCCTCTCTCAACACGGAACCAGACTGAAACCATAAAAACCCGCATCAAACCCCTAACTTTAAGACTGTACAAATGAGGAAACCATGTTAGCATAACTTTAAACCTTCAAAATGCCAGCCACTGTCACACTGGATCAACACCACATGCAGTAATAATTGTAGAGGGGAAAGTCATGAAAGGGCATCAGATTTCACTCTGTTATTACACAGCCAATCTGTCCTGCTCCATTGAGCCACATGGGTAATAAATCAAACATAATTGAACTCTCGCACACAGTGAAAGCTCTGACTTGGCACAGGCTCAAAGACAAAAAACACAAACACTTTAGAGACATGACCCCTCAACCATGTGATGAACTCACCTCACGTACATGACCCCTCAACCATGTGATGAACTCACCTCACGTACATGACCCCTCAACCATGTGATGAACTCACCTCACGTACATGACCACATGGAATGTATTCTTTGTCAGCTCAACACCTGAGAATATGGCTAATATGGCTTGGTTCTATGTAGGAGATAGATCTTTCTGTTACCCTCAACACCATTTAGTACCCTCGAGGCTGTCTGTTTCACTACCTTCATATTTTAAACATGCGTCTGCAATCATCAAAATCTCGCTTCAGTGAAAAAGCGAATGAGAACCTTTGTTAGGTTCCTTTGGTTATCATACCTACACACACACACACACACACACACACACACACACAGTGGGATACATTGCCGATAAAGAATATACTTTATATGAGGTGATTAAAAAAACTTTTCAATTAGTATTTTGATTTCTGTGTGTTGAGTAGCTACAGCAAGACATTCCTTTATAAACAAACAAGAATAAGGTCAGAAAAAACATAGGGAAGCCTAAGCAACAGAAATGGGTATATTCAATTCAATACATTTCATGCAAAGCTATTTGAATATCCCAATTTCAGTATTTGATTACATTTTCATATTTCTGAAACCAGTAGAGAGAGAGGCAGGGTGAGAAGCTGTCACTGATACAGCCGAGCATCTGCAATCAGCCACTGCTTCCTCCCTGAGCTACATGGCCCACCAGACACACACCACCATTCTCCATCCCCCCAGCCTCTTATACATATTTATCCTTTTTCCGAATCTTCTTCAAGGAATACTTTTTTTATGTTGATGAATAAATGTTTAACTTTATGATGGTAGGAGACTTCAAAAGACAGTGTGGTAGGAAGAAGGCTTTAGGGGAGCAAGAAACCCAGCGTGGTCTAAGTTATGATCAGTTCTCCCTCAGCCATCCTCCAAATATGAAACAGACAAACAGTCTACCACTAACAGGCAGGACACTCTCAAAACTAGAAAGGCCATCGTGTATACTCAGTTATTCTTCAAAGAACTATTTTGGAAGCAATCAAATAAAAGAAAAGATTCACATGAGAAAACACTACACATGTGAAAACCGAGAGAAACAGTGAAGGCACACACAGTAAATGGGTCCTTTTGTTCCAGTATGATCCTTCTGTGATCCATCTGAGACGACCGCCCAAACCACATGATCCAGCCATAATCAGGCCCTCTGTCCATGGAACGTACCCTGCTCGCCGCAACTAACTGCCTGGCTCTCTATAGGGCCTATACAGCACACACATATCATCTGTGTGTCTGTCTGTCTGTCTGCTAGCTACAGCCAGAGTAGCTGTAGGAGCCAGCACTAATATCCCCAGACACAAACACACAGACCTCAACAGGAGGGGCTGGAACTGGGATTACTGGTATTTAGCAAGACCTCTCAGCTTGGCTCAGATGAACACAGTGTCTGAATCTCACTTCAACAAGGTCCGCTACCAACAGAAGAATTATGGGCTTTGCCTACACTATCAGGACATGGCAGCTAGCAAGCAGGAGGTGCCTTGTAAATCCCTTTAACAAACCCACAAAAACAGCTGATGAGCTTGTAACAACACAAATCCTTTCAGATGATTTAGAGTGAATTCAATAAAATACAATTACAACCGGTCTCTATACGGACGGCCTGTACTGCCATGTTGGTAAGCTGTGATAGACTGTGATAGAAAGACTGAATAGTGTAAACATTTACTGTGATGCACCTAAGTACTATTTGATTATGTTAGCATTTGGGTTATTCAGAATCTATTCCTAGCAATCGAGGGATTATTGATAGGCATATCATATTTTTGGCAATATCCTTTCAGAGGAATGATCTCATAATGATTGTGTTATTCAGTGAGTGAGTAGGCTGGTTGAGGAGTGTGTGTGCGCGAGCGTGTGTGTTTGCGTGGGCAGATGCGTGTGTTAAAGCAGGCGTATGTTCTGTGTCTCTGAAAAGGTTCGATTCACTTCACCAGAAGTTATATATGTGATCATGAGGAACATCACAAGATCCTCAGCTTTCATCCAAAACCAGCAGAGCATCTTCTCACACACACAATCACAGGAATTAAATATTCATCTGAATCAGCTTTGATCAGCAAGCGTACACAAACCCACGGTGCATAATGTCAAAGCATTTTCACCCTCAGAAGACAGAGAAACACAATCTCAGAGACCTCCACCATCTCTGACCTATATACTGTAATCACCAGCTCCAGCAGTCATTCTGACACAGCTGCATGTGAACAGCCATGTTCTATGTTCCCTGTGTGTGGATCATGAATCAACATGTCCTCCTCCTACTCCAAAGTCTTTCATCTGATACAGGGAGATGTAGATCCTTACACTGGCTCTAACACACGTACACAAAAAGCGTATAGGGAACAAATGACCAAACACTAGTTACCCGACACCCAAGATGAAACCAGGCAAGTGCTTATGCAAATGCTCGTCTCTACTTTCCTCACATGTTAACGGGCGGCTAGAGCACCTCTCTTCCCCTGCCTGGTGAGCTGGTCAGAACCTGATCATAGGTTTCTCATCACAGCTAATCTCATCTGAGCCCTCTGGCCCTGATGGGGGGCCCTGGCCCCCACCGACTCCTACCTGCTCATACATAGACTTAGATCACAACACAGATTGGGTCTGAAATTCACAACGGTCTGACCTTAGATTTCTCCAGAACCTCATGTAACACATTAAACTCATTAAATGCATACTTTTATCCCTCCCTTTCTAGTGAATGCAAAAGCATGACATGTTAGCTATTTTATCTATAGCACAGCTCTCATCCATTCTCTCTCAGTGAGAACTCAGGGCTATAAGAGCAGGGCCACAGATGGAGTTAACTGCAAAAGGGTCCCCTCCCCACCCTTCCCCCACAGAGCCCAATCCATCATCTGCTAAACAGACACTGGTGTCTACACCAGGTCCTCAAGCTCATTAGAGAAATGAGAGTCTTAATTGGAAATCATGTAACTGTTCCATGATGTGTGATCCAACCCCCTGCTGTGCATCTCCTGGCATGTGAGCAGAACAAACCAGGCAGGTCTGGGGGGGCTCCACCAGGATGGCTACTGTCTGTATGTCCATCCATCTTCCTCTGCATTCTACGTCTACTATATGGAGATAATCTCAAAGTACACAAGATGGCCAAATGTCTGTGCTTTATTTCTTGTGAACCTAGAGTTGTTAAAGACTGTCTGCATTGAATGGATACAATGTAATCCTCTGCTTCACTTCCAGGTGACCTACACTAGCACAACCAAACACACACCAACTAGCTTCAAACACTCCCCGAGTAATTGTCTCATTCCCTTGATAAGACCCATATTTTCTCAGAACTATAGGATTTACAAATAAAATAGAGCATAACTTGGGGTATGAGTGGTTCTAGGGTCCTCAACACACAAAGGTGCATAATTAGCAAGGAGACCAAACAAACAAGCCCCAAAGAGCATCCACCAGTAGGAGACAAACACACTTGGACGTCATCAGGCTTCTATCCAATTAGTCTTGTTGAAGTTTATGTTTAACATTCAGTCCACAACTTCGACTGTGCATGACCTGGGCACTGATTGTTAAAATAACTAGAAGTCAGAATCATGGAAGGAGGGAATGATTTACATTTTTTCTCAATTGTTTACACACAAATACTGGTACTTGAGACACAATGACCACAACATGTAACTCATGCACCAACCCCATGAACCAATTCTGCTAAACTACAAGCACAATTCCTGCTTTACACTCAAATTGCAGTTCTAAAACACACTTTTTTCAAAACACTACACACAGTTCTCTGCATTTGGCACAATTTTCATGAAGAAAATCTTTTGTTTTCACAAGGAACACACTGCCATTCAAATACGCACTCTGACTCATCGCAAGGACAAACACCTGTCACACAGTTTTACAATTAGCAATCAGAGCTTTAGCATAAAAGGGCAACAAGTGACCTCTTCTGTTTTTGAGCAATGGATGCCAACATTGGAAACAGAGGCAGAGGAGTGAGAGTAAGAGGAGGAGGACGGGGAGGACGAGGATGAGGAAGGCCAAGGACCATAATCTCTGATGAGATCCGAGCCGCTTTGGTCGACCATGTAGTCAACCATGGTCTAACAATGAAGGAGGTTGGGCAAAGAGTACAGCCAAATTTGAGCAGGTACACTGTAGCATCCATCATCCGGACTTTCCGAAATGAGAATAGGTAAGAAATCTACTCTCACTACAAAATTGCAGTAGGCCTACTGCATATCAATACAGTACTCAATGAGTACAGTAGTACAGTATTGCCTGTGGACTGTTCTGTAGGACTGTACAAATAAAGTATGTTTCAAGTATTTGGGAAATGTATTCCTACTTTGTATTCCTACACAGTATTTACAGTATTTTACTATTTGTTTGGCAGAACTGAAAGATTACCAACACAAGGTGGTCGGGAACATCTTCTGTCTCCTGAACAGAAAAACTGAAATCATGAACATGGTCCTAGAAAATAACGCCATAACATTACGGCAAATACAAAGAAAAATAATAATAATGTAACTGTGTACACTATACAGTAAATGATTATGTTGTTTTGTATGTAGAGCACTGTATGTGCAACTTTGTGTTGGTTGGGATGTACACTGCTTACATTGTTTTTCTGGGAAAAATACGTAAAATATATTTGTTACCGTGTATTTCTGTGATCTGAGTATAAAAACAGTATTCTCAATATTTTATAACACACTGAACAAAAAAAGGCCTAAATCACTATGATGATAGTGTTTTACATTGAGCACATCAGTGTTCAAATGGTTCTTATAAATGTCGATTCATATGATGGGTTGTGTGTGTCATTTGAAGACAAAATACCATTTTGAGAAGAAATAACATTGTTTTGAATGTAAAGTTTAATTTTGCAGGAGAAGTGAGGGGTTTTGCCCATTGTGTGTGTGTTTTCTTGATTTGTGTGTAGAGTTCTGAGAGTATGAGGTATGCATTGAGAAAATGTGTGTAACCAATCGAGAAAAACTGTAAAAGGGCAACAGGTGACCTTTTATGTTTTTGAGCAATGGATGCCAACATTGGAAACAGAGGCAGAGGAGTGAGATTAAGAGGAGGAGGACAGGGAGGACGAGGATGAGGAAGGCCAAGGACCATAATCTCTGATGAGATCCGAGCCGCTTTGGTTGACCATGTAGTCAACCATGGTCTAACAATGAGGGAGGCTGGGCAAAGAATACAGCCAAATTTGAGCAGGTACACTGTAGCATCCATGATCGGGACTTTCCGAAATGAGAATAGGTAAGAAATCTACTCTCACTACAAAATTGCAGTAGGCCTACTGCATATCAATACAGTACTCAATGAGTACAGTAGTAAAGTATTGCCTGTGGACTGTTCTGTAGGACTGTAAAAATAAAGTATGTTTCAAGTATTTGGAAAATGTATTCCTACTTTGTATTCCTACACAGTATTTACAGTATTTTACTATATGTTTGGCAGAACTAAGGGAGTCAGTTGGCTGAGCGGTGAGGGAATCGGGCTTGTAATCCGAAGGTTGCCTGTTCGATTCCCGGTCATGTCAACTGACATTGTGTCCTTGGGCAAGGCACTTCACCCTACTTGCCTCGGGGGAATGTCCCCGTACTTACTGTAAGTCGCTCTGGATAAGAGCGTCTGCTAAATGACTAAATGTAAATGTAGAACTGAAAGATTACCAACACAAGGTGGTCGGGAACGTCTTCTGTCTCCTGAACAGGAAACTGAAATCATGAACATGGTCCTAGAAAATAACGCCATAACATTACGGCAAATACAAAGAAAAATAATAATAATGTAACTGTATACACTATACAGTAAATTATTCTGTTGTTTTGTATGTAAACCGCTGTATGTGCAACTTTGTGTTGGTTGGGATGTACACTGTGTACATATATGTAAAATATATTTGTTACCGTGTATTTCTGTGTTCTGAGTATAAAAACAATATTCTCAAATATTTTACAACACACTTATGTATGTACTGTCTGTAGTAAATGTAACACTGAACAAAAAAAGGCCTAACTCACTATGATGAATGAAGAAGAAGTGTTTTCCATTCATCATAGTGTTTTACATTGAGCACATCAGTGTTCAAATGGTTCTTATAAATGTCTATTCATATGATGGTTTGTGTTTGTCATTTGAAAACAAAATACCATTTTGAGATTAAATAACATTGTTTTGAATGTTAAGTTTAATTTTGCAGGAGAAGTGAGGGGTTTTGCCCATTGTGTGTGTGTTTTTTTGATTTGTGTGTAGAGTTCTGAGAGTATGAGGTATGCATTCAGAAAATGTGTGTAACCAATCGAGAAAAAGTGTAAACATCCATGCTAACAGCCCAAAGAAAGCTAGCACATTGGGGCTACCGGTAGTGTTGTGGTTAACTATCTTACATATGTGAGCCAAAAAGGCCTAAATCTGTGCATCTGCTTAGCATGTGAATAATGTGATATAATGAAAAACAGATTACAGAGGGATGGTGAATTGTGTTGCTTTGATGCTGTCTCTGAATGAGAGTGTGCAGATGAGAGCGTGGGAGGACAGCACAGTGTGTGTGTGTGTGTGTGCTTGCATGTGATGGGGTGACATTTGGGTTCACAGCAAGGGGTCCAACCACTCCAGCATCTGGAGCAACTCTCCCCCCCCCCCCCCCCCCTCTCTCTCTCTCTCTCTCTCTCTCTCTCTCTCTCTCTCTCTCTCTCAAAACCCCAACCACAAAACAAAGAGAAGCAAGCTCCAGTTAAAATCTCACCATTACCTTGGGCTCCAGTGCAACAGAAGACATAGTTGTTACTGTAGGGTGTCTACATATGCAAAAAAACTTGGCTGTAACTTAGTATTTTGGCTCAGTTCATTTGGCTGTCTTGCAGACTTGACAGTGCCTTGTGCATGTGTGGGTGCATGCCAGTGTTTGACTGAGGACATTGTTATACACACTCCTTGGGGTTGCAATCATCCCACAGTACAGGGCCCCATCACCTTGGTAACCAATCAATTCAAATACAATGAAGTACGACCAAGGTGACTGCTAGGCCCACTTCACAAATCAACTTATGTAGAAAAGACCAAAATGAAGGTAGTAATCAGTAGATCACCTACATGTAGACTGTACAGCAGATGATACACTTGAAATCTATTCAGATTTACAGTTGATGAGAAGAAATAGAAATTGACAAACCAATGTGAAAAAATGAAAAATGTCACGGAAAGTAAAAAGGTGTCAGGAAATAGTAGAATGAGAAATGAAACAGGAGATCAGGGTCTGAATGATGTCCCCTGCTCCTGCCTGCTGGGGGGTCAGCCTCCCATCTAGAAGGGGATTTCCTGTGTGCTCGTTTCCAGCCTGTGATTGGGTGTGAAGCCTCCTCGGGCCAGGGAGAGGTACAGCAGCGCCACTCTGGCTCCAACAGAGCACTTATAGATGCAAATGAATAAACATTTGAAAAGACACACAAGCACACACCCCTACACAGTACAGTACATACTGTTGCACACACACACACACACACACACACACACACACACACACACAAACAGATTACGTAACAGAAAACACACTAAACAAGAAATAGGAACAAATACCCACCAAACCCATCCATAGACCAATGAGGGCACCTTTTCTGTTTCATCTGAATGAGTCATATCCTGGAAGCCAATCTGACAAAAACACCAACACACCAACACACCATCTCCTACTGAATTTTATTTGTGAGAAAAAAGGGAGGGCAGGAGAAGAGAAGGGAGCAAAGAAGCCAAAGACAGCAGAGGCGAGCAGAACAGAAGAGGACAAGAGAGGAGAAGAGAGGAGAAGAGAGTAGAAGAGAAGAGAGGAGAAGAGAGGAGGAGAGGAGAGCAGAACAGGAGAGGACACGAGAGGAGAAGAGAAGAGAGGAGAAGAGAGGAGAGCAGAACAGGAGAGGAGAAGAGAGGAGAAGAGAGGAGAGCAAAACAGGAGAGGACAAGAGAGGAGAAGAGAGGAGAGCAGAACAGGAGAGGACAAGAGACGAGAAGAGAAGAGAGGAGAAGAGAGAAGAGCAGAACAGGAGAGGACAAGAGAGGACAAGAGAAGAGAGGAGAGGAGAAGAGAGGAGCGGTCCTGTATAGTCTGATGATGTGACTCACTCTAAGACTTGAGCTAATGAAACCATAACAACATGTCTGACCTCCTTTAGCTCCACACCTGGAGGTGACTGAGTGGTTCTGATTATTGTTCCAGACACACACGCCCCTCTGGAGGACAACACACAAGGGGGTCAAAAGAAGATTAGGATATTACACCTCAAATTCAACACCTCTCTGCTTTACGTTTCATATATTGTTGTCTGAATATTAAGAATATGGCACATCATTTCTTTCTTAATCAAAATATTTAATGTATGGTAATTGTAATAAAAGCCATTCTTCCCAAATTAAAGACGCCTCAATTGATAAGGCTGAAATGAACAACCCTAAACTCAGTTTAAAGACCTTTAAATCTTCGGCCAACTATGAACCCTTCAGTATTTTTGTCTTTGTGTTTTATTTATGTGCTTGTTTGTGTAAGTGCATGTTTACTGTATGTGTCAGTTTTATGGAGTTCAACCAGCTCTCACAACACAGGCAAATAGTACCGTCTGCTGGAGGAGATAATACATTGCATGGATTCATACCTCAAGATGGACACAGTACATATTCACCAGGGGATTCATTTATAAAGTGTGCACATGCGTACGCAAACTTCTATGCACATTTATGAGAACAGAACTTGGCGTGAGACTATGCAGATACCCAGCTCCAGACCAGGCGTATGCAAATCTTGAAGAGAAAAAATGCTGTGTGAAATAGTGACACAATATGTCCAGAAGAGAAAACACAATCATATTTGTTCTAGGTACCTTATTCCCTGCATCTTGTGTTAATGCATAACATATTACGCACACTATCATATAATATCAATATCAGGTTTTTAAGGACCCTAGGACACCAGATTCAAGCCTCAAAGTCACAATTTCAAGCAAGCATAGTTGATTGAAATAGGCCTAAACACGTCCATTATTGTGGGCCAAATTTTATCAACAACAAACCAACTGACATTCATGAGAGACGAAGTGTGGAATGTGCAATGTTCTAAGTCCGTGTCATAGTGTTCCTTCCTGGTTACCGGCCACTCAGCGAGAGAGTTCTCGTGGGCTGGGTGAGAGAGCGCCGCACTCTGCCCACTGATTTGTCCTCTGGCAAATATAATATGCAAATGAAGTGAACAGTTGTGTATGTCAGGCCTGGACTTCACAAGGTAGAGGAAAATAAGAAGAGATGGACAGAACAAATACTGGATGGACAATAATCTGTATGATGGCCTGTATATTCTTGCCATGAAAAACATAGCACTTGCTCCAGAGGGGGTATTCCAGAAAACAGGTTATGCAACATAACCGGGTAAGTTAACCCACCAGCTGATTCACAATGTTGCAGCAACCTACTGGCAATGTTGCTACAATGCTGGGTGTCATATGAGGATTTAATTTACCCGGGTATGTCGCATAACCTGTAAAATATACTGCAATATCATCCCAAAAGGAAAGGACAGGTCACTTCTTTGACTCTGCTTCTGACTCACAGTAACAAGGTCAGTTGAAGATGGTCAGACTACCAGGAGTCTGGACACCATGGTTGAATTCGGTCCTATTCTGTGTCTTCTTGTCCCTTTAGTAGAATCATCATTCTTTCCATCATTCTTTCCATCCATCCTCGTCTTCTCACCGAGACTGCTCTACTTAAACCTCAGATCCAACATGGCACTCTTCATCCCACCTCCCTCCTTCCACACACTCCTTCAGGTCTCTCTTTCTTTCCTCCTGAAGACACCAAAACACCCATCTTGTTCCCCAATCAACATCACCAACAGCCTGGGCAGCTGTCTCTATTCACTGCACTGTGACACACACAGACGCCACGCACCGCTAGCGTCTGAGTCAGGAGAGTCCATTCAGAGAGCAGACACTGTGGCTCTTATGCTCTGGATGTTCCCTAGGGAGCACAGACATGGTCCTGCCTTTACTCTAAAGCCTGTTCAGAGTAGCATACAAGGAGCCTCTCAAAAGGGACGTCTCTGGTGTCAGAGCATGTAAAGAAGAATCCAGAGAAGAATTTAAGCGATAGCCAGTCCAACTGAAACAGGTGGGTGCCCAAAAAATGATGTGACAATAGACATCAAGATGGAGAACATGTCAAATGAATTCATCAAAACGTTTTCTGTTTTCTCATCACAAAAACTGGATTATAGGGGTAACCAAGGGATTGTGTTGTTTTAAGTCATTTCCCTGTGAAAGGTAACTTTGGGCTTGCCGAGTAAAGCAGGCATCTGCATCTCCAGGGAGTAAAGGCAGTTCACAACATTAACTCTAGAAGACAAAGACAGCTTACTCATACTGCTAGTCTTTCTGTGGTCTCTCATGTACGTCGGAGTTGCTTAATAAAAGAAATGGGTGTGCTGTGTGAATAAGTACTGTATGTCTGTCTGTCTGTCTGTCTGTGTGTGTGTGTGTGTGTGTGTGTGTGTGTGTGTGTGTGTGTGTGTGTGTGCACTCAGTGCAAGCCATGTTCTGAAGGTTCGAGGTCAGGACCATCTTCAGTCCATCTCAAGCACGGCTTTAGCATGACCACATCTCCCCAGAATCACAGTCCTCTCACACTGCATCAGCAGAGTATGGGACGCCTCATGAGGACAACACATAAAACACCTGGACAGTCCAAGTCTTATCTGATCAGACTAGCCTTAGGAGCCTATAATGTTAATGTTGTATTCATGTCAATTCAACGCCAGGCCTGTAGTAGGCTACCAGGTCAGACTACCATACACACAGTCAATATACAGAGGCCCACATAAGCAGACAATATTCCATACATGACTTGACATTAAGTTTAAAACCTGATTTGCAAATGGGCTGTCTTTGACCTTAAGGGTTCATACTGACCCCCATCAAGTCCTTTCTGAAAGCGAGCAAGAATAATGCAGCAGTCAACAGTGGACTGTGTTCATTCAAGTTTTCCCAGGTGAACTAACAGCACTGATGTGGAGGCTCCTAGGGAAGCACTGTAGAGTTTCTGGAAATTACTTGAGTGATCAGTGATTTTTGTAATACTGATACTTGTGATACTGTACCAATTGCACAGACACTGCGTAACCATGTCAGCTAAGCTGTGTGCACAATCGCCCACAAACAGTTTTAGCAGATGATTCACATCATAGAAACAAGTAAACACTTCTGTCATAGTACTTCTGAAACCTCTCAGAGTATCCCATCTGTTAGGAGGATGGAGAGTTGCTTTTTGTGGGTTGCTTGACCTGAACATTAAAATTGGAAATGTCCCGTATAGCCATACCTCCATCTGTGCAAAGCGAATCCTGGACACTGGTCTCCACACACACTACAAGGCTGGCCCCTGTGTGCTGCATCCAGGAGCTGCAGACGGAAGGGGAGGACAAAGAGGTGAAGAAGGAGGATGAGAGTATGAACATCTGAGATATCAAACAGATAAATAAGTTTACCAATCATTCTAAGGAGTCATGGGGTAGTGGGGATAAGGGTAACATGGGGGGTTAAGTGGATACTAATAGAGGGATACAGGGTTTAAAAATGTTTTAGGTTGCTTTTGTCATTTTGTACTGCTTCTTTTTGTCCAAATGTTTAAAAAAAATTAATCAATTATTTCATCAATACCTAATTTTGATAAAGACACAATGCATGTGAAACAATGTTGTACACAAATTGTTAATTTGAAAATGTTCTTGATTGACTTACCGTACCTACAGGTCAATGAACATAATGAAACTACTCAAGGATTGCGTGACAGAACTATAACTTTGTAAGAGACGCAGTCTTAAATCCAAAATCGTTTTGGAATCATTTTAACAGAATAGATACATAATGGTTAATGGAATTTAATAAAATTCATAAAATAATTGTTTCCCAATCAGGGTAGGTAAAAAATAAGTCAATTATTCGTTTTACCCCGCTTTTTCACAGTATCTACGTATTGTAGCTTCGTAAAGTCAGTGGTGCGCACAACATGATAATATTATCTTGCGAAGTCCATCTGAAGTAAGAAGGCTGTTAAACTTACCAATACGCTTGACTGTCTTTTTCTTGACCACATCACGGACGTGGTCTCGCTCCCCAAATATATTGTGGTGATCAAACTGGACGTGTTTGAAAATGCTGTCACTTTGGGTAGAACTGCGCACATCCAAGGAACTGATTTCAGAAGTCTGGAAAAGGGCTAAATCCTCACCTCTGCTGAATCATGACAAGCTGTAACTGATATTTTAGAATCAGGAAATCATTCACCAACCGTACAAACGAATTCATCTTCATCACTCCATATAGCTACCGCCTGCGTCCTCTGTTGTCACCCTCCCTCTCCTCCCCAGGCAAGTTCTGTCCCCCCCCCCCACACTAAGTATTTAGTAGACATATTTTCTGATTCCACACGTTGGTTGGGGTATCTTGGGTATTTGGTATTGGGTATGGTATTTTGAAAGTGTAAATATTATTTATATCGCTGTTGATGTAGGCTACTATTGAATCAACATTACTTTGCAACACCAAATTCAGTGTGCGTTGTATCTTCATAGCCCCTAAATGTAGGCTACACATCTCTGCTACCTTACAATGTCTCACGAGTCACGACCCCCCATTGCACAGTTTGCAATAGAGTTATTGTCCAAAGTGGAACATAATGTCAAACCCTCATAAGACAAGAGGGCCAGCCTAATTGCGCGATGAATTGACGCGTTATTGCTCGTATAAAGCGCTGTAGGCATAGGTCTTGATCTTGACAACAAAAACATCTGTCAAGATAAGATAACTAGATTTTTGGAATGAAAATAAATCTCTACAAATAAATGTAGAGATGGTCATATAAGTTCTTGCCCACCAGAGGGCAGGGTTTACATCCAAATCATTTGTGTACCACTTTGCTGTGGAATTGTAGTTTAGCCTAGCAGTGTCTAACAACGAAGTCTAAAGTGAGGAGAACTCAGTAATTTAGATGTTCTTGGTCCCTGTTTTACTTGACCATTCTGTGCATTTCAGAGCATTAGCCTGTTACATGTTTTCATAGATTGCAGAAAGGATGTTGTATTGTAACCTAATACATACTGCAGGCATGCAAACTTCTCCTTTTACCTTTCGGTGAGACTCACCTTTTTGAAACCAAAATGGGTCACCTTTTTTTGGCCTTGGCCAACATTTACCCATGCTTCGCAACTTTACACCTGGCTCTGGAACCAATCGTCACTCCTAATGTCTAAACCTCACAGCCAATCAGGAGCAGAGTGGGGAGAGTTTTTCTACATTCATCTAGCCTCTTCATTTTGCTCTCAAAGTGCACTAGTTGGATGTGTTTAACTTTAAAATTTAAGAAATCTTCTTATGGGGGGCCATACCCCCGGACCGCCATATCGTTCTCACCTTTTTTACCCCTGACCTGTTTGCATGCCTGATACTGTCCAAGTAAAAAATGTCAGCACAATGACATTGAACAAATTATTTAAGTATAAAAAACTGACTTAAACGTTAACATTGTTCACAGTTCTGATTGTGAGGGTGACCACCAGTTACAGTAAGACCTCTATAACTCTAAACCCATTACAGGCCTGTGAGAGTAACACATCCATAAGCTCCAAATCCCTTTAATACAGCACCCATTAGGAAAGTGCTGAGCTCTCTGCTTATTGCCACACAAGTGTACAAACCCTCGAGTCCCCTGCTCTCATTCACTGCCACTCATGTTAAAATACAATCAAATATTTTTCACACCGCAAGGGATTACACATTTTGACATTTAGCGTTGCAAGGTTAGGAATGTGCCTACGTCACCGCAGTGTTCCCCCTGTATTTTTGTTCTAAATCATAATGTTTCTCTGTTATAGATTTAGTAGACACTGGAATTCTGAAGTTGGTGACAGTAGTTTTAATTTATAAGACAGCTCTTAAATCATGTATCAGAAAAACAAAAACTCTTCAGAATGTCATACATAAACAAACCTTTCAATGTATGTTTTCTAAATTCATGTCCATGTGGAAAATATTTTTAGGTATTACATCACAGATGAGTGCTATCACATCTTCCAGATCTTGCTCTTTTCTCTACATCTTATATTGCACAGATCATCAATGCAATTCTAGGTTAATTATGACATATAAAAGCATTTATTTAATAGTAACATTAGGAAATAGACAACAGCAGGTTAATAATATCAGCTCTCTCCCAACACTTGTCAGATACTCACAAATGTTTAAGATTATGCCGGGCCATTTTAATAGTAGAGTTTTTCCTAAATCTTCAGTTCAAACACTTAGACTAGCGTCACTTAGTTCTAATCACACTCTAGACTAAGCAGTCATCATGTAGGCCTCTCATAGGTATGATCAGGTGTAACCTTAATATCTTGATGAGTGGCCAGTTATGATTGCAGTTGTTGGCTGGATTACATATTAACCATGGCCTAAATCTCTTTATGCTGACGGATTTGGAAAGTATTAATCCAAGGTATGCCTTTAAAAGCCAGAGCCTGGCCACCTGAGTTCATTTGTAGCAAGGTGCCTCTCCATCTCTCTCCTGTCCAGCCAGACAAAACAACACCACCGAAGGGCTGATCGCAACAGCAAGACCGCAACCATGAACGGCACGGAGGGACCCTTTTTCTATGTCCCTATGTCAAATGCCTCTGGCATTGTCAGGAATCCTTATGAATACCCTCAGTACTACCTTGTCAGCCCGGCAGCATACTTTATGCTGGCCTGCTACATGTTCTTTCTCATCCTTACCGGCTTCCCCATCAACTTCCTGACCCTGTACGTTACCATCGAGCACAAGAAACTGAGGACCTCCCTAAACTACATCCTGCTGAACCTGGCGGTGGCCGACCTCTTCATGGTTATTGGTGGCTTCACCACCACGTTGTACACATCCTTGAATGGCTACTTCGTCTTCGGTAGGACTGGCTGCAACATCGAAGGATTTTGTGCTACCCTTGGTGGTGAGATTGCTCTGTGGTCCCTGGTTGTCCTGGCTATTGAGAGGTGGGTGGTCGTCTGCAAGCCTATGAGCAACTTCCGCTTTGGTGAGAACCACGCCATCATGGGTGTTGCATTCAGCTGGGTGATGGCCGCTACCTGTGCTGTGCCCCCACTCTTTGGCTGGTCCCGCTACATCCCAGAGGGCATGCAGTGCTCATGCGGAATCGACTACTACACCCGTGCCCCCGGCTTCAACAACGAGTCCTTTGTGATCTACATGTTCATTGTCCACTTCACGATTCCACTAATTGTCATCTCCTTCTGCTATGGCCGTCTGCTGTGCACCGTCAAGGAGGCAGCTGCTGCCCAGCAGGAGTCTGAGACCACCCAGAGGGCTGAGAGGGAAGTTACCCGCATGGTCGTCCTGATGGTGATCTCCTACCTGGTGTGCTGGGTGCCCTATGCCAGCGTGGCCTGGTTTATCTTCTGCAATCAGGGAAGTGAGTTTGGCCCTGTCTTCATGACAGCCCCGGCCTTCTTTGCCAAGAGCTCCGCTCTCTACAACCCCCTCATCTACGTGTGCATGAACAAGCAGTTCCGCCACTGCATGATCACCACCCTTTGCTGCGGAAAGAACCCCTTCGAGGAAGAGGAGGGAGCGTCCACGACAGCCTCCAAGACCGAGGCCTCCTCCGTGTCCTCCAGCTCCGTGGCCCCCGCATAAATGGGCTCTCATGGACCCCGCGATCCAGCGTGCACAAAGAAGACTTCTGCTCCCCCGGGAAACGACTGAAGGCTATCGTCTACAGAAATAACTTCCTTTTTGTATTTTTACAAACCAGTTGGTTCAACCTAATGACAGTTGCAGAAGAGGGCAGGCCAAGAAAAAGTTGTTTCTGTATGTACAGAGAGTCCAATGTAACGATGTGTAAGATGTTTTTTTTTCCTGAAACGAAAGCAAAATATCTTTGATCTTTTACAGTTGGAGTCTATATGTTACTGGCTTATTTGTGAATGTAGAGGCATGTAATCAAGGCAACGTAAAATAAAACGCACTTTGCAAATTAATCTTCCTGTTAATGTTTTACTTTCTAAATGGGTGAAAAAGTGAATGTAGTATGTTTAATCAAAGTAATATGTGAATGTGAATGATCTAATGAGTGTGCATTCATGACTATAGTTAAATAGATCAAACCATACTTTGTGCATCTAGTTCACCACAGACAGAGATGTCCCGCATAGTTTGAAATCATTGGGCTTGTTAAAAAATTTAAACATTTGAATTATCGTGCATTATAATAAATGACTATCATATATAGTGCTATACAGTCAATAATACAATACAGTGTTGATTTAACTTTAAAATATTATCGTGATTATAACTTTCATAAAGACATTGTGAAGGTCCATCTTAAGGTAATCTTAGGTTGATCACAGGTCACCTTGCATTAAGGATATGGTTACACTGAGGGATTATGACATGGATAATCCTAGCTGTGACTCAGAGGGATACACACACATGAAAACAGTAAGAGGGCTGGCTTCTGTACCCAGTCACCTGCTGCTGTACATGACATCAACTCAGACGTTGATATGATCCCAACTTAATTGGATGTGTTGATGTCATAGATTCTCTCGGAACTAAGGTCTGGTTGCATGCAAACTATATCAAACTAAATACAATGTCGAGACTGCTACATGTACTGCAGTAAACCTACTGTTGACATTCCGAAGGTTAGGTATATATTTATTGTGTCGCTTCCCCCAAAACTGTCAAAGTCCATTCAGAAAACAATCCGTATTATCCACTGTTCCAACATGTAAATTCTCCTACAGGGTGAAGGCAATATCCTATATTTACAGGATTGTTATTTCATCACAATGCTAAGATATTCATGTTTTTCACCCTGTAAAAGGGCTTTTCTGTGGGCTTAGCCCATGTGATAAATGATAGGAACTCAAGGGATGACATGCGATTCTTCCTCCTCAGTGCTCGGCTGTGCAGAAATATCTGCCAAGCTGGAGCAAAACAAACACCTCAAGAATTCTGCCACAATGACCTTCGAGCGTAGCTATAGCAACCCTTGTACCATTGGATCTCTGGCGGAATACTGATACGCTCACCAAGCGATCTACTCCAATCCTGCACCAGGCCAGAGGCTGAGGAAAACAAGCCCAGATCAATCACTGGCCTAAAACCAGTTAGGAGCCTAGTATATCAGGACAGCACCATCACCGGCTGATTCCTAGTTTCAATAGATAATAATAATACCATATACTGTATATATATATTTTTTTTACATCCCTCTCTTCTCTCTTATACACACACAATGATTAGTTTAAATATTTATAAATATCACCTCCACAGATCTCCACAGAAGCTTGTTGATGTTGCTGTTGAATCTTCCCATCTTTAAATTCCTCCAACATCTTATGAAAAAAAGCCCTGCCTCATGTACGCCTTCTTGTGGAATCTGAGTCTACATCTGACTTCATCTGACTCCATGGCTCAGAAACTGTGTTTCCATGACAACTGCCCATCATGGTTGGCGCCCTCCTCCCTGCCCCCCAACACATTGTCTGTTCATGGACGTTAGTGATGTCATATTCTCTCAAGGGCACTACCTGTTCCCCCTCCAGAGGCTGTGGACAGTCATTGTATGCACATATAAGTATTTAAGTCTCAAGTCTTTAATGTATATCCATCATGTCTTTCTTTCATCCAGAAAAGCAAGAAACACATATCCATTATTCATTCGTGAGCCTGGGGTGAGCTAGAGCAGAGTGGAGCTCTGGAGCTGAGCATGCTGAACAGACCCACCCACAGAGGAAGACACCTGCAACGTCAGGTATTGTTGCATTGTAACTGTATAAATGCACATATAAACACTGTCTAATTGGTATAATTCTCTACTTACTGTACATTTCTATTCAACTATACTAAGTTAGATAATGTAAATCATTTCAATAAAAATCTCCTGACAATTTGGTTACAGAAAGCTGTGCAGAAATATGTAAAATTCTTATGAATTTGTATGGAAAACTTTATTTGATAATAAAAATAGCATTCACAGACTTCTTTTGATAGCTACATATACATTGTGATCCATCTCAAGGAAAAAAGCTTTACTGGATAAGTCCACATCTACTTGTACTTAGACTAATGTTATGTATAGCTTCATGGGTCAAATAAAGCTATGAACAATGTAGTATTTATATATGCATAGTTTTATAAAAAGATTGGCCCATATACATGTACTGCTTTTATCAACACAGAGACAGCATTATGTCTGGAGCACATTGCAAGAAATAATGCTTAAAGAACACAGACTGCATACAAGTGCTTTATAATACAAAGGCAGGCTAACCATCAAGAGAGATATTCAAACCAACAAACAGCTTCTGATTGACCAAATACAGTCCTTCATTTTGGAACCTCTTTACATACCTGATTCAGAGTACATTAACATATTTCCCATGAATCATCAGGTCCATTTCAGAAATATAAACACAATATCACATTCCTCACTGCTGAGGTTTCTCATAAATTTCTCTTTTGTACAAGAAAAAGGCAACATTTTATTCCTTGACAGGTTCCTATTAGTTACATAGTAAAATTCTGTACAAGTGATGGCCGGCAGGTTAACTTCATATTTTTTCACTTTTTTTTTAATTCTCAGTTTTTTCTTTACAGTACCATGGTGACAACAGTGATGAAACAATGCATTTGTTGTGGATCATCCAATATCTTTTTAGTTTAGTGAAACATAAAACAGATACACACAAAAACACATTGTAAAGCAGCAGTCAGACTCCAGTGGCATGACAGCATGGCTCAGGATGGCAGATCGGTTGACCTCTGTACCAGAACATTCCATCTGTTACCAACACCAAGATTCCTCCTTACACAATCACATCACCTCGTTCTTTTGGGACCCAGGAAGTGCCGCCCAAATTTGGACAAAGAGAGATAACAATTTATGAGAGCATGTTGCTATAATTAGGTGTTCTATTGGAACATCACAGTCTCCAGACAGGTGTTTGACCTTCGTTAGCACTGACACATGTTCCAGGTATTCTCCTCTGTGAGGCCCATTCAGCTGCTCCAATCTGACATTGTAACACATGGCTCAGGTGAAGGGCTTCTTCCCCTTTCCTGCAACTCCAAACTAACGTTCTCATTCCTCCCACATGCAGGCAGGTCTGACCCCTTATATCTGAGACACTCGAGGAGGTTACCAGTTACCAGGTTACCAGTTACCAGTCTCAGGGCCTCATTGCTAGGCGTGCAGAGGAACAGAAAGCTGAAACATTGTGGGCATGTGTGTTTTCATGATCCTTTACTCTGTGAGAGAAATACCCCCAACAATGTTTTTCTCATTAAGGATTTTTCTGTAATTTATCTTCTGCTCTGCATTTTGTTGCTAGACATTGAGTAGGTTTTAACTTAGACCAGAGGGGGAGGTAAGACTACAGTTTTCTGAAACAGCAGTTGAGGAAATTAAATTTGAGGATGTGGTGGAATTTGTTGGCCTTCCAAGCTTGCAAAGAGCTTGCTTATGGTATGTGCCAATTACAAAATAAATAAAGAGCACATGCAAAAGAAGATGAAGTCATATATTATATTTCTTTACTTTAAAATGTTTGGTTTGCCTTCTTCCAGGACAATATTCACCTAGGTACAGTATGTAAATACTGCAGCCATTCTTAAGCTTTCTGCTACCTGTATCTTGTGCTATACGTCTGCCATAGAGGGCAAGTCAAGGGTGGAAAACAACATCTAAAACAAGTTTAAAACAAGCCTAAAAATGAAGTACCAGTGACCACAGTTGGAAGCATTTCTCAAACCTCTGAGGGAACAAATATGTGGAGTCAGAGTTGCCTACAGAAAAAGCAAAAACATCAGTTGTGATATGATATAGGCACGTACACATACTTTCACTAGAGTACGACAACCTCTGTTATGCTCAAATTAACTATAGAACACAAACAAAAATACAAAAAGTATGAACAGAAACAAAGATTGTACTGCTGCTGTTGTATGAATCTCTGGCTGGGATCACAAGAAGTCAAATCATCAATCAATCAATCAACCAATCGATCAAACTAAATCACATGAGTTCGGTAGCTCCTCAGAAGTCCAAGTCCAGTGTATGGTACATAATAGTCTCCAGAGATGGAGGACTGAGTGGAGAGGGGGGCTCAGCACAGTTCAGCCTCCGCTCTGTTTCAGATGCTGAGGTCCTTGGGGCTCTCTTTGTACAGCCTTCTCTTGGGCTCCGGCAGTTGGTTTGGGCCTACTGCATTGTTGTGTGCTGCGTTGTTGTAGGCTGCGTTGTTCTGGCCTGCGTTGTTCTGGCCTGCGTTGTTCTTCATCATGCTGTAGTAGTCCTTAAGTCTGGGCGCTGCTGCGTAGTTCACATCCTCCCTGCTGTAGCTGCTGTCAGGGGATGAGTCCCTCTCCATCCTGTATTGTCTCTCTGGCGTCCCATTCACCCCATACCTCCCGTCCCTGCTCTCCCTCTCGGAAGACGAGTCTCTCAGGAGGTTGCCGTTCTTCAGGCTTCTTTCGGGCGTGCGACCCCTGGAGAGGGACAGGGCGTCACCGTTGTTGGGGCGCTCTGGTGTGGCGGCCTCCCTGAAGACTCGGCCCGGCGTTGGAGGCTCTCTGAGGAGTCTGCGCTCATGGTATGGTCGCTCTGGCGTGGCGGCGTGACTGAGGAAACCGCCATCGTCGCAATCCCTCTCGGGCGTGCGGTCACGCTGCGCTCGTTCTGCCCTGCGGTCCATGGACTTGGCACGCCGGCGGTCTGGGGAGGAGTTGCGCTTGCGGGTGGGGGAGCGGTCGAGAGAACCGCGACGTGGTCGACCAAACCTGTGGTCCAGAGTAGAGCTGGCGGAGAGCTCTCGGCCCCTCTCCCTCTCCTTCTCGGCTGCGGCTGCAGCCTTCTTCCCAGAGCTGTCCTTCCTCAAAGTCTTGAGGAGCTTGGAGATGCCGCTCTCAGACTCAGACTTCTTGACTTTGCGTCCACGGGTCTTCTTGCTCCCACCGCTGTTGCTGGGGCTGTTGTCTGGGGAGTGCTGCCTGGGGGTGGTGTGGCTGTGGCTGTGGTTGTTGTTCCAGGTGTGATGGTGGTGGGGGGTAAAGTGCCGGCTCTGCTGGTCCATCCTGGCTGTCCCAGCCCCATCCCTGTCTCTGCCCCGCGCAGATTCCTCCTGGCGTGATGGTTTGTGAAGGTCTGGTGGATAACTGAACTCCGATGAGGTGTGATATCGGCTGTTTGGTGGCAGAGTTCTCACTTCCGCAGTGTTTTGTGCCCCGGGTGTGGGAGAGTGCCCGTCATTGCTGCCGTCTGAAGGAGAGCAAAGTGGAAGACAGTCAATTTGGGTTTAATGAGGGGTTGGGAATGACATACAGTACCACTGTATGATATGTTTACACACAGACTATCCTATTGAAATATTTAAATTGTAACAATAAACATGATGTTTCCATGTTCACTTCCATGTGGGTGCTGGTATCTGTATTGGTCAGATGTCAATGCAGAGATTTTTGATGGACACCATGCATTACCATGCACTTCAATAAGCACGAATGTATCCAAATGGAAAGCACTTGACATGAATGAAGAGTGTTCTGCTACACAGTATCAACAGTTCTACTTTTAACATAAAACTATGTCTAATATTGAAGTAAAAACTCTTTAATCATTCTATGGGAGCAATGGGTTGAAATAGGTAAGTACAGTAGCCGCAAATAACAGGTACATAATATAGGCAAGTTGAGGGCCGGGTTTATTAATGACACAGCCAGCACCTAAGAAATCATTAAAGGCTGGAAGGGTAAACAACTCATTGTCCTTTGTCTTTGTCAACAAAGAAACGAGAACAACATATAGCCTGACAAAGCAACAACAACACCTTTGCTCATTCAGAAACATACAGCTGTCACTATAACAGCATGTGATGAGCAGTGACATGAATCAAACCCAGTAGCAGCTTCTGGTGTGTGGTGGACAGAGAAGAAGCCGTGCACTCTGGGTAGATGGATTCATGTGGGATATGGGAGCACAGAGGCGGTTGAGGGGGTGAGTGAGACAGGCCACAGCACACACAGACAGGACAGAGGGTTGCCGTAGGGAAGACAGGTAGAGTTTGGAGGGTGTTAGGTAAAGGGTGAGAAGGAGGCCGGGTTGGGTTGGGGACAGACTGTAGGCTACAAACCGTGGTCTGGTTTTGGCCCATTAGGTAGAAACAGGGCTCTCCCATCTTGTCATTTCTCATAGTACCCACAGCGAGATGAGGAGCCATCATCGCTGATGAGGAGGAAGAGCCCAGAAATCAGAGAAAGATTGAGAGTCAGAGAAAAGGGGAACAAATAGAGAAAAACAAACAAAATAGAGAACAATACAATTTAAAGACGTGAGGAGACAAGAGAAAGAGATGTTTTTTTTAGAGTATGAAATTTGCAGATCTTATCTCAAAGTACTTTCTCAGAAAAATGAAAGAGAAAAGCATAGTTCAGTAATAACAGTAAATGTAACTTATTTACAGTAAACACGACTGGGGAGACAAATATGAAGTAAAATGCTTTGTAGATCAAATACGTCTACAATTACATGGCAACAAAATAATGATTATCTATTCTACAGCATTGGCTTAGGACTTCCATGGTAGTTTTCAAGATGAACCAGTGTCTCCGGCTGGAATGAAGGACCATCACAGAGTTAAGAGTCAGTGGTGTTAGAGATAGCAGTACAGCATGTGACATTTTCACCATCTAGCCCCACTATAGTCGCCCCCTCTTTACCTACCATATTCAGGTACAGATCCATCACCCCTCTTCAGGACCAGGCGTGCCCGTCTGCCCCCTTTCTTGATGAGCTCAATGGCACGTGCGTGCTTCATATTCTTTGTGCTCTCACCGTTGATCTCCAGGATCTCGTCTCCGACCTGGCAACGTTGTAACAGAACACTTGCGTTACCATGAGAACCACACAGGGAGGAAATTTGTTGATTCATTGAGATATTCGATGAGGATATTGAGACCAAAACACAATATAGGCCCCGCTGTATTATTCATTTGGAGTGCGTACCCTCATCTTGCCGTTCCTGACAGCTGCCCCGTCCTCGGCCAGCCTCAACACGTAGAGGTCCATGCTGTACTCCCGTCCTCCTCTCAGACTGAAGCCAAAACCTTTACTGTCCCGCTCCAGATCCACAGAGTAGAATGCATCCTGAGACATGAAGAGAGGACAGAGAGAGAGAGCAAGAGAGAGAGAGAGAGAGAGAGAGAGAGAGAGAGAGAGAGAGAGAGAGAGAGAGAGAGAGAGAGGGGGTTATAAGAAAAGGGTTGTAAGAATATGAAGTGATAGAGGTAAGGAACAGCTAATACCCCCAATTAATTTAGCATGAGTCAGGTCACAAGAACTTCTTCAGGAGTAAAGCCATGTCCAACAAAAATCACACAGAATCAATGGGGGTCCCACACCCTGGAACTCATGAATAATTCATGCAGCTCCAATCCTTGAGCAGGCACCAGAACACCCAGCAAGGGCAGCACAAGGGCTGCACACACAACAGGCTGTACCCAGCTGGTGATCCCCATGCATTCTCCTTGATCTGCTCCCTGAACAGCTGACTGACGTATGTCCTTTATGTGGAATGCTCATCTCAGGTCACATGAACATATGAACCAGGAAGTGTACAGTATTTACCTGTGAGGGCTGAGCTTGTGTGGGTGGAGGTGGAGGAGCCTGTTTCGACTTGGAGTTGTTCCTGTAAAAGAGGAAAGAGTTTCATCACAGATATGCATGTGGCTCTAAATAATTATGGATAGGTTCAGGCAAAAGTAGTATTAATATCAAGAAACTCCACCCACCGAGATTCAGTGGCAGTTTGTGGAGTGTGCGTTGTAGTGATGGTGGCAATCTTCTCAGCATTGGTCAGCAGAGAGGCATTGGAAGACTCTGTAGAGAGAAATACAGAGGATTATGGGTATGGGTCATGACATCCCTGGGCTGTATGTAGCTCAGATAAAATAACTGCTGTCTTTGAGAACATGAAATTAGTTGGTTTCACAGGCTGCTGTCTTGGAGAAAAAGGTTTGCTCTCCAGAAAAGCCTGTAGTGCCCTGAAGCCTGCTCTGTTCAACCTGATGCTAACTTCCTGTGATGTTGTCATCCACCATTTGCTCAGGGGCAACGCCAGCTCCAAAGCACACAAGAAACAAACAACAAAGACACACCAGTCTCTTGACTTGCGTCATTCTGTTTTCCCCAATTCAGGGGGGAATGGAGATTAAAGAGAAAAGTAAAGACAGCAAATTACCCTTTCTTGTCTTGCAAATGCAACTGTGTTGTGCCAAAGTACAGCAACTCATTAGTCAACATACACACTGGATACTCATAGGATAAACCTGACTCTTTACAAAAAGATTCTCTGAAGGCTAACAGACCTGCGTTCCCCATGGCCACTAATCTCTCTGGAGAAAACCCTAGCAATTAGAACAACAACTGCCTCAACACAAGATGACGTCTTGCTAAAGAGTGTCTTGCTATAGAGTGGTTGTGCATATCGTCCCTGCCTCTCTCACTGTTTCTGACTCCATTAAATGCAGTGATATAAATAGATGCCATTACAGTAATCTTTAAACTAACAGCCTCTCTTTGATTAACAAGCAGGCAAGCATGGCATAATGCACAACATGCTCCCTGTTTCTCTTCTCCTTGGATGACTGAGTGTGTGTGTGTTTATTCTCCTCTAGCTTAATTAAGATACATTCGCTGGTCTCTCCAGAGGGTCCTTTTAGAGCAGCACATCTAACTCCCAGGCATCTCATTGGTCCACAGATGACTCAGCCCAGCCAACGACAGGCTGTTCTGTGGAACGTGACACAACACATCTATAAGTCTAAGTAGTTTCTTGTAACAAATTGTTTCAGCCATGATATTATGCACATCCTGCCACCTTTTCCAAACCAGGCCAAGGATTACCACTGACAGGAAGTGGTGATTACATCTAAAGCACATTGCATAATCCCTTCAAACTGGCAGCTATGTCTACACTGGAAGCATATAGTACATCAACATGACATTATCAGTCTGCCAGCAAAGTAAATACACACATCTTGTTATCCTACAAGATATCATGACAATTACAAGACACACATGCATCAATACTCCAGCAAGTACACACACACAACCATGCCTTCCTTAAGGTTAAGGCCTAGACAGCAACATGGCTGTCCTACTCTTCCTGCCTCCTGCTCCCAGTCTGACACTGGGGTGCACTTCCCCTCTGAGGCCTAGACAGGTGAATGCAGGTGAATGCCTAGACAGTGTTTGCTCCAGTGCAGAGCATCGATGCCCAGTGTCTCCCAGCAGCACTATGAACCCTCTGATACACTACAGAACACTAGAGTCTTACCGTCACCGGGGATGATCCTCAGAGAGACGGTGTTCCCGGCCTCCTTGATCAGGTTGACGATGTCCGAGTGGGACTTGTTGGTGATGGAGCAGCCGTTGACAGCCAGGATGCGGTCTCCCACCTTCAGCTTCCCACAGCGGTCCGCCGGGCTCCCCTCGATGATGCGCCCTATTTTGTGGGGCATGGCCACACATGCATTTCCAGCTTTGGTGTTATTGTGCATGTTTGTATGTGTTTTGTGTATGTGTGACAAATACATATATAATATATATATATAGAATATATATATATAATTGTTGTGTAGTCAATGATTCAATTATTGGTTGTGTTGATTTATAACATAGATTCGTTGTCATGGTAATTTTGCAAGGATGGAAGTTGTTGGATACAAAGAGAAAGAGAGGGAGAAGGAAGGAAGGGGAGAAGAAAAGAAGACACAGAGTTAACCATCCAACCAACATACAGTAGGCCTGTCACCCCAGAGAGGACACCAGAACCACCCAATCAGCAGGCATGCAGGCGGAACACACATTACATCCCCATTGGTGGAGGGGAGGACATTAGGAAATTCATGGACTGGAAAAAGAGAGGTGCGGCCTTTGTCTGTGTCTCTGTCTCCTGTTGGCTGTCCTGCTCTGCACCCCTGACATCTTAATCAATGGGCTGTGAATCACAAGGCAGCAGTCAGGGCCCTTGGTGGCTCACGCATGGCAGGCCATCAATAGGCTTGACACAGCCTTACCACTGTCCTCTTCTAAACCTTTCCCCTATCCCCCCTTCCCTGCTCCCAGCAGCCAGGAATCCATGAGGACACAGCTCATGCAACAGCAGCACAGAGCTTAGATGTTCTGGTAATTGAGTTTCTGGTCCTCGAAAGGCTCAGGGAATGAGATGGATTCCTTGAGAGTGACACTCAGGAATCTGGGGGTTCTCAGTGACGTAGAGCGAGAGAGAGAGATCTTACAGGTTTATTAGAAGCTACGGACAGTTAATGCTAGCATTGTGTTAGCTGTTTGGCTAATGTACACAAGCAATGAAAACTGAACCTTAGTGGCAGTATTCAATACAGCACTTCTTGTTTACAGAGCACACTGTTTACTGAACACACCCCAGGGATCCCTCTCCCACTCTCTCTCGCCCTTCATCTCTCCCTTATTTCTCTCCCAACCCATCTTTCTCTTTCTTCTCATCCCTTCCCCCACACTCTTCGCTGCTCCATCCATATTTATCACATCACCTACACTCCCAGTTCCCCTCCCTCCGTCTTGATTAAAAACTGCACTTGTCTCCTGCCACTCTATCCAAATAATGAGATATGGGACATTACTGGGTGTGACAAATACCCAAGATTTAATACCCAATCTGCTGAGCCCAGTATCAGCACAGGCTTGCAGAGCAGGAGGTGGCTGAATAAAGAGGTTTGCATAGTGTGATAGATGAGTGATGGGTGATACAGCAGAACCCTCTTTGTTTGTCCCTCCTCTAACATCTGTCCTCCTCAGAATACAGTACTCTTAAAGAGGGCCTGAAGAAAGCCTGTACTTCCTTTCAGAAAAAAATGTCCTTCCTGCTCACGTCTCTACCTGTGGGGGCCGTGGTTGAGGGGGATACTAGAGACAGATACATCCTTAGCGCGCATACACACACACACACACACAACATACATACTCCATTCCCCCCCAAATGAGCAGGGACAGAGCCCAAGAACCCAGTGGCAGAGTGAGGAATCTGAAGAGGAAACAAAAATGCTATAAAGTCTGGAGATCCACTCAGAGTCAGAAGGAGCAGGCGGTTCAATCCTGTGGTGTTCTGTGCTTCATATAAATCAGTGTCATCATTCAATCTAAGCCCGGAGGATCAATGTAAACTAGCCCTGCGCAGTGCAGCAAACAAAACATCAATTTTTCATGAGTAGCATGTGACACCTTCCACTACATCATAATGATCATTAGGTATACCAGGGACCTTGCTGTGACATTGGTGTCGCAAGCTCATCAGAGGGAGCTGGATAGTAAATTTGCAGGGAAGAAAACACTCACAATTCCTTTTCAATGGCTGAATGACCTTAATGGATGCAATTTTGCTCGCTTGCCTTTGTCCATAAACAGCATGGACAGCTATAGATTGTGCTCAGTAGACTTCAATTACATGCCGTGTGAATCAGCTGTGGCTGCTGTGAGGCTGGAATCTGTGATGATGGTGTTTTTGATAAAGCAGCCGCCAGCTTGATCCCGGGCGAGTGCGCTCGGCACATAAAGAGATTTCTCTTTCCCTAAGCTCATGATTGTGGGTTTGTGACCTCAGCTTGTGTCATTAGGAGCACTCTGGTGTAACACCACTCCACATCCACGCATAAAGCAGGGAGACTCAATGAGGAGTGACTGTAAAAATATTGTAATTCCGACAGGAGACGTAGCATCTATCAATCCTGTGAGTTGACTGGGGGTGAGCTGTGTGCTTCGTTGAGGGATGCACAGCAGACTGGATCTGTTTCACACACTGGTGACCCTGCAGGCTTTTCTTGACACAGTCTGTTTACATTAAAAGGGGATAAATCAGAGGGAAAGACTCTGTAAATGTGCAGACTTCAGGGGAGACAGTCTGATGTGGACTTGTCTTTCAGAAAGGTTCTTAAATGTCCAGTGTGTTTAATCTCAGATTAATGACAAATTAATCATGAAAGTGGAAAACCCCCTGATTATCATCTGATGTCATTTGAGGCAGAATAATTCATAGTAAAGTATGGCTATAAAAATCGGAAAACATCTAAAACGATGTCAAATACAGGTCAATGTCTTCTCTCGGCTGTGCCCAGCCCACATACCGAACGTTGTGCCAGCGTCAGGCCTGGAGACAGAGGACACGATGACGAAGCCGAAGCCCTCGTTCTCGCCGCGCTGGATCTCCACGTCGTACGGCTGCAGGGCCGCGGGCACCACGGCGCTGCCACTGCCGCCGCCTCCCCCGCTGCCGATGCCGCTGGTGGAGCCGCTGCCGGAGCTCACGGTGTTGAGGGAGTTCTGGCTGCCCTGGGGGGTCCGCTTGCCTTCTGTCAGGGAGGGGGCCTGGGTGCTGCTGTGGTGGGAGGAGGCCGGGGACGGCGGCACCTCACCCTCCCCTTTAGACCCTGAGATGGAGGAGGGAGCGGAGGAGGAACGGGCGACATGGGGAGGAAGTATAAGGGAGAGGAGGAAGGACAGAGAGGAAGTAGACGGGGGGGGGGGGGGGGGAAGTAGAAAGAAGTGGAAGCAGAAGGGAGCCGTTCAGAAAAGGTTCCCGCTGAGCTCCTGCTAGTGATGCGCCGTATGCTGAGAGAGGTCATGCGAGAGGGTGCATGTTTCTCTGACCTGGTGTGTGTGTACAGTATGTGTCAGCCAGCCAGGTGCTCTTGACTTCCTCACCTCCAAATCCGGAGCCTTTGCGTCGGACGGTGAGGTTGACGTGGCCCTGCTTGGCGGCCTGCTGCATCAGCTGCACCACCAGCTGGTGAGACTTGCCCACCACGGCCGTGCCGTCCACACAGATGAGCTCGTCCCCCGAGCGCAGGCGGCCATCCTCGTCCGCAGCGCCATACTTCACTATGTGCCCGATATAGATCTACACAGCGGCACAGAAAAACATCCTCAGCCACTACGATGATGTCACATGACTTGTCATACTGTGTGTGGATCTATGAAACAGATATTAAGGGCATTGTGCCGCCCTGCAGTTGGTTCTGCGTGGGAGACAGCAGATATCTTTCTGTGGGATGTCAGTGGATGTCTACCAGCCCACAGCGTCTTTGGCACAAATAACAAGCGCTAATTCTTCTGGGGCAGTAGACCTGCTGCCTTCAGCATCATTCCATATCTCCATCCTGCTTTCTCTTTATCTTTACTTTTTTCTTTATCCAAATCAAATAAAAGATGGCTCCCAACCAAAGGCTTGTGGTTGAGGCCCTAACTTTCTTTAACAAGCTGTCTAAATGAACCTCCGGAGAGCAGTAGCTCCAGTCAGAGGCTGTGCTGCTCTGTGTGCTGCTACCCTGCCACTGGGACACAATCAAACAAGCAGCAAGACACAGAAACAGACAGACGGATGGAAAGATAGCAGACAGAAAACTTGTGGTTAAAAACAAACTGACCGAGAAAGAGAGAAATAAAAACAGCAAAAAGGTTGTAGAGAAGTTGGTGGTAAACAGAAGTTGAACACATAATAAGTGTTGTAGCAGTAGTCATAGGGGGCATCCTCTGCACAGTGAGTGAGACAAGAGCGTGGCAGGGTGTGCACTGTTTTATTTGTGATTTTAACTGAGAATAAAGAGGCCCACTGGGGACATTTTTACTCTTTCAGTCTTACTTATGTTTCATCATCAGTGAGTTCTTCTCTAGCACTACGGGTGAACCAAAGGCTTTCATTTGTCAGGGCACAATTGGCCCAGTCTGAACCAATTTTACAGCATAATTTACTTGAAAGGGAAAACTTATTTTAAAAGTTTGCTAAAAGATATATATATAAAAAAAGAAATGTTGGGAAAAATATTATTAAACCAAATCATTGTATTTGGATTACCAATTTGCTCTGAAGTAATGTGTTTCAGAAAAGAATATCTAAGATGAAAACAAACACTAAGACAGAGTGGTGGGACTGGGAGTTGGAGGGATACTCACCGGCTCCCCGGGCTCATTTCCTCCCAAGATGCGGAATCCAAAACCTGTATCCTTCCGCCACAGGAAGATGTCCTGCTCCTGGCAGTCTGGCACTGAAACACACAGCAAGAACCAGACAGCTCAGACGAGGTGAACAACACAGAACCTGGAGGCTGAACAAACTCAGCTGTGTAATCACTAACTACTCATTAGGAGAAAATATTATAATATAATATAAAAATTTATTCTCCTGACTAAATTGAGTTAATTGTTGTCTTGAGATGATGAACTACATCGTTTCCATCCACAGTGTGTGAAAAGACCATGTGGTACAGGTACAATACACTCCACTGGTTCAGTGTGTGAGGACACACAGTGTTTGTCTGTTGACAGGCTCAGTGTTCTGAAGTACAGGGTACCCAGAGGCCAGAGGAGAAAGGAGAAACAGCAGGCTGATCATGCTCTCAGTGGGAATATGACCTCCCCACTCTGAAGCACACACACACACACACACACATGGAGGCTGTATGAGGGCACAAGTGACTGGTTCCCAGTCTGTTCACCCACAAGGCCAGTTTGCACGGACCATTTCTCCTCAACTGCCGTCTGTCTGCAAGGCTGCCACACTAGGCCAGCCCAGGGCCCATTAGCCCTCATCTATTCCTCTCTCCTGCTGCGTTTGTGTGTGTGGGTGTGGGAGTGTGTGTGAAAGAGAAAGATAGAGGCAGTATCTGCAGGCCAAGTAATTAACCGTCTCTTGACCCCTGTCGATTGATAAAAGATCCTTAACTTGCACGTACCTGTACACTAACATACACACACGCATACACACACACACATTATAATTAGGGAGTGGAGATTTCAGGTAGCCTCCTAGGGGCAGACAAAATGGCTCTGGCTGGAGGGCCCCAGCATGTGTCATCCCTCTGTCCAGCCATGGCCTGCCTCAGGGATTTCATCTGCCCCCATTCTGTTGCAGTCCTGGAACAGGCAACAACCTCCAGAGAGCAGCAAACGTTGCTATAACTAAACTACGTACAGTATCTTCCATATGCATTTGTGGATATAGACTGTAGCACATGTTCCCACTTTGCTCTTCCTCTCCTACCGTGATTCTGCCCACTCAAACAGCAGCCTCACCAAAGGCTGCAGCTCCTTGAGGGGTTATCAAACAGATACGTATACCAATCAGGCCCAGCTTAAGGCAGCCCTCACCGGGCCCAGTTAATATTTAATCAGCTACAGACCTAGATTCCAAGGCTGTGTGATAAACCAGCATTGCCACACCGCCTGCATGAGAGGCTGGCAACCGTCACAGCTCCCTGACGACTTCAGGCATCCTGCTTCACACACACGTACACAAGCACGCACGCACACACATGCACCAACACACACCCACTTTTACATATTCTTTTGAGCCTTTTGCTGTTACCTATGTGTATAGGAAGAGGTTTGGTTTTGTAGATGCAGCAGGAATGTCAGCCATTATTCAGCATCCATTACTCTCTCAGGAGTATCTTGTATGGAGAACAGTAAATATGTGAGGTGGTGCCCCTATTGAATTTCTGCATAAACAATGCAGGACTTTGTTCTGATGTGGAGGAGTCAATAGGCTGCTTGGCCTTACCTCTCCACCAAACTGCCAGCTAGCAGATCATACTCTGACTTCTCATACAGGATAAACTATACTGTATACCGGTATAGCTGTTGATGCAGGCACAGTTTGGTCATATCTAAATAGATCACATTTCTTTGTTGAGAGAGCCGGGTAGTGTGTTGTGATGTGTGCTCCTTTATCCCTGCCCTCTTCCGGTAGTGTCAGACACCTACACACACGCGGTACAGACACCTACACACACCTGAAATATACTTCCTCTGACGGATGATGGTGTGCTGTTCTGAAGGAGTTGGAGGCAGCATAATAACACACACACTGTTTGTTAATTCCGCGCAGTACACAACACTGCCAATGAATAGGAGATATTGTGTCAATCATTTTTGAGGAACCTTTTGTCACAAAGTCAGACTTGACTCACTGAGCTTACACGCACACGCACACACACACGCACACACACACACACTCATACCTTCTTTGTGGCTCCCACACGGTGCTCGACAATGCTTCTAGTCCAGGAGTCAATGCTCCCACCCCCACAGTTAGAAAAATTGATACACTTGGTACTCCAAACAGAATAATCTGGTGTTTCAAGAGCTTCTTCATTCCCAATATAAAAAGGCCTGGAAATATAGTCACTATCCTTTTCACACAGAAAAGTATGCTTGTCATATTAAAACCCTCCAAACACTACTATATTATGCAAAATGACAGTTTGTAATGTATAGTGCACATTTGAATATGGAGCCCACTCACATCTGCTCTCGTACATGCTCCTAGACTGGGCCCAGATCTTGAAGGGGTCTGGTTTCTTCTGAAGGGTGAGGGTGCCGTCTGCGGGGTCCTGGGGGGGCAGGCCCGGCAGGGGCTGGGTAGGAGCAGCCGGAGTGGGTCCCCCCGCCTCGCTGGGCATGGTGGAGGGAGGGTGGCTGGGGGAGTCGGTGTGGGTGCTGCGATGGCTGCACACACTGTGCTGGGAACTGTTCTGGCTGTCCTTCCTCTCCAGCTGCTGCTGGATGGACACAGCAGAGGGGTAGAGTGAGGGAAGGAGGGGTCAAATGGAGACATATTTTAGATGTAGGGGGGTGATAAAGAGAGAGAAGGATGAGGTAGTTGTGTATGATGGAATGCAGTCAACACAATTGACTAAATGAAAGGAAGGATGTAGAAATGTGACAAAGAGATGGAAAAAATATCCAAGGTCCTTCTTTTAGAAATGTTGCACTCGTTGATCTGTGAAAGCTGTGCAGGATGTGAGATACGACATGGTTTCTATGACGCCCACACACAGCGCATTCATCGTCCAACTTTTCATTTCTGTATCAGAAATGTGACAACAATATATACGTGAACAAACAAACTATTAACTCTGACGCCATGAAGAATCCACTGACACATAAAATAAAGTTACAACATACATGTCAGTCCTCATATTCAACGCTAAATCATTCACGGCACACAAGATACCCTAACATTAAAAACATTCAAGCTCAGCTTCTCCTTAATAAGGAGAAGAAAGCACATACTGCTTACTCCTCATGTGATCTAATAAGACGTTGCATGACCTGCTAAGACAATGCACTGGACCAAATGCGTACGGAAGTCTACTCTGCATACATATACAAGCCTCGCGCTACAGGCAGAAAAGCTCTTAAAGGCTGCCACGTAGTTGCATCTAGCCTGACATTTCAATGATATAACACAGAGGCAAAAAACACAGCTTTTCCTCTGAGAAAAACTAATCGTCGTTGACAGTCGACCAGGGTCACCATTGGCCCTGCACGACCCCCACAGTGCTGCCCCTCCCCCACAAACTACGGTCACATGACCTCAATCGGCAACGCCCCCCCGGCATGACTGATGTCATCTCAAACTAATCCCTAATCCCAAATATATCCTGCCGGCCTGACCGACTGCCTGCCTGTCTGCCTGCCTGTTGAGAACCGAACTAGTATCAGTCCACTTTTGTGTGCTCACACTCTCTAAATACATAGACCTGAGGCCAGCTCTCCTGCTGGACATAATGCTTCAGAGGGACTAGAGATGCCTAGAAACGTGTCTCCGGAAGGTTCCCCGAGGCTGGATTGGCTGCTGCAAAGCCGGAGTGGCGTCTCCATTATCGCTTGTCCATCAGGTCAAGATGAGTTGTAAAAATGAGGAGGCGTTTGCTCTTTAAGCCTCTGAATAAAACGACTGTTTCCTGAGAGAGCGTCCCACAGCTCCTCCACCAGAGCGTCCTACACCAGAGCTCTCAGCCTCTCCTCTCCTCTGTACTCGCTGTCTCCTTCTACGTCTGCTCCCAGCGTTGGTCTCCATTTCTCTCTTCTTTCTCTCTTGTTTGATCAAGCTAACTTCAGTGTTTTACCTATAATTGTGCACCCTCCTCCTCCACCCCTCCATCCCTGTCTGTCTTGTCTCTTCAGCCGTGCCCTACTCCCTCCCCAGCAGCTGGTCCCCATTACAACAACTCAATCAGGCCACCCAGGCCACCCTTAATCAGTCATAACATGACAGCATGGGAGGGGGAAATTGTGTCGAGTGTAGAGCAGGAAAAAGAGGGAGATGTAGAGCAAGAGGGAGAGAGGAGGGAAAGGAGAGAAATAGTGAAATAAAAGAAAGGTGAGCGAAAAGGAGGCAGCAGGGAATAGAAGGGCAGAGATTGAGTGAGAAAGTGGGGGGAAAAAGAGAGATAGAATGGAGCAGGATAAAGACAGAAAGAGAGCTAGAAAAGATGTATGGAGCTCTGGATAGAGACCCGAAAAGAAAGATTAGAAAACCTTATCTCCTATGCTATTGTTTCTATATAAGCCCTCACATCCATCCGGTAAAAAGAAAGCATGCACCTGGGGCAATACGGCAACACACACACATACGCACACACACACACACACTTTAAAGAAAGGAGTTGATAGTGTACTCACCACCAGCTTAGGACTCCTCTTGGCCGGCACCACTCCTGCAAAGCAGCGGCAGAGAGACAGAGAGAGCATTAATGACCGGTGTGACTCGTCCCCTGTCCCCCCGCCAGGCATTAACAATGTCTCCCCAGGACGGATGGACAGAGGATCAAAGAACGGTGGGGTCCAGTCGATCTGATCTGAGAGCAGCCAGCCCAGCTCTCTCCCTGTATCGCTCTCTGAGAGTCTCTGAGCTGCACTAGCCTGGTTGATCTCCTCCTCCTCCCCCCCTCCCCGCGCTGTGCTCTGCTCCACTCTGCTCCGCGTGGCGTGGTGCTTTCACCCGCGCTGCTCGGCTAGGAGGGGAGCCACTGATCTGTCAGCACAAGCCAGGCTGACTGCTGCAGATGCAGCTGGAGCTGCCCTCCTCCATAGATCCACCCTGCCAGCCACCCAGCCAGCCAGTCAGCCAGCCAGTCAGTCAGTCAGTCAGTCAGCCGGTGATCCACACACACACCAGCCGAGCGGTCGGCTGCTGCAGCGGTTCGACCCGGGCGCAGGCAGAATCTCAACTATTACCCGAGGAGCAGGGGTCCAATAGTCTGAGTAGGGTATCACAGCCGAGCGTCAGTGTGCACATCTTCTGCCCTGCCGTCTCTTCACCTGCAGCCGTGGCTCCTCTCTCCAGGCTACACATTGAGAAGCAGATCTTGTCTCCCTCCCTTTCTCCCTTCTCCCGCTATCTTTTTCTTTCCAGTGCCCTCCCCCTCCCCCTCGCTTGCTAGCACCCTCTCTCTCTCTCTCTCTCTCTCTCTCTCTCTCTCTCTTTCTCTCTCTCTCTCGGTCGCTCTTTTGCGCTCTTGCTCACATACACAGAAATACACAGAGAGAGTCACCCAGGAGATCAATCTCACACCTCCTAATGAAATATTCACACAGAGAGTATATTCTCGGGGGAGAGGATTCAAAGCCTGTCGGGACTAATGGCGTGATGAAGAATAAGCTTTCACAGCGAGCAGTATATCGTATAGGCTCCACATCACAGGATAAACATTGCAAGCGTGTTAGGATGTTTATCAACCTGTTGTGCCACCTGTTTTGTCACAAAAGAGATCTGTGACTGCAGCTTAGCATGGTGCAGGGTTACTGAGTGAGCAGGACAGATGTCAACCTCTTCTAATAGATTTGTTGTATTCACACAACTGACATCTCTACTACTGCATCTTGCACTACAGCGAAGTGACAGATGAAACAAACTAGGAGCTAGAGTCAATAGTTCTACTGCAGTATTGACTGATAAGGCAGAATCACATTTGAGAACTGGTTTCAAATGTAATCCTCCAGATTTCTGTACTTCTGCTTAGCATGGGTTAAATGGCCAGCATAGCTGTGTCTCCTCCAGTGGCTACACACTTTTCTTAAGTCCCTGAGACTACCTTCTACTCGGCGACCCCAGCAATAAAGTCGGCCACTCTTTCATGTTAAACAGGTGTGAAAAGATCCATATCCTAAGGCTCCCTTATCACCTGCTAACCAACACACAGGCAACACAACCCTCCCGCAGCATCAGGAGAACATTCTTTCAACGTTAACAATCGTGAGTGTAGGAGAGCATCCTGCCCTTTCTTGAGTCATCCTGCTGCATCGGCAAAAATCATTAAATGTTAAAACTTTCTGTTGCTGCAAAACCCCTCTCTACACGATTCATAATTCATCCTCTCGCTCTTCCCTCCTTTCTATCCCTCCCTCTCTCACTCACGAGGCAGGACCTCCTGTAGTAACAGGAGGTAACCCCCCAGCTCCTAGCTGGAGCCTGAGTTGACGGCACGTTACCGTGTGTTTCAAGGTATACGTGTGTAAATATGTACAGTATGCATGTGTGAGTCTATGTACTTGAGTGTGTACTGCCTGTATGAATGTATGTGTGTGTGTCAATGTGTTCCTTTTAACAAGCCCAGAAGGTCAGGTGTCAACACTAGTGTGATGCACAATGCATGCAGTGGGTTGTAACTAGTCAAATTAAAAGAGACCTCCAGGAAGTGAGACCACGACTGCACATACTATTCTTATACTGCTTTGCCTTTTACACAAAGTTGCAGTCCATTCAGAGCAACCGTGAGCAGCTTTAGCTTCCTGTTAGCACAGGTCACGGGTCTAATTCCAATTCAGTCAGTTAAACGATGTAACAGGTCAAAACAAAAAAACATGTGGTACAGAGCTCGATCTGTTAGTACTCCATGAGCATTGACATGGACTGAACCCCAGCCTCTCTCTCCAGTCTTCTAGCCTGTGTCAGCCAGAACAGCTGACGATAATATTGTGCTCCCCCTAATGCATGTTCATGCCTGGCTTAGCAATCAACTCCGTTAAAGCATTCGCAGCACTGGGATATTGATGAACATGCGTTTTATGTCTTCCCCTGCTGCCAGTGTGAGCCAGTGCACCTGTTACACGCTCCTGTACATTCACGAAACGCCAACATTCTGCATGTGTAGGGGAACAGACATACTGTACTGTACATGGAAATGTATCGTGCACATGAGCGAGGAACCAACACACAGTAGCCTAAATTATGCATTGCGATCACACTATTGGCTGGTTTCCTGTGCTGAAGCAGCCGAATGATAACCAGGCTCAGCTCTGAAACGGAACAATTAATCCATTTCCGCCTGTCGCCATACAAAAGGCTGGCGATTGATCACTCAGGATGAAACGCAAGCTTAAAAGGTCCAGGCTTGTGAATACTGATCGGACCATGCCAGCAGAATGACTAAAAGCCAAGTCCAGATATAATTCAAACAGGAAGGCAAGTAAACAAGCAGGAAGAAAAATGGGCAGGGCCGTGTGGGAATGGTGGGCCGAGTGGGCAAGGAGGGATGAAAGCTGTGGTGTAGTAGACTGGTATGGCTCGTGTGACACCTTGGAGGGGTGTTCCAGCTTGGACGCACAGAGACTCTTCCTCTGGCCCGACTTACAGGACCTGTGTCACACGCTGTAGCAGACCTGCTCATGTGGAGATTATAGAGAGCAATAGATTGAAAGAGATATAGAGAGCAAATGAGAGAGAGAGAGAGAGAGAGAGATAATATATATATTGGAGAGAGAGAAAGAGAAAGAGCAAACCGAGAAAAGGATGAAAAAAGGGGGAGGGAAAGAGGGAATGAGTAGAATGAAATCATAGAAAGAGGGGGAGGGGAGGTGAGAGAGAGAGAAGGATGCAGCAGTGTGTAGGTACAGTGTGCATGCCAACACACTTATACATGCCAAATATGTGATCCTGCCAGTTAGGGCAACATGCTTCCAAGCAGTATGTGTTAGGCTGTGCATGAGCATGTGTGTGTGTGTGTGGGGGTGCAAAGGATGTGCTGGCCATCTGTCACATTTATGTCATAAATCGGGTGTGTGCATGTGTGTGCGAGTGTTTGTATCTGCATGTGTATTGGGAGGCTAAGAAGACCCTTGCTCCCCATTTCAGACAGCAGATGATCTGTAGCAGGATGGAGGCTTGCAGGATTGTACACTCATTATTAAAACTGTCAAGACAAAGTTGTTAAAAGACAGAAACGTGATGCTTGAGGACGTGTGTGGGTGCATGTGTGTAGGCAGGTCATCTTTCCACACTAGAACTGCTGTGAACAAATCCAGGCTTTTCAAACCTTACTGAAGTGAATGGCTGGTGGGTTAAATTCTCTGTTCTGTTCAGACAGTGGCCTTGTTGGATGTAGTGCCCACACTGAGCCAGGGGGGCTTTCCTTACAAGCAGCACTACATCATGCACCACATGAGCAGTATGGTCTTCTGTTTGGACAAACTTCATGATTTTTCTTCTTCTTAGTGTAAGGCTATGTCTCTCTGGTCTTCTCTCTGGTCTCCTTACACCTTCCTATTGTCCTTTCACTAGAAATGGGGACAGTATTCAAGTCATACTAATACTTTGTTTAGCTACCAAACTTTCTGGCTTACAAGTTACTTTTCTCTGCAGACTCCATGGTCTGATTTCTCTCCATCTCCCACTGCCCAAAATCCATGTTCCCATACTACCCCCCTTGGAGCGTTATTCAATAGGTGCAGGATTGAAAGTAGGACACCCATTTGTTATGTTGTCCCAAAGCCAAGACATAGTTCTGTTCATTTCAGACACATTGTTCTGCTATTGTGGAACCCATTGAGGTATTGACAAAAATGCATTATTGCTTTCCATCAACATGGCAGGGGTTTGTTTTCCATGCTTTTTACTGCAATGCAAGCAAAACATAACCTTACCCAGAATTCTTCATTTGAGCTTTTTTCCCCCACAAACAAACAACTCTCTCATTTTTATGGAAACTCCATTTACAGATCCAGAGGAATTTGGCCTCCTGGGCAATAAGGATAAAATGCTGAATAGTCGACTCATTATAACAGGGTTTCTGCCCACATTCAGGCAGACTAAGACTGTGACAATGCTGACAGCTCAATCTGGGTCCCTTACGGCAAAATGACAATCATAGCGGTCTCTTAAGTACAAAATCACTTTTAGACTGGGAGGAAAAATTGTGAGGGAGGTAACAGCTACAGTACAGTATTTTGTTACTATAACACAAACTCCAAACAAAGCAGCAGCCACATATTTAAGGTGATTGTCAAAAGGAGATCTGAGGGAATGTTTACATATTACCACGAGGTGCTGACCTTTCCAAGGTATTGAATGGGTTTGTTCCAACTCAGTCCTTACACCATGGGTACAGAGTGACTGAGCATGTCCCTGGAGAGGGGTGCCTGGGTGTGTGTTGCCGGGCAACACACTCCTCCTCACTGAGCTGTGAGCTTCCAGGTGACCTTGTTCTTGTCCTCTCTAACTAGGTTTGGCTGGCTTGGACTCGGACAGCTAAGATTGATGACTCGCAGATGCAGAGATTAAGGCTTTTCTTCCTCTACCTGAAGTCAACCTCCCTATTCCACCCCTCACCACCCTCTCCACCCGCCTCTCCACTACCCCAACCACTCTTCTCAAACACGGGCATTTCTATCATCTGTACCTTCCTCTGCAGCCTCTGTTCCTCCAGCCTTCTCTCCCTGACCTCCATTCTTTCTACAGTTCTTCCCCTATCTGATCACCTGAAAGGTCACTGCATCATTCTGAAATAAGACAGACAGACCAAAACAGACACATACAGTACAGTGCCTTCACCTGGCTGACTCCATCTCTGTGTTTCTGCCTTCCCTGCCTCACCAACGCCTCCCCTCTCTCTCCACGAATGCCTCACATAGATCTGCCAAAAGCTATGCAATCAGTCTACTACAAAACCCTGCCTCTGTGTCCTTCACAAGCTGGGCACTGACCTGGGCCCACGGTAATGGTTTCCTGCCTGCTGTCCACACTCAGGGAGATGATCTATTCTGTCTGACTCCCTGTCTGCCAACTAACTGCCCTGGTCATGCCCTCCCTCTCTCCCTATACCTTTCTCTCGCCTCGTGTCCCCGGATATCCTCGTCCTCTCCCTCTCTCTTTTTCTCGGTATTTACCGCTCCCCCCTGTCTCCCCCTCTGGATATCTTAGCAGGCAGCTAACCAGGCCAGCTTGTGTCTGTATCACTCTAACACACTCCTGTAATGAATTTGACATTTAACACAATACATCTATGTTATTTCCTCTGTGGAGCACAGGGTCAGCTCATTAGATCACATAATTGATGCTGCCTGCACAGCTCAGCCCTCTTCTGACAGAGGCTAGGAGGAGTGTCATCTATTAAACAATGAAGGGTGATTATTTAAAAAACAAGAGCGTTCTGGATTGATAATATGAATAATCCTTAATCCTGCAAGATGTGAGATTCAACCAAAACACATTTACCTGTGGGTCATTCTACCCTAAGGACCCCGAGATGCATTAAGGATTTGAATAGCAAACTTTCATTGAAGTGTAGTTACTGACGTCTTTGAGTGGTGATAGGATAAAGTAAATTGTTAACATTAGTAGTGAGTGAATATCACAGTTAAGACATCCAGCCATGGCCACGAGTAGGAGTGGACGTATACAGCATAGCTCCATCCTCCCTTTCACTTAGTCCTTGAATCAAAATGAATGAGACATTTTCTGGCGGTTGTTTGAAAGGCCATCCCTTTATTGCTCCCTTCTGTACTGTCTCTCTCACATCTCTCTCTCCGCCCCTTTTATTCTATTTCCTATGTCCAAGGTAATATGCAAAACGAGACATGCAGGTTCGACATACAGCCAGCCATACTAAGTTCCCAGCATAGGCAGTGAGAGAAGGATAAGAGATAGAAAAAGAGAGAGATAGAGAGAGAACACGATAGATAGAGACATCCTACACAAAGGCTGGCGCAAGAGTGACTGGGAGATGGGAGCAGGGGAGAGGGAGAGTAGGGTCAGAGGAGCAGCTCAGCTCCATCCATATTCATGACATAGAAGAGATGCCCTGACCCAACACCCCATTTCTCCTCCCCTCCGTCCTCCCCTCTCCCCTCTTCACCCAGCCTATCCCATCCACGCTCTCCATCTTAACCACCCTCGACATCGCTGAACCTCCATCGCTTCCTCCATCACCCACTGTTTACCTCTCTCTTCTCATGTGGTCACAGTGACTCACCATCGCCTTCTACCCACACCTTCTTTCCCTTTTACTCACAGACCAACTCCTCCATTCATTCTCCAGCTTGTTTTTCACACTCTACGGATTCACCCCTGAGCAGTGAACTATCCGCTCATCTCCTCTCTCGGAAACCCTCCCATCATCCATCCAGCCTCTCCTGGAAGGAGCGCTCCTCACCTCTCTGCACCAGCATGGTGACCTCGCTGCCTCGGGGACACTTGCTAAGCAGGTCCACCACCTGGTTGTGGCTCATGTTCTGGACATTCCTCTTGTTGACCTCCATCAGAATGTCCCCCTCCTTCAGGCCCCGGCAGCGGGGGTAGTCCACTATCTGCTTCACCCTCTGCCCCCCGCCTGTCAGGCTGTCGGCTATGGTGAAGCCGAAGCCTTTGTCTCCCTTCTCCATGTGGACGGTGATGAGCTCTGGCTGGGTGGCGATGGAAGAGGCCAGGGTCACCACGTCGCTGCTGTAGCCGTGCGAGCCGTTGGAGGCCACCTCGGCTGAGGGGCTGTGGGGGCGGGGCTCCCTCATGCCGTTGATGGGGCCGCCGCTCTGGCTGCCGTGGCTGGAGGGCGAGTCGTAGCTCTCCTGGCCGTTGACGATGATGGGCTCCTTGTCCACGATGGCCACGGAGGTGACCAGGCTGGTGTTGGGGTCGTCAGGGTCAAAGGGCAGGGGGTAGCCGCGGCACAGGGCCAAGTCCACCATGGAGCCGATGGGGATGGACTGGAAGATCTTCACCACCTGCGCGTGGGTGTAGCCGAGCACGATGGTGTCGTTCACACTCACAATGACATCACCTGCAGGAGGAAGGATTGCAGGGAGACCAGGGGGGTTAGGTGCTATGTGCTGCTATTGAAAGTAAGAAGTAAAGAAGTGACCTCAATAGAAATCAAAGGATCAAAAAATAATTTGAAGAATGTCAAGACATTTGGTGCTGGTAACCATAGCAGCCATGGTACTGCACAATATCACTGTGTACACTAGGCCCCCTGTGGGCCAAGGCTGAGTACTGCACCTGTCTCCATCTTGCCATCCACGGCAGCAGGCCCATCCAAGACCAGGCTCTTGATCTGCAGGAACTCATCTGGCTCGTCGCCCCCGACGACGGTGAAACCGAACCCGCGGCGGCTCTTCTTCAGCTTGGTGTTGATGAAGGTCCCCTTCAGCTCCGCTGGGTTCCTTGTGAAGAACGGCTTCCCTCCTGGCAACACAGCACAACAACACACTCCATCAGTCCTTCCTCTTATATCCTCTGTTTATATAAGGTAGTGTACAGTATATCTACGGTTCTAAGTAACTATACATGAACTGTACATGTGTATGTGTGTACAGTATATGAGTATGTGCGTTTGTGTATGCTTATGTTAGATGCATACTACTGTAGCGAAATGCAATCAATCAATCTATGTATCTATGTATCTATGTATCTGTCTGTCTGTCTGTCTATTTAAATCTTAATTACAGAGAGCCACACAGAAGAGAACCTAGGGCAGGAGAGTTCCATTTTTATCCGTGTTCTAGAACTGCAGCCTTGCTAGGAGAGCGTGCTCCACCCACTTCTCCCAGCCATCACAGTGGATTACTCATAGCTGACACTCAAACAGCATGTCACTATGCTAATTGAATGTGTGGGCTGAGAAATTGAGGTACCCTAACCTTATGGGATAATTGTTTTATCCTGTGTTGGAAAACTTGTAACCTTTGGCCTAAAGGGGACTGAATGATGTCACCTGTGTACAATTAATTAGGCTCAGTGTCTGGTTGAGAGCTAGTGTCTGAGTGGGTGTGTATGTGTGTGTGTAGATAGACTTACGTTTGGGCCCTCCAGGACCAGGGGGCAGAGGGGGTGGGACCTGGGGGTCGCGGTAGGTCTCCAGGTGATTGGTTGCGTAGTTGGCCAAGGGTCCACCAGCAGAGGAGTGCTCCTCTATCCACTCTGTATGGAGAGAGGGAGCGAGGCCGTTAATACACCCCCTCACCCCCACACATACATCATCAAACACACACATGCGTGTGTGAACAAACACACGCAAACGCACACCTACACCCCACATACGCTCACTCAAGCATGTACAAATACACAAAATCTATTTGCACAAAAATACACACAAACATCCAGACACAACGCCACACACACAATTTACAGGAACCTAAACCTACTTGCTCACTTGCACAGCAACACAAACATAGAGCTACATAAGTGACATTATGACTCATAAACAAGTTATTGTATTTGCAATAAATAAAAAAAAGTTGTTACACATGACATCATATAATTACAATTTCAATAGATTTCAAAAGCACATTGCGTCACTGTGGCCAAAACACTTAGCAAGCGTGATATCAGCATGTTGCACATGGATGGTAGTTCTGAAAGCACTGTTAAAGAAAGACACTAGTTGTACACTGGTCCCACAGTCTGTCATGGTAAAGCAAATGCTACAGTTGTCTTGAAAGAAATATAAAATGATGCTTTTATGATAGTCATTAAACCAATAAGAACACTGGACAGCAGGGCTGGGGTCAACTTCATTGGAAAGGAGTTACGTAATACGGTGAACTGAGCAGCAGCATTCATTTACAAGGAGGACTTCTCACATCTGAAACCTGCACATTCCTACAGCTACTGAACGGTCTAAACTCAAAGAGAAGTGACCCCAACCCTGGAGCACAAAGACGGTCACAGACATGACGAGACAGACATGAAGAAAGAAAGAAATGGTGCCGTGCCAGGGCAGGAAACGAACCTCGAATGTACCGCTCACCTTCAGGAGGCTGCGGCTGCTGCTGCTGCTGGTGCTCCAGCTGCTTCCTGCGCTTGGCCTCCACCACGGGGTTCTCGTACTGGGTCTTCCTGTTGATGTGACTGAGACAGGGGAGATGGAGAGGGGGATAGGAGAGACAGAGAGAACAGGGCAAGAGGAGGGGATTGATAGAGAAGGGAGAAGGGGGAGATGCAGGCAGGGATAGTACAGAGAGAGAGAGAGAGAGAGAGAGAGAGAGAGAGAGAGAGAGAGAGAGAGAGAGAGAGAGAGCGAGAGAGAAAGAAAGAGCGAGAGAGAGAGAGAGAGAGAGAGAGAGAGAAAGAGCGAGAAAGAGCGAGAGAGAGAGAGAGAGAGAGAGAGAGAGAGAGAGAGAGAGAGAGAGAGAGAGAGAGGTAGAATGAGGTAGAAGGGTAGTGAATAACAAGAGGGCGTGGGGAGGTAGGGGAAGATGGCAAAAGATGGAGAGGGAGAGAAGTTACAAAAGATACAACAAACAATGCTTGCAAGGTGCTTGGGAGAGGAGGAATTGAAAAAGAGATGTACGATATCCTCTGAGGTAGAGATGAACTTACTCAACATAGTAGACCCCATACACTGGGTCATCTATCTTCTCCCATCCTGGAGGCAGCTCTGAAGAGGAGAGACAACATTGTTTAGAGGAGACCACTACATTAGTCATTAAACACAGCCCTTGTGTTGGCCGTGCTCTGAAGAGTCAGGATGGAGGACTGGAGCACAATGACTCTCTAAGCTGATTTGAGCTAGGAGCTACTTCCAAGGACAGCACTCTGTCATTTCCTAATTTTCCAATCTTTCCTAATTTTCAGTGAAGGACAACACAGGCGTCTAATATGAAGCCAGCCTCTTCATTCCGACTCCAAGTCACACAGCGAGCTGTCAGGGGACTTGCAACTAAATTACAGACTGGAGACCTTGACTGCTGCTTCCTACCACATTTACTATTCATATATTCTGACCCTGCCTGTTAAGCTCCAGATATGTCAGTTTTCTGTGACTTTTGGTTCCTCTGTCATTAGAAGTCTAATCCGATTGTGAGCTGAAGGTACACATTCTGGACTGAAACAACATAAACACGTCTATCTAATACAGAGAGAGAAAAGAGGAAGGGGAAACAGTCTGGACATGTGCAGCCATCACACATGTCACCACTGGCACTCTTCAAGTTTGCTGTAAACTTCTGTTCCACTGATTTAAAAGTCACATGACCACCTTGATGAAACAACCACTTATCCAAATAAAACTATTAATGGCAGAAATGGTCAGTATTTCAACTGAGTGAGTTCAAGTGATTACATTCGGACATTAACATACCAGCTAATCGAACAGAATGTGTTGATTCTAGATGGAATGATTACGCATACATTGTTCTTAAAGGTCTGGCCCTGCCCCCCCCCCCCCCCCCCCCAAAAAAAAAGCACACACAGCACATGCACACACACACACACACACAATCCCATAGACTCATACTTAGCAGCGTTCAACGGGAACTGTCTGACAGATAGGGCATATTAAGCTGACACACTCCCATTAAGACGTTAGCATCTCATTTTCCTCCTCACTGTATTTGATTTCATACAAAGACATTAGCATTGTGTGTTAGTGTGGGCTTGAACTGACTCCGCCAAACACTTTTGGAGTGGGCTGAATTTCACGATCGATAATCACAGACTGCCTCCTTCTGATCTGCCAGAAATAATAGGGGCTGGTAGCCAGACATTCAAAGCCTTGTACAAGTCTGAGATTTCATTCCATCTCAGGGCTGTATCAGTGTGTGTAAGTGTGTATTTGTGTGTGTGTGTGTGTGTGTATGTGTGTATGTGTGTGTGTAAGCGGGTGCGCGCGCGGGCATGCATGTCTGAGTGCCAAGGAATCTGCAGAGCTATTTTCCAGTCTATGGAACAGCTCAGACCAACTTGAGTCACCAGCCAAACACCTACCAAATGTGTTCTCGTGCATCAAAGAAATCACTCTGTCACTTACGCTGTGCACAGCAGGCAACACAACTAAATCACCCAGATACAAAATAGAAACTTAGGGCTCGAGTCCCAAATGAACATGGTTCTATCTGCCTCGACCAGCTGTCTCAGACAGATGCCCACAAATTGCTTGTTAGGGATATAGTGCTGTAGCCAACAGAGGGACATATAGAGGAGAGAGAGAAGGCAAGGAACCTACCTAGCTCAGTGTCCAGCTCTTCAGTGTGTACCCCTTCTTCTCCAAGGTGAGAAAGAAAGAATGAAACACAAGATATAAGATGGAGGACAGAAAGGACATGGTAGACAGAGAGAGGGGAAGAGTGATCAAGGGTATATGGGGAGAGAAATGGGATAGCATCACAAAGAAAAGGAAAAATAGAGATCCCTTAGTAATCGTTAATGTTGTGTCAAAGAGAAGTAGCATTAGTGCATCACATTTCCTCTGTACAAAAAACATCAGTTGTATTTACCACAATTTTTATCCTTAAAATATCAAAGTAGAATGGAGTTACAGAAACAGATACAGTTAACAAAACAGCCACTTGGTGGTGCTGTATCTTTTACTTGTGGTGTGAATAAGTAGCGATTTCTTTTATTTAAATGTCACTACAAAGATCCTGAATATCAGGACTCTATCAATTACATATTCTTAGCTGAAACTACACTGGAGTGTAACCAACCACTCAGTTATTACTATCTCTTGAGTCGCATAAAAAATTTAAGAACGAATGCTTTGATTTAGCCAAATAGTTTCTGGCAGTTTGGGAGAGCCTTTCCTCCTGGTATGAACATCAATAGACATGAACATGATTCATATCTGTGTATAAGAGCTTATGAGCACTATCTATTTATCATCCATCAAGGCTTATAAATACACTGTAGTGTTGATACCCATGGAATAGCCTAAATATTTGATCTTGACACACACACAAACACACACACACACTCAGAGCCTGTCTTACCATCATCCTCACACTCTTCCAGAGGTTTGGAGGACTTGTCCATGCAGCGAGGATCCATCCACGATGTGGTCTTAGTGTTGTGGCTGAATGAGAACACAGATACAGTCAAAGACCACTCCTTGAGGCCAGAATAGAAACTGTGTTTAGATATGGGAGGCATAAGGCAAATTGAAGATTATGCAGTGTGATTATATGGTATAATGTGTTGATAAGTTACATACTGTATACCTTTGTGTTTACAAGGGACACGCTAGTTACATAAAGGGTTTCAGCTTAACACAGATTCAAAAAGCTGTCCATACTTCTTAATAATCAGGGTCTTGATAATGGCTCTGACTGCGGGCGAGGTATTATCAGTGAATAACAATGTTCCTTGTTTCAATTACTAATTCGACCCACAGTGACATCAGCAAAAGTGCCTATATCACATACACAGCCATTCCCTGTTGCGATGCTGCCTGCACTGCTGTAAGGACACAGGGCTGGAGCAGGTCAGGTGATCAGCCTGTGATCTCCTTAGAGATCAGGGTATAGAAGGATTACCATCCAGCCCGGAGAGCCCTGGGAGGGCCGAGGAGGGAAGGGGAGGGAAGACAGAGGGCTGGGGGAGGGGAGGGCCGACCGCTGGGCAGCAGGACAGAGAGCTTTAGAATGGGCTATAATGGAGAGGACTGACTGGAGCCACCTGATAAGAAACATCCCAACTGCCAGCTAAACCACGCTGCTGTGCCTGCCTCAATCCAGCCACAATGCTTGCTCTGGGTACTAGTGTACCTACTGAGTGTGAAGTGTAGTACTCATGTACCAATTTACCTTCTCCTTTTTGATGTGAACCTTCGATAAACACACATAGTGGACAAACACAAACAGGTGTGGAGACCATGCAGTCTTCACTTCACATATCTTGTACGTACTCTATGAAGTAGACTTCTCCATTCTCAGTGTAGGCCATCTCCCAGTTGTCTGGCAGGGGGCCCAGGGGGTCCTCTGGGGAGGCCTGGGGCTGAGCATGTGTCTGCTGACCGCTGTCTGAGGTGGAGGCAGCCGCGTTGTTCAGACCGTAGGACGGAGCGTTCTCGCGCGCGGGGTACGGCCGGAGGATGCCGCCGCGGCTCTCGTCCTGGTCACTAGGGTTACCTGTGCACAACAAGGGAGAGGGGAAAAAACTACGCACTAAGGATCCTGGGTAAGGAGCACAACACGAAACAAAACAAAGAAGGAGGTTTACGTGTCGTGCAATGGGATCACAACGCCGTGGTTAGTTTGCTGGTGACATGATATGATGATACTGTATCACCTGGGCATCATGGCAGTGTGCTTGCATCATGACTATGTGATGACCCCCCACCCCTCTGTTTAAAAAACAAAACTGACTATTACTCACTAGATGAGTTTTATTTGAATATAATTAGTGGCACATTTGCCTTTGCCTCTTTTGCCCTCCCCCTAGGGCCTCAGAAAACACTGCATGCTGCTTAGAATCTAAAAGGAATGGGGCCCAAAGACTATGCAAATGACACCCACAACCGTTTCTCTTTAAAGCTCCAAATTCTCCTCTAGTCTACACCCCCTGACCTCACCCTCTACACCCTCCCACTGGCCTTCTTCTTGAACCCTATAACCCTCTCTCCTCCTCCCCCCGACCCCCAATCCTTCTCTCCTCTGGCCCACTGTCCTCCCACACTTCCGTAAGTCTTTCAGGGGGGATCAAACGTTAATTTAGCACCCTGGCAGGCTGGAAGGGGCACACAGAGAGGGCATAGATTCACACTGGAGGGGAAAAAAACTCCATCTAGGAAGTGTCTCACAGACTCTTCAGGGTGGAAGAGACTTCAAAGAGCAAAGGAAGAGAGAGGGAGGGCAAACGCTCATCTGGAACCCCACCCCCTCCAAAAAAAAACTTTCAGTTGTCATACAAATTAACCTTTCTGTCTAGACTAATAGATAAACACTGGTTATTAAATCAATGTTCTGTTCTTATTATCACCTCTTTAGACAGTAATATCAGCACTCCATTTACAGACACATTGGAGAAAAGATGCAACAAAGAAACACTGAATGAAAGTATGACGCTCTGGATAAGAGCGTCTGCTGCTAAAAATGACTAAATGATGAGAGGTGAGAATGAGAGTAAATAAGGTGAGAGATGGAGGGAGAAATTGAGAGGGCGGGGGGGGGGGGGACTCAGCATGTTCTCCAGTTCCTCCCCCAGCCCCTCCTCACAGGCAGATGGCAGTGTTATGAGTCTCACAAAGAGAAATCAGCATCACAAAGACATGATGTAACCACCAGACACCCAGCAACACAGAGAGACAGAGAGCAGAACACACACAAATACAATCTTTCTCACTCTTGCTTTTCTATTTTTCACAAAGTGTGTGACACACATACACACATGCACACACAGACACGCAGACACACAGAAAGAGACAGACAGACATACAAACACACACACACACACACACACACACCGTCTATGTGAACGAGTGACTCACCTGTAAAACTGTTGTTCATTTCCGTGGCCTGGTCGTCATCCTGGTCGTCAGCAGGCACTACTCTGGCGTTTTGCATGTCATTGTAGGACTTGGTGCGCTTGGGGGTGGACTGCTGGGAGCCAGCATCACTGAGAATCACTGTCCCAATGACGGGCTGCCTTGGCGGCTTGGGGGTCCCATAATAGTTACCTAGGCAACAAGAGGGACATTAGCATGCTTGAGAGATAGAAGGAGGGAGAAGAAGAGAGGGATTCAAAGATACAGAGGGAGATGAGGACAACATAGAAACATACACAAGGGTAGGGCAGGACTGTTTCGAAAGAGAATCTGGAATAGCTCCTAATTTTACTTGTGGAAAAGAGATGCAATGCTGCCTGAAATGGTGGCTTTGAAGGCATCTGGTAAAGCAGGCCAGTGTGAGGAGGTTGTTATAGACTGAGGGGGTTGAGATGTATTGTCTGGGAGCAGGGAGCATACACAGAGCACACAATAGAGGGACTCACAGAGTGGAAAACACCTCATGGACCAGCCTCCATTGTTTGCATGGACACTTGCTTAACAGTACAAAATCTGCCATTTCATATTGTTTTCCTAACTTTGAGTATGATTGGAGTAAACAAAGCTGTTCACTGAGGAAGCTGAATGGCTATCGGTGCTCAGTGTTCACTAAGTGTGCTAGATTTTTGGTTATTTTTATTGGCCATACAGTACAACTATTACTCTTACGCAAGCAGTTATCTAGAGTAAATAACATTTACTGTTTTATGAATGAATGATGACTTTTGTCCCGCTAAATGTCATGAATGACACGGTCCCCCATGCTGGTTTGGACGGCCACAGGCTCTTGAGGACAGGTATTTGATATAGTCTGCGGGGCAGGGAGGAACGTGCCAACACACAGCAGAGCTGCTGCCAAGCAGATTAACGCAGGGACATTCCCTGTCCTGCACACATGCACGCACCCACTTTACACACTGTACGTATAGGTTGCAGCCCAGTCATAGGATATCTGGGTGAAGAGAAGTATATAGTTGTAATCGGGGCAGAGAAGCTGGGAAACCTGCTGATTCTCTTAGGATCCACTGAAGAAGCCATCACTGGACCGAAACTATGTCTGCTGCACACATTATGGGATCAACATCCTCACCTTCATATGTTCCTATCTCCAGTAGTGTGCCCCTCTGCTCCAGGTCCAGGAAGTCGTCCACAGACAGGAAGTTGTAGTCCACCCCAGGGACCTCTCCGTCTCGAGGGGGGCGTGTCGTACCTGGGAGGAGAGGAGAGCAGGTTTAGGTATCTGCAGTTGGTCACACTTCCTGACTCATCTGTAGGCACATGCCATCATAGCAGTAGTAGTGTTAGAAAACGTGAATGTTCTCTGAGAGGAAATTTGTTGAGCAGCACAGAACATGTAGACCCACATTAAAAAACATCAAAGTTACAACAACAATATTATCAATAGTGGACATCATAGATATCAATAATACAAAATGAAAAAAATTGTTCATGAATACAGTTCACACCCCCTAGAGTGGACCACATATTCCCTAAGACTCATGTCCCTTCACCTGGTCCTCTGAATGCAAAATGACCAGGACAGGTCACACTTCAATACAGCAGACAAAGGTTATTGTAAGTAATCACAGCAGCCAGCCCGCTTCATAAAAGCATGGAGATGACAATCCAGTCAAGAGAGTGGCCGCCTAAACAGGAAGTGAGTGGGAGCTCAATGTGACAGAGTGTGATTTCACTCACTGCTCCCTTTGAGGTGGCAGTGGGCAGTGGGTGGATGTGGACATGATATGAGGAGACAGGAAATGAAGAGTCTCCCTTCCTTTCTCACTCTGTTGGAAACAATCACAGGCTCTTAAGACAGGAGATAGAGGAGGGGTCCTTTTCTCAATACAGAGGACCAAAGTATTTCAGTCTCCTTCAAACTCCTTCTGACTACCACGCGTTATCATGGAGAAATGATGTCACTTTCTGCAGTGGAAGTTTCAAGGCCTTCGCAAAAGCAAAGGAGATCAGGCATAAAGAGTCAATGAAAATTTCCTGTTATAAATATCAACCACGTGGCAACATTCTGTGTCAATAGGTGGGCTTCTGTCAAAATACTAATTGCTATGCTGACCAACCAGAGGCTGCTCCCCATGTGAGTTAATGATTAGCGAGGTGCAGTCCTGAGGCGGAGGCTAGCATTATGGTTGGAGCCCGGGGAGGGAGGGAACTGACACAATGGAGACAGGGATCATTGTGTGTGTTGTGTGTGTGGCTCTCTTTACAGGGTCAAGATGACAGGGGCCGTTACACACCTGGCAGATGGCTGAGGGAAGTCATAACCCATCTGTGAGGAGCACAAGGACACACACAGTCACACATGCACACACACACACACACATCAAAATACATGCTAACTAAACACCAGGAAAGCACCACGTGCATAAAAGCACAGCAGGTGTGCCTCCTGATACCACACCCACTGTGTGTTTGGCTGTTGGGTCAGAATGAGGAGAAGCCGTGAGCTAGGCCGACTGAAGCATTCTGGGACATGTTTACTTTGGCCTTACTGTACCAATCTGCAGACAAACACAGGCTCTCCTGGGGGAAGTCCAGCCTACACACACCTGACAATGACCACACCTTAAACAGCCTTCAACCTTGTACCTATTCTGCATGTTACACTGACTCAAGCCTGTTAGTTTTCTATTCTCTATCTCTGTGTCTCTTAGGGATTTTAGAGAGGATGAATTATAGCACAGGGCATCATCTCTGAAACCATACACTGCTTCATATCATATGATTAATCACCTAATTGACAAACAGCATGGCCATCATGCAGCAGCACTGCACTGTATGCACATCTGCCAGCAGAGCTATGGTTGAGAAGTTGAGTGTGCAGAGATGGGTTTTGAGTCATCGTCGTCTGCGGTCCCATGGTGAAGCGTGTTTCAGAGGCCCAGAATGTTTTAATGAAGCTCTCTGCTGAAAAGGGAGGGGAGCTATTATTCTAAAGAATTCCCCACAGTAAACCACTGAGATGTGATGACTAATTTTGCTGTTCTGCACATGGGTTTGGAACACAGAACAGGGCTTCTCAAACTCACATCACTGAGTCTCTGAGACTGGCGTTGATGAAGGTGTTGTACTAACCAGCCATTCTAGGGTGGTATTATACTGCATGCCTGTGGTCGTGAGGGATCGAGTAGAATATTGTTTTGGTTGTCTAAAAATGGTGATAAGCTGGCAGATGTGATAAAAAGTACAAACAGAGCAGTGCAGTCTCTCAGAGGCCTGAGATAGTGGTGATAGCTTCAAACAACGTCAAACAAAGTAATCAACAGAAAGATGTCCAGAAATATAAGGCAGGTTCTTAAAGTGGCAGCACTATCCCACAAATATATTTCCTTGTGTTTCTGCTTGGTCAGCAGCGACAGCTTCGCTAATGAGCACAGAGCTACAGCGTGTTGTTTGAGAGCTTGACTGTAACTCTCAACATGTCTCTACTTGTCAGCAGAGGAACCCTGTCATCAGTAGGAGCTGGGCACTGGAGAAAGCAAATGTCATTACTATCTGTGTCTGCGCTCTCTGTTCTCTGCGTAGAGGAACAATGGCTGGTCGGGCCTGGCAAAGCTTCGACCCCAGCACTGATGAACTCACTTCCAAAGCCACTCATCAATGGCCTTATTCTTCAGCCCTGAAAAGCTGAAGTACTTACATGAGTGGAAAAATAGGACACAAGTATGCTTGAGAGACTCAGTTAACTTCTGTAATCCCAAGATATGCCTCTGACACAGTCCAGTGGGACATCCTTTAAACAAGAAGGTAGAGTAAACACTTCCATATACCTGCCTCTGCCTCACTATGTCTAAATCTGCAGAATATTGTTGAAATACAGACCAAATGATTTTACTTGCAAACTGTTTAAGCATAGTTGTGTACCGGTATGTGGTTGTGAAGATGTGTGAGATAAGTATATATGCAGCATTAAAAGGAGTACCACAAGAGAACTAGGCTGCTTGGCCCCTGCAAGACAGCCAGTCCTGTTGCCAAGGACAACCAGAAATGAGGTTTACACGTTGCACTTTCAGAGCCAGAGAAAGACAGCCCTAGTATATCAAGTCTCGGAGAAACAAAGGGTGTGCATGGACAGAATTAGAACTAGTGGCATGACGATTATGCCCCCCAAAAATACATCGAAAGAAATACATTAAATAATGACAAATGAATTCACATCTATTGCGTTGCAGTGCAATGCAGCAACACCTGACAAGTAAAACCTGTACTGTCTGCTTCTCTCTGATGTTGTGGCTGATATTTTGATCTGAGAGGTAGGCAGCTCTCCTGTTTACAGGCCAACAACACAACCCCTCTTGTCCCCCAGAGACAGACTGCCACCATCTCCATGCTCCTGTCTACCAATTATTTCTCTAGCTGTCATAATTTGAAGTAATTATCCTACCTGTGGTATTAGCATGTAAAACATAAGAGTCTTAAGTCTAGGTAAACAGTGTGTAAGGTTTTCTGGGTTGATAATAACACTGACTTGTCAAAGATGTCAAGGCTCCATTTTCAGAAGCCCAGTCTGAGTTGTTTTCTCAACACCTCCTTTCTCTTTCTCTTGTATTGGGTGACAATGAATAGATGGTAAGAAGAGGCACAATTTTCAAGCCCCTTAAATGTGAGAACTGTGTCTCTGTAAAGACTCTCCTCCTCACCTTGTCTTTCCCTCTCCCCTTCTCTAGCTCCTTTTTTGCGTTAGAAATCTTTGCCCTTGCGCTCTCCAAATCTCTCGCCTCTCTATCTTTCGTCTTTCTCTCCCAAAGTGTGCCTTGGCCCCTCTTTCCATCTCTCTCTCTCTCTCCCTCTCTCAATCTCTCCCTAGCCTTATCTGCTTAGCGTGAGCAGCAGATGCCACTAGGTGTGACGAGGTGCCCACCACCCTGCTGACGTTTCCCTGCTACTGGGGAAGGTTGGGAAATGGAACACTGATCGTCCAATCAGCATCAATCCCCTTTCCCAGCCTCGACATCAATCAGCAGCTGTAGTCCACTCCCCCAGAGGGGGAGGGGGAGGGGAGCAGGGGGTAAGGGACTGTGGTTGGGGGGTGGTGTGTGTGTGGGGGGAGTGCTGCCAAATGGTAGAATGGCAGTGGTAAAAAAGGAAGGGGAGAGGGAGTCGAGGAAAATGGAGGAAAGAGATGGAAAGAGAGAGAGATGTGACAAAAAGGACACCAGGTGATAGGAAAAACAATCACCTAATGGGTATTTAAACCCCAGTGCAAACACGTCCTTCCTTTATAACACCTTTTGCCGTCTAACAAACACCCAACAGCCATTCCACACACACACACCTATTTCCATGCTGTTTCTCTGCGGGACCACATCTTCACTCACATTTGGGGCATCTAGGGTAGGAACTGTAGCTCTGTGTGTGTGGGACTTTGTGAGTGAGAGAGTATGTGTGTGCATGTGAGATTGAGTGTTTCTATGCGTGTGTGAAAGAGACGGAGAGAGTGTGTGTGTTTATATGTATGTGTGTGTGTGTGTGTGTGAGGTATTGATCCTACCACTGCTAAAAGGATAAGGGGACACAGGCAAGCGGCAATCCAGTTCATGCCTCTGTCACATCATTTAGCTCCACACCTGCCTATATGCATCACCACAAGCTGTAAACATACACAACATACAGTAGGATTTTCTGTTGTATTCAAGACAAAATGGTGGTATATTTAGAATATGACCTATAAATAGCTTGTCGTGAAAGCCAGTTTCCTCTCTTCGCTGGTAGTTCATAAAAAGCTGGGGAAGTGTGTCCCTGAAGAAGCCCGTTTTGAGTGTCGACTATGGCCCACATCTTCCAGCCCAACTCTGGGACACGCTGGAGCCTCAATCGAGCAGCCCTCAGTGAGAACATACAAGGTAACATACAGTCTCAGGATCTGGAATGACATCATCATAGACATCAATTGTATTGTTGATTGCATGGTTTTGCTATGTGAGACACATTTAACCAAGACAACTGTGATACACTTAGATTCTCTGTATGTCCTTGGACAGCAGAATGGTGGCCTGGTGGACTAGGCTGATTATTTGCCATTTGAATAAACAGTGAGAGCAGCGGTCAGTCAGATTGACCAGGCAAAGCCAGGCTGCTAGAACATGTAGGAGTTGGAGCAGGCTGGTCAGCCAGCCAGTGGTGAGGAAGCAGCAGAATCCTCTCCCTGCCAGGAGGTTTGTAGAGAACAGCAGCGTGGCCATGACACCCTGCTGATAAGACTGGGACTCCCACAGTCACTGGAACAAGCAGACAGTGCGCTCTCCTACTGGGTCGGGATTACAGGCACAAGGCCTTACCAGAACACTGGTCTCACAGAAGAGACTCAGACTCATACCAGGAGGTGAACCATCTGTCGGCATCTTCATGTCTTCTCTCCCCTCTCTGAGGGGTGAGAGGGCTGAGAGGGCCTCCTGTAGGGAGAGGCTCAGCTTCACCTGGAGCAGGAGTCAAGACAACGTGTCCTCACCTCAGCTGTGAGGGTGTTGCTGATGTCACTGTGTTACTGACCCTGTCAGCGCTGGACAATCAGATGGAGAACACCCAAACATCTACAGACAAACATGAACATATAGAAATACTAGATGGGCAGCAACCACTAAACCATTTACCAATTACAACAACAGTTTATCGACTCGCCTCTTTCAAATTAAACAATGCACTCAGTAAGCTATACCATAAATCCTGCTATGCCTCAACATTGCCAGGTTTGGGTCTTGAGATTAAATGTGGGTAGAGATTTCCGATTCAATTCATTGCAGCAGCAACATTCCATGATAGCTTAAGCTGTCATCACGAGAGCTACAGTAACAGGGGAACAACATTCAGGGGCCATTTTGTCTGGCTTCAGAAAAAGCAGATTCTAAAGCCATCTGGCTCCTGAATCTTTCACAATGCAGAAGCTTTTACTTTTGGCTCTGTCTCCAGAAATCTTACTTAAATACAGACTCACTGGTGGTGTCATCCAGCAACGATAAACAAACCAGATATAAAACTGACTATTTCAAAAGGCTTAGGAAATGACTATTGTATATTACTGTGAACATTGGAGCAAGGAGCTTGTGACTTTTTAATAGATAAGCATACTAACTCTAACCTTGTGCTAGAAGACAATGTAGAATAATTCTTTAAAAGACTTCAAATCCCAAGTAAATGTGAGTACGTGTGTGTGAGTATCAGCTGTGTTCCAGTAGTTCATCATCCTCTTTACAATGGTACTTCAGTTTCAGTGTTCTGACCCTGCCATTGTCATTTCCCAAGTCTAAAACAAAGACATTTATCGAAGATTTAAAAGACCCACTACAACCATTGTATACTCTACTGTACTTACTTTTTACTGTACTACAATTTTTTGTTCTCGGTCACACATAGTAGCGCTGGCATCTTGCAAGATGCCACTAGCTGTGCTAGCTCGTACTGAGAGAGAAAGCTGTTATCTGTGGAGATGACTAAATATTTCATTAGTGTGACCCAGTGAATGTTTGCGTTCTCGAAAAGTGGTCCAAGCCTCCTCATGAGAGCGCAATGGGACTGAGACAACACTACATGTAGCCTAAATATAGGAGAAGCAGGTCTTGGGACTCACAAAAGAACTCTTGTATCAGAGGAGATCTAGATTCTCGTTTACACAACTGATATAGTATACAGTATATTGTACTACCTTGGCATCTTATTTCATGTCAGGAAATGCCCAGAAGACCTCCTTAGGCGGAGGTGATGACTAACCAGTCAGCTATACCTCTGACTGGCCTGGGATGGACCTACTTGTACCGTACCTTACGGAGATGGGTAACCTGACCCCTGTATAGCTTGAGGAGATAGGCCTAAGCCTCTACCTTAAAGGGCCTGCTATGACCTCTGTTGAGGCATGGGTTTATAGTTACCTGGAAAAGATTTAACCGAGACAACGGAACAGTTCACTGCATCCTGTTCCCTTTTTCACATCTTTACAGGTCACACCACTGGGAAGGCACCGGTGTGCTGGACTGTGTGTTTGGTTCACTAGTGGCTGTAATGGTTTCACATCTAAGACGCGCCAATAGTAAAGTCTACTGAGTGTGACTTGACTGTTAACAATAGGTCTACACAAACATGCCAACACACTCACACACACACACATGAAATGTGTGCTCTTCCCTGTGTGTTAACAAAAGCAGGGTGGGCTGAGAGTCATCTGATCCCCTTCATCGTCTTCCTGCTGTTGATGGTCTGGGGAGCTTCCACTCATTGTCTGACACGGACACACACACACAGACACACACAAACACACACACACACCGCCCAACTAAACATCTGCCATTTTTTTTTAACCCCTGCTGGCTCAGAGTGTGAGCGAGGCAGGGGATGTTGTGTAGCGCAGAAGGAGCATTTATCAACTCAATACTGACCCGTGGTTAACCCCATAGCTGCTCTACAGGACGCATGTATTCTGGATCAGCTGCTAATACAGTAGATGACATTTACAGCTCAAATGTCAGAATCAAGTTATACTGGCAGGTAGTACACCTCCCATCAACCACTACCCTTTCAAAAGTACATTATAATGAGTAGGCAGTGTTTCCAGGACAAACACATACAGCGTGACGATGGCGTGTCACATGTTGTGAAAACAGAGAGAGAGAGAGAAAGAAATGGAGAGAAAGAGAGATAGAAAGAGAGAGATAGACAGAAATAGAGACAGAGAAAGAGAGATACTGAGAGTAAGAGAGAGAGACAGAGAGAGAGAGACAGAGAGAGAGAGACAGAGAGAGAGACAGAGAAAGAGAGAGAGAGAGAGAGAGAGAGAGAGAGGGATATGGTGATGCTGATGGAGAGAGAGAGCCTACTCCATTTCCCAGTCAGAGCAGACAACAGTCTCCCAGGGACCAGCATGGCCTCTTTCCTGGGCCTCTAAACCAATTACGGTGCTAGCATTGATTGAGGCCGCACTTTAAGGCTTTGTATACAGAAGTCCTTTACTTCACTGGTTATAAGATAGACCATCTCAACCACAGGATTTGGATAAGTACCCACATCCATAAAGACACCCCAAGCTTCATGGCCAGTCTTTGGTCCATTGTCCTTGACAATGATTACAAACAATGATTGTTTTCAATGTTCGGTGTTATGTATGGAGATGTGGAAAACATGGTTCTTGGTTATCCTATTGTCGTGCATGAAGATGAGTGTGTAAGCAGTGTTGCAGGGTTGACCAGGAGGCCAAGGTGAGTGCTCTATTGCTGCTAGCATGGCTGTGTTCTGTCAGCACTCCCCCATCCCACATTACAGGGATAGCTGGGCAATAATGATTTATGAAGGAGAACGGAGAGGTGATCAATGGAGCGCAGGCCCACAGATTAATGATGAGGCAAACAGCATCCCTACACCCATGATAGCTCCGCCCTGAACGCTCCTGTCACAGGCCAGGGTGCTGCTCAGACCTCCACTTCGCCCGTAGCAAAGCCTATTAACACACACAGGGTTAGAAGGGCCTCCATAGCAATCAAACAGATGCATCCCTAAATACATATTTCAACTAGCTCTTGATGCCATGTATAATATACAGTAATACAATGCATCTGGTAATACCTGAATGAGTCCTACATGTTGATAGACCTACGGTGATACAGTACAACATGCATACAGTGTAAAGAGCTTGGTTGAGGAATAAGGTCATTATCCTTATCAAGGCAGTTGTTTTTTTCCTTTTGGAATAGAAGGTCCCCAGCTGTGAATGTCTGGATGTAGGCTTGATGGACTGAACCGAAAGAAAGACAGAACAAGAGAAAGGGAGAGCGAGAGAGAGAAAGAGCGTCCAGACATACAATGCTGCTGCTGCCCAACACAACAGGCCATTCTTTCAGCTCGCGCCACAACCCTCTCCACAGCTGAGTCCCTGCCGCTATTCTCCTGCTGTTCCCTCTCTCCTTCTCTCCGTCTCTTCTTCTATCCCTCTCTCCTTCTCTCCTTTCAACGAGGGGGGTGGAGAGAGGAGGAGGAGGGGGGTATGAGAATAGAGAGGAAGAAAATACAGTCTTAAGCTTAATTATCCAAGAACCTCGCTAAAATACACATTACACCAAAAAGGTTTGTGTTTTTCCACTCTCCCCCTAAAAGCTCTGTCAGCATAGGAAGTGTGGATGGACATGGGAGAGAAGCTCTTCCACTAAAGCTTCCATTTAAATGTATGCTGGAAAGAGACAGAGAGGACCGTTTAGCAGACAGGAAGACAGAGGAAAATGTGATAACGATGGAGAGAATAAAAGAGAGAAAGAGAGGAGGAGAGGTAGAGGAGGAGAGGAGAGCGGTATTATAGTTGTGTTTCTTGCCACTGGGCAGCCATGAGGGATAATGTCCTCCAACAATAGGCAAGTGTGTCAACAGATCAGCGTTTAAATCAGCCCCTCCGCTAACCAAACACCGTCTGAGCACCCCCACACACACACAGCGTAGACACACTCAGAGCACAGACACACACACAAACACACATGCTACTTCGCCATCATCACATATACGTTGCTACACATCACAGCTCATCAATATCACACCAAAAACCTTCATAGGCACTGATTCACTCAGCCTTTCAGTTGCACAGACAAATGTATCTCCCTCTTGCTCTCTTTCTATGTATATTTTTCTCTCTCTCATTCTCGATTTTCTCCATCTCTGTTCTCCCCACCCCCATCTCTATCTAATCCCGGAAGCTAGGGCATCACTCGCAAGAGGAAAGGTAAATGTCAGAGATTTACCTCAGTGCTGTCGTTGCTCCTCTCCTTCCCTGCTTTATTCCACAGAGAGAATCAGAACAAACATCCTAACAGTCTGACATCTCTGCATCGTATTCCACCAAAACAATCCATGAATCATCCCCTCCAGTGTGAGCCAGTACTACAGTAGCTCCCTGGCTAGCTCATTCAGCCAGGCAGGCACAGGCAGCTAGTAGGCAGCTGCCTTTTTTCCTCAAAGCTCTACAAGCAGAGCAAATTAGAGGTCCAGCCCAGCTTAGAGGCTAAGCCAATGTGAGCTATTCACACTCCAGCTCCTGTCTGAGGCCAATGGCTGCAGCCCCCCAGCCCCCTGCATGCTGCATGTTCCCGCCCACAGCTCCCTACACCCGCAAACACAAACACACACACACACAAACACACTGTTTTTCTATCTCTCTTTCACTCTCTTCTTTCTCACTCTCTCTGAGTCTCTTTTTCTCTGAATCTTTCTCAAATCCCTGTCTTCCACCGCCGCTCACGTATTCGTTTACAGCTGCTGCCTTGGTCTCGCTAACACATGAATACACTTTCTTGACCCACCAACATGCGCTGCTCCCTCCTGATAAAACGAGGCTCTCTCGTCAGCCTCCTGCAGGTCTCGTGACGGAGGCAATCAACACCAGGGAGGTGAATGCTGGGTTAATTTAAGGCTGGAGGATGGGGTGGGGGTGGGGATGGGAGATATATGGATGGGGGGTAGGGGTTGGTGCTGGTAGTGAGATCATAGCTAGAGATGTGGCTTGTGCAGGGGCAAAGGAAAGGGTTAAAACAGGACTCAGTTGGGATGTGTGGAACCGGCTGCTCAAATAGATAGTGAGGGATTTTAGACACTGGTACAGTGCATGGATGTTTTGGCCAATGAGGATGAAGCAGTAGTGTCCTGGTGGCAGTGTTGGGTGTATTGTGAACAGAGTGTGTACAGAACGGGGTCCACTGAGCACAGTCCGGAGCAGGGCTAAAGCAGAGGCATGGTCAGGATTAGGGCTGGGGCAGTTTTACAGCCAGAGGAAGCCTGGGGGAGCAGGCTGGAGGCTGGAGGGAGGCTGGAGGGAGGCTGGACAGGGCAGAGCAGAGCAGAGCAGGGCAGGGTAGGGTAGGGTGGGCAGGCCCATACCTGCATGGAGGCTATTGCTAGGGGTTTATCCAGCCTGGCCACCCGCCCTGGGAGCTACCCTGGGGGAGCTGGGCTGCAGCTCTGCCCATGGATGAGCCTCATATGCAGCTGCATACTGCTTAACGTCTGCTCAACAGAGTTACAACACTTCTAGACGTATTTTTAGTAATGAGTTAACTCCGACACAGTGTCACTACGCAATGTTACTGTATGTTGGTTCAGGGTGCTTACGGACTGAAGGGCCTGACATCCTTGAGTACTAGGTTGTAAAGTGAATGTCAGTTAAGGAAAGAGTGAAAAAACACTAGTCAGCTCTCCTGACAGACAAATGTTCAAACATATGGTAAGGTCGACAGTTCCCACCTGTCACAGAGTCCATCAAAACTGGTGTTGCTAGTCCATTTTCGATGGAATCTCATAACAACTAATCACATTGTATCCAAGACAGAACCAGCATGGTATAAACCATCCTGATGTAGAACCGCATCAAAGAGAACACACTGTATCTTAACATAACCACCAAATGATTCCCGCATTACAGCAGTACAGGTGCAGTTGCTATTGTATTGAAGATGCATCGAAGAGAATAGAGCAGTAGCCAGACAGACAGTAGCCAACACAACAAAGTGAGAGACATCCCAAAGCTGAAGGAAGGAAGAGCTGCTGCTATTTTTAGTGCTAGAGGATGAATCATTTCCCACCCTGTGATCCGCTGATTGTTTGGCGAGGAATTAGAGATGGCCAGAGGAACACTTCCTGTCTCAGATCAATCCCAAGTTATCAAACTCTCCTCATGGGGACAGCAGGGCCAACCAAATCTGACCAAGAAAAAATGCTAATGTATGCAGGGTAGGCACACACATCCTGCATATACACACTCTCACACACACACACACACACACACACACGCACACAAACACACGCATACATAAATCCACACTCAGACATTCACAAATGCCATTACTCACGCCATAACAGGATCCTTTCCAGACAAAGATTGGAGGAAAGGAGGATAAAAACAGAACCTAGTTGTTCATAATAAATAGTCCATGTCTCCATTAGAAAGAAACAAGGCTAACTTAATTACAGTCCACTGCCAATCATAAAATCCACATACTGAAGCTAGGTCTCTCCTGGAAGAGTGTCATGGTTTCCTGTTCTATATATAGTAGACTTGGTTTATTCAACGACTCCATTGTCTCTCTGTTCCCCCGGCAGTTAGGGGCTCCCAAACTGGCAGTAAAATGCAGGTGTCCTGGGAAGGCTAGGATGGATGTCCACCTCCAAGTTACTGATATAAACACATCAGACTGCAGTCTGGGACAAGATAGGGTTAGAACATACTGGGATGGGACTGAGTCCTGCTTGATCAAGGTGATCATCCTGCAGGTTCACTATGTTTCACACTCATTAGGGAAAATTAATGGTTGTACGTGCCAGGAGTCCATGGCAGATTGTGTCATTTTGTAAACCTGATTTAACATTTTACTCAATAGGGCTCTTCAGAGAGTGATATTGTGCAGCCATTGTTGATATTTCTTCAGGTTGGCTATTGTCAGTTGAAGGCAGATACCATTTGTCTTCCGACGCAAAGCAAAAACATAAACAACAACAACAGAGAGGAAGCTAGGACTACAACCCCCAGTGCCCTCTACTACCCACTCCTACTGTGGTGCTGCCAATAATACGAGTAGGAGCCAGTGGAAGGCTCTTCTGTGGGTACAGCCTGATAGCCTACACAACAGCATTCTTCTTGTTTTGGATGACATCAATGTGTGTGTGATTGTATGTTATGTGTGCTCACAGAACTCAGGTTCAGAAGAGCGATAAACAGTGCACAGATATCCTGTAATAGGCATGTTGTAAGAGTATGCCTACACAGGTAGGCAAACCATTTAGTATGCGCAGAGCAGATACACATGCACGCATCAACACGCACAAACTAATCTTCACCTGTCCCCACTCCCCATACATCATGACGAGGACAAAACCACCAAATTGCCCAGTATCTTCAGAGATCGTCAATGCTATTATTCTGCCATCTCTCACCCTTGCGTACCAAATGAGAGTTTAGCACAGTTGCTATCAGGCTACATGCGAAATCTTAACCGTGTGAATGTGGAAAGCAGGCAAACAGAAGCTGGGGCCCACTCATCTGTTATGGGGCTGAATGGCCATCATTAGCATGAGGCTCCAGCAGCACCCTGCAATGCAGCGACACACACACAATGGCGAGTGCCACGCTTCCCCCTGCCGTTCCCCCAGAAAAGCCCTTTTGTTCCAACAGCATCTGGACCTGACCTCCATGCATTCGAGGCTGATGACCCCCTCCCTCCCCTCCTCCCTCCATTCCTCTTCTCCTGTCCTTCTCCTTTCCACCCCTTCTCAAAAACCTGCTCTGCCTCTACAGCAAGTCCCCCCCTCCCCTCCCACCCCCCCTTCTCGTCCACTCTTCACACACTCTCTCACACCTCCCCCCTCCTTCTCTCAGCTACAGAGTGCAGCCGTCTCCTGGTCCTTGAAAAGAAGGTCTGTGTACTAGTGGGCCTTACACAAAGCCTGCAGGCTGAATTAGAAAACCAAAAAGAAAAAAGCACCACGGCTACTGGCCATCTGTCCCTCTGGGTTGGACGTGCCTACCCGTGTGCCTGCCCCCCCCCCCCCCCCCCCCCCCCTCCGCTTCCCTCACCTAATTCCCATCCCCACCCCCACCTCTCTGCTCCTGTAGCCTGTATGGGCACCATCAACTACCACACTGCCATGCATCTACCTCGCTCCCCTGCCTGCATACGTTCCAGCCTTCACAGATCAGATGGCGGATGGGCAGAATGAAGAAGGAGAGCGGGAGGAGAGAATAAGGCGAGCTGCCACTTGCCTGATTGTAGAAAGAGCCGGAGCCAGCAAATCAAGCCGTAATCCTTTCTTTGTGTGAGCGGCAAACAGAGAAATTTGTCTCCAACAATGATTCCCCAAGAACGGCAGTGGAGTGGAAAACGAGAAAGCGAGAGAGAGGAGGGAGGGAGAGGGAGAGAGAGAGGGAGCTACAGCGAGAGAGATCAGCAAAGACGGAAAGACAGCAGGAGCAGTGAGCGTGTGACAGAGAGAGAGAATGAGAGAGAGAGAGGCAGCAGCCACCGTCAAGCCACAGGGACCCTGACACTCACTGTAGGATTTGAAGTGAAAGAAAGGAGAGCGAGAGGGCAGACAGAGAGAGGGAGAGAGAGAGAGAGAACGAGAGGAATCAGGTGGGGGAGGGCGGAAGGCTTGGTTTGCTGGGTGGCTAGAACGCTGGGATAATGTAGAGATAACCTAGGTCCCTGAGCAGCAGCTCTAGACGAGAGAGGGAAATGAATCCCGCGAGAGAGTGACTTTTCTGTCAGTTGTGACATTTGCAGCACATGATAACAATGGCCATCTGTAGCAGCAGGACTGGGGAGGAGGGAGGAGGGAGGAGGGGAAGAAGGGAGGGTTAAAGAAGGGGTGGGGAGTTCACATGGCGAGTGTCCTCTTCCTAAAAACACAAAACAACAGTCAAACCATCCCTGGCGTGAGGACAAGCACCTGTTCGAGTCAGGCATGGGGGGAAGAGACAACACCACATGTGCTGGGAGAGGGGGAGGAGGACAAGCAGAGAGAAGGACAAAGGAAAGAGACGAGTTTGGGTTTGATTTCCCTGTTTTTGTCAGACAGAGTTCGCCTTGTCATGCTTTTAAAACATTTGTATGCCACTCTTGTCTTCAGTCAAATTCCTTAGAGAAGGAGAGAGAGGAAGAGGGAGTACAGAAGATATGTATCTCTCAAAAACACAATGTTTGATTTCGAATCCATTCTACACCAACACATGTCCATTGTGAAGGTTGTATCGCATTGCCTTCTTTTCTTCATGATCCTTAACAGAATCATTCAACATCAGAAATATTCCAACAGCTTAGTCAGTGAAAGTATCAAGTCAGTTCACTGATTTCAACTCTGCATCTACACCCCAGTCTACTTTTCTCCACTCTAATTCTCAGCACAAATTTCAATTTTAAATCAAGCCCAATCAGTTGTAAAATATCCTATTAATGGTTAAACAGGGGCTCCTCTCCGTGCACGAACCTCATGGAGGATATGTTAAGGTAACAGTCTGCCTAGCACCAGTTCTGTCTCCTTTTCTGCTTTTCTAAAATGTAATCTAATAATTGCAATGTACACATTAAACATGTTTTATAAGTAATATTCTATATTTGAATATCTTTCAAGCAGGCCCCCCAGTTCTGCTCCCCAGCCCTGCTCCCGAGCCCTGCTCCCGAGCCCTGCTCCCTCTCCGCTGCTCCCCAGCCCTGCTCCCCAGGCCTGCTCCCCAGCCCTGCTCCCCAGCCCTGCTCCCGAGCCCTGCTCCCTCTCCGCTGCTCCCCAGCCCTGCTCCCCAGCCCTGCTCCCCAGCCCTGCTCCCCAGCCCTGCTCCCCAGCCCTGCTCCCCAGCCCCTGCTCCCCAGCCCTGCTCCCCAGCCCTTCTCCCCAGCCCTGCTCCCTCTCCGCTGCTCCCCAGCCCTGCTCCCCAGCCCTGCTCCCCACCCCTGCTCCCCAGCCCTGCTCCCCAGCCCTGCTCCCCAGCCCCTGCTCCCCAGCCCCTGCTCCCCAGCCCCTGCTCCCCAGCCCTGCTCCCCAGCCCTGCTCCCCAGCCCTGCTCCCTCTCCGCTGCTCCCCAGCCCTGCTCCCCAGCCCTGCTCCCCACCCCTGCTCCCCAGCCCTGCTCCCCAGACCTGCTCCCCATCCCTGCTCCCCATCCCTGCTCCCCAGCCCTGCTCCCCAGCCCTGTACACCAGCCTTGCTACCCAGCTCTGCTGCTGCCTTGCCCATACCCTGATACCTTATCTAGAGCCCAACATGTTCGCATGTTCACATAATCAGGCAGGAAATCTATTTTCAATATATCAGAAAATCATAATCCTGAGCAGGCCGGCAGTTGGGCACCGGGAAGCTCAGAGAGGAGGATTTACCAGTCACATGGTAGGGAGGGAAAGAGAGAGAGAGAGAAGGACACAGAGAGATTGAAAGAGCAATTCAGTAAGCGAGAGAGGGAGCGAGAGAAAAATAGAGATTGAGAAGAAAAGAGTTGAACTAAAAAAATGGAAAATATTAATCCAGCCTAGAAACCCCTTTTCAAAGTGGTGCACTGCCCAAGTAAAACCATGTCCGAAGACAAAGCACACATTGATAGCAGACTAACTGACACAGTCACACACATACAACACACACCACCTCAGATGCAGGAACAGCAGTTGTGTGTGTAGGGAAAGACAATCTCTCTTCACTGACCGTGCCTGTGCATACAGAAACATGTGATCATGAATACAGTATTCCATGAGAAAACTCAAGGACGGATTGAAAATACACACACACTGTGGATTTGTGATCAACTGTATTCAGTCCTCAAAAAGACACTTTGTGGTTCATTTCCAAGTCTTCACGGAACCAGAGGCAGACTCAGATCTACCAGAACAGAGCCCTCTACCAGGCACAACAGACAGAACCAGTCTGACTTAAACAAGCACACATTCAGGCAACTAGGGGTCTGTCTAGCAATTGTACGATTAAAGCACTGATTCAACTGGCACAAACATGACAGTTGTCCAGTCTGACATCTGCCTGTTCGGCCTTCAGCACTCTGTCTGCTGTAGCTAAGGGAAACAGCTATGGAGCAGCTCTCCAGGGAGATGGACAGGCTGGGGGACAGGGAGAGGGACAGGGAGAGAGACAAGGAGGGGGGCAGGGAGACAGAGAGAGACAGGGAGGGGGGCAGGGAGAGAGACAGGGAGAGAGACAGGGAGAGAGATAGGGAGGGGGGCAGGGAGACAGAGAGAGACAGGGAGGAGGGCAGGGAGAGAGACAGGGAGGGGGACAGGGAGAGAGACAGGGAGGGGGGCAGGGAGAGAGACAGGGAGGGGGGCAGGGAGAGAGACAGGGAGGGGGGCAGGGAGAGAGACAGGGAGGGGGGCAGGGAGACAGAAGGGGACAGGGAGGGGGGCAGGGAGGGGGGCAGGGGAGAAGAGCTGCTTACTGTCCCCTCCCTGCTGGACATCCAGTATATAGGACTACCCATCATCCTGATTCATTCTCCAGCTTGGCTTTGGCTTTTGAAAAGGGAGAGGAGGAGGGGGCTACTCACAAGGCACAGCATGGCGGTACAGGTTGGCCCGGATGGTCTGCTGAAGCTCATGGTCTGGAGAGGACTTCTGGAACCTCAGGCTCAGGTAATGCTTCAGGTCTTTGTTTAGCTTGTGACCTGAGGAACATACACAAACACACATACACACATACACACATACATAAACACACACACATATACACGCACACACATGCCCTTTAGATTATGGAAAGATACAATCAGGAATAATATTACTCATCACTACATTCTTATTGTCTGAAGCATTTGCAATATTGTCTGACATTTGACCAGCAATGAAGCACAAAGACTGCCAAATGCTTGAATTCCAGTGACCTTTTAGTTGTTGAAATGCTCTTGGAAGCTCAAATGGGGCATTTAAACAAGTGAGGAAGATGATTGTTTTTCATATCTCTGCATTGATAATAAAATAAGGGACAAAAGAAGAATAAAGCAGTAATAATCTGTAAAGAGAGAGAGAGAGAGACAAGGAACATAGAGTTTGTGAATAGAGGGATAAGCTCAGGGACAGAGGTGGGAGGAGATAATTGATTAGCCTGTTCCCTGATTGGCTTGTGCTTCTCGGTTTAGGATAGAGTCTCTCCAATCAGAGCGTGCGAGGCTGTCTCTCTCTGACTGTGTAGCGAAGCTCGGCCGTCACAATGGGGCCAGATGGCCAGAGCTCGCTCTCACGCCAGGGTCTCATTTAGGACCATTTAATGATCTCCAAATATATGATCCATGTCTGGGGAGCTGGCCAGACTCTGTGAGGGCCTCCTGAAGGGTCCAGACTGACCATGGATGGACACTACCTGACTGTCTGGGAAGAATAAAAGCTTGCTACTAGGACATCTGTACTCTACATCCTCATGGGTCCTTTATGTTGGATTCAATGCACTAGTTTGCCCACCATCACATGCAATGTCCAGCTGCCCACCATTATTTATCAGGGACAGCACAAATTGTACAGATACCTTAAATGCAGACATTCTTTGCCCACACAGTGTCCATCAGTGAAGACATTTTCTGGCAAACGACTGTGCTGTATTTTTCCATTCCCCAACACAAACACACGCACACAGCCCTCTGTGTGATTCTGTGCAAGCAAAGCACAGTCAGGTAATTGTTACCTAGCAACCAGCCAGTGCTGACAACCATCGTTATAGTCCCTGCTAGGCAAGCAGCACTAGGGTAAAAAAAATATAGGAACAAAACACACACACACATGCACGGCAAACACACAAGCACACAAACAAACACACACCCACACAGGTCAATATGTACATCCTCTGCGTCCTATATTCCTCAAATACAAGTGTAAACGATATGCATCTCCAGTATGACAGTGATAAAACTGCATTAATCACAGCCAATCAATAAACACTAATACTACAACCATGTACAATGTAGAACATGCCATGGCGTTCTGAACGTGGGGTGATGTAAGCTCTCCTCTCTGGGCCTCCCCAGGGTGGGGAGCCCCATTAGGCAGGAACAGCTCCCCTCCTGTGGCTGGGGAGGACAGGCAGGGGCATGAGGCGAGCAGGCAGCCCAGGTGTCATGCTCCATCAATGAGGAAGTCATCAAATATTTAATATTTTCAAGGATTACAGCCATGTGCCCCAGGGATTACAACCACACTGTGGCGCATGCGCGTGTGTCGGCTGCTTTTGTTGCAAAATCTCTGTATTTCTCCGTCTTTCTCTCTCTATTTTTCCCATTTCTCTCTCTACTGATAGAGAAGGGCACAGCCACTGACATTTCCCTCTCCTTCTCAGACAGGTCAACAGAATATTCCTACATCAATGTCTAAGCATGGAAGATCCCCTGGTCGTTAGGAGAGATAGAGAGTTAGGCTGATATTTGTCTGCTGTGATGCTTCTGATCCGCTCTCTCACAGACAATGAGTTCATGATCAGTGTTGGGTTGAGAAGCTGAGGCAAATCCCTCCTGGTACACTCTGGCCCAGATAAGGAGCTGAGGGAACATAGTGAGGTCAAGCACCCATCTCAAACACACACACACACACACACACGGTGTCTTGACCACTTCTCATTGACACATACACACACATACAAAACATATCAAAATAGAGTCTGTCTTCTGAAATGATCAGGTCCAAAAATGTCATTTAACTCCCTCCAAATGTTTAGAATAGGGTATGTTAGTGGATTATAATAGGTTCCTGGTTATGTTGCTAGAGTGAGGTTTAACAGGGTATTGGAGATGGGTCCTCCTCACACAAATCACAGAACTCCACTGGGACACGTGAGAACCCAGTGAAACAGTAGAGTAGCCTCGAGCATGGGGCAGACATTTTGCCTGTTGCTTGCTGTGGCTGAGTACGCAGAGGTCAGTGTGTGTCCAGAGTTGTGTATGAGTGTTGTAAAGGGCTAAGAGATGAACAGGGGTGTCAGGCTTCCACCCACACACGGAGAGAGATAGAGAGATGGGTTTAACCCAAATAAGAGTGGATTATACACATGCTATGCCTCCATGCCTCGAGTCAACATTACATAACCTTAAATCTAGTTATGCTTCCCTGTCTTATTTAGGGGGGAGGAGCACGCCACAGTGGTTTCTATCATGTAAAGACACACAGATTCTCTCTCTCTCTCTTTAACTCCCTCTTTTACACTCTTACATTTCACACAGTACTGTTGATGAGAGTCCAATGTCTAGGGTCAGAGAAAGAAACTGATCCCTCCTGCATGTTTGTTTTTTTAACGACGCAGACTCCTGTCAGCGAGAGAGAGACCATATGGCCTTACCTGCAACACCAGGATGAGATTGAATTGAACAACTGGCAGCCGCTTTCTTTGCAACAGCTGTCATCAGTCTAATTCACTACTATTATGTGTCAATCACGGTTGAGGTAAACTAAAAGCTAGGTGGTTGACAAGAAGGCAAGTCTCCTAAATCCCAGGAGGCTATCATTATATTTGTGCACAATAAAGACAGTTAAGACCGTGTTTGTGTATGTGTGCGTGTGTGTTCGGGTGGATGTCTTTTTATTTCTTCATCATGGCTATTATAGTGAGAGACTGGGTGTTTCTATGAGAGTGTGTGTGTGTGTGTTTATGAGAGGCTCTTCAGCTGCTTATTGGGATTCTGCTCTTGTCTCTCAGCTCAACACTGCCCTCTGTGTCTCCAAGCGTCACCGCCAAGTCTGCTTCACACAGCCCCGTTACCACAGCAACCCAGGGCCAGCTAGCGAATGGGCGCTCTGTGTGGTAACCATGTCCTGCTGCCCCCCACTGGCCAATGTGTGAAGTTCTAAATTCAAACTACATGTGTGGTCTGAATCAGACGCACATTCAGCATTATTTGGTTAAAATACTAATGGCTACAGTCTGGAATAATTTTATGATAATTTAATTTAATTGTAAGGAAATTAAAGAAATTGAACAACCTTCCATATAAATCATAGAGTTAGTTTGATAGGAAGACCATATGAGGATGTACAGTACAATATTCTCTGTCTCATGCACCTCACAGACTGTACTTTCTCTGGAGTAGAGTGATAGGTGTGGACCTCCCAGACTCCCAGACCCCCATTGCACATCTGAGATCCCTAAATTACAACTGTTCACAGGGAGCATGAGTCAGCAGCTAAGACTCAGTAATACTCTTCTGTTGTTGGTAAACACACACTGGATTGGCTAATTACTGTCAACAGAAGGCCTGCCTGGCTAACCCGGCTAACAGGAACAGCAAGGGACAACAAGCACCAAACGCAGCTCTGACAGCTCTGAATAGCTTCCCCCGGTTGTCTTATTCTTCATAAAGACAGACTGATGAGGGCTGGAGCGAGCAGTGGAGGAGGCTGACTGATGCCGAGGAGGACTGTGGAGATGCGTCACAAATAGGTCTGTCTTGCGTTCGTCTGATGTGGGAGTGTGAAGAGAGTGTGAGTCCAGGCAGAGGATGAGTGGTCAGTACATGGTGAGTGATGGTAGTTTGCCAGTCCTGTGTGCCAGCCTTGGCTTTGCATCTCTCTCTGTCTCAGGAGGGCGTCTTTGGCACAGTCTGGGTGTCAAACGGTAGCCAGACGGACATAAACACTGTAAGAAGAGGAGCACTGGGAGACAGAGGGATGCTGGGAAGAGTCCATGTTGAAGCACCTGTCACAAACACACAAACACGGATACACGCACGCGCATGTACGGGGCACATGTATAAACAACCACACAAAAACACACTCCAATACGCATTCCCACATATTGTATCTCCCACACTCACACACATACACATGCAGTGCACACATATACAAACACTGGCACACACACCCGCATCCCTCACACACAAAGCCATTTAAGCACTCCAGCACTGGACTAATCAAACCCCACCTGTGGTAATGACACAGAGGTTTATGGGGCGATGCGAGATGGCCTCCTGGAGTGGGTCTCAGAGAGGGGTCTCCCTCATGGAGGTGACCCCCCCGAGCTCTGGGCCATGAAGGAGCCATCTGCACGGCAAGGTCAGCACCCACACCCATCTCGACAACACCAGGAGTATACAAACAGACACTCTCTAACATTACACTCCCTTCATCATCCAGCAGGCTGATACTAATGTCTACACAGCAAACATGGCCAGGTGTATAAGACCAAAGACACAGGAACAGCTAAAACTGTAGCAGTGCTAACTCAAAACCAGCACTCATATTTACCATTGATAACCTTATTTATGTTGTGGGAAGTATGGAATTAGAGGTGCTCTATGCCAAAATGTTAGTGAGACTGAGAGATTGAAGACATCAGACAATACCCATCTCATCTGTTATCACCTATTCATTAAGGAGGCTCTGCATCTGCCTCGGGCTGTACTGCCTCTATTTCTGTCTGGTCTGTCTCTGTATGCTTTTCTGCTCTGCCTCTTGCTGTGCATGTCTCTAACTCTGTCTGTTCTTCCTCTGGTCTCTGACTCATTAGGGCTGATTTTGGAGAAGTTTTACATCGCTTACTGAGTTGCATACCTCTCCCAAGCAGTCTCCAGATGATAACACAGAGCTCACACTGAGCACAAAGAGACTGCATTTCCTCCCGACTCCAAATAATATTGTATTTCCTCTCACCAATTCAAAATAATAGCTAAAGAGAAGGAACTGGAAATGCTGATTCCTAAACAGTCAAATCCATTGTTTCAGTGGTTTCCTGTGTGTCCTGGGCTCTCTCGTCAGTCAGCACTGACCTCTCATGTTTCAGATGATGGCAGTTAACTGTGCATTATCCACCACTCCTCTGGAAAAGATCTGTCTGAGAGACTTGGGGATGCAACCCAAGAGCTAATCAAATCCTACTGCTTTCAGCTGAGGAATGTGTCTGATGCACTATGAGATAAAGCTCTGCTGTTATCTAGCCATTATCTAGGTTAGGTAGAGAGCTGAGGATGACATCACTGAGTTGATTATAACATAATACTGTCTGTCAGTCATACCAACAGGCATGTTGGTTTATAAAAACCCGAATACAGGCACAAGCGCACATGCGTACATGCACACAGACGGGAGCAGTAGACATGGTTCACCTGACAACCACACGTGTGTATGAGAGGACCACTTACTACCACTGTATGTTGCTGCTTCAACAAGGCCTGCAATCACTGTGGCAAGATGGAGAGGAAAAAACAGCAATCAGAGAGTGACTGTGCCTAAAGCTCTGAACTCTGTGCCTCCCCATAATTATCCCTGTTCCCTGGCCCAACCCACCCAGGGCGGCCCTCATCTTTGCCCATTCCTGGCTCATCTTCCCTGGGGCACCAACAAAAGCAGGGACTCCTTCGAGCACCAAAAGGGAAAGATGAGAGGGGAACCATTTTTAGTACATGCAGACTAAAAGTAGACTTTCCCCCTAAGCTGCCCAGTCTGTTTGAGCTGAAATGTCCTCTTAGGTCTTCCTTCACATCGCCTGTCTAACTTGACAGATCAACTTGCCTCTAGCCCAGATTCCTGGCTATCTTATAACAACTTAAGAGACATTTTGGCCCAGTTCTCTGGACAAGGCAGACAGACACAAGGCAGTTGAGAACACTTGGTCGACTGCTCTGGCATACATGGCATTTCAAGTAGAGTGGGTGGATTGACTAAGCTGGGCAGAATGGGCACTGGGGGCACTGGGGGCAGGCCTGACCCAGTTTGCCAACACTAGGCTGCTGAGTCAGAGGGAGCAGTGCATGATGAGACAACCGAACACAAAGACAAATACTCACACACAGAGAGGCATGCAGACGGAGACAGTTAGTAATGCTCAAGCACACCACATCTACTAAAAATAGTCAAAAGAACCCAGGACTTCTGCTCCCATTCCTCTGTCACTAGATGAGAACAGCAGAGAGGATGAGGAGAAGGAGGTGGCAAAATAGAGAACAAAATGAGAGAGAGGGGGAGAGAAAGAAATAGAGAGGGAAAGAGAGAGAGAGGGGGGGGGTTGTCCTGGTCCATACTCTAGCATGGCACTGTGTCAGATAAACACAGATATATAAATTCCGGCCACTCCCAAATATACACATTTAACAAACTTTGTGTTCTTGTCAAATACCAAACTCTACATAATCCAGATGGTAAGTTGTTAAGATAATGTCTTTATCAAGTAATGCACAGTCGTCGGATTCAAAGAAAGTACAATAACTTAATGCTTGCCAGCAAGGAGACAAATTTGATCGCCGGTACAAAGTTGTCTGGTTCTCTAGTCTTCATGTAAAACCTCTTAAACATATTGGTGGGACGTCCCCTCCCCTGCATATCAGCTGTCAAGGTGATCGATCCCAGAGTTACAGTGCACGTGTGTGTGTGCATCCCTGGCAGTGGAAACTTACAGAGTTCTCTGACCCTACGCTTGACCAGATGGTTTACTTAGTACAGATAATGTAAAACATATTTATGGCATCTCTAGTAAGATAATGGTCAGCCTAGGTCAGTTTGTTTACAAAAGCCTAGTGTCATCTATAGGTCATGTGGGGAGGAGGTTCTCTGCTGACAAGGAATACTAAGCACCATTATTATTCTGTATAAAACGTTACATTCCTAATTTCTCCGACATGAGTCCACTTTCAACATTCAGATATGCAGCAGCATCAGGCCTCAAGTTTCCTGTACAGTATTTTAGGAATTGTGCCAGTAAGCTTATGTGTGAATATGAGATTATAACTAGCCCTTGTTAGCTACTGAAGATGTACTGTCAAATAACCACAGCAACGGAACGGCTGACAGTCACATTTAAATCATTTTAATGTCTCAGCGATAGCTGTTCCAAACAACCCAGGTCACAAAGTCAAGTTCAGGATAATTGAAATGTCACTGTGACCGAGAGTTGTCGATTGTCTGTTGACATGACGACAAACTATGAATCATCATTTCAGTGAGTGTTGTAGGGTCATAACATGGTCATGGATTCCTTCAGTTCCAGATGTGCACCCCAGTGGCCAGGCCAGATCTTCACTCATCTCTCACTCTTAGCACAGGAGCTGAGCTTCCATCAGTAACAGGATTCCTCTGCTAAATGCCATTGTTGCCTGGCATCATGTCTGGATGTTACACACACGCTCAGCTTGTCATGCTCTAATCATAGCTCTCTTTTGCCCAGGAACGGATGACCATGGGTGATAGGACCCAGATGAGACGACTGTCCCAGCCCTGGCCAGGCTGCCAGCACCTGCCACCTGAGACACTTCCCACTGCAGGGGCCTGTCACCTCAAGCCAGTAAGGATGGAGGAACAGGCTGTCCTCCGAAAGACTAGAGGGACCTTTAGTAGTCCAGGACCATGAGATCAACCCCATTTTCATGTTTGTCTTCCTTTTCTAACTAGCATTGAACCAGTGGGATGTACTTGCTGTTGCAGCCAGACTGGAGCAGCTGAGACGCATCTTGAGCCGCCCTAATTCTGGAACCTCAACAGTGTTTGACTCAAAATTAATTAACATATGTAGAACACCCAAATGTACAAGAATAGCCCTTTAAAAGAAGGGCTATCCATCTCCTTGACAAAGGGCTGTGTGTGGAGATAGCACACCAACAGGCAACAAAGAGGCCTTCACAAAAGAAATCTGTCATGTGAATCTCCTCAGCGACTCCTAAGGAAGAAGTCACCGCAACATTTTGCTGTAGAACAGCATTATTTCAGAAACGCCACCCAGGCACATTCTCAACTGAATTCAGCTATTGTGCTAATGATAGCTCTTAACAAGCCAATGGGGAGTTTGGAGCTTTGTTCAAACTCTATACCAAAGACATTGATTACAATGAATTGAAAGATTTCGGATAATAAAGAAGGGACAAGGTGAGCAAAGTTTGAATCGTTCTCCTAAGCAAACTCCTGAGAGATTGAGGAGCTAAAAGCTGAGGAGCTTGGCAGCCTTCCATCTCATGCAGGCTGACAGCCTCAGATCTCCGATCAGAGCATCGTCAGCTCTGAAAGGGCCTTGGATCTCTGCTGCCTGCCTTGTTGTCATAATGCATCCCTTCAACACATACGTTTAATCCCACGGATCAATCCTGCCACTTACAACCTAATTATAACAGGACATTCAAGGCACAAGCCCTCTCTGCACTTCAATCAAGAGAGAGACCGAGCGAGGAGGAGAGAGAGAGACGGAGAGTGACACAGATACAATATGAGACAAAAGCAGCGAGCCCCATTCCTCGCCTTGTTTACGTCTGCCCATCTGAGATGCTAATCGCCTGCACGGCATCAGAGTTCCTCCGTGGTCTGACTGATTCTCATCCCACTGCTCCCTCTCTCTGTCTTTCCCTCCCTCTCTTCCTCCCTCGCCCCCAGATATATTGGTGGGGCCCATTGTTTGTGGCTCCGACAAAAAGCAGAGCATGAGAGTGACAGAAGTCTGCGGGGGTGACAACCAGACAGATGGTTCTGAGAACACAGAGATGCATCCACAGAGCTGGAGCACTGTGCTGTTGTGTGAGGAGATAAACAATGCAAATGGATGAACAGGCATGGTTCTCTAGAGACACTGATACAGATGTTAATGCAACTGAACAGCACATAGATACCACAGGACTCTTTATGCTTGTGTCGCAAAGACTCTTCATCTTGGGTTGAGAATGAGATCGGAAGATGAGGGCATGTGACGCTCTGGTTACAAAACGTTGCTAATGTCATTAAAACAACATCTATCTGGTGACACAAACCTTGTAAAGTGCCTGTGATGGTGGTGGTGCTCTCTGGAGTGACGAGAACTGGCTGTAATCATGTTAAGCACAAGCGCTCTTCATTAAACCAGTGACATGGCCAATCTCAGCCTGAAATGGAGCACTCCAGATGAGAATTGAACATGTCTCTGTGTGTAACACCAGGGCCCAGTTTCCCAGACATGGATTAAGTCTAGTCCGGAAGTAAGAGGAAAATCCTATGAACATTTCCATCATTCCATGTTTTTAGTCTAGGACTAGATGTGTAATACTAGACTGTGTAAGACCGTAGCCATCTATTTTTCATCTACTGTCTCAAGCAAGGACCCAACAGATCTCCTACTGGAATGACCAGGTTATTTGGGTTGGATGTGGAGACCCCAGTGGAAGATTTGTGGGAAAGTGTGAGGCAGGGGTGCTGGAATGGGCAAATGGAACGTGAGGGAAATAGTAAAGGAGAGAGATGAGAGGTGAAGAGTTTAAGGTGATTGAGGGATGAGGGGGAGTGAGACTGTACATTTTGCAAACGGTGATAGGCAGCTGGGTAGAGAGGAGGGAGAGATGAAGGAATCTATAATGAAAGTAATGGAGGGGTTAGACTCAATGAGGATGGGAGGCTCTGGACAATGAGTAGAATCAATTCAAATTGTACACGGCAGATTATTTTAAATATTCAAACATGCATTGAAAGTTCTATAGAAAGTATACCATTTTAATACTCTATCTCTAACTATTGTACGGCTCCAGTGGGTCCAAGACGAGCCCCATTTGAAGCCTCTCCTCCCAGTCAGTGTTAATTGTGGCTGCTGCCCTGGGTGATTTAACTAGGACTTGATGCATTGTCTTTGATGTGATATAACATCTTCACCCTGAGTCCTCTGACGTTCCTCTTAATGAGCTCCCATTGTATCCAGGACTGGGTATCAGAACATCGGGTTACTTTGGATCAGACAAGCCTATTTGTGAGATTTGTCAAAGTGTCTAATGACACTTCATAAAGAGAGTGATAGAGGGTGCTGGGTGTTCTACGGCAGATAAATATTCCTCGGCTCTTATAATAGTACATCTGCTGGGGACTTGGAATGTGAAAGCAGACTTGATGCAACCAAGTTTCCCTTGAATCAATGTGTTTGTCATCAGTCGAGGTGTCCAACTCCATCCCTACAAATGGCTAGATTTGACTTGGATGCGCAGTCATATAGAGTTGCTTATAGATTACTGATAATGGAAGGAGTCCTGGGTCCATAATTTTGTAGTGCATCTTTCCTTCCCTACTCCCTCCATGTGGTAATCAGGGAATTGCCAGGGACGAGTTGGGGATAAGCAGGGCCGCGTTTGTGCAATGGGCAGGAGGGGCTGCTGCCCCGGCCACTAGGGGGCCCCGGCACGGGAGATAAAAATAAATAAAAATAATACATATTTTTGATGCATTTACCCACCCGTAGTGAAGTCCACGTTCTCTTAGCGTCACGTGTCGTTGTCGGTATCAAAGCATGCAAGACAACAATGGCTTCGCATGAAGTTGTTGTCAAACGAGTTTGACCTGCTTTCCCAAATTACATTTGGCAAATTTACTTCAACGATTTGATTCGTGACTTTGCCTTCAAAAAAGTAGACGAGTGGCCTTAAACTAGTCCCACACTGATTATGTTCTTTTCAAAAGGCGGCCACAGCCTGAATTAAATTAAATTGTTCAATCGAGTTGTTTGTATATAACTATGTGTTCGCTGGGCTGTGTGTGTGCACGCTAGATTGATGTTCCAATTTATTTGACATCGTGGCTGGGTAGGGGTGCGTGTTACAATGTATTACAATCAGTGGCGATTTCTTTAAGACTGCAAGGGAAACTCAGCGTCCCTTAAAATTTCAAAAAAATAATGGTCAAAAATTGCTAACCAATTTTCATCATACATTTCATACAATTATACACCACGTTCCTTGTTTCAGTTTAACCTAATTTCCACATTTCCTCCTTGATTAATATTGTTTTGTTAGATCGTTCGTTCATTCATTCAGTAGGCTAGGCTAGTGTTGTAGGGGTGAACTAGCCAGTGAATAGCCAAATAAATAAAACATTTTTAGGATTTAGGCCGAAAATGAGCTTCCCCTCTTTGAAAGACCAGCAGCCGCCACTGATTACAATGTATCACATACTGATATTTTTGTCTGTCATAATTTAATTACCAATCCCTCTCTCTCTCATATTGATAAAAATCATAGTAATAACAATATATATATATTTACAAATATTTTGCGTGGGGGGGGGGGGGGGCCTCGGGCTTCTGCCCCGGGCCCCAGATGACCTTAACCTGGCCCTGGGGATGAGAAACGCAAACAAATGGCCTCACTCACCCAGTGGCATAGGGATGAGCGATGACCTCAGGGGCAGGAGAAATGGAGGATAGAAAGGATGCTTTCTAACTGTGAGCAGCAGTGACTGCAAAGGGTTTCCTGTTTGGGGTGTATGTACAAGACAGCTCATGCAGCGTATGACAATGAGAAAAGAAACATTCAGGTAAAGACAACTAGAGAAAGAAAAGACAAGGACAGAGCGATAGATAATAAACTATGGCACACACTCACATGCACACTAATCGACAAATTAAAATGTACCAATAACTCGAATAACACGTAAATCGTATGTGGGTAAATATTGCGTTTCACACCATGAGAAGCACAGGAAGCAAAATGAAGCAAAATGATCTCCATCTTATGAGGAGAGGTCAAGCACACATTCATGACCTGTAAATGACAAACTAATATGAATCCACATTATTTCCAGGGAGGAGGTAAAATGAACCGTGAATAAACAAATAGACTTCTGAAATGTTAATTGTTGGAAGCAGGTGTCAGTTTCTGATAAGCTCCTTGAAGTAGAAATTGTGGATTATGAATGACTGTACTGTACTGAAACCCTCTTGCAGACATTTAAAGCTCCTGCAGCCTATTTCTTCTCCAATGGTGGGGAGGTGCGAGGGGGGGGCTATTTTGTGAAGCCCAGGTCTCTTTTCTCAGCATGTAATAAGGAGGAGCCATGGCAGTGAGGATACAGTAGTTTCACTGGGAGGAGACAGGTAGGCTATGTAAAAATGAGCCCAGTCCTCCAGATATTGCCTGCTCTGTCTAGGGATGAGAGAATAGAGCCATAGAGATAATGCGGCGATCACGAACCCAACTGGTAAAGATGTCACAATTAAACACACACACACACAGCCCTTAATCATAGCCTGACTAATCATGTGCCACCGGTTCTAAGGGGACGTGTAAGAAGTGAGGTACAGGGTTATTGACCTCTGACCTTGGGTTCAGGAGAGGTCAGATCCCAGCTGGGGCTGTTCTATCCTACAATCACATTGCTGGGAGAACACAACACTAAATACACACCACTTAGAAGACAGACATGCACTACAGTCACAACAACATAAGATAAAGAATAGCAGAGATAAAAACTGTATATTAAAGTATTGCTCTAAAAACACACTTTCTCAGGATCACCATTGTCAGAGACAATACAACAGTGAATAAGTATAGTTGCTCTATCACTCAGATTACGTATTACACATAGTCTCTCCACAATTCCACCTTACAACAGTGTTCCCCCTCAATGATCTCTCTCCTCTGTCTGTTTCTGTCTGTCTCTACTGTATGTCTGACTGTCTGACTGTCTGAGATAAGCTCAGCTCATCTCACCCTCAACCCCCATCTGCACTTTGACTGATCCCCTAACCTAACATGAAAAAGTCCAAATTATAATTTCCCTGGTCTTCAACATACCTCTAACTCAAACAACCAGCAGAGCCAAACTCTCTGCCCCCCCCCCTCTACCCAGCCCTTCCCATGTCTACCCCCTCAGCGAAGCCAGATGCTGCAGTCTTCTGTAGAACAGCTGGGGACCAAGGTCACCTCTCTCCTCTCTCCATTCTCCCTGTCAAACTCCTCTGAGAGTCAAGGACTGACAGACACACAAATATGTTGAGAGGCTTATTTTCAAAAAAAAAAATTAAAGACTTGAACATCAGATTCAATATCTGGAAGTGGCTAACCTAGAACAAAGATGTACCTCTGATAAGAGCTAAATAGTCATCAGCTGACAGTTAAAAATATGCCTCTGTCTCTCCACTTTCTTTTCAAACAACTGTCTTAGGAACAGGGTTATGTCTTGGTTACATAACGATGGCACAGTTTTCTAATTGAATAGACCTTTCATTGCCTTAAATAACTTCAAAATGAGTCTCTAAACTAAGAAACTAGTCGCATCTAATATAACTACAGCACTGTTTTCCTTCTAAGCACTGAGCAAAGGAGGAATAGAAGAAAGCATGTCATTCTGTGTGATATTATGTCAGGCTCACATAGGCAGGGTACCCAACAAATGGGAGAGAGAGTTGGACAACTTAAAAATATCAAGTTCACAGAAAAAAGAAAAAAAGAAAGAAACATGTCCATGACTGAATTCAATGGTCAAACAGATCAAGAAAGATCAAACGAGTCTTCATCTACAGTGGCTATGATGAAGTTATTCAGAGTTGGGAGTAGAAGAAAATGTGCTGATGTGAAGGGAGAGACGTGAGTCCGATGAAGGAGGTTTTGTGTGTTAGATCAGGCCAGAGTCCTGCAGGGAAATGTAGGCCCTCACACTGACTCATCTGATGCATCTTTATTCTGTGGTCATTTCCAGCTGCAGTAGTCAGATCCAGCCAGATCGCACAATCACCTAGACGATAAGAGTAGTAGGCCTGTAGATACGAACACAGGGAAACACACCAGTGGAAGATTAACTTCAGAAAGAGACCTGGTCCTATTCAAACTTAACTCAAAAACATGGTGAAAAACTAAATATAGCTTGTGTTTCATTTTGCTTTGGTATTTATATGTAAAATAAGTGGCTGTGTGCAGTGAGTGTCTACTGATACCTTAGACAGAGGACGGGAAGACAGCCAGTACATCCTTGGACCAGTGCCCTGCAATGGTCCTATTCTGTGCTTGTACCAATCAGGCAGTGGATCCATCTATCTAACAATAGAGGGCAGAAAAGGCCTCTGTTTTTGCTGATCTTAACTATTGGATAAGGAGAGGGGTTTGCTTTTTGAACCAAGGCATTTGGTTTGCAGTAACCAAATGCCTACTATTTAGTTAACCTTTTAGGTTAACTAAATAGTAATTTCCATGTCAGTTTCACCTCTGAGGTCTTCTATAACAAGCATCAAACAAACAGGCACTGCTATGTTTTGGAAGGAACCTGCGTTGTTAAAGATGCTGTAAATCAGAACTGAAAATGAGTTTTAAGTTCATCACACCAAAGAAGAATGTGTTTTTAACTACCCATCCAAATTTGAATGAAAAAAAACGTATGTTAAATTAGGCTTTGAAATCGTGAGAAAGTCAGCAGTCTTCTCTGCTTGATACTGGGGGGCCGTGTCACTGAAGCTCCGCCCCTCGAATCTATTGAATTTAGCAACAACAGCAACAACTAGCTTAATCAACTGCAGATATCAGAACAGTCCTACCTGCAGTCTCTGAGTGTTTTATGTTTTAATTACTTTGTATTTGAAATTTACCAGCTGAGTAACAGAATGCAGGTTATATAAACCATCTGTGATCTGACGTAGCAGATCACAGATGGCAGATAGCAGATCGCAGAACCCAACCTATCTATGATGTAGATAGGTTGGGTTTTGCCCCGCCTATACAAAACCTGAGCTGAAAACTGGTGAGAAACTGTTCAACAGTCTAACTACACATTTTAGTGTGACGTTTTTGCGCTTTCCACATGCTTTAAGCAACTAATTTAAAACGTATGGAAAGTACTGAGAAAAAAATCATGGAATTTGCTTTACAGCATATTTAACAGCTCATGTTTTTCAGGAAAAATTGATTATGTAACACAGACAAGTTGAATAAATGTCATTCACTGAGAAAGAAAGAATATATGGTTGTGGAGGAAATAAGGAAGAGAGGAAAAGTTAAGACAGATGCCAGATAAAGAGGGGGAAATAAGAGGATGGACTGATCAGACATTTCTGTCTGTCATAAGCTTCAAGGGAGCAGGGAGGGGATGGAGATGGCTTAGGATCCCACAGCTGTTAACATACAGCACGTCAATCTGTCTCGGTCACACACAAATACATACACACTCACGCACACACAATATACCTACGTACATGAATGCGAGTGCAAACACACACCAAAACACACATTCATACAAACACAAATCAAAGCTTTAGCTCAATAATGGGACATTGTAGGCAGTGTCAATCACATCAAACACAGATATACACAATTGACCCCTGTGTGTCATACACACACCAGATCAGAGAAGCTTCACTCACAGTAATCATCTCCATCTCCGCTGACTGTCAATCCCATAATACGGTGACTAACTGCAGCCATAGTAACCGGAACAGTCTTCAAACTCGCAGACACTAATGAGAATATCAGACCCCCCTCTCACACACAGCGGAGCCCCACTTCTACCTTTCTGCTTTGATTTAGATAAGCACTCCTCCCAGCTGCCACAGCTGACAGATATACGACTGGTAATGGAGGAGGGGGGGCAGGGAGAACATGCACAACTTCAAGCTATAACACAAAAACACACACACCAAAAGAACACAAACAAATACACACACACACATTCAGACAATCAGACAAACACTAAAAACACACTCTTATCCAAACAAACATATTCAAGTACATTGCACGAGGCTGGGGGAACCTGAAGATTTAGCCCTATTTACTTGTTACTTACATCTGTTTGGAGATATGGGTTCAAACTTTTTCTGTGTGTGTCAAGGTGCAGTAACATCATGAACAGATCAAGACCCTGGGAACGTCACGGTGGGTCATCTCACCTGACACTAGTTGATCCAATGCCTGGTCACACTGGCAGCACACCCTATGGAAACACGTCCTGTCAGGAAGCACTAATAAACTATACCTTTGAAGGCTAAGGCTCTACCTTTGAAAAGGTATCCGACCTCCTACACTCAGAGTCTCAGAGAGACGGTCAGTTTTCTCTGTGTGGAGTTCCTTTGTTAGCCTTGCAGACAGAAATGGGCTGAAGATGAAAGACATGTGAGAGGCCTGCCTGGCTGGGACTATGCAGAGCATAGTTGATCAAATGCCTGGTCACACTGAAAGCAGACCCTCTGGAAACAAGTCCTGTCAGGAAGCACTGGAACCCAACTCTCTAACAGAGGACATACAACACGCATGTAAAGTTCATCTGTATATTCCTATAGTGTACATCTGTAACACTGGTGGTGAGAGTGCACAAGTTCTCGCTGGCCACAGATAACAGATCAAGATCTATGAGAGGGGGGGCAGGTTATCAGGGCTGGTCCCATCTGTCTGCGGCAACATTCAATCCTTTCTGGAACTCCTTCATTAATATAGTCCAGCAGCACTCCACCCTTTAGTCCACAATACAGAGACCCATCCTATACACTAGCTGTAGGCTCATGCATAGTAATAGCCATGGTGAACACAAGAGAGCACAATATCCCAGCATTGAGAAAATCTGTATAATGATCCTTATAGATAGGAACCTTTTATGTGGATTATGTTAGCGTAACCTGAATATCATGACGGATGAGCTGTGAAAGAGTGAGGCATAGAGTGAGCAGGAGATAAAAAAAGAATATATGGCTGAGTGGTTAGGGAGTCAGGCAATTAATAAGATTGGTTTGATTCCCGGCCGTGCAAAATGATGTGTCCTTGGGCAAGGCACTTCACCCTACTTTCCTCGGGGAGAATGTCCCTGTACTTACTGTAAGTCCCTCTGGATAAGAGCGTCTGCTAAATGACTAAATGTAGATTAGTCATCCTTCTGGGAAGGAAAGACAGTATGACACACAGCAAAGCTGATTGTGTCATAAAAGTACCAAAAAAAGCACTCAGTAGTGCTAGCTATCACTTAAGATACCCTAGACTATAAGTAGTTCTGTTTCCGGCAGACACACCATGCTTGATGATAGAGAAACAGTGGCACAATGAAAGAAAGTTTAACATCAAAAACTATCTGCATCTGAAATAACCTGTGTGATTGCAGCATTGAAAACCACAACAAAGATAAAAGAGCAGAACTGTGATTCATGTGTGTAAACCCAAGCCTGTAATGGTCTCTAAGCCTTTCCAGATGTGTGAATTTATGAGCAGTAGGGCTTAAATGTCAATTTATGGTCTTCATATAGGAAGAGAGTGTGTGTTTATGTGTGGTATGGTGTGTGTGTGTGTATGTGTGTGTGTGTCTGGGTCCAAGAATGGCTTTCTCTTTCTTAGAACACCTGACTCAAATCCTCAGGATTGCTCATAAACATGTTTTCTGGCTATCCCTGTGGGCAGGGTGGAGAAATTATTGTGAGTCTGTCTGGCTTTTTTAAAATAGAGTATGAGGAGAAAGGAGATAAACACTCAATTGTTCCCTGTCACATGAGAGTTTCTCACAACAGAATTATATGACCAGAACATTCCCTGCTGCCTAAAAAGCTCAGGTCTGGAGTTCTGGGATGCAGAAAGGCACAGCAAGAGAGGGAAGACTACCCTGGACAACCAAAACACAGGATGTGGACTATATCAGACTATTTTCTTGCTCTCTCATACAGGTTGCGTGAACAGAAAGTTGAGACTTTTCAAACAGGCTCTGCAATGCATGACCCTAATACATCTTACTCTCACCATTCAAAAGAAGAATAAATAACAACCCCCTAAATCCCTTAGTCCCCCCTCTCCCTTAGTTCTCTGTTTGAAATGAAAATATACACTCAAATCAGCTTACAGAAAGAGAGAGGGACATTTAAAAGAATGGATGTAGCTGTCAGATTGCCTCCCAGACCTTCAGTAGGCTGAGTGGGAATAAAGACAGTACACAGACCGAGGCTATCAAATTAGTTATTACATACTAACCTATAGCAACACTGGTGACATCATCCCACCCTCAGAGGACTGAGGCCTAAGCTTTGTGTACTGCACAATCCACTCTGACGAGTCCTTACACCCCAATGGGATGCATATAGGTTGTATGGATATTATTTTGTTGTTTGAACCAAAAGGAAAAACACATAAGGTCTTGGCATAGTTGTAGCATATGGAGTCTGTACTCCAGTTAACGGACACATCACCCACAACTACATTAATAATCACATCACACTAAAGATGGGGGGGGGGAAACTTTAAAATAATCATGAAAATACTCTTAGTAGGCTGTTTCACTGCTATATCTTATATAGGACAGCATAGCTGCCATACTGAAGGTGTGGTGTAGTGTGGGGGACGTGAGTTAAGGTAGTTCATGGAGAGTAGAGAGTGTTCTGATCGGAGGGCAACCAGAGTGTGGGATGACGTCAGCTGCAACAGATGCTGTCCAGCTCCCACAGACCAGCAGTCCTCTGCTGTGAGTCTGCTGGAGGTGAAACATGATGTGTGCTAACTATGTGTTCAGCAGTATATGAGACGTGCCGACTTTGCTGTCCCGAAGAGCTACAATTGCTAGGCTTTGTGTGCGTTAAGGATAATGAAATGAGAATGGCATCCACCGTATCTCAACTGTGAAGGCAGGGTGCCCTCTTCTCTTCACTATCTCTGTGAGCATTCCTCTGTGGGTGAAGTCATTTCTAGGTTTGAACCTCTTCCACAGCAATGTGCGCTGTTCAAATACATAGTGAATACTACTAGGATTCAAAGACAGCATGCTCTCTTGTGCTTTATGTAGTAAAAGATGCATTTAGCAAAATGTTTTGGCAAGCTATGCAATCATTAAAGCATCTGTTATTTCAAAACAAGACCAGTCTATTACTCACCTCATCTCAAGTGTTCCTGTGTATGTGTGTGTGTGTGTGCGTGTGTTGTTCCTGTGTATGTGTGTGTGCGTGTGTTGTGTATGTGTGTGTGCGTGTGCGTGTGTTGTTTATGTGTATGTGTGCAGAGAAGGCCAGACAGGTTTGGCTCGCTCCCTGTGGGGTAACACCTGTTTCTGCTCTACTGACAACACTTTTCTCCATCCATCTCCCAGACACAGGCCCACTGAGAGGACAACACTGCAGATGAATATGGAGAGAAATGACAGTCCCCACCCTGAGCTCTGTGGAAGGCTCATTTTAAATGGTCAGAAAAACAAACCTCTTCATACCTAAGTTTGATTCTGTAGCCGGCACAGTCAAAGACATGAATGCCTAAAAGGTCTTGGCTTACATGTAATAAACATAATTCATAAATGCAGCTGCAGACTTATAACCCACTATGGTCCACAACTAGGCATGTTCCAGGACCTGAGGCACAATCACTGTCATTGTGTCAGCTTCTTAAAAAACACAAGGTGCTCCTGTCTAGTGGGACTGCCCCCCCCCCCCTCTCTATCCCTTTGCAACTATTCAAGGCAACGTTATGAAATCTGCCTGTTGCCTCAAGGCCAAAAAAGAAAGTCTCACATTACACACACAGACATACACACACACACGCACACACACACACACACACACACAGAGTAACCATACAGTAGCACATACAGTATATGTTGTACAGTGCCCACATAAAGTAGTACACACAAGGCCTTATAGTTTAGTCTAAAATACTAGTACACTAGTTGATCCAATGCCTGGTCACACTGGCAGCACACCCTATGGAAACACGTCCTGTCAGGAAGCACTAATAAACTATACCTTTGAAGGCTAAGGCTCTACCTTTGAAAAGGTATCCGACCTCCTACACTCAGAGTCTCAGAGAGACGGTCAGTTTTCTCTGTGTGGAGTTCCTTTGTTAGCCTTGCAGACAGAAATGGGCTGAAGATGAAAGACATGTGAGAGGCTTGCCTGGCTGGGACTATGCAGAGCAGGAGGAGAAGCGGACAGCTTTGGGTCTCTAGGCCCAGACCTCTGACTTGCCTCTCAGGGACATAGTCATAGGTTCTCTTTAATCAAAACTGACAACGTCTTCATAGTTAAGCAAATATGAGTAGGACTTCACATGCATTCCCAGACTGGGATATCATAGCAAGGATATCGGGTTAGAAAGCCCGCCTATCCATGAATATATGTGTGGTGAAGGAAATGCCATACATGACATGTTTTTGTTTTGCAAACTTCCTACTTTGAGTTAGGCCACAGCCTTGTGTGTGGTTTTCTAGAAAAAGCTGTCATTGTTTCCAATTGTAGTGGTGGTATTATTAGACTGCATTGAGATGAATGTGATATATAAAACCAATGTATGCATACAGTTGATATATTGCATTTGTATTAGATATGGTGACTAGAACAGCATTTCACACAGCAGCAGCTTTGGGCATGAGGTTTTTGGGAAACAGGGGATGCTGAAACGAGTCAGTGGAGGGCACCAGGAGTCTCCCAGCCCTGCTCCACAGGAATGTCTGGCATGTGTCCCCCTCCCCAGCAGGCAGTCCTGATCCCCCCTAGCTGTCTGAGGAGGAGGGATCAGGCAGGGGCTCAGGCTGGAGAACCAGGCCCCCCTGACAGCCAGGCCTGGTCACGCCTGGCTGGGGGAGGAAGGACACCTGGCTGATGAAAGGTTAGCCACCCGGGGAGTGTACAGGTCACTGTCAACCCCAGGGCTCAGGGGAGGGAGAGGGGGGGAAGGTAGGCCCGTCAGCTCAGTTAAAAGTGGGAGAGGTAAACAAGACCTACTGTGGGAAGTTCCCTGTGGAAAAATGAACCCTTCTACAAACAAATTCAGCTGTTGGCTGGGGCTACTTCAGGTGGAAATGATGTCAACCCCTAAAGATCAATATTTTGGCAAATGTTATATTAATATTGTAAGGAACTTCATGCAACACAGACTTTATCGTACGAGAAACACATTTGAGTATGGGCAAAGTTTATCAAAAGTTTGGCATCAAAATCATAATATTATTAATACAAGTCTATATTACAGAATATTAGATTTAATTTAGATGTACAGTTAATTTAGCTCCAATCTGACTGACAGGCAGGTGGGAGATAAGCACCGTAGAAACAGGTCAAAGTCTTTCAATCTAGTTACAATTGTTGGATGTCTGCACAGACCAGTTAGTCACTGTTGCTGTACTTTACCCTACACTCGACAGCGAGGTTGTAACATATCATAAACCTCTTAAAACTGAGCTCCCATAGGATACACAAGGGGAAAAGGGAAAAATAGAGAAAATGTATATATAAAATATTTAACACCTGCTAGTCCTGGGATTTATTAAACCACTAACTATAGTGCAGTCTGTTTATATAAAGGAACTATCGTGTCTGTGTAAACATGGTGAACTCCAGATTATGAGAGGGCTCCTTTCTGTGTAAACAGATATTGTTAAGACTCAGACTGTTAACCTGGTAATATATTATCATTATGAGAGGGATGTTTCTGAATAACAAGTCAGTTGGTACAATCTCCCTGGCCTTTCAGTTTCCATGCTGCTTCACATAAACAATACACAGTGCTGTAACTGAGTCAATACTACAGGAATCTTTGTGTAATCTCATTGTGTACATTTTTGTGCAATCTTTGTGTGCATCTTTGTGCAAATAATACAGAGGAATGTTTCCATTTTCTGAAAGGGATTTCAGCATGAACACAACACTGCATTATTTAGGCTGTTTAACCCTCTATTGCACAAAAATGTAACCAGGTAACCAGGCTGATGTAAGAGGATCCACAACCACCTGAGGAGAGAGATGAGATCTTACCCCACAGACGGTGACCCAGTCTGGGTCTGAGAACACAGAGTGCTACCCCCTTCTGCACCTGCCCTGCTGGTTGTGCATGGGAACCCTCTAGGTTACAGAAACAATGAAGGTCTTGTGCTACCTGGTTGAGGTTGACAGGGAATAAGCTGAACCTTTTAATTAGAGTCAAGGGAACCCTGCTGACTCATGAGAGAGGCCTTGCTGTAGCCATGGTGAGAAGGCTCCTGATCTCCCTCATATTTGCTATGTTTACTTCATCATCCTCTTTGATGATTTAATGTTCTGAGGAAACACAATGTTTAGGACCATAAATTGAAAGGCATTACCTTTTGACATTGACATTAGATTACGTAAACAATCATTTTGTGTCTTTCAGCTCTACATAGTCTTTGCTGTGGTATGCTGTGAAGGCAACCTCACACCCGCTCTGCAAACACAGGGCAAGGTGAGCCTGTCTTTCTACCAGTGTGATCGGGGTTGAGACCTTGACAGGCCCAAGTTATTTCCTGTAGAAGCACAAAGGCACAAACAGTGCATCAGAGAGGCACTGTTATATAACAGAGTTAATGATTTTCCCAGAGTGAAACTGTTAGCTGAATCAAATGAGGCCACAACTGCACCTGTGTGTGTGTGTGTGTGTGTGTGTGTGTGTGTGTGTGTGTGTGTGTGTGTGTGTGTGTGTGTGTGTGTGTGTGTGTGTGTGTGTGTGTGTGTGTGTGTGTGGGTGCATGTGTGTGTGTGTGTGTGTGTGTGTGTGTGTGTGTGTGTGTGTGTGCATCAGCATGACCGACTGATGACAGCTAAAATGTAGCTTCTGGTATTTGGGGTGAGACGCATATGCTTGCTCAGACAGCATACACCAGCAGAGTCAGAGTCTGGATTCCTGCCACAGGCTCCTCTCTGGACTAAGACAAAAACAAAAGGCCACACAACATCCTGACTTGGTTGGCACACATAACAATAGCATGATGGCATGCAAGTAACAGTGAAATGTCAAAAAAATAAATGAATACCATTTATAAAATGGCCCTGGTTTGTTGCCCGCTCACTAACAGATGCACAGTAGACCGTGGGCAGTGGGGCAGGCTCATCTACGTCCCAGAAAGCGCTTCTAGAAATAACCCCCAACTGCCCGGGAGTAGTGTGTCTGCATTAGGGGGTAACAACAACACGCTATGCACTTACACAGTCTTTCTTTCACAACTCCATCAACCAACAGTAAACACTATGAATATTTACTGTGTTTACTGTATTTACAGAGATTACATCTCAAAGGCCGCAGTAAAGGTTCAAAACCACTAAAAATGGAATGGCACTCAAACTAGTGTGTTCCTTGTAGTGGCTTATTTTACTCATCAGAAGTCAGAGTGAGGAATTTAATCTCTCCCCCATGTCTTTAGCTACCCTTGCCTGCTTGAGACCAGTCAGGATGACTGTCAGAGCAGCTTCATGTCAATCCGTCATTCCATGCTGAAAACAAGATGACCGGTGAGTGTCACATTCCTCTGCCCTACTTTACGTGGATGACTGTTCTGTTGTCCTCATGGTTATTGTGGTACCTCACTGTCAGCAATAAAGGAATCTCCTCTGGGCTTTCTACTTTCAGAGTGAGTGAGTGAGTGAGTGAGTGAGTGAGTGCATGAATGAGTGAGGGTGAGAGATATATATATATATATAAGAGAGAGAGAGAGAGAGAGAGAGAGAGAGAGAGAGAGAGAGAGAGAGAGAGAGAGAGAGAGAGAGAGAGAGAGAGAGAGAGAGAGAGAGAGAGAGAGAGAGAGAGAGAGAGAGAGAGAGAGAGAGAGAGAGAGAGAGAGAGAGTAGAGTTTTACAGCAATATTCTGTCATGGCTAATATTTCATTCAAACCACCACCTACCTTGTCTGACAGATTTCAACCTTATGGGACCCTTGCAACTCCTTATCACAGTCATTATGTCATACAGGGGCAACCCAGACACTGGCAGACCCTCAACTTCCAGCAATAATTCTCCCTCGGACAACTGGCCGTTTTTATAAACCACCACATCCTCTTTCACTTTTCCGATGTACGGAAACTCTCCGTTTTCTGCTCCACCAAACAGCTCCAAATTCAGCTGCTCACAAGCGTCCCGGCTCACCGCGAACTCATGAACTTTGGTGATCCAGTGGTTTTTCTTCTGAATTACTTTTGACATGGTGATTAGGATCCAACCGAAAAATGTTAGTCCCACCGGATGATTCAAAAACCAGGTGAAGCATAACACACTGTTTCTCCCATAATAGAGCAAACTTTAGGTCGCACAAGTGTAAAGTCAGATCGGACCATTTTAGTTGTTATTAAACCAAGGCATAGTGTTCATTTGTCGCAACTGCAAACATCCCGTTGGGAAGTCTCAGATGTTGTTGTTGTTTTCTCCTCATCTTCTTTAATATCATGCACGCTCTCTGTTCCCCCTGGAAACGATCTTAATCCAATATCTTCCCGTTGTTCTCAAACCGCAGGGCATATGTATTATGCATTATATCCATCAAACTTTTTATTATTCTTCCTTTACCTGTCCGGCGTGAAGTAGGCTGAAGAGGTTCACAGAGTCTGCGGCGCCTTTAAGCAGGTAACGCGACAGTTCATCCTATTTGATCCAATGGTCAGGATCTACTGATAGTAAAAGCAACGCATGCGTCCCTGCCGCTCTCCAGAGCGCCAAGGGGAAATCCTAGCTATAGCCTACCTATTACAGGGTCCTAATGCTCTGCGTTCTCCACATTGACACACACATTTCTACCCTGGAAACCCGGATTACAGCGCTCTTTGGTTGTAATCCCCTTTAGGACCTTTACTCTTTATTCATAAATAATGTCACGATGCCTTGGGGACGCGGCTATTAGGCTTCCACACAGTTTCAGACACACAAGTCTAATGCCCCGTGAGAGCACGAAAGGTAGGAATCATCCGAATGAATGCCTGCCAAATTCCACCTCATGTAATTTTTAAGTGACCTATTCCTGCTCCTTTGAGTTATATTTAGTGAAATCTACGAACTTCAAAAGTGTATGAAGTTCTCTAAACTTGAAATGTCTCTAAACTACACATTGCCGAACTATATCATTTAATAAATTAGTAGATTTGAAATATATCACCCTGGCCCCATGACGTTTCAAAATCAGCCAAGGAAAGAGAGAGCTGTGGCTGGACACTGTCATGTCCTTGTTTTGGTCATCAAAGTTTGTATATCACTACATTATTATATGATACAAAAATAAAAATACCAGAAAGAAACATGTTCACTACACACATGTTTTCGTAAACCATGGTGATCACTTGTATATCCTCAGAAGTCTGAACTTCATTCAAACTGTTCTCATCAATGGAATGTTTACAGTTATGATGTCCAATTTGGCATGCTGTAATGTAGCGGGCAGTGTTGAGCAGAAATCAGGTGGGAAGCTGGGAAAAGCTCTCTCCTATCAAAAGGTCTCTAGTCACCACCACTGTGAATAAGCGTAGCCTGTATAGCACCACCTTGCTTTTATCTCTTCTGCATGAAATGATGTCTGCTTTATGACCAGTGACCATCCCTAAGGGCTTGGAATGAGTCTATGTACACCATTTTTCTCTGTGCAATGCAGTCTTTTACCTATGAAATTTAGCAGGGGTGAGCATCTTAATGCTTTACCTTAATAACTATCACTAACCACTGTAATGTACAGTACATGTCCAGAGAAAAGGCTTCAGCTCCAGTCTATCATCTCCTCCTTTGGCTGCATAGTGCCAGTCACATGCTACATGACATTCTGAGAGGGTCGGAGGTGAGTGCTAATTGCTGCTGGCCACTTCACATCAGCCACATCTAGGCCAGTGATGAGCTCTGACTGCTGGGCGGTGACCTGCTGTTTTCCACACAGTGCTGTCCTACTGTCTCCTGAGGATATGCACTGCAGACTCAGTCAGTCTCAGCACAGGGCCTGGTCCACTGGTTCACACTGACAGATCATGGTCTTATTGCACTGCTGCCAACAGTAATTCCATGTTTTGGGTGAAATGTTCTTAGTGGATGGAAACACTGTGAAAGATCTCCATAGTAACACACAGAAGTTTACAATGACTGTATTGTACTGCCTGTTCTCAGTAGATATTCAGCAGTTCACAGCTTATATAATATGTAATAGTCTTTGAGCAGCAGCTTTGAGAAGTTAAATTAACTTCACATCACCCAATCTACAATTCATTATTAATTGTGTGAGTGGTTACCTACTTCAGTTTGGTGTACCAATACTTTTTCTATTTACATAAAACCAGATTACACAACTGGGATAAGTCATTGGAGTGATACATAAAGAAAACATAGTATATTGTGTGCATGTACGACTTGGACTTTCTGCTGTTAAACATATTTTTTCTTAATACAAAGTGTGTGTGTGGGGGGGGGCGGGGACCTGTATAATGAAACCTACTCCACTGTATTGGTCTCTGCTTGAACTGTTGTGAATACGATCAAAAGGTAAAAGCCCAGTGCACCACAAAGACTATAAAGCTTATATTGTTGTATACGTCTTTTTTCAGTATTGTGAGTGACAGTAATCGTGAGTCCAACCCTCTGGAATGCTCAACATCCACAATCAATGGCAAGTAATGAATTATTAACCAGGAAGTCCAGCAGCACCATTGATCTGTAGTGCCGGTGAATACAAGCCTTTTGCCTTCAAACTGTCCCAGGTGACTAGAGACAGACCGCACAATGCTGGGTCAAGGTGTTTAATTTAAATGTCAAATACAACCATACTAGGTGGTTAAAATTCCTTCATGGATCAGATGCTTCTTTCAGACATGATAATTCTATTGTACTGTAGAGAGGATACGTTTGATTTAGTGGTGAGAACATTTGATTGTAGATCAAGAGGTTGGAGCTTTAATTTGTACATTGCTTTGGAGAAAAAAAAAATCTGTAAAATGAATGCATTTGTATTTGTATTATTTTTATAATAACCATTATTATTATTATTACTGTAGAACTCCTATGTACAAACTCTAAAAGCTAAATAGATATGCCTAGTAGTATTACATAAAGCTAAAATGCTGTATTCATAAATAGAATGGCAGGGACATGCAGAGAATCATGTTGCTGTATGTACAACAGTAATGGACTGAACACTGGTATGCAATGAGATATGTAGGCAATTTTATTTGAAATAATTAGGAACATATGCCTGTGTCTGTATACCTGAGGGAAATCAGATGGCTGCAGGTTTGGTATCTGTTCAATAATGCAAAAGTTAGCAGCTGAATTCTCCTACATCTCATATAGGGACTGGGTTCCAAACACATTCTGTAAAAAACCTTACAAAGGCCTAAAGAGATATTTACACTTAAAGATGCCAAGACTGCATTGCATGTTTAAGGAACAAAACATGTTTTACTTGTTTATGATTGCACACAAAGATGTACAATTCCTGTGTAAAAAATATTTAGCCAGAGATGCTGCTGCTTCAAATTATTGAGAGACATCTCCATGCCAGCTGTTTGTCAAGTTTGATTGTGATTGTAAGCTAAAGTAAAGTGGCAGAGATACTAGTTGAAAGACTAGAGGCATAGATTGCACTGTGGTGCCCCCACCCCACCCCCCTCCATTCCCTTACTTACATAAACCACTCACTTGGCTTCAGGCATAGAAAACAAGGCCTGTCCCCATGCATACAGCCTTCCTCTTCACTGGTTCTCAACCGTGTGACATACAAGAGGAGCAGATAGTGAGTGTGATTGAATTATTCAGGGACAGAGAACACAGCAGTACTGCAAGGAACTAGGGGTTCCATTCACCTTAAATGGAGGAACTGGATTAAAGAGGTATTCTATTAGTTGAGTAGGGTGTAGAGGTGGTCTTAACAAGACTATCGTGCTTGTTCAAAATGGCCACTTCTGATTATATAGTCTATTATATAGTCCATCATATAAATTATATGATGAAGATCAATTTATATTTTGTCTGTTAAAATGTTTTGGACACACATGCACACAACCACACACATTCCATGAGGTTAAATGTTTACCAGCTTCTCAAGAGTCAGGAGATGGTCCGGTAGATGTCCCAACATCTTTCCACTGTGTATACTGGGGCTAAAAGGCTTTCATGTGAACCCTGTAACATACACCCATGCTTGGTGTTGCTGTTGAACGTCTGATTAGGTGACAGCTTACATTGTTATCCCCTTGCTGTCCAAAACAGCCCTTACTCATACAAAGCTACAGAAGCTAAGCTTTCAGCTTCCTGCTGATTAAAAATAAGCATTTGTTGTGTCAGTTGTGTACGTCTATTTTGAAGGCGTACTTATCTTGTGAGATGCAAGATGATCTGATGCAGAAATGCCTCTTAAGAGTTTTTGTGTTCATTTTGTGTGTGTGTGTGTGTCTGCCTAGTATGGGTTTGGGGTCTGTTGACTAACTTGCATATGGTCGTCTTCTTCATGACATCCCCTGAGATCCTCGGAATCGGATCAAAGGTCAAACTAACCCAGCATTGGGTAAAATATGAAGTATGCTAATGTCTGATAATGTGCAATAGTAATATGGTAATAAACCTGTCTCCTACAATTCATATTTTAATCTCCCCCATAGGGGTGTGAATGACAGGCCTCGTTGTCAAATAACAGCATTTTGCCCTTTAGGCTTCCTCACTACCTTACACTTACTGTGATCACAAAGCAGCATTACTTTGCTAAACACTTAGTGGTTTTGTGTTTTGAGAGGCATACAGATTCACTTGATCTGAGGAGAGCGAGACTATGATTAATCTGTGCGCTGTTTAGGCTTTATATCAGTTTAATAGCTTTGGTTTACATTTACATTTAGTCATTTAGCAGACGCTCTTATCCAGAGCGACTTACAGTAAGTACAGGGACATTCCCCCCGAGGCAAGTAGGGTGAAGTGCCTTGCCCAAGGACACAACGTCAGTTGGCATGACCGGGAATCGAACTGGCAACCTTCGGATTACTAGCCCGATTACCTCACCGCTCAGCCACCTGACTCCCTAAATCTAATCAAATGGTTAAATTCAAAGGTCATTTAAAAAATATTAACAGAGATTGTCAGGTTATTCCTCCTTCAGTCTCTTTGATTAGATTTTGATATTCTGACAGTACACTGTATTTGGTACCCTTGGAAAGAGGGTGCCCCTGTCTTCCTCATCCCAACCCAGCCATCGGCCCTGCATAGGGGGATGTTTGCTGGATGAAAGGACATGGTACATAGTACATTCTTTACACCAGGATATCCTGTGCACAATACGACCATGTGACCAAAGTAGTGACATGCCAAGTCAGCACGTCTTAAAGGCATCTGTTGCTCACCAGTTTTATTAATGTACATTCGACTTTATGTTACAGGTCAGAAGTGCCTGAACAATCATAGATATATCACAGTGATATATCTGTGAAAAAAAGCTGAAGAGGAGAGATACTGAAAGGATGGGACATTTCCCTATATGTTGCCAACTTTCTTTATGTGTACTAACATAGAGGACATTCTACAATTGATTAATTGTAAAATAAACATGGATGAAATTGCCCAATGGTTCAGCTCGGCTCCAAGCCTTTAGTTGATGGATGATTATTTATGCTACGGAATGAATTCACCAGAGAGCCGTCAGTCGTGCTCTTTTAGCAGAACTTTGAAGTTCTAAACAGTTGGCTTCACAGAGCTTTGAACAAGAGCTTAGCTTATTCACTTATTTAATCATTGGCTCCTAAATCACTGATGTGGGTCTCTTTTTATCAGCAGTGCACTGTAATGGTGAAAAAACAAACACACATACACAAACATACACTAATAATAATAATATTAAAGTGTAGATCTAAGACAAACACCTTCCTAGTGGTTGGAGGTATAGAAGTAGAACCAAGCTTTAGTGGGGATGCAGATAATATGCATGGCACAAATAAACTGTATACTTGTATATGAATAAAAAATGGTGTCCGTTGTCAACAAGATATATGAACCAGAGAAGTTTGCCTTTGATGAGCCTGTCCACAAGTTTAACAAGGCCTTGGACTCTTCTGCACTGGTTTAGTACAGCAGCAGTTGAGTTATAAAAAATGCATGTGTTTTTGAGTACAGTAGGTGGACTAGCAGACTTTTTCTTGTTGCTAACACGTGGAAAAAAACAAGATTAGTTGCCATGGAGCTTTGTGTGTTTACTGGAGGTACTCTCCGATATAGAACACCTGTTCAGTTTCTCTAATAGCCTTTCCCTGAGCGCAGTGCTGAGGTGGCTCTTCTTCACAGGGCCAGCTGAAGCCCGCACCCACTCCTGTCTCTCTGCTCTGGGGTTCAGTACTGAACCTGAATGAAGAATAAGGACGCATGACTGCCGTTAAGTCCAGGACATAATGATATGTTTTGACTTAGGCAGCCACGGCAATTGTAGCTACTGACAGCAGATGCCTTTTATTGTCTTTACTCTATGGTTGCTTCTGCTTAGCCAGTTTGGTTTGAAGTCTTCACCTGTTTATAAATAAAGATCCTCTTTGTAAATGTAACACAGAACAGTCCAGTGGTGGGGTGTTTAAATGGATTCTGTTTCTGTAAATGGATTTGTCCTCTGTCAGTCCCTGCCCTGCTGGGGCACATGTTGTTACTGAAAGGTGTATGAAGACTGGAAGCACTAATCAGGTAAACAGTCATTCAACCCACATATTTGTCACAATGGATTAGCTGTGAGTTTGCAGAGAGAGGTTGGAGAGAAGGAGGAGAAAGAGGGAGAGGGAAAGAAAATCAAAGGAGGGTTATTTTAAGAAGTCTTTATAGCGAAATAGTTTTAATTGAGAAGAATGATATACACACATAGGCTCCCTTTGCTAAAGCAGTCATGCTCCAGAGGTGAAAATGTAGTTTTATCACCTCAGATTCAAATAAAGCCTGCAGAGGAAAGTATACAGGTGATCTCCACACTTCCCATAGTGGGTAACTAATGAATCCACCAAATGAAGATGGCTGCTGCTAGGTCCTACTGCCCTCTATTATGCTCACAATGTAGAATTAAGATCAATAAGAAGTTCTACATTACCTTACATTCGTTAGTGCTTACTGTAAATTCAAGATCTGAAAAGTCTGTATGTATTTTTACAAGTTAATCCTGTTTTACAAAGGTAATACTTCTCTCTGCTGGTGAAAAAGTATATAGCAGATTGAAAATGATTGATAATAATGTTGCCTCTAGATGGAACCAGTACACATAAATAAAAAGGTTAAATATCAATGACGCACAAACAAATTATTCTTGTATATTGTGGTTGTAATGTTTAATGGAAAGTGTTTTTTTTTTTACAGTTACAGTTTACTGAAGGATTAGTTCTAACTCTGTGCTATAGCTTTCTTATCTTGATTGATTGGTGACATCTCAAAAGCAATGAATTGGATGCATCCTTTAGTTTGTGCACTACATTTACAGTACACTAAGTAAAGCCAGTGAGAAACACAGTAGTCAATAGAAAGTTTGTTTTACATTTGTATTTATACAAATTTAGAATGCCAGCATCAGAGAAAGGGTGGGTGACGGTTTAACAACTGTACCTTCAGTTGTAATCGCTCCCATCAGTTTTCTAATAGAGCTTTGAACTGGCTGTGAGGATGAGTGTTTTTTTGGTCTTATTTCAACAATGAACTCCAGCTTTTGCTCCTCCTCTTCCTCCTCCTACTCCTCCTGCTCCAGTCCCAATTGATGGAGTCCAAGCTGTGCGTTTGCAGATGTCTGCTATATGGATCGGAGAATGATGGAACACAAAGTGTAAAGTAGAACAATGATAAAGTAATCAGCTGGAACTAAAGCTTCATGTTGGATGTTATATTAAACGTTTCAGCGATTTGGAGAAATGTTTGTTTGCTGTTAAGTTTCCCCTAGTCAGGCAGGATGTCTGAATGAGTCACTCATTATCTTAGAGTCAGTAAATGTAATACTTTGTTGGTCACATGGGAATTAAATTTAATATGAGCATTTCTTACAGGTGAAGCAATGTTAACATGGTATAAACCAAAATATGCAGACTTTGATAACATCAATGAGTGGCAGGTATGTGATGTAAGAGTATGAGTTGGACTGCTATGGGGTTTCCCATGACCACCAGTGGAGCCCGTGTTCATCCGAGGGGGTGGGAGGCCATGCCTGAGTGACGCATGGGTTCTGCCAGGCAGTGTGGGAAAGAGACTTGTGGGCATCAATCTTGCTGCTTAGGTTAGGGGTCACATGTTCCTGACACTGCCATGGAGCTGCTGCCAAAGTGTGTCTACAAGATTGATAGAGCACACTGGGCTGATGCAAGAGGCAAAACAGCCTGTGGTAAGAGGTCTTTCTATCTCCCAACCTGAAGTGGTGGAACTGTTCCATCCATCATCAGAACCATCTCCTGCATCACCTCAGGGAACGGCATAGTTGTCTTGATGCACATCGAGATGTGTCTTTATGACATCCTTAGGGGAACATGGGAGCTCCTGCATTTCCCAGGAAGAATAATCTCCCTGCAGTGGCTCCCGCCAGTCATCCCAGTGTGCCAGTGGCTTGAAATGCTACATCATAGCACCCGTACGCTGTTCTTGACCAGGCTATCAGTTTCCTGGTAGCTCTGTCCACTGGGAATATCCGAAGGCCTGACCTTTGACCTTCTATTGGAGTCCATATCCCTGCCTGACGTGGACAGCCATATCTCCTTCTGGGCAGGGTGGTCAGTACAGTACTAACATACAACCCCCAGCCTGACAGAGGAGATACTGTGGGAACAGGCCAGCCTTTCTGTTAGACGGAGCTCAGCTCCACTGAACTGGAAGAGACCGATGGAAACCTTAGTTAGGCCTACAACATCACTAAACCTCACCCACCACAACTGGCAGGATTCACTGAAAATGGACCTATATTCTGCCACATTCTGAGCCAAGTTATTGATTTGGATCATTTAGAGACATAAGTGGTCTTTGTCCCTGTGGATTTATGTACATAGTGTCAGAGAATCAATACCAATACAATGGAAAGTGGTGTGGCTACAGGGGAAGTAGCTCTAGCTGTAGCTCCATCTTCTGTTTAGCAAGGGAAGAAGAGGGGTGTAAACATCTATTGAGCTGGTCTGTTCTTTGCAAAGGAGATGTGTGGAGCGCTGACCAATGCAAACACAACAAAGTATTAATGACAATTGTCCGCAATTAAAGCAGCATGTGTTTCTTTCCAAAACGCACGTCTACTGACCGGATCCAAAACCACACCCAGACCAATCCCGGATCCAGACCAAATTCAGATCCAGACAAAGACCCAGAGCCTTGTCCTGACCAGACTCAGACCCAGATCCAGAGCCAGGGGAAGTAGCTCTAGCTGCAGCTCCATGTCCTGCTTAGCAAGAGGGAAGAAGATTCAGACCAAAATGTCTATGAACCAGACCAAACCCCAGACCCAAACCCAGAGCCAGACCTAAACCCGTATGCAGATAAAACCCAAGCTCCAGATCAAACCCAAGCCAGATGAAATGCCAGCCTCATTGCCAGTCCAATCCTCATAGTCTGGCCAGCCATCTCCATACGGAAGAACTGTGTCCCTGCTTTCTATCTCCAGTTTTCCCTGGGGGTCAAAGTTCTGACCTCTCTGTTGGACCAGTTAATCAGGGGAGGGGTGACCAGAGAAGGGGGTTGGGGGTTGGTTGTTTATGGTCAATGCTTTGATCTGAAATCTTGGAGCTGGAGCCAGAGGCCCGTGGGTCAGAGCTTAGAGAAGGAGGGATCGTATAAAAAGAGAAGCGACAGAGATAGAGGGATAGAAAAACTGGTCAGGCTTTTACGGGGTCAGATAAACGAACAGCTCCTCTGGACAACGAAGGGATAACCTGAGCAGAAAAACTGGACTGGGATAAGCTGTGTTTTCTACCCGTGGCCAGTACTCCGTGATACTCTTTTACAGACTTCATGGCTGCGCAGACTAACTTCTGTGTGTGTGTGATTGCACTCGTTCTAACACTGACCACAAGCCATGCCTTACGAAGGTAAGAGCCCCTATCTACCTTGTTCTGAACTGTGTGTAAATCATGAGCTTGTTTTATAGGCACTTTGTGTAGAACTAAATTGTATCTACTGCAGAATCTACAGATCTACAGCAATGGGAGTAAACAAATACATGTGTTTGGTTCTTTCCTGATTAAGGCAATATTATGCTGTGAAGAAAGTACTGAAAACCATTTAGCTCTTTCAGGTTTTGGATTATAACTGTTGAAGTTCAAGATATTGTTTTCTCTTGTGAAAGCTACATGATAGAGACTTGTGCAAAGCTACATGATAGAGACAGTGCAAAAAAACGTTTTGTCATAAATACATATAAAGGAATAAAGGAAGCATAATGCCTTTTCCCCACCCCCGTCCCTTCTCTCTAAACCATCCTCCACCCCTTCATCCCCCCTTGTCTGTCCATGGCCTCCTGTCACACAGGGTCACACTGAAGAAGATGTTGTCCATCAGAGAGACCCTGAGAGAAATGGGCGTGTCACCGTCCCAGGTGTTTGCTGAGCAGGCCCTGAAGAGCACAGATGACCCAAGCAATGGCACTGCTCCCACGCCCCTCACTAACTACCTGGATGTAAGAGATGAATGATATATGTGTTTATCATACTTATGCTAACTTAATGTGACTATAGACCCGTATTCTCATTCTGGGTGAATAACAATGCAGACATCTGAGAAGTGTATGGAGTGAGTCCAGTTGTGTCCTTCATTCTTTCTCTCAGACTCAGTACTTTGGGGAAATCAGCATTGGCTCTCCTGCCCAGATGTTCAATGTGGTGTTTGACACTGGGTCGGCCAACCTGTGGGTGCCGTCCTACAACTGCTCTCCTCTTTATACAGCCTGCTGTGGGTACACACACACATCTCAGACACAGACATGGAACACGTTGATTGGAACATCATCAAAATTACAAAGTGATGATTGTAGATCTCTTTGGGCCATAAAATGCCATAATATATTTCAATGATTCTGACTGTTTGCTAGTAATGATTTCTATATCATAAACCCTAAACCTGTGAACTTTCAGTTACTCACAACAGGTACGATGCGTCTAAATCTCGGACTCACATTGGGAATGGGACAGGTTTCTCCATCCAGTACGCCTCTGGGAACGTCCGGGGGTTTCTGAGTGAGGATGTTGTTGTGGTGAGGCCCACGTTTCTGTTTGTCAATCGACTATGTTTCCGAAACAGACCTTTGTCGAGCTAATTGGAACTGAAGATTTCGTTTAGAGTCCTAAACGTTTAGTGCGTACCACTTGACACCCACAAGCTGAGGACACAGCTCCAGACCTTTCCTCTGCATGTGTCTGTAGGTAGGAGGTATCCCAGTGGTGCAGGTGTTCGCTGAGGCCACGGCCCTGCCCGCCATCCCCTTCATCTTCGCCAAGTTTGACGGCGTCTTGGGCATGGGCTACCCCAATGTGGCCATTGATGGCATCACACCTGTGTTCGACCGCATCATGTCCCAGCACATTCTTAAGGAGGAGGTCTTCTCAGTCTACTACAGCAGGTGCTTCATCTACCGTATTACCCTCTTTAGCTGTGGAAATTCAGTCAGTGCTTCATTATTATAGTCCTTTTATGTAAGCATCTTGGTCTTAAAGGGTGTTGATGGTTTTCAGGGACCCTTCGCATTCTCCAGGAGGAGAGTTGGTATTGGGAGGAACAGACCCTAACTACTATACTGGATCCTTTCATTACCTTGGCACCACTGAGTCAGGCAAATGGGAAGTCAACATGAAAGGGTGAAATATGCCAACAATAGTATTTTATCTCATTTAGAAGGATATATTGCATAGGTGTGTAGAGGTGTATACACATCTGAACAGTGTGTGCTTCAGACAAATAGAGTGTATTTGTAATGCTCTCGCTCTCTCTCTGTCTGTCTTTGTCTATGTCTCTCTCTCACTTTACTTGTGGATGTATCTGTCTCTCTCTCTACCTGTGAATGTCTCTCTCTATCTACCTGTTTACGTCTCTCTCTCTACCTGTGTACGTCATTCTCTCTCTTTACCTGTGAATGTCTCTCTCTCTCTCTACCTGTGTATGTCTCTCTCTCTCTTTACCTGTGAATGTCTCTCTCTCCATCTATTTTCTCCAGTGTGTCAGTGGGGGAGGAGATGCTCTTCTGTAGAGAAGGGTGCACCACAGTGATTGACACTGGCTCCTCCTACATCACAGGCCCCGCCTCCTCTGTGTCTGTCCTCATGAAGACCATTGGAGCAACTGAGCTGGCTGAGGGCGGGGTGTGTATCATATCACAAATACAGTTGCACTAGTGATACACAGTATGTCCTTCGTGGTACAGGACAGACTAACCTAGTCTGATTGCATCTTCCTAGTTCACAGTGAACTGTGACCTGGTGAAGTCCCTACCCAGTGTAACCTTTCACCTCGGGGGCCATGAGTATGCTCTCACTCAAGAGGACTACATCTTATGGGTGAGCTTCATCTGAATTACTCAACCATTTGGCAATGTAATTTGCACTTGTACCCAATCACATTCTGTACTATTATGCAACCTGTAAGTAACCTATGATCTGTAGCATGTATGTGATGTGTGATGACTGGTTGTTCCTGGTTTTGGTTGTCAGCAATCCCCATTTGGAGAGGACATCTGCACCGTCACCTTCAAGGGCTTGGATGTTCCGCCCCCGACTGGTCCCATCTGGATACTGGGAGCCAACTTCATCGCCCGTTATTACACTGAGTTTGACCGCCACAATGACCGCATAGGCTTTGCCAATGCTGTCTGACACCAGCTATAAGAGCATAGGATCTCCCCTCTTACTTACTCTAACTCTACTTCCACCCCCATTATCTCTTGCAGTCTCTTTTGTTTGGCACAGGGGCTTGCCCCTCATCCTAATGTCTTTTGTTCTTCATGTTTGCATTATTTTAAGTACAAGGGCTGCCAATTTGTGACAATTGCACTTTTTAGAATTTCTACTTGCACTCACATACAGTACCATTCATCTTTAGTTTTAGTTGACTGGAAATTATTTGATAATGACAAATTGCTTGTTTTGTGGGCATGCTAATAACTAAAAACAATATTACAATATTGATGAGTGATTTTTTCTTCAATCATTACATTAAACCACTAGGCAACTATATCTGTATTGTATTGTACAAAACAAGAATAAAATGTGTTCAATGTGATTTCATTGGTTTCTTATGATTTTCATCAAAAGGTAAATACTGAGGTAAAAAAAAGTGTTTAAAAATACATCAATCTGTTTCATATTACCAACAAACTACTCATGATCCATTCACAGGAACAAGCTAAACTAACATCTTTAAATATGGTGCTGTTTATTTAATCAAAGCCAGTAGTAAATCCTAATGTTTCCTTGAGTTGGGGATCCTCAGTGGACTGCTGCCGTCCATCTTCTGGCAATGCTTCATGTTGCACAATTTGTTGATACAGGGTTCAAAGGACTGTGCGAAACATATCACATATTGTACTGTGGGATGGAAAGATAGAAGTGATTTACAATCTTTCCTGCTGCTTTATCTAAATGAAGACGTCTGCGCACAGTGTGAGTTCTGAACCCTCATCCTCTTGGCTGTCTAGTCTCAGACCACTACGTACATACCAGAATTGTCTGGAAGAAGAGGAATGGTAGTTTCATAACATGAAAATACTACATGAAGAAACATACAATGCAAGAACCATCACTCTTCTGAAGCAAATAATCAAAACACACTAAAACCAGTTAAAAAGGTCATTAAGGGAATACAAATCAAGTCATTGTCCACTTCAAAAAATAAAGGGATGGAGTTATCACATTTTCAGCAAACTAAATACCCACAGAGGTCAAGCTCAAAGATCAGAAGTTTCAGAGGTTGAGATGAGTCTTTCAAATGTGCCATAGGAAGTACAGACAGGCAGTATGAAACTCAGCCCTAGGGTGACACTGCATATTTCAGTTCAATAACAGATAAGAAACTTATATTTATGAGAACTTTGTATTTCCTGGAATATTTTGGTGATGCTTAAATTGCATTTTAAAAGGCAGTAAGGATGTAGTCTTCATGAGTTTCCTGTCCCTCTCATCCTGGAATTGTTTAGCTTGGAATTTATTTAGATGTCTTTTTGACAAAAGGTCAAGGTGAAGATAGTTACTGTGGAACACCTTTTCTTTTTCAGCTCTTTACACACTGAACAGCCGAGTTTATTGTACTGTAAATGGAGAACCAGTATGGTTGATGTCTAAATTAATCAAAATTTGACAGTATGAAGGGGGCTTTAATAGGTCTCAAGAGAAATAAAAATCTGTTCAGAGATCAGATTGTGGACAATAACAGGGCAGACCGGTACTTTCCTAATGTTTGAGAGTGTACACATGGGAAGATGGATCCGTTTAGTCTGGTGCATCTGGTCAGGCCAGAGGCGTTGTTAGACTTAAAACTCTACTGGGGCACAGGCCCCTATTTATATCCCATTTTTTTCTTTCAAGCTTGCATTTGGCAAGCTCAGAAGAGCACGCTGACATAGAATTCTGCGTGCATCGGTTTGTGTTTTACACTTTTACAAGAGTTAATTGGGATACTGCGTTTATTATTTCCGGGATTATCAATCTAAATTAATGCACTGACTAATGAAGTAAATTGTTCAAAGTCAAACTTTAGATTTTACTGGGGCACAGCAGATTTATACTGTTGCACGTGCCCCAGTAAAAAGGGCCTAACAACGCCCCTGGGTCAGGCTAAATGTTTTCCCTCTGTCTCATACACAGCCAGCCAATCATAAAAGCCACCAAAGATAATTTAATAAGAACAACAAAGAGATGTAAACAATGGTGCAGACCGCATGGATTTGAACTGGATCTTTGTATAAATATATAATATATAAACTAGTCGAGTGTCTGTTTTATCAGTTTTATCATCCTTACTCCAGAAAGTCTGGTTTTATTTGGCCAAAGTACATGTTCACATGTTTTAGTTTTGTAAATTGAATTATAACTCTCTGGATTGGAAACTACCTACCCGGTTTTGATTTGTGCAAGAAATTTGGGTTTTCTTAGTAAGCACTGGAAAACGTCACATGTTCTCTTAGCATAAAGATATTCATCCATTCATACAGCGGGCTGAGTCTGTCGTGTGTGTGTGTGTCTGTGTTTGTGTGCGTGTGTGTGTGCGAGTGTGTGTGTATGTGCGTGCAAGTAAATTAATTTTACAAAATGTTTCAACTATTCTTGGTGATGTACAGTACTTATATAATAATGTAACAAACAAACAGACAATAGTTTAACAAAAACATGCATTACAAGACCATGACAAGACCGTGGGATGAGGATCTAGGAAGCACTATTTCTCCTGATGAACATCCAAAAGCAGGAGGGAGGTCTTAACACAGCTTTTCAACTGGAGCAAGCTCTCTCTAAACTCTACACAGCGCAGAAGGAAGCATAACCGCATCCCATGGTGCCAGACGTCTGCATCTTGTCTCCAGTGAGGGAAAAAGAGCTTCAATGTTTCTGACTCAGGAGTGGGGGATTCTCTTCTGTCCTTTCCAAGCCAGATGACCCTCTTGGTACCTTCCCTCATTCAGTGTCCGACCAAGGTGAGTGAAACCTTTACTCCCATGTTGTACCTCCAAGACCGACTACTAACAGTAAAATTGGATCACAAAAAGGCATCGATCGTCTATGCACTGTTTCAAGTTGAATGTGTAATCTTAGCAGTGCAATATCATGACAACGGTTAATATGTACGTGGTTGTTACAAATTAAATTAATTTGAAATGACCTACATGTACACGTAATACATGAAAGATATCAATGTAGTATGGATGGCATAGAATAGATCCCTGACATTATGTGACAGTTTTGTACAGTATAATTGATTGTATTTAATTAAATATGGCTGGGTTTCATACATTATTCCACACAAGGGACAAACATGACAAGTTACAGTTCTAGCATTAGCCGTAATAGCATTTATAACATAACATGCTTTTAAAGCATGTTTTTAAAATATCATATTGACTTGTGATTCCTTAATATAACAAATTAGTCATGACTAATTCAATAAACAAGCTTTGTGGGCTGAATTTAGGGATGCTAAATATTAAGTTTTTTTGTTGGTAACATCCTGTTATGCCAACATATGTCCATTTTCAGATGATGTCAACAAAAGTCTATATACATAGTTAAAATTACCTTCACAACTGATGATTAGATAAAACATTCAGCTGTTTTTCATGTTTCAGGTGAAGTGTCTGAGTGTCATAATATTTCTGAGTTTCTCACTGGCCATGGGTGAGATCCCTGGCCCATGCAGACACTCAATCACTAAGGAGCACATGCTGACCCTCAAACGCTTGGTGAGCAGACACAAACATACCAGCTTGCACACACACTCACACAAGAGCACCTAACTCTTGAACACAAACACAAACACACATGCCTCATTCATTCACTGTTATACATTGAGTGTTTTAAGTCACGGCCTTTGTTTTCTCTGTACCCAGATAGATAACCAGCTGAGAAGTGGATGTTGGATAACCTACACTTTCACTGATCAAAGAAATTTGGTAAGGCCACATTTTTTTAATTGTCTTTTTCTGATTTCCTTTCCCTGGCTGATTCTCTTCTGCTCTGCCACTGCAGAGTAAATGCTGCTATGTTAAGGCTGCGTTACCATGGATCCTGGACCTCCTGACTGCCCACTTCCAGTACAACAGAGGCTCCGACAACGACAGATATGTCCAGTTGCTAAAATCTCTCATCCACAACATCTATTCTCAGAAATGTGTTCCACAGATCAATGAGGAGCTGGAGGTGTGATATTGCCCCTGAACGGTAGACTTGAGTGTTAACAAGGTTCCAAGGAATCTGGTACAGTTTTTTCCGATTGCTTAGACACAAAAATGTCAAATAACACACAGTTCGTGAAACCTGACACTCACGGAGCAAAACAGCAGCCCAGATTTGCACATTTATAAGCACATTCTCAGCCTCACACTATTAAAATACTACACAGTGTTTTGCAAATAACTAAACACACTTTTCTACATTAGACACAGAAATATAAGATTATGTCATTTAACTGCCTTTTCAAGACACTGCCTTGTAAAATGCCACACGTGAACAAATGGATCAAACACGGGTGTCAGCTGTACAAGCACCAAAGTGCTTAACTGTAAACATACCAATCAGGTGTAAGCACTATAAAAAGGCAACAGGTCAGTGTACCCATCCTCATCAAAAATGGAAGGCAATGTTGCAGGAAGAGGGAGGATGAGAGGGGGAGTCCATGGAGGAAGAGTGGTAAGGAGAGGGAGAGTTAGACCTGGAGGCGGTTGAAGAATAGGGCCAAATTTACAGTATCTAATGAAATTCGACAGAGAGTTCAGCCCAACCTCAGCAGATATACTGTTGCAACAGTAACTACTTTTCTCTACTGTCTTCAATACAGTAAAATGTAGCCTATACTATATGCACTACATCAGTATTTTTTTTTTTACCCATTCACTGCAGTCCATGATTGAAACAATGTTCTGTATTTCATTTGCTGTATGCTTTCTGTTGTCTCCACAAATGTAATTGCTGTGTTTACAGTGTGTAGTCTACTACAGTATTTGAATTGAAATATGTTCTGATATTCTGCACAAAATGCAACCTTTACGTAGACAATGTGGAGAGTACAGTACATATTTTCATCAGTGTGCAGTACTGGCCTTGTGTGTTGTGTTTGGTCAACATATTCATGCACTTTGTACAGTACGTGTACAAAGTGAGCCCTGTTTTCAAAATTGTGCTTAAGCAATCGGAAAAAACTGTAACAAGCCTATTAAACATGTTTTGTGAAGAATTTGCCAAAAAAGATGAGTAAAGCAGTGAAACTTTTTTTTTTAAGCAGATATTTTATTACACATTCGAATTTAGTCTCTTTGTGCACTGTTCAGGACGACCCAGTCAGCTTTGAGGTGACTTTCAGAGAGTCCCCATCAGAAGCACTGGCCAGAGTCCAGGAGATCCTGTCTGTGTACTGGGAGCTGGTAACCACCAGTAACACACCAGTGGACTGGAACTGCCAGAGGGAGTACGCAGAGAGCTCAGGACTTGCTACGCACCTATACACATCACCAACTGAGCTCAGCACACAACTCTCCTCAACAACTGGTGAGTCCTTCTAAGGAACCAAGGCTAATAAAATCTCCGTTTTATTTTCTGGTAGCACCTGTCCTGGACAATATTGCACAGTTGTAATTAAAAGTTATGAACTGTCCGTCCCCCAGTCAGATCTGATAAGAATTCAAAGACAGCCTCCCAGACTGGTTCAGAGAGCAACATGTACAAGTTTGGCTTCATAGTGGTGTCTCTCAGCGGAGGAGGGCTGCTTGTGCTTATTCTCTGCATAATCACACAGCGGGTAATGCCAAATAATAACACTGAGAAGCATCTGCTCTGCCAAAGGCAAGATTTCTGGCAGACCAGAATATGATTAAGCTAAACACAGCACCTGTGTTTGTTCCTTAAATTTGGAGATAAAAAAAAAAAATATTATTTAACTGTGCTGCTGATTTGACTATTATTTTATTTTTTTGTTTCAAAACAGAAATACTTTAGTAGGATTAACACACCGCACTCAATATTCACTTCAAGGTGAGGAAATGTACATTATTAGTAATATGCAAAGAAGTCTGAAACAAAATAACTCAGACCTATGAGACCTCTAAATAACAAATTTGATTTTACAGGTCACATTCAGACATGCGAAGAAATTAGTTTCCATCTCTGCCTTCCTGCCTGTCTGTATACCAGGTGTCCAAACTGCCTCCTTATGTGTTTTCTGTGTGTCAGTGTGTCTGTCAAACTGCACCCTGTCTGGCTGGCAGTACAACTGACTGAAGTGTTGTTTTGCAACCTGCCTGCCTGCTTGCCTGCCCACTTTCTTGCCTGCCTGCCTGCCTTTTCGGAAGCAACATAATTGAGATGACTGCTCAGACCGGAAGAGATATGTGAACAATGAATATCTTCATATGCAATCTTTTTTTGTAAAATGTTATGTGAATGTCTGTTGGTTGGTTATCCATATGAAATAAATATAATTAAAACGCTGACAAGGAACATTATCTTTTATTTTGACAATCTACTGTTGTTTATTGTTTAAACACAGCACTGGTCTCATCAGAATTTATTTGTATTTTTATTATGTCTATTTTGAAAACTCTATAGTTATCTGTTTAGTTTACTCCCTAATCTGTTGTTGCGGAGGCCTTGACAGAAGAAGTATTTTGCACCACATAATGCATACGTTCACCAGGCATATTTGAAACAGATCTGTGATCTTTAACATGTCATCAGAGGCATGTCATCATCCTATAAATCCACTGTCTGGAACATATGGATTTAATCCATGTTTTCTTTAAAGATATTTTTGGTGGCTTTATTATGTATTTCTGACAGGGATAGTATGTTTGGAGAGGACAAAAAATGTAGAGAGAGAGAGAGATGACATGGTAAATGGCTTGGGACAGACTCAAACCCAGGCTGCCGCGGAGAAGCCTCAGTCTACATGGTGTGCGCATTAGTCCAGTAATTGGATTTATCACAAATCTAGTCAGTACTGCTAATGACCCAGCTGAATATGAAGGTGTTGGTTTTCAGAATGTTGGATCCTTTCATTGAAAGTGAAGTTCTGTGATTCATAAAAAGGGCCATGACCTGAAGTTTATAGAAAGTAAAAAATCTGGTTTCATTTTTTCACAGCTTGTTTGTTCTGCATTCACACAAAAGTTGATCACCCATGACAAAGTTAAGTGCATCTATCTCACAATAAAGCAAACAGCATGTTCCCTTCACGTGTTAAGAGACATGTCAGCTATTCAACTTGGTATGTGAATAGATGTGATCTAGGCTTCACTGATTTTCCAATCCGACTCTCTTTACAAGGGTATTATGGACAGTATTATGGAACGTCCATAATCTGTTTGGGATTAAAGGCAGCTGTCGATGGAAATATGAGCCTTTGATGGAGTCTCAAGACTCTTGAGCTTCAATATGTGGAGGCTGGCCCAAGACCAGTTTAGTGTTATTTGGAGGGAGCCCATCCTCCCAGCATGTGTTCTTTCTTGTTTAAAAGTAGGGAAAAGCAAAAGAACAATGGTTTTGATTTTAAAACAAGCTAAAGCATTAGTTTGTGGGAAAAGCTCATTCCAATTTATCAGAATCAGAGCCATGTACAGGGCACTATTTAAAGGTAAGAGAGAGCTCTCCCTCTCTCTCTGTTTCTCTGTTTCTCTCTCTTTCAGACAAACACACACAGGTTAATTTCAAGATACTTTCAACATCATCATAATTCTCACACTGTCAGGCTTTCACTAAAATCATTGGTCTTAATTATTGTCCATACAAATGATTGTTTTGGTGGTTTATTATTATTACGGATGTAAGTAACTGTTAAGTGTATTATTATACCACTAGGTGGCAGACAAAACAGCCAACTACTACTCTAAACTATTAAAATCTTTCACATCTAAGGGGTAAAACATTTAAGATTATAGGAACTTATAGGGTAAATATTTTTTTTTTTAACACAGCACCATATACAACACAACTCTTTAATCATAATTCCTGAATGCACAAAGAATTGAACATGATGAATGTAGTTACAAGTAAGTACATTAGAAGTGTAACCCATTAGTTGTGTACCCTCAGAAGGAATAAAATACACTTAACATTCATCATCAATTTAAGACATGGAGCTAAGCCATGATGACTTACAAAACACGTTAGGCTCTATTTGAAGAGAAACAGATGGGATTCTTGTAATAACTAGTAACAGAGGCTTACAAGTTAACGAGATCCAGGATAGGTTATTCAAAAACAGAATAAAATGTACAAAAATAAAGGAGCTAAACATCGATGTAGGCAACCAGGCGTAGACAGTAGGCAGCTTCAGATGGCACATCTTTGGGATTAATCTGATTGGCATCCAAACGCAGCACCTTCAACTTGGAGTAGTTTGCCATGTCCACCTTAGCACAGAAACTAACCAGAGAGAACTCTGAGAGGGAAAGACAGACACAGACAGTAAGTAGTACTGTACATTTTATTCTAAATAAAAGTAATTTATTGTGGATTGTTGTGACAGAAATTATGGTACAGCTTAGTATATGTATTACACCACTAGCATTGTAATTCATTGAGGTTATGCTGACACTTCCCCATGATACGAAAGGGCATCACAGAGGAGAAGGCTAAATATGAAGTCACATACTGTACCTTTGATTTGATTAGCCTGTAGATAGAGGTTTTCAAGACTTCTACTGACAATAGGGATCCTCTCCAGCTTGTTGTGGGACAGGTCCAGTTCCACCAGAGTACTGACATTGAAGGTGTTGCGGGGAATCCCTCCATCTGTCAACTTGTTATGAGCTAACCTTAGAAACTGCAGCATAGGATAACTAGTGAGGAAGTTTTCCGGCACACTCTCAATATTATTATACTCCAGGTAGAGTTGATGCAGCATTTCTGGGAGATTCCCTGGAATTTTCTTTAGTTGGTTTTTCCTGATGTCCAGTATGTTCAAAGACTTAAGCCCCTTGAAAGCTCCCCCAACCTCCTCAAGTGCATTGGCATGCAGATGGAGTTTGGTTAAGTTAGTCATCCCCTCAAAAGAGCTAGCCAGAATCTTTGATAACTTATTGTGGTTTATCCTGAGATCTTTGATAGACTTGGGCAGGTTCAGGGGAAAGCGAGTCAGCTGGTTGTGATTCAGGTAGAGTCGGTCCAGATTTTTAAGCTTGCTGAAAACATTGGGACCCAGTTTGTCAGAGCTGAGCTGGTTCTGGTGGAGCATGACCCAGACCAGGTTAGTGGCGTTGTCAAACACCCCCTCCTGGATGCCTGTGATCTGGTTGCGTTGCAGGTAGACATACTTCATGCGGGAGGGGACATAAGGAACATGCTGCAGGTTACGGCTGTGACAATACATGGCTGTTGGGTAAGTGGAGGGGCAGTCACACTCCAGTGGGCAGTCCTCACCCACGCGGTCCATCCACAGGGTGTCAGGGTGGCGCCTGCGGCCACGCAGGTACGACAGCCAATGGAAGGAGCCGGAGTTCTGGGGAAAGCTGAGGTCCACCAGCCCAGCTACAATCAGCAGCAACACTACTCGCATGATCACTGCAAATATTAATAGTTATCAATATCCTGTGAATAAAACAAATCATGCAACATATCTATAAACAAATATGTTATTTAAGTATACCCTTTGGCAAATAAATAGTACATGTACAGTAACCTACCAGCCTGTTGTATATAGGTAGTCACTATAGCAATGTCTCTCTCAGACTAAAGGGGAAGACTGGTATAGGGTAAATACCCCTTCCTGTCTGTTTTCTTCCAAACGTGCAGCCAGAGTCACAACATAACATGTATATTTTCCACTCACATGTAGTGTTTTAACAGCAACATATCGCCTCCAGTCATGTCAGTATCAATCCCATCTGGGCTCTAACATGGACATCTGTTATTTAACAGCCTTGTTATTCACTCACTGTGTTGTGCCTTATCATTAGCACAGCTACATGGGGCATGACTTGTTATTTCTTGCTGTATGTCTTTAGGTTACAGTGGAAAGACAGATGGTTCTGAGGGTTCAGATATAGGGAAAAATGCAATGACTGCATGCTGTACTCCTACAACAGTGAGCTCAAGTTGTTATTATGTACAGGTTTATGCAAACGTTTTGGCACCCCTGGTCAACATTTATGTTACTGTGAATAGTTAAGTGATAAGAAAATAAACTGATCTCCAAAATGCATAAAGTTAATGTTGAAACATTATTTTCAACATTTTAAGCAAGATTAGTGTCACTTCTGCTCGATTAGTTACTCACAGTAACAACATTTTTTTTTTACCTGGGGTGTCCATACTTTTGAAGCAACCTCCTTGAGCAGTACTTTTTGCATGTCAACCAGTGTTGGTAAGTTCCTCATTCCAAAGTGCTGTGTCTGGCCCGTGGGGCACCTCAAGGAAATTATAGGCTTGATGCTGTGAAGAAAGTCAGCCAACTGGCACCCTGTTGATGATGACAGATGATCACTATGACCTGCCTAGAATTTCTTCACAACTCTGTCCTTGGGCTCTGTCTGTATTAGACCAAGAACAAAGGGAGCCTTAGGCAGCTGTACAGTTGAAAGTGACATACTGACAAAGTGAATTTCTCACCTCAAAATCGAATTTTAAGTTAGGGAGGGGCCACAGACAAGGTAGTCTGACAACATGTATAGATTTTACCCACATACTAATTTATAATGAAAAAATTACTTTAAATAACTTGATATGTAGTCAGAGCCCAGGGTGTAATGATGGCCAGTTTTACCAGCAGCTGAATGAACACTGCTTTATTAGTATCCATTACTGGATATCATAAGTTTCTCTAGCACACGCACCATTAACAGCCTTAGGTCTATAATCATGATTTGTACTTTGGGAAGAATACCTCCTTTTTTAAGTCCTTTGTTTGCCAAATGTCTTAGCTGACATGTCAATGATTTGGTACTGGCACCAATGACTGTGCCTGCGGTGTTCCAAATAGGAAAGCTACTCTGATCCACATGACACCAAGCAGGAAGAATGCAGAGTGTTTCCTGATGTACAGCCTTATCTGTTTGGAGGAGAGGGAGCTGTATTAGTGCCATAGACCAGATGAAAACATGTTGTCCCTGCAAAACCACATTCCACATTAGACAAGATATTTGTAAATTGCTATAGCATAAGCCATCAAGGTTTTGACTGGTCATTACTTCCACATAGTCATTTTGGGAATAGGATACTAGAGATAATCTGAGGTTGATGGATGTGGTACCAAATATTTAGTACGTATGACCTATTACAAGGGTGTCAGTATGAAAAATCTATTCCTGAGAAATACTTGAAAGTTATTTTTCAGTAGCGACAGCGTCATTCTCTTTGGGTTTTCTTCCAGAAGAGGGCAATGTTTGTCAAAAGTCAATTACAAAAAGTGCTCTCACACCATTTTAAAAGACTTGGGTGCTGAGATATGTAGCGATCAATTAAACCACATAAGACAAACATGACAAAATATTTGAGGGGGTTTATTCCACAGTAAAGGACACTCTGGACATGAGTACAGCAGTTTGAAATGTGCTACATTTTATACTGTACATCTACTCAGTACACCTATTAATAAACTCCAATGATGCTCTGCAACTTACGTCTTCTTATGACTGTCAAACTGGAGGAAGTTCATTCATAGAGCAAGGATTCATAGAGCAAGGAGCAATAATCTCTATTACTGCTGTGTGGATGCTGACACTCATCCTAACAGTCCTGTTCTTGAGCAGTGGAGAACCATGTGCAATCAGCATCTATTTGTGTGTTGGACCAGGACTGGCATGGTAAAAATGTCCCCTATGGCCCGCTGAGGGGTGTGGAGATAATGACATCAATTGGATACTACCACCTTGTGGTGAGATTGTTTACTCACCGTCCTTACCTTGGACATCTTTAACATGAGATCAGCACACACACAACTCCAAATCATGCATAGACTCAATGGGAGGTTTGTGTGAAAGGTTAAGCACACAGACCCAACATTATAACTCTCCCCAGTACTCTCAAGGCACTAATTCCTTCTAAACAGTAAGTTAAAAAATAAGATCTGCAATGTACACGTACATAACTCTAGGCACACATAGTTAGAGGCATGTTGGCAAAAAAAGACCCGACCCACAGTAAAACACAATCAACGGCCATCATACGTTTGAAGAGTCTAAAGTGAAGCAGATTTCATGTCAACAAAACTCCAACCACAAATAGAAAACCTGTACTTGTGAGCTGTGAATAAGTATATACACCGACGCTGAGGGAAAGACATTCAATTAAACAATTCAAACTTTTCTACAATACTTTCAGAGTGTATATTACATCGTAAATTAATTGGTGTGCAAACTGGTGATAATTAGTAACAACAGTCCTACAGTACAGTATCAAATACTCTCTACAGTAAAGTATTTCATACTCTCTAAGGGATCAATGTCACCAATTATTTGATCAGGAAATCATCTTTCTATTATGCTTCACCTCGTAAGTTACTGGCACTTTGTAGGCTGTAAAACAAAAAATATTCTCCCTTGTGAAGATTAACAAATATATAGTCCTTCAGTGCACATATATATCCCCAATTCATATAATTATGTCTTTGACATTAGTTTTAAAGCAGGACCATCACAGTCATATTAGAGTAGTTTCATTTATATGGTTGTATGGGCCTTGTACCCAGGGCCCTACTATACACAGACCTAGAAACATGTGGGCACAAGTAAAAAATAAAACAACAGTGAACAGAGCGAGGCTTGATTCTACATTAGTTACAGTGCTTCTGGCTCTGCAAGGTTAAACAACACTTCCATAGTTACATCAAGGCGATCCTGTTTTGATCAACATCTGATTACTATGGTGACAAGTAAATTAACCAGATGTATTTACTTCAATGGCAAGGGGTAAAAAGGGTTCAACTAAGAAGAATAAGAAAAAAATATATATATATATATCTAAAATCAAGCTAAAATTAACACTGACAATATAAAATAAAAAAACTGATTACCAAACAGGCTTCTCTTTTACGAGAGAGTGGGTAAGTGTGTGTGTGTCTGTGAGTGTGTGTGTGCTTGCATGAATGTGTGAGAGTTTCTTAAAGTGTCTTTGTCTCACAGTCCTGGAGCCTGAGTTGTAGCATTGTTGGCCTTCTTCCTTCTTTTCATCAGCAGAGGATTTGTCGACTCCTGGATGGTTTTGATTTTAATCTGCTCATAATCCACTCTCATGGTTGCCAGGGCACTTGTCATTTCCTCCTAATGACACAAATATCAACAATGCAACCTGGGTAAATGGCTTGCCGGCAAGTCCCTAGAGTAAGTATCATGAAACAGCTTAAGCCATTTTGCCAATATAATTCCAGGCACAATGCTGTCCCAGAATTACACTGGTAAAAGGCCAAAACTCTGACTATGAAAATATTTGTTTTAATCCACAATCAGAAAATGACACTTCACCCTCATCAAGCTTGCCTGTAGTGATGGGTGCTAAACTCAGGTCATAACAATCCTGCTGAATTGTTGAGAACCGGAGGGCAAGGTTGGAACACAACAGAGCTGTAGTACTGCTTTAATGTTAAAATATCGTCTCAGAGAGCCCCGAGGAACTCATGTTTACTGAGCAGACAGACTACATATTCCTCTGGCAGTGGAAAACCAGCTAGAACGAATATGATCAGAACAGTGCTCCCCTCACCTTCACCTCCTCCCAGACATCCTGCTCTTCTTTCAGAACACGACTTGTGTGAAGAGGGGTCTGAGGCACCACCATAGACTGCTGCAGAATCACATCAACCATGGAATCAGTACCCACAAAGCACATCACAAGTAGCTCATTTCAATATCTTTTCATGTACTTGACGCAAGGCCTAAGGCCTCCAGGGAACCTCCAGCATACTGTAGGAGGCAAAGTCCTTACGTTGATCCAAGGGTGGTTCATGAACTCTGTGATGCTCATCCTCTGGCTGGGCTCAGTCTTCAGCAGGTGGCGGATCAGCTGCTGGGCTGGAACACACAACACAGGACGTGGAAACCAAGGTGCTCCCATGTCTGTGTATACACCTCACCTACATCACCACCAGTGTCTGTAACACTGTGTACATACAGCCCTGCTGTCTCAAGTACCTTCTTCAGACACGTCAGACCACTCAGGGTTGGGGAACTCGTACTGCCCGTTGCGGATGCGCTTCTTCATCCCTGGAGATATGGCCAGGCCGTGGTTAGAGTAGAAGGGGGGGTATCCACAAAGTCTGGGGATAGATAAGGAGTTGAGTGGAGGATAAGCAACATGCACTAATATTGGAGCGCAAGTATTCCTACACGGCCCAATAGTATTCATGTGCTGTACTCACAGGATATACATGATGACGCCCAGAGACCACATATCGCAGGACTTGTCGTACTTCTCTGGACCAAGAACCTCTGGAGCTAGGAGACAGCCCAACAAATAAGAATCATAATACATTCACATCTTGTGTTTCGTGACTAATGTAATTGGCATTCTGAAATTCATAATTCTTCATGTAATGTCATAATTATTCAAAAGACATCTGACTATGACCGACCCTTGACTAAAGGATTTCCCCTATGCTCATAACGTTTACAGTATGTTGGTGGAATCAACAGGAAATGTTGGTCAGCAGAATGTGCTGTCAGAGATTTCTAACCCTGTGAGTCATCAAGGGGAACCACATGTTGCATTAAGTTCAGACACATGTCCTTACCAACATAGTAGGGGGTATAGCACGGTGTAGCCAGGGAATTCAGTGTGGTGATTTCCTTGGCAAAGCCAAAGTCTGTCAGTTTGAGCAGGGCATCAGGCCTTTCTGAGGTATACAGGAGGTTCTCTGGCTGAAAACAAATAAACACAGACAAAGTTGATCCTTCCCAACTGGACATAAAGAATTTCTGAAGTTTAATCATTAGACATTAAGGCTGGAATATCTAGTAACCAGCCAGGCTTACCTTTATATCTCTGTGGGCGATGTCAATGGCATGCAGATACTGTATGGCCTCACCTATACTCTTCATTATATCAGAAGCCTCTACAGAGAGAAAAAGAGAAATAATGAGGGACAGACAAGGAGATTAAGATGCATTTAAAGCCCAGCAATAGGTGGGGAATGAGGTAACTGGAATTTGGATGAAGAATGTCTCTTGACCTCTTTCTGTGAAGGCTTGGTTCCCTCTGTCCTGAATATGACTGAACAGCTCACCGCCATCCATGCTGAAGAGAAAAAAAACACAGGAAATAGAAAGGTCATGAACCACTTGAGATTACAGCCCGACCGATATATCGGCGGGCCGATATTATCGGCAGATATTGGGCATTTTCCAAACTATCGGTATTTATAATGGCCGATAAATGATTATTGTTTTTTTTTTGTTTGTTTTTTTTGTGTTTTTGTTCAAAGGACTTTAAGTTTCATATCTTAAGTTTGTATTTTTATAAATTCTATTTTTCAGAAACTGCATTAACATATTATTTTAGTGAGGAAATAATAACAGTAGTCAGATGGCTGAGCAGTTAGGGAATCGGGCTATTAATCGGAAGGTTGCTGGTTCGATTCCTGGCCATGTCAAATGATGTTGTGTCCTTGGGAAGTCACTTAACCCTACTTGCCTTGGGGAATGTCACTGTACTTATTCACTCTGGATAAGAACTTCTGCTAAAAGTGACTAAATGTAAACTACAAATAACTACTGTTAGGGAAATCAGTTTGTTTTGTTACGCGTTTCTGGATTTTTTAAATATTATAAATCGGCCGATATCGGATTTTTTCACCAAATATTTGTATCGGTATCAGCCTTAAAAATCCTTTATCGGTCAGGCTCTACTTGAGATGTTTAATTGATAATCCATTTAAACAGTCCTGCAATTCAAATATTGTAAACAATGTGAATGGCTAGGGTTTATGAGCACAGGAATCAGGTCAAAGAGAGAGACACGTTTGTGACTGTACACCCACCACTCCATGACGATGAGAAAGCACTTCCTGCCCTGGTAAAGGTTCTCGTAAACATCCACGATGCGTACGATGTGTGAGCAGGGTGACGCCCTCCAGTGTAGCTCCACCTCCCGTCGACCTTTGGGGCAATCTTGCAGCATCTGAGACAAGAGCAAGGAGAAGACCTTACCAATTCTGAGCCATGAGCAGTAAATAGTCTGCCCAGTTTTGTGCCTTTATCCTCTCAGATTACTCAAATCTCTGATTAGCAGCACATTTCAACCCGCTGTGGAGGTATGAGATTCTGAACCACAGCATAGGTCTTGCAGATGCCCTTGACTTCATCCTTGATTCTAATCGTATCAAGTCTGTCCCAGACAGCAGACACATCTCCATAACACAATTTCCCTCCTTCCGAGATGCATCTGGTCCTGAACCAGAAACGATGCAGCCTAATGGCTTCACTCAGCTATCTTCGGGAGAGAGGATGGACAAATGAAAAGGGGGAGGAATAACCAGGTGTTATCGAGAACCGAGACCTGTGAATATATAAACAACACTACGGAGGGAAATGTTAAAAAAGGCCTAATTTCAGTTTCCTTAGAATCTAGTTCAATTTAGTCTGTGGAGAGGCTGGCCGTTATTTCGGCTTTAAAGTTCAATCAGAGGGGATCTGTGGAACTCTCATCCCCATCCCTCATCCTCCTTTAGACCACTTCAACATCAACAACTAACCATGAGTCACACAGTGTGTCATCATGCACTGCCCTCGGGAGGGGGGCTCCATACCAGCTGGCACTGCCATCTCCACAGAAACACACACCACCACAGCTTTGTTTCAGACCTCTCACAGCACTACACAAACACACACATGCAGGAAGCAGACTATTCTCCCAGGCAGTAGACAATTCAAATCAAGTCAATTGACAGGATGAAGAGGAATCGTCCCTCACAAAACAGCAGAGGAAGGGCTAAGAAGAGAGACCAATGTTTCACAAACAGACACAGGCCAGGGAATTCTGACAGAAGATCTTCTTGGAAGGATGGATGCAGCACATAGTACCAGGGAGGCCCTTCTGAGGGATGTGTACTGGTCCCCAGGCACTTTCTTGGTTAATAAAAGCTGAGAATGTAACCTAGAGGACAGTACTGCTGCAATCCAGACCCAATAATCCCTTCTGTCATGTATCAGCTCTCCCACAAGACTAATTTTAGACACAAAACTTGCAAAATGCAATCAAAACATCACAAGTACTCTCCTTCTGCTGGAACAACATCCCTATTAGATAATTCCATTACTGGAGGTGTATAATAAGCATCACCAGATCAACCAACCCTAAAGCCTCAAACTTCAAGTCATTGGAGAATGGAGAGGTCTTGTTGTAGAGCCAAAGACACTCTGAGATACTCCATCACAAGACACAGGCCAGTCAATAACCCATAACCATGTGACACCTTAACAGTGTTGCCTCTTCCTCACCCTCTCCGTTGCAATGACAGGCAGCACTCTGCATTCTAATGCCGTCACCCACACCGTCCAACGGGAGCAGGTGTTCTGGAGGAGGGGGCCCGGCAACACACGTGCCTCAGTGCTGATTAACAGATCCCAAGGGTAATATCACAGGAAGTGATCCATGTCTCTCAATTATCCTGGCCTGCACATCAACACTAGGACTCAGCATGCAAAAACAATGCCTTGGAGGGAAGGAGGGGAGAATGAGAGCTGTTAGTGTGACTGTGTGACATTAAAGGAGGGAGTATGAGTGGGGCTTGAACGGTTGGTCTTAAAGACCTGGAAAGCAACATTTCATTATGGCTAGTGAAAGCCTAAACTGAAGGGAGGATGTTGTAACAAAAACCTTGAAAGGATTATGAAACAAGTACTATCTGTAAAAAAATATATAGATATATGTATACACTGTATCACAGCTTAGACATATAGGCCTAATAACAGCAGAAGGTCCTTTGTTAGTTTCCGTTTCCGATAGCCTACAGGGAAGACTAGAGGCCAAAGCTATTTGTGGATCAGAATGACAGCTGCAGCATTACTTCACCCACTACCCAGTCCTGTGAAGGAAAGACCTGGTTGGAACCAATGTTCGTTTTCGTATCAACAACCTATCCAGACTCACACTGGCTCTAGAGCATAAGTCAGAAAAACTGACAAATACGACATTGCAACCAAACAAATCTTTAGCGTTTGCTTCAGAGGGACAAGAACTCATGGACTACATTTGACATAATATATTTTGCTATATTTAATAGATCATTTCCATAAGCTAGATAAACCAATATAAAATGTTCTGTTATGTAAACAACACATCCGCAACTTCTCAGTGCCTTCACTTCGAAAACGGTGATATTTGCAACTTTCTTATCAATTAAACTTGATAGAAAATGTTTAATTAATTCATTATGTTACTTCCATTTGCATCCACCTGGATTCACACTTCAGTTAAGCTACTCCATAATTTCCCAGTAGAATAGTCAGAAATGTTTGACTGGCAGATAGCAAGAATGTACAACAAACTAAGAGGAAAATAAAATGTTTACCTTTAGTGCGTATTTCTCCCCACTTCCTTTCCGGAATATTTCCAATACTTTTCCATTTATTCCCATTCCAAGTACTTGACGTGTAACCGTGTAATCGTCAGTTATGGCATGCTTTTTTGTTTGAAGAGGGTTGTGTGGTTTAACGAAAAATTGAGGAAGGGATGCTGAGTTTAGATTTGGCGCTTGTTGCTGGTTTGGAAACGCTTGTTGGTTCTGGTTCCCTGCATTCGATAACATTGTTCTTCTTTGGTTTGAGCGCGGGCTACTTTTAAAAAGTCAGAATACCCTATGTATTATCAGTAAATTAGATTAAATTGTGGTTCCCTTGCTTTACTAACTAGCTAGCTAGGTAGTCCTACCTGTCAAAACCTGGTTGTCCAGAAGTAGCATGCTGCTATAGCACAATAGCTTGTTTGCGTGTGACAAGTCTCGTTTCCCAAATCTAGCCTATAGCTACAGGGCAATGGAAATTCCAATTGTTGTACTTTTACCCCAACAATTAAGTCATATTGCGAAGCCAACGCTCAATCGGCTCTATAGTCATAGCTTAATTACCGGCGTTCAGCTATCTTGGTAGCCAACATGCAAACAAACTTGAGCCGCTTCGTTTCACTGCCAACTGCATTGAAGAGCCTGCCACCAAATAGTGAAAGGAAGCAAGGGGGAGTTCTTTTTTACACCGCTAGTCAAACATGTCCTCTTACAGATGTCATTAACAAATGAATTACTACGCTCGCTTGTCTCCCACTATTGAATAAAGTTGGATATTAGATAACACGACAAGCGTTATCTTAGCTACAATGGTTAGGTCCCTAGCTAGCTAATCTAGCTAATTTCCTCACTCTTGCTTGTATTGTTGGCCATGATGACCTCACTTCAATAAGGTGGATCAGTTCTAGCCTAAAGTCATTTAAAACTGCAGTTGCAGGCATCAGACGTGGTCGCTGTTGGTTTATAAATGGGAGCTGAAAGAGACTTCTGATAACAAAATTCAACATTTATTATGTAGATGGATAGGACATTGTGAAATATTTTACAAAAATATGTTTTGTCTCTTGACAACAATGACGTGATGGCGTGACCCGGACAGAGTGATCAAACTAAGGTCAGACTGTATTTACTGTCTTAATCTGTTTTCTTCTTCTGTAGGAGACCAGTCCAGTCCCAGAGACTAGTATTGCTTCCATTTGGTAGAGAGTTCATTGATCACAGATTACGTCTGCCGATCATTGACATGTATTCATTTATTTATATTAAATCTATAAATTATATTAAATAGTTACTTTAATACACTTAGAAGTATGCCAGACTCATTAGGCTACATAATAACCGGTGTAATTATTAGTATTGATTCAATGTGGATAAGAAGTAGGGGTGGAATTAGAATGCCTGGTCCATGAAAAATATTTGACACTGGTCAAACAGATACCATCTTCTTTGTAGCTGTATCAAGTGTAATATCGTTATTTTAGTTGTGATTAACGTTCGGGTTGTTTAGTTGATAAGACGCACGTCTTTAAGAAAAAAACAGCTGGAGGTAGGGCGTTCTCATATAGAGCACCTCTTCTCTGGAACAAATTACCTGTCTCAATTAAGGAGTCTGATACTGTTTCGACATTTAAAATTAGGTAAAAAACTTTATTGTTTAGTCAATTCTACGACTGTTAAAGGTAAGTATGTTCCTAGTTGGAGGCAACGGGGGACGGGTTGTTTCCATCCTTATTCTATAAGTATGACTTAGGCTATTTTAGAGTTCTCTTCCCCTGGAACAGATTTTATGTTCCAACCGAGGGGGGCTGTCGCTGTCTTGGTGTGTGGGGCTGCACACATCCCTTGTGGTGTGGGGGGTTTGAGTTGTCAGCACCTGCCTGGTCGTCGGTCGGCCAACGCTGGACCTGGTCGCGAGTCTCCCGGTCCTGTCCTACATCTATAAAGTTGAACAATGGATTTTGGTGTTTCAAAACCCATCGACACTGTATGACTATGTTTAGCCTGTGTTCTGCTCCTCTCTCTCACCAACCGTCTCTGGAGGAGGGGATCCCTCTCTGAATTGCTCCTCCCAAGGTTTCTTCAATTTTTTCTCCTGTTGAGAGTTTTTCTGGGAGTTTTTCCTTGTCTTCCTTGAGGGTTTAGGTTGGTTGAGGGGCAGTTCTATGGGCGTATGTGAAGCCCTCTGTGACATGCTTGCGTGTAAAAAGGGCTATACAAATAAATTTGATTTGATTTAATGCGGAACAAATATTGTTTTGCGATTTAACCCGGACCCATTTAGTGTTACAACAAATATAGTCGCTGTGCAGCGCTGCTGTCCAGGTGCTGACTTTTGACTGGAAAATATTGTTCATGTTAGAAAGAAAGGTGTTTAAGCGTGATACGTAATACAAATCACATGCTAATCTGAACGGATTGACGAAGATGTTTGCTAAAGCGTTTCGTGTCAAGTCTAATACCGTAATTAAAGGATCTGACAGGTGAGAGAGCTCACAGCCATCTAGCTGATCAACTAGCCAAACCAGGAATTGTTCTTAGCTAGCTAGCTGAATTCAGTCACTCTTCAAAATGCAGTTAAAGTGTAGCTATCTAAAATCCTGTCAATGTGAAGTAGTGGTAGTTTCCAGTTTTGGTTTGAATATTCCTGTCACTGGTTATTAAGACAAATAAGGATGTTTTGTAGCTGGTAAACCAAAAAAATTTACCAAGATCTACCGTCGTCTACAGGAGGAAACTCAAGACAGATATAGCTGCTGCCTTTCCCTCATTGTCTGCTGAGGAGGTGTCCGAGTTGGTCCCAAACAAGGAGGAACTGAACGTAGTGAAGGTTTATGCACACAAGGGAGATGCAGTTACACTCTATGTGCTTCATAAGAACCCAATGTTCTTTGAAGTTGACAAGCATCTCTTTCCCACAGGTAATATTTATCTGGTAATAATCGATTCTGTAAGGACTTATGCAAGTAGAAGTTTATTGTAACTGCTATGGATGTTATGCTGATTTTCAGTGTATACCCTTTGGCGTTATCCCAGTGCCTTGCCAACATTCATGACATGGCCTGCAGTGCTCCAGAAGTTAATTGGAGGGGCAGGTTAGCTTTTTGGTTTTATATGATTAAGGAATTAGCCATATCTGAGATCAAATTGTAAATGTAATAGGGATACTGGTAACCTATACCAAAAACCTTGTTGTTTTCCCTGTATAGATCTTATGCTGCCTGGAGTGGTAGTGCCCTCATGTGGTCTCCCAGAGGTGAAACAGCATGACTGTTGTGCAGTTACAGTGGTCAGCAGCAGGTAGACTACTACACACTATATAATAGTTTGGTTTAGTTGACTTGGTTCTTAGTTTATTTTATAATTGTTCTTATTAAAAGACCACTTTAGAAATAGTTGGATAGAAGTGATCTTTGCTAATGATGAATCATCTTTGAATCTGTATGTGTTTGTCTTTGTCTGTTTTTAGGGCTCCAGTGGCAGTGGGCACTGCCACCACGTCAAGTGCAGATATGCGGAGTGTGGGTATGAAGGGAAGAGGGGTGTCAGTCCTCCACACCTACATGGACACATTGTGGTGAGTGGCTGCTTGCAACCTGATTAGAATGTCTGTTCATATGCTCATGTTCATATCAACGCTTATCCTACAAAATTCAAATTTTCTCTGCTGTGTTTTTGTTTGAACTTCACAGGGCGTTCGGAGACAAGTCTGCCCCCCCCTCCATTCCTCATGTGGACATTGAAGGTTTGCAGGAGCTGGAGGGAGAGAATGGTGGAGAAGAGAGGGACGAGGAGTCAAAGAAAGAGGAAGATGAACCATGTCCCAATTCTAATTGTGATCAGGCTACAGATGCATCCTGTCCCAATGTCCAGGAACTGAGCCTTTGTGAGAGAGAGCAGGAGGGGGGGGAGCAGGGGGAAGAGGAGACACAGGAAGACCCAGAGGATCAGAGAACACCACAAGGTAACTACTGGATCACGCTTGTCTTCTGTCTTCCTTTTCAGTAATATTCCTGTGTATCAGTCCATAAAGTAGTTGCAAACATGTTCCTGCCTGTCTTGTCTGTCTGGACCAAACAGAACAGATGGATGCCCTGCTGCTGCAATGTTTTCTCCATGCACTTAAGAGCAAGGTGAAGAAATCAGAGCTTCCCCTGCTGACCAGCACTTTCTTGCGCATCCATATGGTCTCCTGCTGGTAAGAATGGGTTACCCATGTGTCTGTTCTGAGTTCAGCTAGTAAAGAGAAGTTATATCACTCATACTCCAGAATTGTTGTTTTGCAGTCCAAGTGGGAAGCAACTTGATATTAAGAAATCCAGCTTTAAGAAGGTAATCACAGAATATATTCATATTTAACGCTGTGTTGACTTGTTTAATCACTTAACCCAGGGATGTACTGTGACACATAGCCTGATGTGTCCATAGTTATCCAAGTTCCTGCAGAGCATGCAGCAGCAGCGCGGCCTGGTGCGAGTGAAGGAGCTGAGCAAGGGAGTGGAGAGCATCGTGGAGGTGGACTGGAAGAACCAAGAGTGAGTCAAGACTGTAGCCTCTAGCTCTGTACTCCTATCCTTCATGTCCTATGGCCCAGTAGAAGTCACTGACATTATTCAACTGTTAATGTTTGGGACTCCTGGCAGACTGCGCCGCTTCCAAGCCCCTGAGGATTCTAGGGTAGAGGAGGCTTCAGTAGATGTGGGAGGGGAAGGAGAGAAGCCGTACCATCCCCCTGAGATCAGCATGCTCTTCTCTGTGTCTGCTCGCCTTCAGCCCCTCTTCCTTGATGCCAATAAGAGGTGGGGTTCTGTATGTGTGCTAGTGTCTAAGAAAATTTGCAACCAATTCTGTTTAAGATACATTTTTATCCAATGTGTGCTTCGTATTACAGAAAAGGGGCAGTGCTTCAGCCGGCGGAAGTAAGAAATATTATCACAGACTTTGTCAAGAGGAATGAGTTGGTAGATGAGAATAATAAGAAGTAAGACAGACAATATCATACATTTGATCAATTAAAATTGGATTGAAAAAAAATTATTATTTGAATGATTGAAATGGATTTATTCGTTTTTCTGTCCTTTAGTTTAGTAAATTGTGAATGTTACTTCTCAGTTACGTCCTAATCAACCCGACCCTCTGTGACTGCCTGCTGGAGAAGTCAGAGTACCATGAAGTAGAGGCCCTCAAGTGGGATGATCTGTTTAGCCGGTAAATAACTTTCATACGAGGTAGACATACTCTAATACTGTGGTGTAAATCGGACAGGATTATGTTACTACCAAGAAATGAAATAGCACCATCTTGTGTTCACAGGACACTAGACAAAATGCAACAATGCCATCAGATGGTGTTCCCTGGCTGTGCACCTGTAATCAAGAAGGGCCACATAGAGCCCATTGACATTTCTGTGGCCTCCAGGGGGTCCAACAAGAAGGTATGTTCTGTTCCGCTATTCTTAGTTGTGTGTATTTTAACTGTAGTGTGATACTGTAATCTGTCCCTCCTTTCTCTCCCTTCCATATGCTCCCTTGCTGTAGGTGACTTTAATAAAGAACCTGGAGCTGTATGGTCTGGACCCCACAGCTGTGTCCGCAGCCTTGCAGCGCAGGGTCCAGGCCAGCTCAGTTCTGAACCCTATCCCTGGATCCAAGGAAAAAGTCATAGTCCAGATCCAGGGCAACCAGGTCCAGCATGTAGGAAAACTGCTGCTAGGTTGGCAAACTTCTTAACAACATTCAAGTAACATTGAATTTTATGGTTTGTTATATTTTTCTAATAAGTGCAAATGGCTTTTTCTTTTATGTGCAGATTACTATCAAATTCCTCACAAGTACATCCAGGGACTTGACAAAGCTACAAAACCTGGCAAGAAGAAATAACACAACCTGACTATTATCCACTGTAAGAGGAAGTCAGATAGCACAATGTTCTCCACCATCTATACATATACTGTATATTGTATATAAAAATGACCAACTGCATTTGTGGAATAAAGTCAAAAATAATAATAAATAATCGTAATTGTTCAAATTATTTTTGTTGATTAATAGATTTGTGCATTGAGATCGATTCTTCTTCTTGGATGCCAGTTTGAGGTAGTCACCCTATTCCTCAACCCCTCCTAACTGGGCCGAGCTAGTCAGGGAAGCACCAGGCCAGACATCTTCTGACTCATTATCAGTGGGGTAAGGTGTCCTTGCCATGGCGTCAGTTAGCTGTTTTGGCTGTGGTCTCAGTTGTGGGAAGATATTCTCTCCCTTGGAATTGTATCACAATCTGAAAAAAACATAAGACTCCCACAAAATATCCCTTGTTAATGATGTGTCTGGCCAAGATTTGTTTTTTCTGGTGCCCAAGGTAATGGTGTGGTCAAGGCTGCTTTATAATGATGATTTGTTCAATAGAACAACTTCTCTCCATGTGTATGTAATCATGATAATCCATTCAAAAACACTACAACATATTTAAGAACAGTTACAAAATATAATTGACAATTATAATTTAACACATTTCCCACAGCCTAAGTAGGAGATTTACAAAATCTCTGAAATTAATCACAGTTTTCAATAGTCAATATTGTTTTTCATAAACTATAGAATTTTGACTGATCTTTTTGTCTCTTTATTTCCACAAGGAAACTAGTGTATGTGACCTGATACATATAGGATCCAGTACAGTGTACCACAGATTCTTTATTCACTCACCCTCTCAAGTCTATTTATGGCCATAGTGACTGGCAGTTTGCAGTAATTTATACATAAAAGTGGGTTAGAGGGTAATCCAAAATGCAACTGTAGGAACTATTATTATGACACATAACGAGTAGCTTGGCGCTAAATATTATTTAAGTATTGTAAAGACATTGATAATGGTGAAATACAGTGCTTGGGCAGTGTTACTATAAATCTACAATCAGGAGGTTTCCAAGAGGAAATTCCATCGAAGGCTTATCTGAGGTCAAAAGTGTACATTGCACTTACTTCTAATAAATATTAATACTTTTGAAATATCTTTACCATCTAATCCATTTGAATGAATAAAGCGAAAGTACTTTTTCTTGTAGTCTTTTGCCGTGGCACACATTAAATAAACAGTAGATTGTGAATAAACAGCATTGTATGAAGTGCAGTGCAGAATCCAAAGCTCCCAGTCTGCATGGCTCTCATTAGATATACTATATGAAAGAAAACTCTAGTGGATTTAAGCATACAACATGTTATGTGATTGTTGAACCATTAAAACACTTATTTTAGGAAATTAAAACTCCTACTGCCAGGGTTGAAGACCATTCCAATCATGTATTGTCCCTTTTTGTTTACATTGTGCCTGGATACCTGTTCTAGGAAATTAATTTCCGAATCCAAACTGTGGGGGTAAACAGTGCATGTGTGTGTCAGAAATGTTAACACTGATAGGGGTTCTGTTGTACTACTTTTACAGATGAACCAAATGAGTAAAACACACAAACATGCTTGCTGGGAAGCAAATTAACTCAGGTTTTATGGAGTTCCTGTTCAATTTCAAATATGTGTGAGGAGGAATTGACCCATAAACCATCATGAATGTTTGCTTGTAGATCTTAACCACTCTTCTGAGAAACGGGGGAAAGTCCATATTCACCAACTTCCTTAAAATACAGAACCTCAATGCTACTAATAACAAATAGCAAGCCTGTTATTAGGCAAGGTTTTAGTGGTCTTGCTAGTCTTGCAATGAGAGAAAACCTGTTGAACATAGGCGATGTACTCCTGTCGAAACCTGGCCTGCGTGCAGGCGTACAGGTACATGTTGACCGCTGCGTTACTGAGGCTCAGCATGCTGCCTATGTCAGCAGCTATGTTGATCTGGAGGGTGTAGTTGTTCCGGTCCTGGCCATAGTAGTGTGTGGTGCGCAGGATTATCTGGGTAATGGAGCGTGTGATAGACAGCAGCACAAAGCTCATGGACACCGTCATCAGTAGCACCACGGACCTCCTCTTCCTGCTGCGCAGCAGGGGGGTCACCCTGTAGACCCCGGAGGCCAGGCCTGTGGTGATGTGGACCCTGTTACTGAGGGAGATCTGCCGCACCGTCAGCCCGTTCAGACTGAGGATGATGAGGAACGGCAAGACGTAGGTCAGCAGAGTCTGGGCCCACACCAGGGCGTGGACAAAGTGAGAGGGGGCCTCGTGTTTGTAGATACAGACCCATCTTGTCTGGTTGTCTTTGGAGATTGCGACTGATGCATTGGACCAGTAATAGGGGATGGCCAGTAGGTGACTTAGGAGGAAGATGGTGGTAATGATCCAGAGGGCACTCCTCGAGTTGCCGAGTCTGATCTTGATGTTCCATGTATGGATGGCAACAAAACGCTCTGCTGTAAAGGCCACCACAAGCCAGGTGGAGGCATTACTGGCCCCATAGCTGAAGATCTCCCTCAGACTGCACCAAGGTTGATGGCTCCAAAAGGGCTCCTGCTGGTGGTATTTGACAGTAAGCTCCAAAACCACTATGAAAACCAGGACCAAGATGTCAGCCACAGAGATGGCCATCAGATAGAAGGTGCTAGACCTTGAGAGCATGCAGTTCCTCCTCCAGAAGATCAAGAAGGTAATGATGTTAGCTGGAGGACAGAATCCCATAATTGAGGGCTTCTTTTGAAACAGTCATCTTAGTGTAACAGTGTAATAAATATGACTAAGAGAAATTGCATTAAAACGAGACACATTGATCACAGAGCCTAAAGATAACATGCTGATGAATCGGGCTTAACACTTCAACCTGTAATGTTGTGCGCAGTAGACACCCTGCAGGGAGGTGCGGTGATACTTACAGGGGATGCCGACCACAGCCAGGGCAGGGTAGAACACCCCCTGCAGGGTGTCCATCCAGTGCTCCTCCTGGGGCCTCATGTCTTCACCTAGTACCGGTTTTACAATCAGAACCAACAGCTGGTCCTCCTTCACTCCCACCATCCCCACAACATCTCACCGCGGAGACTCAGTGCCGTGCCTCCTTATAAAGAGTGATGGTCACACACACACACACAAATTGGAAAGCGTCTATGTTTACCTCATGTTAATCATTACAGTGGGATGACTTCAGAAGCACAGACATGTTTATATGTGTTTGCTGCTTTGTAGGCTACTAGGGCTCTCTCTTAGTTTATGGATGGGAACCATAGCAGGGGTTGGTAGAAAGGATCTGTGAACATCAAAGATATCTCCTTCTGACACACTTCCCTTCTATCTGGCACCATTCCAGGGAATATACTTGACAGTAATGGCCCGGTGTATTTTCCTGTCCCCCAGAGAATTAGAACTTTGGAGTAGTGCTATCTGAGCCCCATCTCTCCTCTGTGATATGAATTTAAGACTAGCGAGACCGCTCAGCGAGACAGGCCAGGGAACCATTGTCATATTTTTGTTATCTTTGAAGATGAGAACCCTGTCTATGGATTTTATGTTTCTGTGGCTAATAGAAGTCACACCATGTGGAGACCTATATGCTTGTGTGTGGGTGGATGGATGGAGTTGGAATAAAGAAACTAGAATGTTATACTATTGCATCCCTCAGCCACACTCACATACAGTATCTATTGTAATAATGAAATCAAGACACATTGTTATTTTGAATCCATATGCCAAAAGTGAATGTTTAGGAGGAATGCCAGTGTAAGCTTCGTCTGAGTATATATATTCTGCAGACTCAACCTTTCCTGTCTCCCCTCATGGGTGAGTGGGTGTGAAGGGAGAGGGCATCCATCTATGTACAGTGTGTTCAGTATGGGACCAGTGGTGCAGTGTAGTCTGCATCTCTGGCAGCCATGGCAGGAGTCCCAGGGTGATCCTCGCCCAGGTGAGCCCATTTGTCTGGTTCTGCCACCACTATACCCAGAGGCTAAACGACTAAACGAATAATGACTCAGACAGTCATTATTCCGGCTCAGTCATGACAAACAGTGAGGAGCGTGCTAAGGAAAGCTCTGTGCTGACACTGATGATGACCTTCTTGTGCAGAGAGAGTTATTGTGTTTCTGCTGAGAGGCAGAACTGCTGTGAGATCAGCTCATGACCCTGTGTCAGAGGTCTCGGTGTGTGACTGGGTTTTTCGTGTGTCTACATCATCAGCAAGTATACGTTTCCTTGACGGGAAAGCAGATAAAAGCTGTAATCGTCCTAATCCTATTTATATGCTGACTGTAAATTGATACAGAAATACTTTAATCTCAACAGATGTAGCCTATGCAACCAAACATATTTGACATGAAGGTAGAGGTTTAGTACACTAACAAAACTAACCAACAGATGGTGCTACGTAGGCATGGTTAGCCAAGGCATTTCCTGTGGTTTGCTGTGTTTTTTAGAGCTCACATTTATGAAGCTGCAACCTAGAAATCTGGTTTGTACTGCATCTCACGCTTTTACATGGCAATTAGCAGGCCTGAAGTCATCTATACTGGAGATAGCGTTTCTTTTTTTCATGGCTGAATGACCCAGGACAGTAAATTGTTGGTATTTTTGGCAAGCGGGGGCATGGAGACAGTAATGACAATAATCATGACTTGAGGCCCTAATTTAGTAGGTAATAGTCTCCAGCTATGTGATTTTCAACTTAACCTCAATTAGTGTACATCCATGGGTGCCTGAGTTGCTTGACATTTTACAATGGAGCCCTTCACGATAACTGGCTGATTGGAACAGGGTCTCTCTTATCCACCCTGTTGAAAGCATGGGAGAGCCTCGGAGGAGTGCACACCACCACACAGACATGCCTCTGATTGAAAAGGCAGCAGAGTAGCGGTAGGAATAGAAGAAGAAAGAAAAAACCTCTTCTGACACGTGCACTGGTTGCTATATTAGAAGAGGAGCCCTGTTGCCAGGGAAACTAGGGTTCCGTGATCAGTATTCTGAACAGTATGAGGACTCGCTGCAGAAGATTTGATGCCTCCGCTCACATCTGGGGTCATCTAATACTTCACACATGCCCAAGCCTCTCTCCACCCAGACTATTTATTGCTTTGGCCATTACCCGGAGGTATAGGGATGGTACCTGGACACAACCCAGGGATCAACCTTAGATGCAGCCCCAAAACACTAAACAGCAACATGACTGTGCGCACTCAGCGCCTCAGGATGTTATATAAGCCTGTAAGCTGTAAGCTGGTCATTTGCAAAGATGTTTTTAAACAGTTCTAAAATCTGTATTTGGCATCCACCTTCCAGTATACGGTGGTAAAAGGGGTGTCTGTCACTGTTGCAGTGATGTTCAGATTATCTCCACTGATCTGTTTCACCACACCAGGACTGAATAATGGATGAAACCATGTCATTCTATGAAGCTTTCAGAAAACCAAGAAACCATTACCTTACTGTATACTTTTCCTTTATATTTGTTCTGAAGGGCTGTTTTGAAATCATTGAGTAACAAATATCTTTGAAACTCTAGGGTGCATGCTGCACCATTAGCGTAGCTGTCCATATAAAGAGACAGACAGGCAAACAGGAGGCTGTGTCTTGGTCTTGTGTGACTGTGTGTCAGGATGAGGATGATTATAACGCATGGCTGCTTGTGTGTAACCACAGCCTGGAGGGATGGGAAGGAAAAGGAAATGGTTCTTGCGTAGTTTCACGGATATTACACCCAGTGTTCTGACAGTCAATCAATGATTTACCATTCAGACACCATAAACTACAGTACTGTATCGTATTGTGGGTATTCTTCAGAAGTCTATTTGCTGTTCAGTTTAATAACTGTATAACAATTCCAGTCTGGGTCTCTTTCATGACATCAACAGTCTTATAATCTAGGTGTAGATACTGAGTCGACAAACTCAAACTGTCACGCATTAATCTATTTAGTGTAGTCTTAGCATGGGGCTTCTTCCACAAACTGTAGGGGCCAGTGGCAGGTTGAGTGCCCATCATAGACAGGCCTTTATGGTCTGATCTGGGGATGCTCTGGGAGGCTGGCCTAGCTTGGTTGTATCCATTATAGTATTGATTGTCCACGTCAACTTCCATTCCCTCCACACACAGATGAAAGGTCTCGCTGGGCCGTGGGTGGGCACACATGTAATCTGCTGCTGTGACAAGTTCCACTGTCCTTGGCTAAAGCACCGTGCTCCTCACACAGTATGCTTGCTTGGAACATGACTTCCTAACTTCAAGCTGACCACAGTCTAGCTGCTGTGACTGCAAGTGACTCTTGTCTTTCAGGTTAGTAGCTGTTCCACTATCAGGTTGTACTCAATACAATCCCATAGAATCTGTGTACCAACCACTTTAAGGTGGTAACTAAGATGTTTGATCACTGAGCTAATGACATATTTTCCAGCTTGGCCAGCTCTTCCTCTACTCTCCTCTCTCAGGACATTTCTACTGCAAAACTGTGGCACTAGCAGACACTGCCTGCACATTGTGCCCACAACTATGTTTAGGTCCCAGGGTGGCCTGCTAATGAGTCCCCTGAGGGCCCTCCTCTGGTATGGAGCTGGGGAAAGTGGAGCTAACAGTGGTCCTGACTAGGCTGCATCACTGCGCTGCTGCACATTCCTCTGTGTTCAGAACTAGACTCTCTGTAATGCCATTCTATGCCACACTCTAATCTGGAAAGAGCGTTCGTCCCCAAATGCCTTACTGTTTACCCTCTGTCTCTCTTTCTCTCTCTGCATCTATCTCTATCTCTCTCTGTCTCTATCTCTCTGCCAGGGTCCTCTTTGTTTCATGAGATATAGAGTGAACTCTGGAGACGCTCCTCGTCACTGATCCATTGAACATATTATGTCATCATGCTGAGAGGATTGGACTGATAAAATGGATTACACTGCTTGACATTTTTTTCGCCCAAAACTGCTTAGCTGCTTGATGAGAAAAAAAAGACATTCATGACCAAGAGAGATCAGATTCCTCTGGTCCAGCTCTTGTTCTGCTAGGATTACTGTGGTTGAGTCATGGATGGTTGCTGGGTATTTGAGGACAGCATGGACATGTAAATGATCCAAACAATCATCACAACTCCCACAAAGTCTTTATTTGCTAGTTGCCATAACTGTATGGCCGCTGATCTGAGAGATGGAGAAGAGAGAAGTCCTCCCTACTGTAGATACCAGGGAACCCCTCTTAAGGATGTGCATTCTAGGATTTAGTGAACACTACCTTCACAGAAAGATCAATAGGTTTTGTGTTCAGCAAAAACCACAGATGCTTATTTTATGGAAGTCAATCCAGCATCAGATCCCCGTTTAAATCATCTTGTCTGCCTGAGGGAAATCTCTGTTAGAAAAACATTTGCCCAAATGGAGGCTTTATTGCTCTGATGGATTTTAAAACCCAGATTAATTGGGTACACTCCAAACCAGTAAGAGCCCCATCCTGGTGACCTGAGAACAGGGTGAAGGGGGGGGGGGGGGGGGGGGAGGGTAAAGGGAAGGGCGAATGTGGGAAAAAGGGGGTCAGCAGCCCCAGAGAATCCTGGACAACATTGTTCCATGAGCCAAGCCTTGCATGTCACTGCATATAGGTGGACATCTACTCCAGAGAGCTGCTCCAGGTGTACTGAACCCTGTCCCTCTGCCCTCTCCTCCAGCCTACAACTGCTATATTGTGCTTATCCATAGCACATTCCACAGCCAATTCCCTGTGGAAATCCTGAAAATATTTAACAGGTCAGAATGTGCCACTATCAACAGTTATGCAACACATTGCATTTTCGGCGCATTCGTCTTGTGTCAGAGTATTAGCAGCGCTGCTGTTGTAAAGTAATTGCTTCCCCCCTCCCCCTCTGCCCTCCTGCAACAGTTGTAGATGATGAATGGGCTTCACCTTAATAAAGACGCCAAGCACCAGCTGTGAGAGCAGACTCCTCTCCTGGTTGCTCTCCACTGTTTACTGGAAGGCAGAGGCAGAGAGATCATTATGCTTTTAGAGCAGTGTGTGTGTGTGTCTGTCTGTGGGAGGGTGTTCAGTATGAATATGTTTTGGAATGTGTGCGTGTGTGTACAGTGCATGATTCTTCAGCTGCTATTTGAGATGTTTCATGTCAGGGTTAGCTGTTGGAAGTTTGCATGATGATCCTTGATGTGATTCACTGCATAGCGTTGTTTGGAATCACGATTATGGTGACAATTGTGAATTATGTATGCTTGCTGCAATCTGTTGTCGCTGGAGAGAGGAGTGCTAAACACGAATTCGGAGGAAGGCTGTGTCGTGACATTTTAGTCCTGGCCTGCAGGAAAGCATGCCAGGATACATCAAATAATTACAGATAATTACACCCGAGTTTGTTTACGTAATGATAATAATTATGATTTCATGGGAAATTCCACATATTCACATATATTCAGTTAGTGGTGACGTGCTGTGATTCTCAATATAATGAAAAACATAATGTCTACATTTGGAAAAGTTGCTGTTCATTTTTGCTACTGGAGTTAGGTGAGAATGTATTCACACCCTGGGAATTCCTCCTTTGTATGTCCTTCTCTGACTTGCCATGTAGATGATGAGGCATGCAAGATGCATTAGGAGCACGCTACTCTTCTGAATGCCTTTCAACCTTGCAACATCACAGTTCCGAGGAAAGGTGCTAATCTATCCATGGGGGGTCCTGATATCTGATATGCTCCTGCCATCATTCATTTCAATTTCAAATGCCAAAGAATGATTTAACATCAGTGATTTCCCTTCATTTGTGATAATGACACCCACATACAGTATTAACGCTTCAACATACACAAAATGCACGCAAACACACATGCATGTACAGTATACACATGCGCTCTGTAAAAAGCCTCTTTGAAAAGCACTCGGAACTCACTCAACTCTGGTGTTTTTTCACTGAAGGGAAGTTTACATTTTTAATGGCAGAAAAAAGAGGACATTCTTGGGGGAAAAACATGAAAGTCTCTACAAAGGCACTCTGGTGGACAGTTCTGTGCTTTTTGCTACCACAGACCACAGTACATTTTTCTTCACTCTTCCTTATCTATCTGTGCACATTCTCTACCTCCATAACACTGTATTTCTTAAATCACCCACTCACTAATCTTTTCCCTCCGTGCTGTTACTCTCCATGTACCTCTCCCCCATCACTTTAGACTGCCCAGCTCTCCAGCCAGTGTACTCCAGGACTAGCCCAATTGAGTCCCATGACAAGTTGGAAAGGTGTTCCACAGCTGTGTTGTACTGTGTGTGCTTTCTTTGTATGTTGGTGGGAAATCCATATGATTTAAAAATCCCGGTGACCTGAAATTGTGTATATGAACAAAGGGATTATCAAGTTATTTAGAGCTGAGTGTCCACCTTGGCTGGGTTAGCTATAGGCGCTGTAGCTAGCACGGTCATCAGCAACGCCCTCTCAGATTTTCCCCGTCGGTGCGTCTTCCTCACACGCCAGTGGGCTGATGCTTCGCATAAGTGGGATGTGGACATAATTGCCATCCCAAATATCTTTCACAGCTTGTTGCATTATTCATCAGCCGAGACTCCTTCCCCCCATCTCTGCGCTATTTATAACCTTCTCGCTCTTAATTCATTTACAGAGTTCTCTCCACACTGTTGAGACACAACATCATTGTTGTCTTTCCCCTTTTTAAACGTCTCTCTCTCCTCTCATCTGATGCCCATGTTCTGGGGGTCTTCCGTAGGGGAGGACGGAGGAAGTGTGTGTTCCTGGAGAGAGGGATCATGGGGTACCTGTCAGATATCTGTCAGAGATGTCTGCAGAAGTGTCTGGATCTCCCATGCAGTATGCACAGAGATTACATTCACTCAGTAGCCACTTAGTATGTCTGGAAAGTCTGGAAATGTCAGTATTTATTATTCATATTCAGGATTATGAGAATCCTTATACCATTATTAATACATTAACATTTATGAGAGCTATTCTACAATGAGAGACTAATGCTGTGTATGAACTTTTTGCATTATCTTTTGCGTTATGTTGAATAACTGAAATGTATTCTAATTATTATTTTAACAGTAATCTTTATTCAACTGTGTGGTAAATCTCCAAGAAATCTCTCCATATGTTCAGTCTTGCTGTTTGATTGCAATGCCCTTGCTGACATGACCCCTTTGACCAGTGCTCTCTCTCTGAGACCTGGAGAATCAAAGCTCCTAGCTGTCATTTCTACCTCTGCTTCTCTTTCATTAGACACAGCTCAGCTCATTATGACTCAAGGAAAAATATCTTTCACAGTGTGCAGTTTAATCTTACGGCCTTTAATGTCATCAGGCTGCTAATATTGCGCTTGTACAAATGCCTGGCAACATTCTGATTCCCCAGATTTTTCCATCTGTCCTCCCCCTCTCTCTACATCTATCTAATTTGCCTTGAACAGACGGTGAATTGGAGAATGTATTTTAACACTGCATGTCTATTCTCCATACATGGGATTGTAGAAAGGCAGACTGGAAATTTAATGTCAGAGGTACCGTGTAAAATAGGGTAAAATAATCCAACATAAAAAAAGTTTACTAATGAGAAAAATATTTAAAAACCAATAGAGGCTGTTCCTTTACCTCCAAGGCCTTGTGGATGAGTCACTGCAGAGGCTTGGTGCTGTTTTTCTCATATGTGGCAGCAAGTTAACCATCCTCTTCTCACCAAGACCCCTCTGACAAACAGGAAGCCAGACAGCACCCTGACCTTGGAACGGGCGGAGTGAAGAGAAGCGAAAGAACCTGGTGAACGCTACGCTTCGTGCTTCCTGCAGCAGACTTCTTGTTATAGGAGGAGCCAAGCCTTCTAACTCTACAGCCCAGCCTGACGCCTTCCTTGTTGGCCCCGCGTGTTTGAGGCTTGGTGGCCCTAGTTTCTTGCTTCACCACTGATTGTTCATTTGTAATGGGGTGCTGACATACTCATCATAAATATGCCAAGGGTATAGCTGCCTGGATCTGTCCATGTCCCTTTGATTGCTGGGTCATTTCTGTCATCAGCTTTTTCCCCCGAAGCAGTGATGCAGCAGCCAGCATTTCAGATTTCTCAAAGTGTCCTCCCTGGAAATTGCAGTTGAATGAATCATACCAAATCACAATCTCATGAATATAATTTGAGTGACCTATAACCAAATTTGAACTCAATCACAAAAACAGCCTTCCGGTTCTTTCACCCATCCGAGGGACCCGCACACTTGTATGTAAACAGCAGCCTAAGAATGGCCCTCATCAAATGTATTTGCATAATTCAAGCACTGTGACAGTGGCCATTCATCTTGGATTCCGGAGTAATTGGGGAATGAATGATTTTCCTGTATGAATCTGCACAGCAGATTCCCCATTGGAAATCCATGAGATTTATGACAGTGTAAATGAAGGAAGAGTATGATTGATTGGTTATCCTGCATGCATGACAATGTGTGTAGATGACAATGGGTGTTGCAATGTGTCCATTGTAGCCTCAAGAAGGATGGTGTGAATATTCCCTTCTGGTTCTTCACTTTCTAAATATGAAAAGTCCAATCCACTCAGGCACGGATCCTGAGTGGATCCTCGATACATCCTGGATACATCCTGGGTACATAGTAGATTTAAGCTTTAAAAAGGTTAGATGGAAGCTTTAAAAGGTTCAGTGCCTCAATTAGAATCTAAATATTGAATGTGTGTTTATGCAAAACATGATGAGACAGCCGTAGACACACTGGATGCTCGGGTCAACCAGGATCAAATCCCATGATGTATCCTCTGCTTGGTGCTGCTAAACTGCCTCACTCTATGTAAACTGATTGGAAAAAATTGTATGCCAGTTGATGGGCCTATTTATTTCTCTCCTTCACACTCATTCAGGGTAAGACAAAGGGATCCAGTGTGTGAGAGAATGCTGCATCCACAGGTGGGCCTTCTCCTCTAATCTTTAACAAAGGTCCCTTTGTTGAGAACCAAGCTTTGACACAGCGTCATGTTTGAACTGTATTGTATCATGTAGATCCAGCTATGAGTTGGGTTTTACCTCAAAAAATAAACCGGAATGAATAACCGTTTTGTGCCAAAGCACTGTAGGTTGGTTAACTGAGGGAAGCATCAGAGCTGGAGTAATTGAAGTCATTTGAGGACAGGTCTGATTGACCAAAGGTCATTTGGAAAAAGTCCCAGCTGAACAAAGAAGGTTAAGAATGACTCATGCTCCCATAAATCTTGTGACCATGAAGCACCGCTGGCTTTAAAATAAATATCCAGTATACCTCATTAAGACTGTTTCTGCATCTCCCCGCTTACATGCGTTTCTAAATAAAAAAAGCTATTGTGTGTGTGTGCACATGCAGGTGCATGTGTGTACACTTATGTGGATGTGTGTTCTTGAATGTTTTGTGTACTCTTGAGTGTGTGTGTGTATGTGTGTGTGTGTGTGTGTGTGTGTGTGCGTGCATGTGTGTGTGTGTGTGTGTGTGTGTGTGTGTGTGTGTGTGTGTGTGTGTGTGTGTGTGTGTGTGTGTGTGTGTGAACTAGCATCTGTGTCTCCCTGTAGTGTTATAGGACCACAGGAGATGACAGACAGATGGTTTGGAGGTCAGGGCTGCAGAGCCCCAGAGCACAGAGCCCATCACTTCTGTCTTTGGATGCCCTTGCAGAGCATCAGGGGACCTGCTTCAGGATAGCTCCATCTCTCATGCCTCCTTCCACCCACACTCAGAGTCCCCTATCACTCGTAAATCTCAAAACCAAATAGAGCACAGTGCCAATAATGACACAGTCCCCTCCATAGTCTTTTAATGAATGTAGCCAAAATGCACTGCAAATCAACTTCAGGACTGTATGCTGCATGGGTTCAAATCCGACCTTGGCCCTTTGCTGCATATTGTCCCCTCGCTCGCTCTCTCTCTCTCCCTGCCTTTTCTGTCACACTTCTCTTAAAAACTGTCCAATAAAGCAGTATGCAAATGTCAAAAAGCATATCTTTAAAAAAAGACTGTATGCATCACACTTTGTGCATTGTGTGATTTTGCCTATAGAGAAGGAAGGAGGAAAGGTATGTCAAGACAAGTGCACCAAGAGTACACAACAGGAAACTGAGCTGACATGCACTCCTCTGCTTATCTCCACAGTTAGTGTATCAAATAAGAAGAAAAGGCATGAAATTGCTGTACAGTATACTGTACATACTACTGCATATACATTATTAAACACACAGAGAAGAAGATTGGACAAGATTGAGCAATATGACTAACAACATACAACTTGACATGCACCGTGGAGCAGCAGTTTGTTCGTGGAGCAGGAGAGATAGCATCTGTGCAGAGCACTTACATTGTAAGAGGCCCCTACAAGTGTAGGCCTCAATCTGAGTTGTCCTAGAGGCAGGCCTGCAGGCAGCCAGGCAGGGAGGATCTTCCCCAAGCACGGCACTCCCCTGAAGAAGGCTCAGACTGCAGAACTACCCTGCCTACTGTAGCCTGCAGTGGATACTATAGCATGTGAACAACATGACTTGTCAGGGTCAAATTATTCATGTCTGTTTTGATGTGACTTGAAAAGAGTGGAAACTAGTTAGGCATATTGATGCTGTGTAGCAGTGAAGTGTGTGTGTTACAGTCGTACTAAATGTGTTTGTTCTGGTAGTTGTGACGAATAATCAAATGTAAAAACAGAATTTAAAAATACTGTCCAGACCTTAAGATCAACTATTTTCAGGTGCTGAATTTCCTGTTCCTCTCAGTCTTGGCCACTAATATAAAAGGACCAGATAGGTAAGAAACATATGGTGGGGACTGCAACTAGTTTTCCAGTAGAATAGCCAAGGTGTTGTGTGAGTTTAGGTGCCAGACCAGTATTGACCCAGGGAAGGGTGGAGATACAGACAGCAGAGCAATGGAACCCAGTCTGAGCCTGCAAGAGCAGTAGAAAGAGAAGTGGATTTCAGCCTGGCCTGGGCTCCATGGCCTTAATCTGAGGGATTAGGACATCATACATTTCAGTCAGTTGTGTGTGTGTTTATGCTCAACATGTGTGTTACTGTGTGTGTGTGAATGTATGTATGCTTATGCCATCGTGTGTGTGCACATGCGTGCATGTAAACAGCATGTGTGTGCGTGTATACACAGTATTCATTTGTGTGTGCATGTGTATGTGATTCAGAGGGATAGGTTGGCGTTTCATGTGCGTCGGGCCGGCACGCAGGAAGGGAGGTGCCCATGGGTTAAGAACTAAAGCCGCTTGGCCCAGATGAAGATAGCTCTCAGGCTGTCGGCCAATCACACTGCGACTGCCAACAACCCACTCTCACCGAGAGACGATTCAGAAGGCCACACCCCCCATATCACGCCTGATAGACCCCTCTATCCTCTGTTTACCCTCCCCTCTGGAGAGCTTGTGTGTTGGCTCTGTGTCCAACATGGAGACGCAGGAACCTGTTAGAGTTGGACATGTTGTGCTACTGTAGAATACAACCACCAATAATGTTTACTCATCCCAGCAACAGTGGACTAACGTTCTGGGAGCAGGTAGGTGTGTGGCAGTTTACCACAGTGACAGTGTTCAGATGTCCTAATGCTGTATATCTACGCTCTGAATTTGAACCACTTCTCATATCTGATCAGGTCATGGGGCCAATTTGAATTTTTATCAAGACCTCATATCGGAACACAGCACTGGAAAATATCCAGCACTCGTAACAAATCACTCCACTTCATATCAAGATACACATCAACTCATTAAAATCACTGAGCGTTGCCATCGCTGTCGTGGAGTGGCGCTCTGGGTTCCCATTCACACTTGTCACTCAGCTGACTGCCAGCTGCAGGTACGTTTAGTCATGAAGGAGCTTTTCCAGCTGTCCAATCAGGCTACTCAAAAATTATGGAAATTGGGTTTTGATTTCAATATTTGAGAGTGCTTTTAGTATATATCCATGCTTTCTTCAGATCAGAGGAAGGCAATGCCATTTATCTGTGTTCGATAAACCAGTCCTTTCTTTGAGGTAAAGCATCTCTTGTGTCTTGACATCAAAACCGCCTCATGGCAGACACGCGAGAAAAAAATATAGAATGGCCCAGATTTATTGTGAAGACATTAATCCCCTTTGAAGTGTATCTGTCGTAATTAGCAATTTTACAAGAGCAATGCCACCACATCAAGGTTCAGTCATGCAGAGTATAACCTGGTGTACCATGTTCCCTGGAAGCAAGCATCCCTGGCTACAATGAGAGAGATGCTTACCCTGACAGAAGCAGCTCTCTCCTTCTCTTTTCTATGGGAGAACACAGACCAATGGCTGCTCTCAATCGCTGCATGCTCCTAAAATAGTCAACATTACACTGTGAAATGCATTTAAGAAAAACATTATTTTCTGTTGCTGGGTGGAAGCTTATATTGCCATTGGCACGAGCCACTCTTAAGAATCAAACACAGTCTCATCTTCCATCCATCCATCTGTGACAAGCCAAATGAAATCCACCTCTATTAAAATGGTTTTGATATTGGATCAGTTTCCCTGACAACAACCATCAGGCACCATCATATACACAACTTATTCAGCAGGGCCACAACAGCAGGTCAGTGCTCCATATCTGATCAAAGAACAGAGCGGCATCTGGAATAATCACCATATCTGTTGTGAAGCTTAATGGTCAGGCAGTTCCTCTGCTTGATTGAAGATGTTTCTCATTAGTGGTAATCTTAATTAGGCAGCAAGTCCTCTCTGCTCATCAGCACAGCCATACAGCACTCAGTATGACCCAGATTTGAATACTGGCTTGGATAGAGAGGCATGTGTCTCGTATTGTTGAAATCCTCAGATGCTAAGAAACCAGTTTTGAGAGGTTTATGGTAGGTGGATCAAAGATGTCAAATAAGAATAACTTAGAACGGGTGGGTTCCCAGTGAAATAATTGTCTTGAAGTGTGCTTGCAGTGAAGAAGAAGGGGTTGAAACAGTGTTCTCTCTTATCTACTGTAACCAGTACCACTTCAATCACTATCCTTTATAACCCTTAAATGTTTTTTGGGGATAATATATTCATCTAATAATTAATGTTTTAAAATAAACTTGCCACTAAGTATTACCTGCTTGCCTCTATGATAGCCAGCATCTTAGCAACCCACCTCCCTCCCCTGTGCACCTTGCACTCAATTAGTTTCACACCCCTAGAGTGGGTGTGCACTCTGGACCCTTCCAAACACTAATGTACACCCTCCTCTTCTCCTCTTCTCCACCCAGTGGTGCTCCAGCCCTGCTCATCAGTGACAAGCCCCTCTCCTCCGGCCTCTCACTGACAGCTCACAAGTCAGAGATCACTGCTGCTGTCATGCTGAGAGCTGGAATTGCGTTCCCTCACTGCTGTGTGATTGTTCAATATTTCACCGAGAGTAAGAGTCATTCTTAATGGCTAGACCCCCCTCCCAAAAAATCCTAAGACTAAAATGATTTTCAATGACTGTTTACGAAGTCAGTTTAAAGGAATTAAATGTGATGTATTCACAAGCTAAACTTTGCATCGAATATGTAATATGCATTAGGTTTCGTACATATACATGATCATCTTGTTCATGTTTGGTGTCAAGTTCCCATTTTCAATTAAATTGCATTGACCCCTTCACTGTATACTTTTACAGTTTGAATAATCACAAGGACATTTGATTGGGAGTACATACACATAAAGAGTTGTTTTTAATCTGCCAGGATGTATTTCTGCTGACTGTCTGCCAAAAAAACGGCTTTTACTAGAGGTTGCCCACAGTTCACAATGACATTAACAAGTATGCTTTGTAAAGTTGTTATTTTATTTTCTTAAGTAGTGGTGGTGAAGTCAGTTACTTCTTCTGTATCTGTATCTTGTTGTTGGCCACGTTGGTAGGCAGCCGGTGGCACATTGAGTGCTTTATGGATTAGTGCCTTCTCCCTCTCTCCTTCAACTCTAGTGGAGCACACCCAAGATACTGTAGTACCATGGGAGAAAAATCTATAATCCATGAACATTCTTGATTGCCCCTCTACTCATCCTTCCTCCTTTCTCTACCCCCCATCTCATAGTATCTATTTTTTTCCCCCCATACACTCTTTAGTATCTCTTCCTGCTCCCCTTTTCTTATTCCATCCTTTACTCCACTCACGTCCAACTTTTTTCTACTTTCCCTGCCAATCCCCACTCTTCTCTATTCTACACATTTCTTACTATTTCCCCCTCTCTTTCATCTTTCCCTCTATATATTTCTCTCCCTCTCTATTTTCTAAGTGCTGGCGTCTTCCCTATGGGTTAGCCTACATTTTCACTGGCTCTCAGGTCCTTCTGCTGCACACCCTCTCCAGGAGCACCCTTTTCACATCCCCCATCTCCTGTTTATTAATAGAAATCTTCAGCACTCAAATGTGGATTGCGTCATAGTAAAGCACTAACTTCTAAAAACGACACCCTGGGATTGACATGTTGTTCTAGTAAAAGCTCTAGTGAGAATTCATTGACATGACTTCTTAATGTGGAGATTTTTCACCAAACCCAGAAACTATTTGTATGAAATATGAAGTAGACCCCATATAATTCTAAACTTCCGATCTGGCTCGTGTTCCTGCTCTCCCATTCAGAACACCAAGAACCCCCTTTCAGCTCTGCAGAGGTCATATTGAATACATAATTTTTCAGAGCGTATAGCTGATAACTGACAGAGCTTATGTCCTCTAAATACGTTTAAGTTCAAAGATAACTGTATATCCTGTAGCCGTAAAAAAAAAAAAAAAAGATATATTCTATGATTGTATTATAATTGTAAATTCTTGTGACCCAAGAAAATGTCTCAGCTTGACCTTGATACTGTTTAAGGCCTGTTGCAATCACTGCACATGGACAGTAAAAGCATTCAGCTTCAAATAATTAGACTCAGAGTGTTACAGAAATGCAGCCTGCAGCCGTACTGTAGATAACTGTCTTTTACCAGAGAGAAATGAATAAAAGAGAGAAACAGGAAAAACTGAACAAAGGAGGGATGAATAAGCAGTAATGAAATGGAATCTTATCGTGCATCTGAAAAGAACATCAAACAAGATCCTTAATCTCAGAAGGCAGCACTCTGTTATTAGATGCACATCCTCTTTCTCCATATCTCCATCTCCTCCTTTTTCTCTCTCTCTATCCTTCTATCTCTCCCTCCCTCTCTATTTTACCCATCTCATGATGAGATGGTGAATGGTGATGTGTGTGAGAGAGTGAGTTAGAAAGAGGTAGAGAGAGAGATAGAGAGAGAGATAATGCCTTCTGAATGCATGATGAATTTAGTCATCAGGCTTAGACTGACTGGGGGCCGATCGTAGCAGTGTTGTGCGTGAGAGAGAGAGAGAGAGAGAGAGAGAGAGAGAGAGAGAGAGAGAGAGAGAGAGAGAGAGAGAGAGAGAGAGAGAGAGAGAGAGAGAGAGAAGGGGGGGGGAGAGCGTGTGAGCGAGTGTGTGCGAGACCGTGCTCACAGGCGCTCCATCATCTACTATACCCTGCAGCCTCTCTCACTCTCCCCACCTCCTCCTGAACATAGAGAGAGAGAGAGAGAGAGAGAGAGAGAGAGAGAGAGAGAGAGAGAGAGAGAGAATCACGCAACACGCCAGGGAGAAGACAACAAGAAGTGGAAGAGAGAGAGAGAGAGAGAGAGAGAGAGAGGGAGAGAGAGAAAAAATCTGCCGAGGCAAAGACTCTCTCCTCTCTGCACTGCTCTTTTGCTGAGCCTGAGAGGGACAGGAAAGAAGCCGCAGAAATAAAACAGCGCTTCTCGACGTTGGTGCTATTATTCCTGCCGTGGCTCCAGCCCACAGAGCACTCGTCAGCGAGGAGCTCTGGAGCCCCCTGCGGAAGAGAGGATGCTAAACAACATGACGGACACGGAGGAGGGAGAGGGGGGACCCAACAGCCAGGGTGAGTGACGAAATCTGTCATGGAGATGTGAGGGGGTGTGGGTGCGTGGGACGGAGCGTGTGTGTGTGTGTGTGTGTGTGTGTGTGTGTGCGGGTACGTTTTTGTAAAGGGGGGGAGGGGGGGGGTTCAGTGAGTTATGTTGGGGTGTCTGTCCACCTGTGTGTTCGTCCTCATTAATTTGTTTTATATCAGCGAGAGAGAAAGACACTGATTTGATCTGGAATGTTACCCCGCACTATTTCACTGCTTCTCCCCCTGGTGTGCTGTGCTCACGCTTTTACTGCAAGGTTGCTGTGACAGGAATGATAATGGTGTTGGAGTGAGTGAGTGGGAGAAGAGAGGAGAAGAGAGATAGACCTGAGTGGGAGAAGAGAGGAGAAGAGAGATAGACCTGCTCCTGATGCAGTAGAGGACCTGTCTGCTTTGGGGTTCTGTCACTTGGCTTCACCGACAGGCTGATGTTTGGGCAAGGGTACCTCCTTGGGATGCATTTGTCAACCCCCATCTGTTTGCTGAGTGTTCAGGCCATTTCCTCTGTTTACTAATCTCCCCGCTTTTTCTGAAGTTGAGTCAATATGGTCAGAGGACAGACATCCCCTGGACCCCTGAGTGTGACTGGCGGAGCAGTCAAGCCTAGAAATAGTTCCTTACATTTACATTTACATTTAGTCATTTAGCAGACGCTCTTATCCAGAGCGACTTACAGTAAGTACAGGGAAGCAAGTAGGGTGAAATGCCTTGCCCAAGGACACAACGTCATTTTGCACGGCTGGGAATCGAACTGGCAACCTTCAGATTACTAGCCCGACTCCCTCACCACTCAGCCATCGGACTCCCTCTGACTCCTTCCGATGGGTATGCAGAGGTTCAGCCTGTGGGTGATACATCCATCCTCCACGATATGTAATAAGGCTTAGAGTGAACAGAGTGCAGCCCCCGTAGAGCGTCTAGGGAATCCTGTCTTTAGCTGCTTAGATTAAACTCCAGGGATCGACACAACTCATTCATGCTGATGTCTTTTCCCATCAAGAACATCATCCCATGGGCAATATGAGCCATTCACAAGGGTACTGTATATTGGCTAGTGTGTGTGTGTGTTTGTGTGTGTGTGTGTGTGTGTGTGTGAACACTTGTATTTGTAGTCACATTTGTCACACTTTGTTCAGATTAACATTGAACTAAAGGAAATGAAATGTTTTTGATTCATGCAGTATTAAGTTGCAACCAAACTGCATTCTTATGAAACACTTACTGAATGTGTATTTGTGGTGTGTGTATGTATTTGTGTGTGTGAGAGAAAGCTTGTGAGTTCTTTCTGAAATTCAGCACAGCTGTAAGGCAGGATTAATTATGTGCTGATAAGACAAATTAATTATGAATCACAGGGATTTCCCTAAATGCAATAATCTGCTGTTATTTCTACATTCCAGTATATTCTGCATTTTCACTTCACAGTGCAAATATGAAGCAATCCTCTAGTTCAGTAAGTACTGCAGTGTGAAGACAGTGACGCACATATTTGCTCTTGGTGCTGGCACGGTCTCTTCCTCTGTCCATGGTGCTGAAGTTGGTCTGGTGGACTCATTATGTGTGAGTATGCACTGCTGATCCGGCCCAGGGTGCTTCTTCATGCAGTGGTGCACACGTCCTGGGATTAGACTCTGTCCATGGTGCCTAAACAGCGCTGTGTGAATTGCGTTCTCTCACTGCTGGTGCCCCACTCTCTTAACAATGCTTACTCCAAATCTCCGATTCAAAAAATTGTAGAATTTTCTCTGTTGTGAGTGTGTGTGTTTGTGGATGAGGGGTGTGGGTGTGTGTGTGGGGGGGGGGGGGGGGGGCACCTTTACAGCATGTGAGCGTATGTGCGTGTGTGTGCTTGGGTGCCCATGCGTGTGTGTGCATGTGTGGAGCTCATTCTGTAGTCTTCTTGGGCTCTCGTTCCGCTCCTGGTGGTGCAGTGGTCTTGGCTCATTTTGAGCTTATCATTGGTCATTGTCTCACGTTGAGTTATTACCCTCTACTGCATAGAATGGGCACAGAGCCTGTACTGTATGCTGTACAGAGGAGGAATATGGAGATTAAATTGGCATACCACCACAGCTTCAACTAAGATACCACAGTCACCTCCACAGCTATTGTAGGTTGTAAACTGTGGGGTGCAGTGTAGGTCACAGTAGACACCCTGCTCTGTGTGAGAATAAAGAGAGAAGGATTCTGGCAGGAAGATTTGGGATCGACTGCCTGCCTTGGCATTTGTCACAAGGCTTGCCATTTTACAGGATTACGGTAGAAATTGGATTAACATGAAAGACTTACTGTATGTCTATTGACTGGAGATGCAATGAACACTGGCCCTCTTGCTGCGGTGTCTTGGTGCTGCTGAGATCACTAAAACACACACTCAGACACTCGTCTTTCTCCGAGTAAGAAGTGATGGTGGAGACTCTCACACAGCCAAAGGGTCAGTGTTTGAGAGAAGATGGCAGGACGGTATGTGTCAGTGTGACACACCGTCAGGAAATAGTTGGACATCCAGATTATCATTCAAACCTAGATAGATAGATAGATAGATAGATAGATAGATAGATAGATAGATAGACAGAGAAAGAACAGACAGACAGACAGACATAGAATATATAAATTTTCTCTTATACAAAGGTTAATAAATGTGGCCCATGTCTAATTGCTAATAAACTCTAGATCTATTCATTCATTCATACATTTTTGATTGATGGCTTAATGAATGAAAAATGATATACTAGGCTCCAATTCTGCAGCAGAGCCTGCCATCTACTTAATGGTAATTGCTCAGTTGCTTTAATGTATAACTCAACATTACAACAGTAGTTGTAGCACTGGGTATTTAGGTTCTTCAGTCTGGTGGATTGTAGTGTTGGCAATGATGAATTTTTTTTTTGTTTTCTCTTCCTCTCTGTGACTAAACTCTGTCTTTTGTATCTCAGAGCTGAGATGTTAGGGTGAGAGACTGTGACCAGTAGGCGTTAGATTCTTGTCTTTGTCTTTTTTCTCCCTATTGAGCCTCAAATATGTGCCCAGGGAGGGAGAGGCGGGTGAGTGAGAGTATGGCCAAATCAGATGACACAGGTTTAATTTTACACGTTTGTGAAATTGCTAGGGAGTAAGTGGACAGCGCAGAGGAGTGTAATGGCAAGACAAATGGAAATTGATACGCTTGATAAATAAGCCGTGGCCTGCTGTCAAATGGACAGACAGATTGTTATCTCAGGAGGGGAAGAGGACTGCTCAGCCGTGCCTCCCCATGATTCAGTTTCCTGTGGAGTTGAAAAATAGAATTTCCTATCCTGAGTGTTTGTGTCACCGCTCAGTGTTGTGGTGCCAAGTGGGCGTGTAATGGTAACGTGCAAATACACTGGTGCCAGTGAAAAACATGCTTCCAATTGTTCAGCAAGTATCGGGTGTAAGATGGAGAGGGGAGAGCATGGGTGAGACAGAGAGAGACACCGTGTAGCTTAAAGAAAGAGAGGGAAAACAAGAGACAGAAACAGACTCCTTCAACCACTCCTACCCTCGTTTGTTTCCTAAACTATGCTTTGGTTATGTCTGAGTGCATAACGCTCCATTCTCATCTGTGTGGGATTCCACATAATTACATCTTGATTATCATTCTGTACACTGACCGAGACATCAGCAGAAACTGCCTTTCGAGATCGACAGAGAGAGACAGAAAGGGGGCAAGCAGATGCAGAATCTTAAAATGAAGTCAGAATAGCCCTCAGCTGCACACACACTGGGGAGAGATCCCTCGGTGAGGGTTCTGGAGCTCAGTGGAACCCAGAGACATGTCCCGAATCACAATTATCAATAACAGCAGACGTACAGGAGCTCACAGGTGGAAGCTGACCTTTTGTTTTTCAAACCGTCATTTGAGATACATCATTATGCCACCGAGCAAAATAATGAGGCGGGGTCTGAGGTCCTCTCGTGGGGAGGCCAGAGAGTGATCATTGGGTACACAGAGGCAGACAGAACGAGAACACACTTATGAAAACAAGCCCAGAACAAGGATAGTAAGTAAACAAGCTAGGCTCCTCTACAATGCCTCTCTATTATGTTACCTTAACAACAAAAATAATTGAACTTCTTCTCAATGCTTCAAAGAAAAACTGAGGTTGTCGAGTCCCCACTCTGCCAAGGAGCAAAGAAAATGGACGTGTTTGGCCCTAATCAATAGGCTATCAATGGGAGTGGTGCTGAGGTGAGGAGAGGGAAGAGGGGCTTGTTCCCTGAAATAGGCTTGATCATCAGAAACACTTTAATGCACTCCCTTTCTGTTAGAAATAAGTATTGACTTGCCTGGTGAATTATCTCCCCGCTTTAAACCCAATAATGTCCCTAATTCTGCCTAGCAACAGCAATCATAGGTTGCTTAAGCACAATTGTTTTCTATGTCATGTAATGCATGCATTTACATGCTTGCTCCTTTGAACATGCTCAAGGATGCATTACTAATGGATGGATTCATCACTCAGGTGTAGCAAACCACATAGCAGAACATGCAAACAGCACCGCGGAAATCAATTATTCTCAGCATGAGAGGTACAGTATATAGTCAGGAACAGTAGGAGCATGACTTTTTTCTCCAAATAACTGCTATCTTTATCCAGTATTTACACATCCACTGTCAAGTGGAGTCCATATCATGTGTTTCTCTTTCTCATTTCTCTAAAATCTAAACAGTAATCCTCTAGAATATCTATTGATCTTATAGACTTTTAGACATCAATTAGTGTCATATTTAAAGTGTACTTGGAACAAGGACATACAGATTATTTTTATGCTCTGTCTCCCTGTTTGTCTTTCTCTCTCTTTCTCACACACACACCTAACATACATAACTCTGCATTATATGCACATTGTTCATTTGGTCATTTGATAATGTATTATTGTTTATGCTGCTGCTGCTGTATGTACAAAGTGTGTGTGTATACCCCATGGCTGCCCCCTTCCACAACACTCTGTGTTTGTTTGCCCTTTTATGTGTAATCAATGATATGTCTGTTTTTCGCCTTGCAGCTGACAGCTCCTTTAAAGACTCCTGTTGAGATCATAATCAAAGCTCGATAAATTCCTTTATGCCATTAGTAGAATCTGAGTCTGAAAGGGATGCAGAAATAGTGGTTTTGCCAGATTACAGTCTGGTCTTGTACCCCAATCAATCCTTTCCAATCATGGCCACAAATCACATTGTCAGCTCTGCCTATAGCATTGTTGAATAAGGGCATTTTGAGGAGCATTTTGGTCCAGACATCTGGGATTTATTCACAGGAAATAGCATTAATACCCAGAAACAAATACAGTAATGGTTTGAAATACTGGTTCTGGTCTGGATAATTATGGACCCCAAAAGGTAAGATAGCAGACTCAAACAAGGAGAAAGATTTAAGGTAGGCTGTACTGACGGAAGTGTTCTCTTCTGGTACTGTAGATGGACCACGAGAATATCTCAAATACTTTCCCGTCCAGCCAGGGCAACATACTGTAGATAGTCTGGGAGGCACTTATGTAACAGCCTCTGGGGCCAGCGGAACGTTGTCATGTCTGAGTGGAAATGCAGTCAGTTGTCAGGGTATTATGATATGACTGTGATGATGGGTGGAAAGAGAGAGAAGGCTGTTAACATAACACAAACAAACCAAATGTCCGTTCCTCTTAATCCAGCAGACTATAGTACAGACAGACTATCCAAAGACGTTGTCTCTTGAGTCAATGTCTTGACAATGTGAATTTTCAAATGAAGGTTTTCTATCTGATGAGGGTGTAGGAGGCAGGAATGCAAAGGATACATTTGAAACTTCCAGAGTAACAATACATTTTCAAATATGTTTAATTCATATGTGTCATCCAGGTGACATATCGTACCTACTCTTCAACAATAAATGTACTTTCAACTAATCTTGATCTACTTGATATACTGTACTTATGATCCTACAATGCAAACAGATGTACTTGATGTATATTATGTGCATGCAAGTTGTAGAGCTGGTGAGACATTCAAAATTGCACCACCAGTGCATGACAGAACAGTGAGTGACAGTGTTGCAGGAGCTGGACTGGTGGCCTGCCTGCCTGCCTGCCTGCCTGCCTGCCTGCCTGCCTGTTTGCCTGCCTGCCTGCCTGCCTGCCTGCCTGCCTGTCTGTCTGTCTGTTTGCCTGCCTGCCTGCCTGCCTGCCTGCCTGCCTGCCTGCCTGTTTGCCTGCCTGCCTGTCTGCCTGCCTGCCTGCCTGCCTGCCTGCCTGCCTGCCTGCCTGCCTGCCTGCCTGCCTGTCTGCATGCCTGCATGCCTGCCTGTCTGCCTGCCTGCCTGTCTGTCTGTCTGTCTGTCTGCCTGTCCTTGTCTAACTGGAGCAGGTCAAAGTGAGCTCCAGGGCCATATGGTTCAGACCATCTTGTGTTGTGTTGGGCCTGCGTTGACTAGATAGGATTCTTGCCATATGTAAACGCAGACCACAGAACCCACTGTGGGGTAGTCACCCACTTAACGCCTCCCATGGACCCTCTCACTCAGACCTCATGGTGCTACTTAGTGCATTGTGAACATGTCCAACAACCCAGGCAGTGGTATTACAGCAAATGTTGGCATTCTTTTTTATGTCAGATGTGATTTGATATCTCTCTAGTACCCCTTACTTTAATCCCAGAGCACATAACTCCCTTATCATTCATCACTGTATTGAAATTGATTACTTTCAGGAGAATTGCTTTAACCAAATTGCTCCCCAACATGTCACCTCTGGCCACTTCAAGGTAAATGATGGATGACTGCTGGCGTTAGGTATTAGGACCGTAGTGGTTAATGGAAGTAAATGAAACATTTCCCCTTCAAGGTTAGTGGGCCTGACCAGATGCCTCTCTCTTTCTCCCTCTCTCATTTTCTGTCTCGCTCTTTCTTTCTCTCCATCTCTCTCACTCTCTCACTCTGTCTCTCTTTTTCTTCCTTTCGCTCTCCCTCTAAAATTGCCTAATCTGCTGGCCAGATGTCGTCAGCTCATCCAACACTGTTTGGATCTGAATCAATTTGCGTGATTGCCCATACGCTAATGCAGAACGACCCTATTGCAGTTTGACTGCAGGGAGACAGAGCGAGAGGAGGAGGACCGGCTCAGGTGGGTGCCTGGGCCATTCTACCGGACATCTGCTCTCACACCTCGACAAGCCCCTGCTCTGTTAAACTCTGTTGGTAAATGGTGCAGATTGTCCCCAAAGTGAGACTAGCTACATGTGCTAACTACTGTACATATAGAATATGTGATATACTGTTCAGGTAGCTAGAGCATTTTTACAATTTTGTAATCCCAGAAACCTTTTGAGAATGGTTTTATACCTCTGTGAAATGTGCATGTTTAAAATTTTTTTTTTTGCTCAACTACTCCTTCATTCAGTCCTTTTCTGGTTCGTATATCCAATGGCAGGATGTAGTGATGGAGACGAGCAGTCATTATGTAATTGTGGCGCGTGTTGGGTATTATGTCATTGCAGAAGAGCATTGCATTATATAAGGTCCTCCTCCTCTTAATACCATATACAGGAATTTAATATCGCTGCTTCCTGGTAATTCCACTGATGTATTCTCAGTTGATTTACGGCTTTGCTAAATTGCGATTGCCAGCTGTTGGTGGCTGGAGTGAAGGAAAGGACACTGGCCATCGCTGGTAACAGCGATGATGGTGGTGATGTTTGATGCAGGTTAAAGATCTCAGACCGCCCCTTTGGAAGGTGGGGCGGGGATGACCGATATTTGTGCATCCCTAGGTGGCCAATTTCAAGGCAGGGAGTTATGTTGAAGTTGGGCTTGCTTGGGTTCTAAACCATTGTCATTATGTTAGACTGTGTCCTTCATCTATTAAAGATGTCAGGATGTCTAAGTCACATTATAGATGATGTTGTATGCACTAAAACAGATAGATAGGATAAGAAGATTTAGGCCAGAACATAAAACACCCCTTATTTTGTTGACATTCATCAGTATTCATTAGTCAGCCAGTTATTTTACGTACTGTAAAACAATCACCATGAAGCACTGTTGTACCAGTACATAAAACCCTCAAATTGGCTGCCGTGGAGTGTGTAACATCTTAACAAATTGCGCATCTTGATGCTGTGTACCGTATTGATTGAAGATCACTCATCTGTCGATGCAATCAAAAGCTGTGTTGTCTTGTCCTGGCCATGGTGGTTGCTGTGTTAACTCCCTGCTCTTTGAATGAGATCCCAGGATCAGAACGGAAGGAGTGCAGCACTCAGCTCATCATGAACTTCTCTTGTCTTAACTGAGACCCCTCGAGAACTGCATTCTATTTGATGTGGGACCACAATCAGAAGAGGTCTAGAGGCCACTTATACAATGCTGATGAGAGATAGACAGAAAGCGAGGGATGAAAAGATAGAAGGAGAACCACACAGAGCACATTGCACTAATCTTTCCGCTAAGCCAATACATCTGATGCTTTCTCTCCCACCCAGCCCTCGAAGATTGAAGATTATGAAATATAGCTCTGTCTAATCCCCCTCTCCTAGTCACTCTTCCTCTCCCTGCCAGATCCCAGTGCTCCAGTGTGTCACACCACAGAAGCTATCTTCAGAGGCATAGCAGGGAACATCAGGTCCACAGCCTCCTCCACGACATGGCTGCCTCCTAGACTACAGCTTGCCATGAGCCCCCTTTTCTTCACAGAAATGTATGTTCAAATATACTCTTCGAGACAGTAGTGGTATTCAGTATTTGATCTAGTTATGGTGGACAGACAGGCGGATGTATAGTTGTAATCCAGTAATGGAGTCTGTGTTGAGGATCGAGTGTGAAGCTGTATCTTGTGTAGATTACAGCATTGTTACAGAGCTTTGTTACCTGTTTCATATCCATTGACAGACAGCCCTCCCCGTAGCGTACCAGTAATGTAGTACAAACTCACACCAACCTACCAAACTAGTAAAATATTTACCTGAGAGCCATCAATGTTTGCACTCAGTCTCCGTGAAATCCTGTCATTTTCACAGCCAGAGGGGCATCCGGGGAGAAAATAGAACATCAAAGCACGGGAACAATGCTCCAGTTCTGCTACGTCGTAGCTGCTACCGCGGCACCTATCAGCTGTGACTTCTTGCCTGATTAGCTGTGGATGTCAACGGCGCGGGTTGATGATGCGCCAGCGTGGCGTGATCAAAGCGTTGGGTAAATGTTTTTACTGGGTAATGAGGTTCAGGAGCTGGCTGGGGGTTTTGATCATCAGAGGGGAGAGAGAGAGAGGGTGACACAAGGCAGCTGTGCCCACAGGAGGGTCTGTTTGTAGTACAGGTAGCAGGGGAGAGGATGCCACACAACCCGTGGGTGCTAATGGAAAGCTAGGAGACAGCTTTAGGAACGTTGAACATATATAGTGTAGAGCATCTAACAAAATATGGTTGAAAATATCGGTGCCAGGTAGCTGTGCTGGGGGGGGGGGGGGGGGACTCGACCGAGAAAGGTCGAGTTCTGTCCAGCCCTGGTGTGATGGACTGATCAGCACATCAACTCCAGCTCTCTGTCTCTTCCTGTTTCTCTCTGTTCTGGCTCTTATTTAACACCCTGCCCCTCCCCTTCTCCATGTCACTCTCACTTTCACAACCTTGTTTATGACATGGCAGGGCCTGTTTATAGGCCTATATTTGTATCTACAGTACAGAATCCTAATGGCCAAATACTGACAGGAGAGGAGAAAAGACACAAACACACACCCTCCCCTTCCACACACTCACAGTCGGGTCCACTACTCCTCTAACAGCACCATGTGTTGGAGGATAATTGATGCCAGATCATTGAACCACACATCATAGGGAAACAGCCCCAAGGAAGCTGCTCAAGGCTGACGCTCTCTCTTTATGCCCATGTATGGTACTGTATGACAGACACCTTCACGGGGACGCCACACATCTCCAAGCACCAATAGCAGTAGGTGCACCTGAAGAGAGGGATGGAAGGAGCTGAAGGGGGGAAAGAGGAAGGAAAGAGGCTTGCATAATACCAGCAGGCGCGTCTGGCCTCGGGGTCCCAATTGTTTTCCTCCAAAAAGCCCATCTGAGTCATCCAGCAGACACTGCTGGTGCTTGCTGCCTTTCCCACTTTTTTTCCACAAACAAATAAAGGCACATTTATTGTCACCAGATGAGATTAAGCATATGCATCATTGATCTCGGCTCTGAGGTCTGCTGTAATGTGCGGGGGGTCCCTGGGATGGTTGGCATTGCAGGCACGTCTCCTCTCAGTGTCTGCTGGCTAGCTCTTCTCTCTCGGCTCTGTGGTCGGGCTCCACCAGCCAACCTAAATTCAAAGCATTTTAGTGTTCTTCTTAGTCATAAGCCTCTTAACAACAACACCTTGAAACGAACTTCCCTCAGGGAGCAAAGATCCAGTTTATAGAGTAAAGGGAAGAACCGTAGTGCAGTCATTGTGGTTGGTGCTCAAACACGCCTCTAGTCTAAAGATAGGGCAATAGTAGCACTCTGTGCTTATTAGATTTATGAAAACAATTGAATGCCATTTTTACAGTGAACAGAAAGGGAACCATGACATTCATTAAAATGCACAACCACTGTGGAAATGACAAACTGTTATCAACATAAATGCATACATGAAAATCTATTTATGCTTAGCATACCAAATATGGTCTATCGCCACTCGCATGTTTGCTGCCCCTGGCCTTCTGAGCTGCAGGGATGCAACCAGCAATCCAGGCGTGTTGGTGAATATACCAGCCACATTCATGCCAAAACACAGAATCCTTACTCTCATAAGATAATGTATTGATGTATTTTTATCAACTAATTCAGAAACCTCATAATGGTTTTAGTTGTTCGGTCTTTGGGTAGAAACCTGCATCCTGCCCTTTGACATGACTTTGAAGCACTGCCTGCTGAGGTTTAGGATTGACTAAGCCCAAACAGGGAAAATTGTAATCTTTTTTTTACAATGCATTGGGGACCAGAGGGGCAGGATTAGGACTAACAAACAGAGGATTATCATCCAGCCTGCAAAAAGGTGGCCGGACTCAGTTTTCATCAGAATCTTTTTTTTTTTCATTACATTTGTGAAACTGTATTCCATGCTTCAATTGTAAGAATCCATGAACAAGCTGTCGCACAACCAGAGATGTTCTGTCTGAGATTTAGGTTGATGATGGGATTTTTCTAGTGTAGTTTCACTGACAGCCAAGCATTGCTCCTGTAATGTCATGTGTTGCGATGTAAGTGGTGTCAGAACTGCATGATGGATGACTTCCGTGTGATGAAGTTAGAGGAGCGTCCGTGTGCTTATGTTCTGCCTGTGTGAACCAGGAGTAACCTTCAGCATGGAGCTGAACAGCAGCCTCATAGACATATGCCACCCACAGATCAGCCCCCTCCTCTAGTCTTCCTCACAGAGAGGTTGCGTGTGTGACGGTCTGATACTCAGTGGAAGCAGCCTGTCTACAGGACTCCACTCAGCTTCAGCCCTGGGCTGCACTTTAGCACCAAAGCTGTGTGTGTGTATGTGTGTGTCTGTGTGTGCGTGTGCCATTTACCCCTCATCTACCTCCCTCTCACGCATCACCTACATTCTGGACTCTGGAAAGATATCACTATTGTCTGGGATCGACTATCATATGCTGTGTATACAACATGCTGTGACTGTTGTGCTGAACTGTTCAGAGGGGCACAAACACACAGGCTGATCACAGATTTAAAGAGGAATAAAGCTGTGAGCGTATGGATTCTCAGTCTGGTGTCCTTCCTCTGCAGTGTGAGCTCATTCTGTAGCCCGAGCAGCTGCCTGCACCATCGGCCAGGCTCCTCTCCTCCCGACTATATAGGTCAAGCTGCAGAGAAAGAGCTTAGCATTCGAATCAATAGAATGGACACAGCAAAACGATATACCTTGAAAATATTTATGGAAACATCACAATTGCGTGCTATACTTCCCTGGGTTGTACACACATGCAGCCAAAGCAATTACACAACTGGCTGCAAATACACCCCCTAGGGAATCTTAATAGTAATTTCTCTGTCCTGCTATTTCTACATTGCCTGACCTGCTTAGCTGCATCCACAGGTCTGTGACTGCCAGTCCCCCTCACCCCCCCCCCCCTCACCCTGTCACCGTCTGCTAACACGGTAACAAACACAGGAACAGAGTGCTCTCATTATCGCCAAGGCTCCAGTGAGGAGGCGTCTCCCCTGAGTATTGTCACCAGAAGCTTGGTGCTATTCTCCAGGGAGGCCATGTTTGTGCTCTGCACCAGAGGGAGGCTGTGGAGGTGTAGAGACTTGTTCAAGGGTGCAACATTATTTCAAAGATTCTGCAGTCTCTGCTTGGTGAGAACTGCATTCAAAGGCAGATCATCTAGAATAGAATCCCTTTCCGATCCAAATGCCTGATCTATTGAAAGGCAGCATGAGGATTCAGAGATAGGTGAACTGTCGGTGCTGGGTCCAGGAAGGAGTTGGTCCGGATGACATCCCCCTGGAGAGGAGCCCAGACTGCCCTATGTGGGTCACTTCACCTCTTTTCCTCTGTACTCCATCGTGGAACATGCTCTCTCGCTTCTCTTCTACTCTCACTTCTCTCTTCTTCTGGCGTAGCTTCTTTTCTCCGGTGCCCTCCTCTTTTCTTTCCCCTCTTCTCCTGTTCTTTCTTCTCCTCCCTTCTCCTCCAACCTCTTCTCCTCTCTTTTCTTCTCCTCCTTGTGGCGTACTTTGAAGACGGTCGGCAGATTTATTTATATCCTCTCCGCTGTCAGATGGATACCTGGGCGGAGGGAGAATCCTGAGAAAGACAGTTATATAAGAACTAGAGGAGTCAGCTTAGCTGGGCTCTCACACTCCACAAAGAGGAGGAGGCAGGCAGCAGTATAGCACCATGCGCTGCAATATTATGAATGCCATTTGTGAAGCCCTTCTCCTCCACCATAACATTTTCCACCCAGACATTTTTAAACATAGGTACTCCAACACTGAGAGCCTTTTGAAGACTTATTAAGAAGGTTTCCTTGCTGTACAGAAAGTGGGTGAGAGAGAGAAGAGAGAGAGGCCGACAGTTCTATCCCTGTGCCAGGTTAAACATTACTGTCCATTATAAAAGTGTCCTGGACCAGGAGGGACCCAGACACTGGCCCTCTCAGTCCAGTCAAACAGTGCCAGCCTGCATACCAAACTCTGATTCCATTAATACCTGAAAACCTGTCAATAGCTGTAATTTAGACAACAAGGGGCTGTAATTTCATTTGGATCAGATAGGGTCACCCTCCCACCACATCCCCTTCCTTATCTTATCTTCCCTGCACCATCTTATCTCCCCAGCACTCAGTTACCTTCCAGAATAGGAAGGGATGGAGGAGATCACAGAAAGATTGACCTGTACCATTGACTTCGGTATTCTCAAATGGTGGTGTGGAGGCAGTTTAATAATCTCATTTCTGGGACAATCTGGGTTCCCCTCAGGGCCGTGTGCACGCAGTACCTATTTCAGCTGACAGCTTTACAGTGTACCAGATCTATTTCAGTCAATCATGAAAGGCAACAATGTGCAGGTGATTTATAAGATTAACAGCACGGTTTATTACAAAACCAACAATGCGTGGTGTTTTAATTGGTAATGGTTGGCAATATTCTCTTCTGCCATATGGTTTTGATATAGGTATTTAACTGTGTGAAAAATGCTCCACTTGCCTTTATAAAGGGAACCATCCGTAGGTAACTCTCCAGCATAAAGCTCACACTGAGGTGTGCATACCAAGGTCTGGTGTCTTACAGCCATGCAGGGGTAGGTAACCCAGTGTTGCTAATTTGACTTGATCACAGTTCACCTTCCAGTGACTTCAAGGACAGCTCTCCTGCAGTGACTTCCTGTCCCCCTCTACCTCTCACACAGAAAGTGCAGTGTCATTCCTCCACTTGGTATTCCCTCCACTCTGCCTTGCGGGCTGCTTACTCTTTTAAACAGCAGTGAATCTTTTTTGATGACAATTGGCAATGAAAGGCACATTTGACATTTCAAGTGGATGCAGTGCTGGCTGAGTGTGCTACATTTCAGAGGCATCTCTGATGGGAGTCAGTTGGCTGAGCGGTGAGGGAGTCGGGCTAGTAATCCGAAGGTTGCCAGTTCGATTCCCGGTCATGCCAACTGACGTTGTGTCCTTGGGCAAGGCACTTCACCCTACTTGCCTCAGGGGAATGTCCCTGTACTTACTGTAAGTCGCTCTGGATAAGAGCGTCTGCTAAATGACTAAATGTAAATGTAAATGTGATGGCTAGGGTGAGGATGATGAGCAGAGGAGCACTGCAACAGCAGCTCTGAGAGCCAGACAGGTGGGCAGGCAGGGGGCATGCAGGGCAACAGGCTCTGCTGACCCTACACTAGAGGTAGAGCCCTGGATCATTCTCTGCTCTGAGAGAACAGATTAAGTGACATACTTGGAGGAATTACGTAGAATTTCCCGGCCACAGTTGGTGTGGAGAGTATGGTCATGTGACGTTTTGCAGGTAGAGGTAACAGTGAGGTTGTTGAGGTAAAGAGTCACTTCACATGCAGAGGTTAATTTCTGCCATCCACTATGGCCTCCAGCAGCTGCTAGATAATCCCCTTGAGCCTGCATTTTATTAAGCTTTTAAAAGCCGGTATAAACTGTCCATTTTGTAATAACCATGTCACATCAAGGGTACATGCTCCAGCTTCGGCCTTGCGTCCACTCAGAGGGTAACCTGTCTTGTTCTCAGGTCGCTGCTACCCTGTCTGAGAGAGAAGGGAGAAAAAACTGTGAGAGAGGCTTCTAAAAACAGATTGCATGATTAATTTTATGGCAATGTTGCTTTGCTACAAAAAAGTGGGCATGATGAATTTTTTGCAGAGTGGCTTTTTTTGTTGCCAGATCATTAACTTGACAGGGACACGTCACCAAGACATGATAATGCTGTTGCCTTTAAATGTGCCACAAGGATGACAAGTCAATTCTTTTAGGGCTGCAGTGGCAATTAGGTGGTAAGGAAAATGGCAGCTTATCTGCCATGCAGCATCCCGCTCTCCTAAATGCCATAGCTCAGCTGGGCCACAGAGGCACAGGGGTTTTATCCAGCCAGCTAATGAACTCTGGGGCCTTGCTCACACTTTCTGCCAGTGGGTTAACAGTGGGCTCTGACAGCACCATGTACAATTTTAGATTCTGAGTTTAACACCCTTTGTCGGCAGTTTTAAGCCCTTAACCTCCAGCCCTGTGTATGCTAATTCATAAGTCTAGTCATTGAGCTGCAGGAGTACAGTGGGCCTTTTCCTCAGCCTCTCTCGGGGTGATGCTAGCGCCAGCGTGTGGACTGGCCAGGGGGGGGTTAGTCCTCCGTGTGTGTTGCTGCCTGTCCTGTGTGTTGGAGATATCCAGAAGAGTGTGTGTTTTATTTGTTCATCTGTGTCTTGATCTGTGCCAATATTTGTTTGCATATGTGTGTGGAGGTGTCCATTTGTGTGTGCATATGTGTGTGCCCGTGTTTTCATGCATTAATATATTCATACAGGCACATGGACTATCACACATCTTTGAGGCGAATGCCATGGGCAGGCTTGATATGGGTCAGCAGAGGCTTCTCTTCCTCTCAGTTCCCTGTGATGTCTGACCTATAAAATGAGTCCGCAGGATGGCAGGGATTACAGTAGCTCTGTGTTCTGTCTACACACGTCCAGATTACCTCTACAAACAGACAATGCTCATTCAGCCAATGGATGGTAATCCCTCAGGTGGAAGCCTGGGAGTTTTGCATCGACTCAGTGCTGATTATCAGCACCTTTGATGCATCGACACTGTTTCGTTCTGTAGTATGCTGCATTCGTTTCTGTAAGCGAGGCTTCCCTTCCCATGAAAGCAAACCCCCTCCTAATTGTTTGACCAGCTGCTTGGCCCATGTCCAACTAAGCTAATCTCTCGATGACTGATCAGGTTCTCATTTCTCCCTCAGACAATCTTTAGGATGATGTTGAAGTTGTCACGGACGTTGGTCTGTTCCCCCTCATTTTTTCCCTCATCCAGTCAGCAAGCTCCCCGTCCTCACCCCACATCATCCGCCCAGAGCGTCTGCTCATTGAGCCAGTGGTCACCATATGCCCATGTGAAAACTTGCCCATTCATTCAGAGACATCCCCCAGGCCCCCCTCACACAGCAAGGGAAATACTGGATGATAACAGGGGGATCTGCATGCGATTAAACAAATATAAAACTGTGCATGCAGTTGGAATTCAGCACGCAATACCTTTCTGAGGTTGTGGTTTCTTGTTTACTTGTACTGTGTTGTCTTGCTCAAAAACATCTACCACTCAGTGCACAGAATTTGTCTGTAAATGAATTATTCAGTGTGTGAGCCCTCCAGCCAAAGCAATCAATTAGTCACCATTTGTATTGGCACTGTTGTCTTCATAACTAATGCTGTGAGGTTAACTCTGGAATTTTAGATGCCTCTGATTTACAGTTTGTGCCAATGAGATAATCAATAACAGGCTCAGTGTCTGTCTGGTCTCAGTTTGAACACACCATGATTTGGGCCTGAGGGAGATAAGGATCCATCGAGTTGTGGCTGATGTCAGGAGTGTGTGTCTGCTGTAGGGGAAGGGGGCACAGCAGGAAGGTAGAAAGCAGGACAAGAAGGTTGAATTTAGAGGTGTCAGTCATTAGAAGGAGACAGGCAGGGTTCTCTGTGAGGCTCCACACACCTGATCTCCACAGATAAGCAGCAGCAAGGCCTGACCTGGGCCCTCTGAGCAGGTGGCCCACTGACAGGAGAGAAAACTGTCTAATTGGGGGGTACTTGCATAGAGAAAGATGCGTATACCTGAGACAGACTCAAAATCTGACCTTGTCGCTCCTAATAAAGTCTTCTTTCTCTTTCTTCCTGTTGTTCAGTGAACCTCGCTGCTAGCTAGATACAGTATGTCATGTCCAATCCAGATGGACATGAGCCAGCACCTCAAACATTCTGATCATCTATGACTTTAGGTTGAAGGCAGAACATTGTTTCCATAATGGTAATAAACCCATTGACCTACATGCCCCCTTGTATGGCTGTAAGGTCAAAAAGAAAGGTTTGTGTTTCCAAATTCTTCAGAGAGAGGTGAGAAGGACAGGAGTTGAGGGATGCATTGCAGATAACATCCTATGGATTATTTTCTTGAAATTCATGCACTGTACAATATGACCTCTAGGCTATCTCTAACCTTTATTGAACAGAAAAGCAAGGTTGATGGGCCGATCTCTCTGAAGGCTTTACTCTCTGGTGTTTTTGTACACCTCTGGTGAGTCTGCTCCCATAACCTCTTGGATCAGAAAATAAATATAGCCTGTGTTGCTGTTTTACCAGGGTACTGTGTAATACAGGAGATTTAGTTGAGTTTAATTGAGTTCCAGGGGTAATATCTCAGGGCTGCAGCGACAATACGTCACTGTTAATTTATCAACATTGACAGCTGGCTTCATTACGTGAGAAGTGAGAGCGTTGACATGTTTTAGAGTACTGGGATCGCGTGGGCTGGATGAGGAACTGTGCAGCTCTGGGAGAGCCTCGTGGGAGGTTAACCAAAGCCGAGGACTGGGATGCTTGTCTGCCTGACCTCAAGGGCAGCTTATCCCCCATCCCCTGGCCATCCAATCAAAGATTAGAAAATGTTCTGGAGTATGACGCTCATGTTTTGAGACTTTGGCTCAAAGTGCTCATGAGATGGCACTGAGGGAGATATATCCCCCTCCCTCCTTTTCTGTCTCTCTCTCTCTCTCTCTCTCTCTCTCTCTCTCTCTCTCTCTCTCTCTCTCTCTCTCTCTCTCTCTCTCTCACTCTTTTGCTTTTTCTGTCCCATGCACACGTATAACCATACACACACACACAAATGCACACACAAACATGTTGTACAGATGCAAGCCAAGTTTTAAAAATGGATTTGAAGTGCAATGTCCTGCAAATCCTCAGGTGTTTGGCAATCACTAGGTAATGAGAGTAAACACACACTAATTAGCTATAATGAACTGCGTCATGACTGTGAACTAATGAATTTGCCATACAGGTTTTTTTAGATAGTGTCTCGATGTAGCTGCTGAGTAGTATTGGCTAAAGGAGCATTGAATTCAAGTATGGATAGAGTGTATGTCCAATAATGCAAATAAATGCTCTAATCCCCACTGCAACCCCAAACTACATAAAATTGAAATGTTTTCTAATCCAATTTGACAGGTAATGCGTCTTTAGGGAAATGTTCCAAGTTTCAAAGGATTACGTGCTGCGTTAAAGCTATTTGGCTGGCTGGCTTTGACTGTTTCTCCTTGCTTTTAAGATTAGAGTATAATACCATTGCTGTTTCAGAAAGAGAAACATGACTGTGAGCTGCTGGGTTCAACCAGTGGCCAAGCCTACCAGTGACCTACCCCTTTACAGCCTGACAGCTCAAAAAGAGCTGTCAGGCTCAAAGTTGTGGTCTGAGACCTGGGAGGTAACACTGACGACATGAGAGCTGGATTGCAATGTTCTCTTGGTCATTTGTTTGTGCACCATCAGCTCCTCAGCAGTTTCAAGTGTTCATAATAACCCAATTAACTGAATAAGAAGGAATACCCACTGAGGTGCTAATAGAGAATTTACACCATTTTGAAAAGTCACACACATTCATTTCTTGTGGTATTCAAGTATGTCAAATGTTTCCTCAACTGGACCTATCCTGTGGTCCCACCGTCCACACACACACACACACACACATATGTCAGGGTGATGTTTAGCATCTCGAGGAAGTTAGAGGGAGGGTGAGGAAGACACCAGAGGAAGTGCAGTGTTTCACTCCACAGGCTTGTCCCAAAGGACAACTTATTTATTCAGTTATTTCCTGAATAGGTTATCCCTAGCTCGAATATGGTGCAGGAGAGGTTGGGCACGGCATGTTCTTTTTAGAGTTAATCACAGCAGACGTTGCTGTGTTTGGTGCAGTGGACTGAGTCTGCGAGACACAGCCCCCAGTCAGTGACGCAACACTCTGGCTTCTTCCTGTCATTGCACTGAGAATAGCTATGGAAACACTCGCTTTCTGATGTTCTGGACATGCAGAGGAGTTCCCCTCTTTTGATCTTTCTCGGGGTGTTTCAAGTGCCCGCTCCACCGTCTGCACATGCTCCATCTGTAGGCTAATGTATGCAATGCCTGGACCGTCTGCCAGCCCCAACAGTAGCTCATGTATATGTATGACATTTGCTTTGCGTCTCTGGATCCATCATTTCCAGGCTTAATTTAGCTGTGAGAATGCTGAGGAAACATTATGAAGAGGGGTGATTTTGCCGAAGGATCATGTCCGTTTTGCTCTGTACACTGTTTTGAATGTTAAACAGTGAGGAAGGTCTTGCTGAAGGATGCCGTCAGACAAAACACTGATAGCTAGGCTGCTTCTTCCTCCCAGATAAACAACATTGTTAGTGTTTGCCAGTCCAAGGCTGTATTAAAGCTGGCTAGAGACAGTTCCTCTATCTTAGGCTAGTGTTTTCTCTCCTAGGAGTTGCCTCTGGTCATTTGATTGTAATGAATAGTGGATATGGTCAGGAGAAGTTGCAGTATCTCTTCACACAGACCAAACAGAGACAGCTGTAGTGTTATGAGAGAGAGAGAGAGAGAGAGAGAGAGAGAGAGAGAGAGAGAGAGAGAGAGAGAGAGAGAGAGAGAGAGAGAGAGAGAGAGAGAGAGAGAGAGAGAGAGAGAGAGAGAGAGGACCCTGAGGTATCCTTGTCCTATCCACCAGCTCCTTTTCTCTCCAGCCGATCTATTCCAGGGCTTTGGCTCTTCACTGCCTGGCACTCTCCCAACAAGTGTTTTGGCTCTTTCAGTCAGGTACTGCAGCTAGTATATCACTGTTTAAAAACACCTCGGGGACCAAGATGTTGTTTTGTTCACCAATTACACAGGAACTATCAGGATGACTAATCTCACTGTATTTGACTGACAGCTTGATTTCTTAAATGTGATTGTCATGTCAGACCTATACTTATGGTAGATGGTGATACTAATGGATTTCATTTTTATTTCTTGTCATTCCTGTCATTCCAAGTATTGATGTAATTGACGTGCAAGATAAACTCCATTGATCTGTGTGGCACACAGACTGACTGTTGTGTACAGTGGACTATTAGAGAGTCGCTGGCTTGTTGGACCACAGGAAGGCAGGGCAACATGGTCTAAGGAGCCTCATCACTAAGCGGGCATTTGTAATGTGAAGGTCACTAAAAAGGACATACACATACACACACCTTCTCTCTTCCTCCCTCCCTTCCTCACCTAATTACCTTATCCTTGCCGTAAATGGGATTTATACCCTCCCCATGTCCTACAGTAGCTATCTACCCCTCTGCACTCCTGCTATTGGTGGAGGTGCATGGTGAGACACAGGGCTGACAGCAGTAGAGAGGGACAACTGAGCCAGAGAGAGAGGGAGGGAGGGAGGGAGGGAGGGAGGGAGGGAGGGAGGGAGGGAGGGAGGGAGGGAGGGAGGGAGGGAGGGAGGGAGGGAGGGAGGGAGGGAGGGAGGGAGGGAGGGAGGGAGGGAGGGAGGGAGGGAGGGAGGGAGGGAGGGAGGGAGGGAGGGAGGGAGGGAGTCAGTAGGTTCACAACCAAAGTGTCTGAATGTCCTTCTCCTGACTGATCAATACAGCAGGTAGAGGACAAAGAGGGTGTATGTAAATTCAAGAGAGGTCAAGTCAATATAGTTTGCACACACACATACACACACACACACACACACACAGAAAAAGCACATGTAGGGGAACTGCACGTTTAATTTCGTCAGCTATAACACAATGTATTTCATTTAGAAGTTCTGTGATTTACAACAAACAATGTTGAGTTTAATGTGTTGTTCAATATGAATGCAAATTAGAGCCTAGAGTACAATGAAAAAACACATTACATTTCCAATATGCATGTGGGTGGAGAACACCTGATGAAGGAGAACATGCTCTGGAACAGGTCAATATGAGCTCACAGTGAACAGCATACTGATGGGTACTATGTATGGCCATGTTCACTAATAAAGTTTAATGACATAGAGCACTCCTTCTGGAATGCTTTTTATTGGTCCCTTGTCTCATGCTGTGACATCCATTTGAGGGGAAGAAAGGAATCAATAGTCACTTCATAGAGATGCAGTATGGATGCCAAGTAGGAGGTACAGATGGTAGTACTTTGTACAATGCAACATATGATGCTATGATATGGTTCAGTTAAGACTGTAGTCATGGATGGTTTACTGCTGTGGGAATGCTCGTCAACAGTATGTGAGACTTTGATCATTGAAAACCATATGATGCTGTGTTGAATTTCACAGACACAGTGGGAAGTTACATACAGCTGAATAAAGGAATGTCTAAGCAGGCTACACAGCACGGCCATGCAGATACCTGTTTCATCTGAGTCCAAAATAGCAATAAAATAAACATCACAAAAAGCAAACCAAAGATTAAGGAGGAATACTTCACTGACACCAAAACATCTTGGTTTACCATTTGCGCATATAGATATCAAGTTTATTATTTCAGTGTGGAAAAATCCATACAAATATTAATAAGATGAACCATAATCTTTTAAGAATTGTTCACTGTCTCCATGAACACACTCTGCCCTAAGTTGTCTCTTCATCCCACACTCTGGTCGGTTGTTTTCTTGGAGGTGGGATGGAAGGGATGGAGGGGTTATTGATTCGGTTTTAGAAAGATGTTTTAGACTTTAAGCCATCAGCTGGTAAGGTTTGAGTATGGGCTGGTTCTCTACAGGGTGAGTTCTGTATGCTGGCTTGGCCTGTGTGGAGGCTTGTGGCTGCTGGTAGCAGCTTGGCTGTGATGCACTGCAGTGAGTCTTTAGTATTCCTCTACTGCTGTCTGAGGAGGGTTTCTCCAGGGACGTGCAGGGGAAGGGAGGCAGCCAGTGCCCCTATCTGCCACCGCGCCAGGCTAAAAATAGGCTGTGCGCACATAGTGTGTGTCAGGTAGGAAGACGGGAGCAAGGCAGGGGACACCATCACACCCCCAGGCCAGACTGGAGGGGATACAGCCCAGACCATCCAGACTGGAGGGGATACAGCCCAGACCATCCAGACTGGAGGGGATACAGCCCAGACCATCCAGACTGGAGGGGATACAGCCCAGACCATCCAGACTGGAGGGGATACAGCCCAGACCATCCAGACTGGAGGGGATACAGCCCAGACCATCCAGACTGGAGGGGATACAGCCCAGACCATCCAGACTGGAGGGGATACAGCCCAGACCATCCAGACTGGAGGGGATACAGCCCAGACCATCCAGACTGGAGGGGATACAGCCCAGACCATCCAGACTGGAGGGGATACAGCCCAGAATATCCAGACTGGAGGGGATACAGCCCAGACCATCCAGACTGGAGGGGATACAGCCCAGACCATCCAGACTGGAGGGGATACAGCCCAGACCATCCAGACTGGAGGGGATACAGCCCAGACCATCCAGACTGGAGGGGATACAGCCCAGACCATCCAGACTGGAGGGGATACAGCCCAGACCATCCAGACTGGAGGGGATACAGCCCAGAACATCCAGACTGGAGGGGATACAGCCCAGACCATCCAGACTGGAGGGGATACAGCCCAGACCATCCAGACTGGAGGGGATACAGCCCAGACCATCCAGAAAGGATTGATTGTAGCAGTAGAGGAGCACGAGAGGGGTTTGTGTGTGTGTTTGCACAAGCATGTTTGGGTGCGTGCAAACGACTGTCTTCCCTCCTTTAAAGTTCACTACTATGTACTTCGGAATCCTGAACTCTCTAATATTTGACTTTCTGTAGGAAGTTTCCAGTGTGAGCTTTGGAAATAAACATGAAGATGATGAATACACATCATTCTATGTCTCTGGTCAACTTTTGCAGTCACAGCACGAGCACTCACCAACAGTCTGTGTCCAGTTCTATCTAAATAGACTGTTTCAGGGCTCGTGTGAATACCCCATGTGTGCTTCATAATTAAATCCTGAATGATGAATAATTTCACGAAGCTAACATCATTTATTAACAAACAACCCATTCATATTCATGGAGACCTAATCATTTTACTTCCCTGTTGAAACAATGGGATTTCTCTTTCAGAGAGAAGACTACAAGCATATTAAACCCGTGTTGTGTGTGTGTGTGCTGCAGGTGATGGAAATCCCAAGGAGAGCAGTCCCTTCATCAACAGCAGCAGCACCAGTGATGTGGAGAAGAGCCAGCAGTATGATGGCAAGAACATGGCTCTTTTTGAGGTCAGATATACATTATCCATACTGGAACCCACTTCATGAAGGGACTGCATTTATGGTACACGTGCTACATGTAGTGCGTCAGACAGCATATTCAATTCTGCTGTATTGATGCATGTCTGTTTGTGTGTGTGTGTGTGTTTGTGGTGTGTCTGTGATGCAGGAGGAGATGGACACCAGCCCAATGGTGTCGTCTCTCCTCAGCAGTCTGGCCAACTACTCCAACCTGCCTCAGGGCAGCAAGGAGCATGAGGAGGCGGAAAACAACGAGGAGGGGGCCCGTCCGTCCAAGAAGCCCATCAAGGTACCTCCCCCTCTGCTCCGTCTGTCCTCTCTGTCCCCCATCAAGGTACCTCCCCCTCTGCTCCGTCTGTCCTCTGTCCCCCATCAAGGTACCTCCCCCTCTGCTCCGTCTGTCCTCTCTGTCCCCCATCAAGGTACCTCCCCCTCTGCTCCGTCTGTCCTCTCTGTCCCCCATCAAGGTACCTCCCCCTCTGCTCCGTCTGTCCTCTCTGTCCCCCATCAAGGTACCTCCCCCTCTGCTCCGTCTGTCCTCTCTGTCCCCCATCAAGGTACCTCCCCCTCTGCTCCGTCTGTCCTCTCTGTCCCCCATCAAGGTACCTCCCCCTCTGCTCCGTCTGTCCTCTGTCCCCCATCAAGGTACCTCCCCCTCTGCTCCGTCTGTCCTCTCTGTCCCCCATCAAGGTACCTCCCCCTCTGCTCCGTCTGTCCTCTCTGTCCCCCATCAAGGTACCTCCCCCTCTGCTCCGTCTGTCCTCTCTGTCCCCCATCAAGGTACCTCCCCCTCTGCTCCGTCTGTCCTCTCTGTCCCCCATCAAGGTACCTCCCCCTCTGCTCCGTCTGTCCTCTCTGTCCCCCATCAAGGTACCTCCCCCTCTGCTCCGTCTGTCCTCTCTGTCCCCCATCAAGGTACCTCCCCCTCTGCTCCGTCTGTCCTCTCTGTCCCCCATCAAGGTACCTCCCCCTCTGCTCCGTCTGTCCTCTCTGTCCCCCATCAAGGTACCTCCCCCTCTGCTCCGTCTGTCCTCTCTGTCCCCCATCAAGGTACCTCCCCTCTGCTCGTATGCAGACTTAGTTCTCATTTCTCTGATCTTGACACCGAAAAAAACACAAAGTCACAGATGTTGTTCCGGAGAACTGTTCTAAAAAGTAATCTACCGCCAAAAGGCGAGGTTTGTGATTGGGGAGATTAAATCTGCGAAGCCACTCACTGCGCTGACTCATCACTCCTCAGAGCCTTCAATCTCGGCGGAAGGCACAACTTCCAAACATCATTAAGCTTTGAGCTGATCACGGCTAGCAGAGTGTGTCCCTCCATCCTCTTCCAGGCGAGGTCTATGGCAATAGGTCAAATACGGGCCCCGTTATTAATGATCTTGTCCGCAATGTTTAGAGCTGGACTGAAAGTTATCGATGGCCGTGTGCGCTGGCCTTTTCTTTCCAGCCGTTACACAGCAGTTTGGTAATTTATCTGGCCTCAGCAGGGCAACGTTAGGCCCATTATCACCCATGGGAGCAGCGGAGCAGAAGACAGCTACAACAAGCTGCTCTCTCTGTCTGCCGCTCAACTTCCTGCTTCGGTCCGCTTCTTTCATCATTCCAGCCTGAATCCACAGCCAGAAGGCCAGAAGGGGAACAACATGATAAGAGACTAGAATGGGTAGATGTCAGGCTGAGTGGATGGGATGTATTTCCTACTGTAGCATGGTAAGCATGGTCCACGCAAGGAGGGTTTTGAAGCGTCACGCCAGCTTTGCTCAACAGCTTGACGTGTGATGTGCTGAATGTGGGCCACATGACTCCACTGCATACTAATACATCCCACAGTTTATTTTGGTAATAGTGTGTTTCCATCTTCAGAGACGTGTTTAGAGAACTAGTTTATGTTGAGAAAAGCTGATGCATATGTATGTATCATGGAAAATAGGGTTTCCAATTCCAGCGATCAGATAAACCATTCTAGAATGCTGAGGATTGGGTGCTTTATGTGCAAGGCCCTAAAATGATAGAGTCACCTGGAACTCTGATGGTCCAAGGGCAAAAGCTGAGCCAGACAGCCTGTCAGAGTGTCTCTACAGTGGACTACCTCTAGCTGTCTCTCCCCCATGGATACAGCAGACCTCCAGGGCAATGACATCCTTCTCTCCATGCATATTTCAATTTTCTCTTCATCTCACGGCCCTTCCCTGGGCTCCACCGAATTTAAATGAGGAGTTTCAGACGCTTAATCAGAATGTCAGAGAGACAGGCAAGGACTAAGAGGACAAATGAGTTCTTTCACTTGTGCTGTGTTTAACAGTGCCAGTGATGTCACATCCTGTCATGACAAAAACGAGAATGTTTTATGAACAACTGGGATTAAAACTGCCATCCTTTCAATCTAATCCTGGGAAATATTGGTTTTAGTGGCAACCAATGTAATGGAACAAATATTTCATCCTGCTCAGTAATGAGAAATGTCCCACATGAGTGGACAGCGGCTCGCACCATCTGACTGTGAGGAGGGGCTCTATATGACAGCACATTCTGCCGAGGTCCTATGAGAGTTGACACAGCCATTTCTCATCAAGTGCGTAGTTTAGGAACTGTGCCATGGGCAGACATTATAGAGATAATTACATTTATCTCCCACATATAGACAGACAGGGCACACCAGCAGAAGTTAATGAGGGCTTTTCTCCCTCTATCTTCGTCATTCGAAAATGGGTGAGTGCACGATGCGTAGACAGCCATAAACATGACGGGAGAGATGTGTTTGCACAGATAAGGTATAAACACATCTATTATATGTTCCTTGCTTTCAAAAAGACACAGTGAAGCGTAAGCCCGATTTTGGGCTTAATTGCCTCAGACGCAAAAGACCTTCCGCCATTTCAGAGCCAAAAACTTATCACCAGACCAAAATAATGAGGAAAAGGAGAAGACGGCCCTATCTCACACTGCCATTCAAACAGGTTAATGAGAGAGATGTTCCCATTCTGACTGAACAAAGAGGTTGTCATCCTCTCCTCAAATGGTGATGAGTCTTAGTGCCTGAATTGAGGAGGACGAAAAGGGTTGAGAGGATGTTTGGGGGGAGGGGGATTCTCTGAGCCTGACCCAATCTCATAATCCACAGCTAATTGGGGAATGATTCTATTTGTTCACTTCATGGCAGAGGAAGGGCGTCTTTGATCAGTCCTACTGTGTGTGACTGTGAGACTGGAGATGAACTGAATCTCGGTTGGGTTGTGTTTGTTTCCCAGGCTCCTCAGCTGGGCACTCTGATGGGCGTGTACCTGCCCTGCATCCAGAACATCTTTGGAGTGATCCTGTTCCTGCGGATGACCTGGATGGTGGGGATCGGAGGGGTCTTGGGCTCCTTCTTCATCGTCTTCATGTGTTGCTCAACAGTAAGTGCATCTTCTGTCCAGCATGGCCCACTCAGGGATGAAGGGAAGATGCCTGAAAGGTCATCTCCAACACTGACCAAGTGTAAACACTGCTGACACAAAACGTTGGAAAACGACGAAAAAACATCAAACCAAAGCAACGCATTTGAACATTTACTGCGTCATTCAAAGCCATATGCTTGGGAAAAAGTCAGATCTGACGTATGGTCTGCTTCAAATGCCATCTGAATCATCAGCATCTGTGGTGAGATCACACGCACACAGCATCACGTTGGTGCCTTCTCTCTCGACATGAGACCCAGTACTTTGGTAGGAGGGGAGCAGCATGAAAGCCCAAGCTCAACTATTTCCTACTTGTATGTTGGAGGCATATCACTTGTCGCTTCCAACATGGGGAAATGTGTCCAAACCTTTGACTGGTACTGTACATGTGATAATAATACATGGTCTAGACTCCAGCCATATGTTTCAGCAGTAATATGGGTACATGACTACTATTCCCATTCTGCACTACATTTAATCTTGTATTTTTGATCATCCTTTCACTATTACAACTGTGCACACCGTTACCTCTCCGGTACTACTGTATGTCTGTGTCTGTGTTTCCCCATATATCTCTATGTCTGTCTTGCATCTAAAGTTGGTCCATCATTCTCTTTCTATCTCATAGGAAGTACCTTTGGTATCTTGTGTATTGGCTTCTCCCTCTCTATGTCCTTCTCTCTTAACTCCCTCTTTCACTATCCCCCCCTCTCTTTCTCTCTCTCTCTTTCTTGTTTATGGGTGTTAGGATGGGCTGTGTGCCAGTGTGAGATAGAGTAAGGGCAGTGTGAGCTGGGCAGAGTAAGGGCAGTTTTCAGCCCAGATCAAAAGATCCTACATGCCATTCCCAGGTTCATTCTGTTTGATGTTAAAAGCTCTCACTGTTGTGTAAATCCCATTTTAATCCTATTTTGACCTGAGGTGGCTGTAAAAGCTTTCAAATACATTTACAACTCATCCTCTCATTTACAAAAAGTACACATATTTCACCCATTGGGGCAGCTTTGCTATTCCATCAGATACATTTATTTGACATCCTTATGCAATTTGGGCATTTGGGCAATTTCCAAATCCAAATGCCTTTACTCACAGTAATGGTCATATAAAAGACTCAAATCTGCATGATGGCAGAGAAGCCACCCTGAAGCACGCACTGATCAAACACCAGCACACAGCCCAGCTCCTCTGATCTGGCGTCCAGCCCCTGCTCCCTCCCCCTCTCCCATCCCCCCTCCCTCTCGGAGACAGCCTCACCTGCAGCCGTACACGGAGGTGGTGACCTGGCCTCTCGAGGGAGCCCTCTTTAGTGCCACCACAGGGAGGTGCTGTGCCAGTGTGTAACAGTACTAATGGAGTGGCCCACAGCACCACGCCACCACGCCTCCCTCTTTGTCCAGCAGTTAGTGGACATGCATGGGGAGAAGCCCTCAGATGACCTGAGGAGATTTGACAGCAGGGTTTTCATGCATGGGAGAAGAGCATGGGTGGCTGTGTTCGGAGAAGTGCTGCTTCAAAAAACATTGATTTTCATAGATGTATCATCAGGGTCACAGTGACAAGTGTAAATATAAGTAGCCTCTAACACAATGTCCATGATCATAGTGTTTCACACAGTCCAATCCCCTAGATCCAAGATGACTGCAAACCTGCCACACGTTCTCTCTGCTTGTCCACTACACATCCTGCCCAGTCGCCAGCAGCCACCCACTTATCTTTGCAGCAGTTTCACGTAGATAGCACTAAAACAATTAGGTTCTTATCAGTGATCCACAGAGACCAGGGTCACTTCATTAGGACCTGATTACAGAGTCACTTAGCACAGTCTCCAGCCTTGCCAGAAAAGGTAGGCTGGATCTGAATTTAACATTGATCTATGGACACCCCCCCCCCCCCCCCCCCCCCCAGCTGCAGGGCCCTGGAGACACATGCACATTGTGGTTATTGATCAGCTTCCATCATCTCTCTCGTTTTGTTCTCTCGTCCACTATCTCCCTCTGTTTCTCCCTCTCATCGCTGACTTTTTCTTTCACCTCCCTCTGTCACTCCTAATACATGTTTCTGTGGCTGACGGCAACTCTCTCCCTTTCTAGGATCTCTTTTCTTCACTACCTTTAAAACCACCCTTTTCTCTCCCAGCCTCTCATTCTGACCTATTCGGTATTTATGTCAGTCCAGCAATCTTTTCCACTCCCCTGGCTATTTCCTTCCTTCTTGGCTAACTATTGTCTTCAGATGATTGACTAACACTATATCATGTCCTCTCCTTCCCTTTGTCTTTTCCATCTATTTTCCTTTCTCCTCTTGTCACTTTGATCTACTTCCTCTCCCACTTTTTGTCCCATTCTTTCTCTCTCTCCCTCCAGTCTTTCACTGGTATTTTCCTCAGATTCTCATTCCTTTGATATTCTTCTCCCACTCATTCGTCCTGCCATTTATCACACCCACCTATACTTTTACCTCACTCTGTCTCTCTCTTCCTTCTTTATCTCTCTCTTTTCTCCGTCTCCCTTTGTCACTGCCTTGTGTCAAGTGAAATGCCCTCTCTGCATCAATGAGCATTAGCAGACAGTCTGCCTGCCCAACATATTCATTATTAATCCTTTATTTAGCGTAAGTCCTTGTCTGCTGTGTGGCTGGCGGACACAGCTGAAAGGATAGAACACACATAACAAGCTATGCAGGTTGCTCCCACACAAATGTAATGATTAGTCGAGCTTGTTATGTGATGATGTGTCACGTCACCTCAATCCACTTGGGCTTCTTACTGATACAATCATGAATACATTACTGAGGTGCAATTCATTTGAAGGTCACCAATTTGTAATAATTAGTCATCCATATAGTGCAGTGCAACGTTAGTTGTGAGGTTGGAGTGATATGCTAGAGGCTAACAGAGCTTTTCTCCTGCTCCATTTAAAAGGTTTTTTTTTTCTCCCTCCTTTTAGACCATGCTGACCGCCATTTCCATGAGTGCCATTGCAACAAATGGAGTTGTGCCAGGTAAATTGGTGTGTGTGTTTGTGTGTGTACGTGTATCCCAGGAGAGGTGTGGGTGCTACAGTGAAATCCTCGTGTTCTTTCAAGCCCATTAGGTTTTAGTGCCCTGTGATGAGGTGCCCGTTGCTCAGATGTATAGAAGTACTGGCCAGGCTACTGCAATGGCCTAATCACTGCCATACCACTTTATACTTATCTTAAATCACAACAAATACGTTTTCCAATTGAGTTATATTATAGTAGGAGCAATACAGATTACCAACAGCTTGTGTGTGTATACATGTGTGCCTATGTGTGTGTGTTCCAGCTGGAGGCTCCTACTACATGATCTCTCGTTCTCTTGGGCCTGAGTTTGGTGGAGCTGTTGGAATCTGTTTCTACCTGGGAACCACGTTTGCGGGTGCTATGTACATCCTGGGCTCCATAGAGCTTCTGCTGGTGAGGAACCCGGATTTAATCTGGTCTGCTTTGCATGCTATCTGTTTTTATTCCCCAGTTTCTTGTACAGAACTTTATTCTGGGGATGTTAACATGAAATATTTATGAACGTGGAGTAGTGATGCACACTTACATTTTTGTCAATTTGTAGGTACACAGCAAGGTTTTGGGGGAGAAGATAAGGCAGACACATAGCCACACTATTTACAAAGCACATTTAATCTATTCTAAATAAATTTATTTTCTTCAACAAGCACTCTACAGCCGTATTATTTATTTCTGATGTTTGTCAGAAAATAGTGCATTATTATTCAATATCTCTTTGATATAGCGAGTCAGTTGTTGGAGCTGTCACAGTCATCATTGCAACATAAAAGCTTTTCATTATTTATCAAGTTCTCACCCTTTCCAGAGATAATGTCTTCATCCCTCCCTCCCTCCCTGTCTTTCTCTCTTGCTCATTTTATTCCAAACACTCCTCACTCCCTGCTTATCGTTCCCATCTCTTCTAATAATAATAATTGATTTTATTTGTAATGCACTTAACATTTGAAGCAAATCTCAAAGTGCTACAGTTATGATTATAAAAGCAAGGTAAGAACATCAATATAAAATACAAATAGATAATATTCTTCTTCTCGCCTCGTCCCTCTCCCTCTCTCTCTTCCTCTCCCAGATCTACATCTTACCCCAGGCAGCTATCTTTAAGCTGGAGGGACTTGAGGGGCCCGAGGCCGAGGCGGCCCTGCTCAACAACATGCGTGTGTACGGCACCATCGTGCTCAGTCTCATGGCCCTGGTGGTGTTTGTGGGGGTCAAATATGTAAACAAGTTGGCCCTGGTTTTCTTGGCCTGTGTCATCCTGTCCATTGTGGCTGTGTACGCTGGGGTCATCAAGACTGCCATAGATCCTCCAGACTTCCCGTGAGTACATTTTCCTCCTGACCAAACTTACAAAGGAGGAAAAGCTTCTTGTAAATCTCTCTTTCTATAGGTAACATCTACCCCTATTTGTGGCTCTTGCATAACCATCATTTACTGGAACCTAGGGGCAGTAATGCTATGTCTGCTCTGCTCTACAGCATCTGTGTGCTGGGAAATCGAACGCTGATCTCCAAGGGCTTCGACGTGTGTGCCAAGGTCATCGAGAAAGACAACGGTACCGTCACCACAAAGCTGTGGCGCATATTCTGTGACTCGCCCTTCCTGAACGCCACCTGTGATGAATTCTTTGTCAACAACAACGTGACGGAGATCCAGGGTATTCCGGGGGTCGCCAGCGGCATCCTGGCAGGTGGGATCCCATCCAGTCTGGTCAAGCAGGACCAAATCCAATCACATTAGATCGTAATTAGACATCAAGCAGTAGTCATTAAAG